>NC_071355.1:179706950-180321950 GCF_943734655.1 Sabethes cyaneus
ACTTCAGGCAGTGGAGAAGGGGTTTCTACATGAAAACAGAATTTTTAATATATGTCTAAAGTGTAATATTCAGTATGCAGAAAACCCGAATCAACTCGTCCTTCACGTTATCGACAATAAAATATTTAAAATAAGCCAATCAAAATGATAACAATATTCCTGTGCCACCTGGACAGCACAAGAACGCCAAATCATGGATTTATTTATTGTAATGGCTAATGCCGGATTTTTGACGTGCTTTTAGCGTATAATGACATAAACAACATGGTATGAGTGTTTATTGTTACTTTTTGGGTGCGCAGAATTAGGAACAAACATGCGCAGAATTAGGAACATGGGCAAGAAAGTGCCCAGAATTAGGCACCGTGGAGAAGTTTACAAAACGAAAAATATACTCAATTGTTGGTCGACTTTTAATTCCCATGTTTTTTACCAGATACTATAGACCGTAGCACTACACGTTGCTGCTATCAACGTTATTAATTTCAGTCTAGAATACTTATAATAGCGGAAGAATCATAATAATGTCTTAACTGCGCAGGATATGGTACGTTCACGGTAACATAACAGCGTCCTGTCTCCCGATCTTGAAGAGTTTCGGTGATAAATCGGTCAGCTGAAGAATAATAGAGCTGCCAGAAAGGACCGTCTCCCGGCAGAACTTTACAATATATGCCTGGATAATGTAGATTTGGGAGGAGGAGAAACTACCGGACAAGTGTATGGAAGGTGTGGTTTGTCCCATCTACGAAAGGAGCGATCGGTTGAATTGCAGTAATTACCACGGCATTAGGCAGATCAACGTTGCGTACAAGGTGTTATGTCTTTTGTTACGTCAAATCAGCAAAGCATTGGGTTATAAACGTCTTTAAGACTTGACCCTTCTTTATCGACAGACTTCTCAGTCGGTTGTTAGAGTTAGAGGACAATTACGGGGCTAATGCAACGATCAACTGACTATCTAGCAAGCACCGCCTAGCCGACATTCGAACATACGGCGACTGCCTTAATAGATCAGCATCGTACCTTGAAGCTTTTGGACGAAAACGGCTTTCCGGGTAAGCTTACTAGACTTATCATGGCTACGATGGATGGGATCCAGTGCTGTGTGAGAATCTCGGGTGGATTGTCGGACCCATTCGAATCTCGCAGGGGACTTCGACAAGGAGATGGTCTTTCCTGCCTGCTATTCAACATTGCGCTTGAAGGTGTTATAAGGCGAGCGGCGATCGAAATGCGGGGCACGATTTTCAACAAATCCAGTCAATTTATCTGCTTTGCTGACGACGTGGATGCTGTCGGCAGAACATTTGAGGCGGTGGAAGATCAGTACACCAGACTGAAACGCGAAGCAGAGAAGATTGGATTGCAGATAAATACGTCTAAAACGAAGTATATGCTGGCGGGCGGGACCGAGCGCGACAGGGCTCGCTTGGGCAGCACCGTGGTAATCGACGGGGATGAGTTCGAGGTAGTCGACGAGTTCGTATACCTTGGCTCGCTGGCAACAGAGGACAACAATACCAGCCGTGAGATTAAAAGACGTATTATCAGCGGAAGTCGGGCCTACTACGGACTCCACAAACACTTGCGGTCGAACAATCTGAGCCCCCGTACAAAGTGCACACTGTACAAAACGCTAATTAGACCGGTTGTCCTCTACGGGCACGAAACGTGGACATTGCTAGAAGAGGACCTACGAGCACTCGGAGTTTTCGAACGGCGGGTGCTAAGAACCATCTTTGGCGGAGTGCAAGAGAATGGTGTATGGAGGCGAAGAATGAACCACGAGCTCGCGCGTCTCTACGGCGAACCAAGTATTCAGAAAGTGGTTAAAGCTGGACGGATACGTTGGGCAGGACATGTTGCTAGAATGCCGGACAACTATCCTGCAAAAATGGTTTTCGCATCAAATCCGGTAGGAACAAGACGAAGAGGGGCACAGCGAGCGAGGTGGCAAGACCAGGTGGAGCGAGATCTGGCGAGCACTGGGTGCCCGCGGAACTGGAGATCAGTTGCCATGGACCGAAACAGATGGAGAAATTATACTGCGCAGGCCTTGTCATAAGACGTTAGGCCAATTAAGTAAGTAAGTAAGTACCTTGAAGCTAACAGGGCGGTTACGACGTCTGGTCGACAATTCTTACCGTATATCCGGTATATAATTGTATTTATTTTGTTAAAACAACTAGTTTTCAAAAATCATAAAATTTTCATGGCGCGTTGATTTTACCTACCTATCATACTAATATGCACAATAAAATTTAATGCGCATTTGGTGCACAACAACGATATTTTATTTTGGTCGCTACAAACCAAATCGAACAGAATGGACAGTAAAACTGTTCTTCTTACGGCAATATATTTTCAAGTTAACGAAGCTGCCTGCTATGCTTCTCCAGAAAAAATAACTCTCACTCGGTTTATTTATATTTGGTTGATTAACACTTTTCGCGAGTATTGTAATGTTTTTACGATATCACTAGTCCATAATAAAGGACTAAAGCTATCTCTTAGATTTTGTCTGGAACAATTCGATATTATTTGAAGCGTAATTTTCCTTTACTTTCCATTCTGTTATTGGATGCAAATTATTGCCCGCCGCAAATTATTTTAATTCTTAACATTTTCCACTTTCAGGGGATGGCCGGTGGCGTCAGGTTATCCGGCGATGTGCTTCGGTTTCGGAAACCGGAGTGACCGGTGTGTGCAACTGGGGAGTTTACGAAAATGGTGTCTACTGGGAGGAATGCTACTGCGCCGAGGATGGCTGTAATCACGCGGGTAGATCCGTAACGATTTCTACCGTTGCACTGGCGAGTATGCTGTTGGTGAGCCTCGTCGGTCGCCGACTTTTTGCATAGGTAAGAGTTGCGCAACATTATGTGTATTTGTGACGACATTCCGTTGAGTAAGATAAGTAAGAAGTAAGATGTAGATTACGTAAGAAACGAAAGCACAGTCTTAACACAATTGTAATTCAAAATATGTGCCTGATCTAAAGTAAATCACATTCCGTCCAATGTTTTTGACAAAAATAGTAATATAAGTTTTATTAAAACTATGAAATTTTAATAATAGGAAATGTGCGTTTAAATGGATTGTTTCGGATGACAACATCCCTTCTATTTCATTCATTTTATTTTACAAATTTATTTTCGCACAGCATATCTTTGATTAAACACTTGTACATTTAATTTGTTATTGCTAATGCTAGCTCAACTGGACTTTAAATTCTGATAATATTTTATTTTCATTCCAACAATTTTATTCGGCTTGATTTAGTTGCATGCTGATGTTTACTGGTTATATGCGTTTTAATATATATATGAGTATAATTCTATAGTTCTCTTGAATATCTAACACGTCAATAAAATCTATTCACCTAAAGATACACGAGAAAAAAACGTGAGTCTTTTGAACTGATATTCTCTAAATTACAACTGGTTTGGGGACGATCTTAACACACCTTTTAGGTATAATAAAAACATGAAACATCCTCGTTTTAATCGTTTCTGAATTAATTTTTTTTAACTTTTTCAATCATCAAATACTAGCGGTCTGATATCATCATTCTCGGAAGTCCATCGATTACCCGGTTGTCATGTTTTTTTAAAAGTTCTTTCTTCTCTACCATCATGCAGCACCCATATCCGTTCGTGACTGTGGTGCAGTTGAATGCAAGCGTTGAATTGAAATCCAGATTACCGCTCGTTAATTCCTAACGGCGACAGTACCTACATCGCATTGTGATCTCGGATTAGTGTGGCATGAGAAGATAAAAGGAAAATTTTAACGCGGTTTATAATTTTGCTCTCTAGCAGAGCATTGCATCGCTGCGGACGCTTCTGTCTGGTGCACCATGCACTGCTGTTTTGAATTCTGTGCCCTTTTTCTGCTTTTTTTCATGTATGCACTTCAAAGGAGAAAAAGTATTCTGTTTGGAGTTTGCACAACATTCGTTGCTTTTCATTACTTTTGGAGCTTCAATATGAATACTGCGTCGAAATGATACTACTCAGTGGTCGTTCAACTAAATTGGTTTTATTTTTTACGTCTATTCAGAATGCATCGATTATCCTCCATTTTTCAAATATTATGTACCTTTTCAGTCCGTATGCTATTTAAATATTATCGTTACAAATGATTAAATTCAAAAATGGAGCAAATGGCGTGAAATAATCGTAAAAAGCTTTCTTGTTACTCATACAAAATGAAAAACCCTAAGCTAATCGTAGAAACGTCCTCCAAAACCTGACTGTCGCAGTGATAAATGCCTCCAACTAATTTTACCAATATCGCCGAATAAAACATTTCCAAATATTCCCGAGCAGTCAGTATCAGTTGCGCAAACCTCGATCTCATGCTCGACTTTTTGGGTATAACTTACAAGTTCAGCTACTGTCCGCCTGCGTTCTTCTGTGAAGGAAGTAAACTTCCAAATGTTAGGTCTACTTCTAGTCCGATTTTCCTACCACGAGGATTAGTGGGCCACTTTCCTGCTTGCTACTAGTGTTTATATTCAAGAAATTGGTTTGACATATTTTTAAAATTCAGTTCATTATGCTGTGAGGGAGGAAAGTTCGAGCCTTGATAACAGCGGACTAGAAATAGATTGTGAAAGGACGCAGGGGAGATTTCCGTGCCGGCCTGTTGGTTCCGAGTGTAAATTCATCTGAAAACACCCTTCGCGGCGGGGTTTATTTCTTATGTTTAATGGCACGGGTAAAAGTCGCGGTTCACACAATGTTGTATGTTTTTCACAGCACCATGGAACTGTGTTGCTGGGGTATTGGGGTCGGAAGGCGTAAAAAGGTCGCTCTAAATAAAATAATTACGGATGACTGACTTTAAAGTAAATTTAATAAAAGAGCGTAAAACATGATAAATTACCATTTACGTACATTTATTTGCGTTCCAATAGAAGATACTCTCGGAAAATGGACCCATATTTTCGAATAATTGTGCAGGAAAATTATTCGAAATTGGACAAAGCAAGAGATCGTCTAAGCTGCACTGCTGAAGGCACGATGCTGATTCATCAATAGTGCTTGACAGTTCATCACTGGGTTTGTCAGTTGACGTTTTTACAATATTTGGCTATAACGAATTGAAAATAAAGCTGTGTATTTCAATTGAATGTTCAATGTTTAGCATTTAATACTGATTTACCTTTCAAAATAATTCAGATAATTTTAAAATCATAGAGTAATCCTCCGCTCCGTTTGTTTCGCTTAACAGCTAACTTTTTTTTAATATCTAAGGTTGATTTTGTCAAATATTTCACAATTCTTTCCGTTGAAATTTTTAACTGAACAGAAAGCCTCAATCTCTTCGGTTTTTCTACACACTCAGCAGAAGAAACAGACTAGTCTTTTTCAATCAGCGTGTAACCTATCATTGAAAATGTCCTTCAGACATCCACAGTTTTCCGGAAATGGGAACTGCATGCGGCGAACCCTATATGCTGCGAATCACTTCCGTTTGATTTTGTTACATTTTCTGTTTGTCTCGAACCAATTATCACATCAATTTCACTTAAACAATTTTGTTGCTCACGCAGATGTTTAGTTTTACCCTCTCTTTTTTCAGAGGACCTGTGTATCTTGACCGCCTCTTACAAACGTCGAACATCGTTCTAAAAAGATTTTTCTAAATTTACATCATTTTAACATTTCAGCAGTTAACGATAATTTACGTTTTGGTTCGCAGTTGTAAAAATTTGTTTTACTCATTCTTGTAGAGTTCATTATTTTATGATTTAATTTGATGAGTTATTCTGTTGAAATTAAAAGCCAAGCTACACTGCTCAGTGAAACTCACTTATAATTAGAGATAATGGAACTGACATCAACATGGCATTGTTTGTGCATAGAGTTTTTCTTACTAGATAGCAGTTATACATACATCATCATCGTATCAGATCTTTTGGGTGGGTTGATTTTTGTTATGTTTTATGCTCTTTGGTTTTGTTCTGGTACACATAGGATCAACTGGTAGGTCGAACCATGAAATATTGCTGCATATTTCATCAGATGGGGATTTGTTTGACACTTGGCTATATATCATTTGTGGCTACAGTTATGGCTGTACGGTCTATCGATGAATTCTGCTGTGACAGTTGCGAGCTTGCAAACACATTGGATTAGCGAAAAACACTGAATGAATTAAGTTTTGACTAAAACTAACCGACGTACAGACACAGTTGGAACTACATATTTGCAAATTAAAAAAATGAACTTTTTACAGACTTTGTCTGACATTCGACATTTTAATCTTTAATTTTGGCTCTACTTTATGCTTGCGCTAAGTTGTCATCCAGTGATGGTTTTAAGTAATTCGGTTATTGTCACATTCAATTGACTGCAGCCTATTCAGTATATATATACGACTACCGAGAAGAATCCAAACTACTGGTACTTACCGGTTTTGATCATACATTTCACATGAGTATCACATAACATGTCGGAAAATCTGCCCTCAACACCTGCTACGGTTATGGCTGCCGGAGTTTGAAATAAAATATGCATTGTTCTCCTTTGGGTAAACAAAGAACACGTGTGTCTAATCGAAATTTGATTTAATTACCGGAAGCCGGACCCCTCTTCATTTTTACAATCCGGTTTGGGTGTTCGCCGAAGTGGTTTATCCTTCCGTGCGGGAGTGTGTTTGCTAATGAAACTTCTGCGTGCTAGCTGTTGGAAGGTCGAAAAACGAAAAAAATAAGAAACAGTAAATTTAACCTGAATCTGGGAAGCTAAGAGGGGCATAGGAGTTTTAACACCATATTTTTTCTAGCATTAAACGCTAAACAAATGTCCTTTAATAACGCGAAAGACGAATTGATACGGGATTATTGCATTTTAAATATCACACTAGGCTAGGCTTTTCACAAAGTACAGAAATGAATTGATCAATGGATCTCGTATCTGCTGAGAGAAAACCTATCTTTTCCGCCACAAGAAAGCTATCTTCATGTGGACTACGCTGGCAGGGTATTTGATTGCGTATTTTCTGAGTTAACGTCGCAAAAATTAAAATAGGCAGCATGATTTTCATTTGTCTAAAATTGCAAGAAACAAACAGGTGCTGGGAACACACACCAATAGGTTGAAATGCATATAATAATAATAATGATATAATAATTAGATAATAATAATTATAATTAATAATATTAATTAGATGCTTATCGTAGTCTACTAGAGCAATGTACAAAAACTAGGAGCGAAAATGTTAATATCAAACCCAAGCATTGTCCATGGATCAACTATTATGTATGGCAGTGGATAAAACTTAAACGTAAATACCTTAAAAAAGTGAAAAATGATCCTCTCAATGCTCATTTGAAAAATTTGTTAAAACATGTTTCCAAAAGAGCCGATGATGCGAAAAGTAAATGTAAAAATGAGTATTATAAAAACATACTTGAGACCACTTGTCATGCAAAGTTGTGGAAGAATTTAAATGAAGTTATGAGGCGATCTAAACCTGCGACAAGTTTCGAGCTAAAAACAATGGAGTAAAAACTTCTAATAATTTAGAGGTTTGCGAAACCTTCAATAATTTCTTTTCACAAATTGGAACCAATCTCACCAGCAAAATTCCAAAAAGTAATACTAATCCAATGCGCAATGTTACTCGAATAGATCAATCTGTCATCCTGCGACCTGCAAATGTGATTGAGGTAACCGAGATCATAAGCGAATTAAACGTAAAAAAAAGTTGCGGTCCAGATACTTTCCAGCAAGTTTATTAAAAAGCAACACTACCAAATTTTCATATATTCTCGCTTTTCTCTTTAATAAAATAATAGAGCAAGGTACATATCCTGATTGTCTTAAAATTGCGAGGGTTACACCTGTGTTTAAGTCAGGCGATGCCTCAGATCCGGGTAATTTTCGACCTATCTCGACCCTTTCCGTTTTTAGTAAAATCTTTGAAAAGCTGTTGGTCAACAGATTAGTAAATTTTTTTATCCAGTTTAATATATTATATAAATTTCAATATGGATTTAGAAAGGGTTGCAGTACTTCGACAGCTATAGTGGAACTAGTTGAATTTTTGTTAAGTAACATTGATAACAAAAGTATTGTTGGTGGGCTGTTTATCGATCTAAAAAAAAGCGTTCGATACTTTGGATCACAACATTATGCTTCAAAAGTTAGAATACTATGGGATTCGAGGTCTAGCAAATGATATTATTCGAAGCTATCTGAAGAATAGACAGCAATATGTAGCTATCGATGACTCACGAAGTTCCTTGCAAACTTTTAATATTGGCGGGCCACAAGGTAGCAATATCGGGCCACTTTTATTTCTGATCTACATAAACGACCTCGGAAACCTCCCTCTTAAAGGAGTACCACGACTATTCGCTGATGACACAGCAATATTTTACCCAAATAGGGATGCTTCCACCATTATCTCTGATATGAATGATGACTTAAGTATCCTTAGGCAGTTTTTCGACTCCAATCTTTTATCCTTGAATTTAGGAAAAACTGAATACATGCTGTTCCGGTCGCCGAGGAAAAATATATCTGCACATATAAATCCATGTGTTGGACAGTTAACAATTGAACAGGTACAAACTTTTAAATACCTCGGATTGGTTTTAGACCCTACGCTTTCTTGGGGGAGTCATATAGACCAAATTTGCAAAAAAATATCATCTCTTTGTGGGTTATTGTATCGCGTCAGATCATTTTTTCCACGGTATGCACTACTTAAATTTTATTATAGATGCATACATTCTTACCTGCAGTATCTAGTCGTCGTTTGGGGTCAAACCTGCAAATCCAAGCTTAAAAAACTGCAAGTTTTGCAGAACAGATGCCTCAAAACAATTTATGCACTACCATTGTTATACTCAACGGTTGATTTACTTATACAAAAACTTCACGCACAACGCCTTACCAATACTAGGGCTGTGCGAACTGCAAACCTGTTTATTCATCTATGATGTTACAAAAAATTCAAACATGCATCATAATATAACTTTGCCGGTTAGAGCTAATGGCCATAACACAAGGTACGCTAATAACTTGGCAAGGTCCCGAGCACTCAGTACCCTTCGTCAAACGCGAATATCTGTTTACGGCCCTTCTGCATATAATAAAATTCCAGAGCACTTTAAGCTGATCAACAATAGACTGCTATTTAAGAAAAGCTTGAAACAGTATTACAGGTCTAAAGTCAATATATTCATAATTTAATTTCGAATCAACCACAGCTTAATGTTCGTAAATACACTCTATAAATGTTTAGATAAAAATATTTCTTATTTTTAACCTGTATTGTAAAATCCACTATTTATGTTTATTTAGGTTTTTGGGATCCCTTCAAAGGAACAAACCCCATTTCGTAGTTCATCACTTTCAAACACACCAATTAATTACACGTTCTATTTTATATTGTAATATAACTTTTTCGTTCTTTGTTAATTTTCGTTGTTCATTATTTTAGATGAGTCCATTACCAGGGGGCTCGTACTTAGAGCTTTTTGGTGTGGGGGTAGTGGTGGGTTATTTAAAAAAAATAACTTTCTTTTGGTGAAGAAGGCACAGCGGAACCCAAAGATATTCACTGTCAATTTGGCCAAAACATCAAGAAACGACCATGTACTGTGAACAAATACCCAGTAATCGGATTCCTCATAAAAATAGCTTAGGCTATTGCAAATCATTTTAAAAGTTTTTGTCACCCCCCCCCCCCCCCCCCTTGGAAATTGGCTTGAAAAATCGGGGGGCAAAAAAATAATTTGAAGGATATGAGTTAATTTTTTTTAATAAAATCAATTGTCTGTGGGCTCTACAGCCTAAAAAACTTGAAAAATGAGTATACGAGTTGAGTGAACACTTCTAGCATGAAATAGAAATGGAAACTCAAACAGTGGAATTTCCGAAAATCGGCCAAAAAAATTATCTTTCGTTTTTGCCTTTTTTTCGTAGATTTTTGCATGAAAATTAATAACGTATATAGTAAAAGCAAGAATAGATTTAGTTTTCACGTTTGAACTTAATATAAAAATGCCTAAAATCCAAATTTTTTTTGCTCGATTAAAAAATTCACTTTGTTTTTTTTTCGCCCCCCCCTTTAGTGGCCCAACACCGGAGAGACAAAAACTTTTTAAAATATTTGTAATGGCGTAATGGCGAAAAAAGATTTGTTTCAACCCAGCAGAGTCCGGAAATATGGACTTTTACATCTCTTCATATCAAGAAAACTAGGGTAAAATGGCCTTCTTTACTTTGGTAAAAGCTGCTAGAAACAGATGCGTACCGTGAACACGCACCTCGCCATAGGAATTCTTACTTTGCCGTCACTGGTTGCGATGAAGGCGGTCCATTGCTTTTCGACGGTTCCACCAGGTAGCGACTCTGATGCTCGGAATTCAAGTTGCTCGATAAAGTTTCTCCCATTGGCGGACGTCGTAACGACACCCTACTTTCTCCTCCCGTCGTTGGACACGTGCGACGCTCGAACATATCTCAGTGATAACAAGGCGATGCACTATGGTGCAAAGCTGGCCAAAAGTCAAAAATCCAGCTTTTTCCATTATTATATTTTTATCATTTTCTGGAATACTTTGGGAGGTTAACCTGAAAATTCTAGCCAGTTTGAAGTTAAAATGAATTTTTCACAAATGTCTGAAGCTGAACATGTTGAAGAATGATATTTTGTTCTTCCATACAAAATTTATGGGAAACTCAACATCAATATTCAGCGATCAAGAAAGTATGGCGGGAAACGTCAGAAAACGATCACGTTAAATGCATCTTATAGGAAATTTTCTCTACTTTTTGGAAATCTAGGTGGCTTTCTGTGCTAAGGAAGTAATATCAACTTTTTTGCACGTATATTAGAAATGATTTCTTCTTCTTACATGAAGGAATGATCTTCTCTTAGGAGCATTCCACGAAAGTGTGTAGTTGTTTCTTTTCAGAAAATTTTAGACCCCTGACTTTTTACTTGGTGCTTAGGGTGTCTTTTTCTGAGTTAGAGTTAGAGTGAAAATCACGATTTTTGACCACTTTTCTTTCTTTAAAAATTCGTAACTGTTGAATTACTGAACTGATTTGAATCTTACGATGGCGCTTCGAAGAGCTAATTCTATAGTTTAAACGAGCTTAGTGGATATCGCAATTTACTAAAGTTTTTTTTTTGTAATAATTTTTTTATGGTTTGTGAATCACCCTAATGCATTATGATACAAGTTTTTTATGCTTTCAACGGCAAATACAAAATTTGCCATCTCAAAAACAAAAACCACAATGAAACAAGTAAAAACCGAAACTATTTTTTTTTAATTTTGTGAACCACCCTAATGAGCGATCAGTTTTTTTGATTTCCGATCCCAAATTTGAAATCAGTGGCCCAAAATTAGTTAAAGATGTTATATTCAGCCGATTTGAAGTAACTTTTGACTTTTAACCAAGCTTTGTATGGAGGAGCGCCACTGTGCGATGGTCGGATGCAATATCAGCGCTGCGTTTGTTGCGTACATCAAGAAGGCTCCTTCGCCAGTTGCGGCTGATGCAGATGTGGTCGATTAGGTTTTCTGTTCGGCCGTCGCGGGAAACCCACGTGACTTCGTGGGTCTTCGTTCGAACCTCGCTCAGCCCCAGGATTTCAAGCTTCAGGCGACCAGCTTCTCTTGCAAGTTGAACTAGCTTGCCCTGCTGGGCAAGGGTCAGTATATTCCATGTTCCGATTCGTGGCCGTGTTTTCATGCTAAAGGTCGTTGCCAATAATCCAGATTGATTTCTTCTTCTTTCATTTTCATTAACTTTTTTGTTTACGGATACAGTAGGTTGTTAACCTAAGGTCCCTATCCCGCCGACGGGGCTGCCGCGTTAGGGTGGGCGGAAGCCATTATGCCTCCTTACCTGTTAGCGTACTACAACCGAGGTTGTGTACCCCAGCCGGCACCACGTGGAGGTAGGGATAGAAGTTAGTGAACAGATATTTTGGAATGCACATGTTCACCCTATGCGAGGCCATTATGTTGATATGGTGGTATGAATATTAGCACTCACCATGCAGGGGCTTCCTTGGTTGGAAGATCACGCTACCATTTGTGATCTCACGTACCCTGGCAGCCACCATGTACTTCATTTTGACATTGTCACTGCTTCCAATTTAAAAGGCCAAATGGCCTCTTCTACTGTGTTGCGGTCCATTTCGAAGATATCGGGGTCATTCGCAAAACAAAGCAAAGCAATATTGAATAGCAGAATGGAGAGCGCATACTCTTGTTTCGGTCCATCCAACGTTACGAAAGCGGATGTGGTCTTGTCGGACCATATTCTAGCATTATCTGCCAAAGCTCATTTTACTTGACTGAATCATACGCCGCTTTTAAGTCAACAAATAGATGATGAGTCTGCCAGTTGTCCCACCGGTGAGGCCTTCCAAGCATACTTGCAATTCTCTTTAATAAGGAATTTAATACTTCTCCACTCTTACAGAATTTACAAAACGCACTGTTCGCAATGACCACGGAAATTCAGGACCTGATCGTCACGTGTGCGTAATTTTCGGGAGACAAAGACGAAATTCCGCTATCCGAAGTTGCTGCTCTCGTGTGGTTTTGCAGAGTCACCACCATGCTGTCCCTGATCGGTTGTGATCCAACGAATCACATAGTTTGAAACAGTTTTTCAGTTCAGTTTATCAGACCATAGTCATATCATTTTTGATATTTAAGCTAATTGTCGTAGAGAGGCAATTTAGGCATCTGAGGCAGAACAACTGGACCACTTTTAAATGTAAGGAATGAACCACTCAGCAACTTTCACCGAGAGGCTAGTCTTATGTTCATCAACTAGCCATTAAAATGCGTAGAAACTTCCACGTCGTTCTTATATTATGATACTTTAAATAATTATCTTATATTGTTCCTGGGCAAAAATTATCAATGTGGATTGATGTAAAAATATTAAAAAAATTCATTGGAAATAGGTGGAAGCTTTATAATATCATTAGTTTGCATATTTATTGAGCAGACTGTGCCCCAGTTAGAAAAAAACTTCAATCATCCTTTGTTAAATTGCTAAAACAAATCCCAGTAAAAATCAATTCTATTTTGCATGGCAAAGCGGTATGTTTTCAACAAGGTCGTAAAGTATTAATAAAGATACTCGTACCAACAAAAAGAAACGCTTTAATGAAACAACGACAGAGCAACTTTTTCGAACGATCCGGAAGCCGGCGAGTGAAAAGTTTCTGGATGTCTTGCATAGCACACTGTCAGCCGCAAGTCGTTCCGGCTACAGCATTTTTCACTCCGGGTCCGGGTTTAACAAACCACAGTTCCACGATGCTACGACAATAGCAAGTGCTCTATTACCGCTCAGGATTAGCATCTTTATGTACAACGCTCTGTACCCCTACATCGGGCTCTGGATGCAGATAGAAATAAGGAACATAGGTCGCTCGTTTAATAGCAGGTTTCTACTGTTGTACAGGTTGTTGCATTTTATTGGTTCATTGTTTGGGGGGATGACGAAGTGCGCTCATACCTATTTAGCAGAGTTGATGGCTCGGATAGCAAACGGGTGTCGTTGGAATCATCCTGATTTGTGTGTCTATGGGGTGCAATGTTTGAGTACCCGCTGCAGAACGTGTTACATTGGCCGTGTCGATGGTGAAAGCAGTAATTCAAGCTTTATTAGGTTGATTGATGCTACTTACCGGGGGCAGAGCTGGCAAAATATGATACCAAACGATGTCTAGCTGGTCCTAAATTAATTGCACGGATTGCGAAAACAGACGAACCTTCAGCTGACCTCCACCCATGGATCCGGCGAGCCGGCGGGATAGTGACTGTAATGCAAGCATAATGTGACGGAAATTTGTGTTGCGTTAGAAAAGTGCTCGACGGTTAGTTCCATAAAATTGCAATCATGTTTGGACGCGTGTAAGGTTATTTTTGAAATGTCGCGTACAGATTAATTATTATTGCACAAATTTGATGAGCAATGATCATCAAAGAACAATCCGAAACATTGCTTTCTGTATTAATAGTTTAACCAATTGATAATATTTATTTTTAATTTCGAGAAATGTCAGCTCTGTAATTATCATGTGATCATGCTTTTTATTGCGGATAGGATTTGTGATATGGGATGCTGTTTTTGACAGACTTCTAAAATTTTTCGCTATCAGTTTTTAAGTTTCACTAATTAATCGCTACGAAGTAAACGTGTTAGAAACATAATATCTATACGCAAGAAATTGTGATAGCTTGTTACCTCAGAATAGACCGAAAAACTGGTCCTATACCCTACTAAGCGGAATCACGGAATAAAGCAGTGATTACGAGGGCTTTGTTTTGAAAGCTCACTATTTAATTGCAACATTAAATGTAATCATTGAACCTCGTCAGTTGTGTGGGCTGCAACTAATAAATATTTTTTTTGTGGCACGTTGCGTTGTAGAGAGCACATTACCGACAAATTAAACCTACTAAGCTGCTTGGGGTTATGAAACGCAAATACAGAAGGTTATTCGGGCTTTCTGCATTAATTGGAATTAAAACAACAATTTGCATTGCAACTAAATATTGATTACGAGTCTCTGAAATGATCCAAATGCGACTTCGTGGAATGAATGCTGTAATTGATGGCAAGGGATTAAATTAGGTATCGTGTCATTAATACTTGTTTACATTTTCCTTAATTGAAATTAACTTTGGTTCTGAGCGATTACATTTAGTGTATCCAATACAATCGAATCATCATGATTTTTGAATAAAAAGCGAATAAAAAATAATCATGATTTTTCAAATTTACCGTGTGTGAATATCGAACTGAAACTTCCGTCACTCACACAACTTCGGTCGCTCCTACACTGCATTGATACTCCCAAGCTACTGGCTACTGGCTGACTCTGATCTTGTGGGATTTCCTAAACTTACTACGATGATTCGGGCTAATCTCCAGGACTATACTACAGGTTAATTTTCTTCCACTATCGTGCCCTTTTCTCACGTTTGGCTCTCGGGTTATCTATTTGGCGTTTGATTGAATAGTATACATATAGTCACGTCCCCATCTATTCCAAAACTGATCAGATGAGTTCCCAGTAAACAATTTGTATATTTCGGTTGCAACTGAGCGATACGAAATCATATCCGCACGAAAAAGTTTTATTTCACACCACATAAGAACATATAAGTACCAAAGTGGAGGCAATATACGTGCAAAAATTTTGATAATTCTATCTTGCATGCTATACAACAATTTTTGGAACACGCAACTTAATAATGCTCAATATACGATTAAGATATAACTAAATATTACAGTCATCTATACTGCTTTACAATTCACAGCAATAAGTTGTATATGACGATGTATATGTATATGTATATGACGCACGACCGCAAAACAACTTATTGTACACTTCGTCTTAACATACTCTAATCATTATGCAATTCCAATGTAAAATTGACATGCATACGACTTAATGTGCACTTTCTATTACGATCTTGTGTTATCTGGATTGTTGATATACTGCCATCTGGCTAGCCGGTTAGCCGGAACGTGCGAGTAGTTCGGTTTCATTACCGACTCCAATTGTCTTCCAAACATTAGATGAGTTGGGGTTGTGAGTGGCTCTCACAGGTGATTCGATAATATTGAAAATAACGGTCTACAATTTACTATGTCTTCAATACGGGTCAAAATAGTTCCAAGCTTTTCAAGCGGTTACGCATATTTTTACCAGAATTTCGGAATTTACGCGGTTTTTCTACGCAGCTTTGATTTATGTGGAACGTATCCGTCGCGTAAAGAGCGACTTGAGTGTATTACACATACATTGTCCAAAGTTTGATGTAAATGGAATTTTGACGATGTTAACTCCTGTCTCCCACAATCCGCCAAATGAGGCGAACTGGGATCAGGATCTAGGAATGGATTTCCACTCTATCTGGCAATTGAGAAGTAAATCAGTGATTTTTACCGTAGATGCATCTTGCTGTAACATTATGGACCACTGATTAAGCTCCTTGAATGCGCTTATAAAATATGCGGTGTTGTTCGATAGGATGACCTTCAGATCAGGTTCATCCCGTTTCGTTTGACGGATCGATTTAATGCAATAAGGAAAGCCTCAGCTCGGTTGTTATGCCAGAAACCAACGTAAAATTGGTAATTCTAATAGCATACCGCCGGGGAGGTTCGTGCTGCATCTAGAACTTGTCTAGATCGTACTGGGTCCTGGGCTACTCGTCGCCAAATCGTGGAGCATTTCGAAATTGGCAAGCCGGCTTCAACCTGATCGAGCCATCACAGTGGGCCCCTCTTATTCCTGGTGCCAGTGGGGTTTTCAACAAGAATAGATTTCGCTGCATAGTCGCCCGGCATCTGATTTTGCCGATTCAACGTACCCTCCCGATTTTTGTCGGTTGTATAATGGCAATCTCTCCAAGTAGTGCTTACAGAACGTGCCTGAAACCACTCTTCACTTTACATTTGCACTTCGCTAAAACTAGTCCGTAACACGTTCCGTTGAAATACGGCACCTACAGTATATCTGCCGTAAGTAAAGTTACAGTCTCAAGTACAGTCTCAAGTACAAAGGTGCGGCGGCGTACGCTCCTTGATCGAAACAGCTGCGATCTGAGCTGCGATTTCGAGCCTGGTGTAGATTACCTTGTCCGTCCCAGAGTTTCTTGTTAAGATCATCTGCAAAGGTATTTTGTATGCCAGAAGGCCATTGGATTAAAGGTCACTGTAATAGCCTTAACCCAAGCAACACATTTTTGGCATTTGTAGTTGCAGTGACTTATTTATAACCAAAATTACTCATATAATCAGTTATAACAATTTTATAACAAAATATGTTAGTAGTCAATCGAAGGCTAGAAGTTGGCTATTTTTCTGAAGGTTATTTTTCTCATTTTGAAGCTCGCTGATCGGATCACGCAGACCTTTCCTTTGTCGCAACCCTTTGCGCAATTCGACAGAAGTCAAGAGTGGCCCGTAACACGCACGTAATATATGATATAACTCTGCAGCACAGACAAACAGACGAGACACTCGCGTTAATTCCATCGTCCAATTAAAAACCACTCATTTTTCAAAGAAGCATGTTTCGTAGTATGGCCCCACCGCGGCGCGCGAGTGTTGCTTCGAGTTTTCAGTATAAAACTATCCAAATGTAAAATCCTACAGCAGAAAACCCAGCAAATGCAAGTTACTCCGCAACATGCATAACAGAGCGCGCTAGTGTGTAAGCAAATTGTGCAGGACGTTGGTTTTTAAGGGATTTTCTTCTATGTGTCATGTCAGTTCATCAGTGTCTGCAGAGTAGTTAAGGTCACATTCGTCAGGTTTTGTGGAAAATGTTACGGATACGTTGAGCAGACCATGTTGCTACAAAGCCGGATAAGTATTCTGCAAAAATGTTGTTCGTATCGATTCCGGTAGGTACGAGACGAAAAGAATCATAGCTGCAGGGAAAAGAAACTTTCTGCCAGCTAAACAGCGCGGTTGAGAAATTCCCGAAGGGGGACATTCAAATCTACTTGGGCGACTTCAACGCGAAAATTGGCTCAAACAACGCGGACCTTGAAGGCGTCATGGCCTAGGAGAGATGAGCGAAAACGCGAGCTGCTTACAGGATTTTGTGGTAATAACTACAAGATCATTGGTGGATCGCTCTTTCCCCATAGACCAGTACAAAAAGTCACGTGGGTTTCCCGTGATGGTCGAACAGAAAACCAAATCGAACACCTCTGCATCAGCTGACAATGGCGAAGGAGCTTCCTTGATATACGCATCAAACGTAGTGCTAATAATGCATCCGAACATCACCTTGTTATCGCTGAGAAACGTTTGCGCGTCGCACGTGTCCAACGACGGAAGGAGAAAGAAAGTTTTCGTTACGACGTTCGCCGATTGGAGAATCCTGAGGTGAAAAGGGCCTTTGTCGAACAACTTGAATCCCGATCAATGCCTGACCGCATTTCAAGGTCAAAGACTAAAAACGTGAGTTTGGTCTATTGAATCCCGAGCCTCGGAGCTGCCACCTGGTGGAACCGTCGAAGAGTAATGGAGCGCCTTCAAGAACGCGTTCATCACGACCAGGGACGAAACCCTCGCCAAAACGCTCAGCGGGCGGAAGGAGTGGATCTCGAATGAAACTTGGAGGAAGATCGACGAGCGGAGAGATGAAACAGCCGCCATTGAGCGACGGCGAACCAGATCGGTTAGGACGGCTGTCCGTCAATGATACGCCGAACTGGAGAGGGCTGTTAACCGAGCTTGTAGGTGGGACAAAAGAGCCTGGAGTCTAGGCCCTGGACTAATTCTCTAGTGGAACAAGAAAAAACCGCCGGCCGCCGCCAATTATGATATCCGTTTGTTGTACGCTAGTTCTCGCCGCCTTGGTGGTGCCAAATTGAATACAAAGATGTTGACCAAACTCGTGACTTTAGTCATGACCTTGAAATGCGGTCAGGCATATATTAATATTTTTTTGAAACGATGATTCTACAATTGATGAAGGGACGGTAAGGGAAAGTAATGAAGAAGGATTTTTTTTCCGGGAATGAAGGGGAAGGTTGGAAAGGAAGGGGGGGGGGGTAATAGGTAGCTATGCTTAACAAGTTGTCGTTGTGACTCCTATCTTTTGTCCAATGCTGGAAGGTGCATGGGTCGAACCAAGCTGTAATCAGAGATTATAACCGGATTTGAACCCACAACACCTGCCAGGGCGTGTCGCTCACTGGTACCCGTGTACCTTTGAACCACAGAGGCGCTGGACAAAAGAAGTCTGCACAACCCCCCTTATTAACCATAGCAACATGGGTTGGTCTATTTTTAGACACAAATTGTGCCTCTTCCTCTACCTACTGTAGAAACCACCGACCGAGAAGTTTTAATCTAACGTGTTTTTACTTTCAGGACGACGACACTATGCAGGCTCTTACGACTTGCAAGGTACTGCGTGTGGTACTGCCTCTGTGGTTCAAAGGTACACGGGTACCAGTGAGCGACACGCCCTGGCAGGTGTTGTGGGTTCAAATCCGGTTATAATCTCTGATTACAGCTTGGTTCGACCCATGCACCTTCCAGCATTGGACAAAAGATAGGAGTCACAATGACAACTTGTTAAGCATAGCTACCTATTACCCCCCCCCCCCTTCCTTTCCACCCTTCCCCTTCATTCCCGGAAAAAAAATCCTTCATTACTTTCCCTTACCGTCGCTTCATCAATTGTAGAATCATCGTTTCAAAACAATATTAATATATGCCTGACCGCATTTCAAGGTCATGACTAAAGTCACGAGTTTGGTCAATTGTCATAGGAACGGAGCCTTTCTTCGAAGAACCGCGCTGAAAAACGCGGACTAACACGCTTTCGGACGAGCAGCGTCACACGCAGTACCTTGCAAGTCGTAAGGGCCTGCATAGTGTCGTCGTCCTGAAAGTAAAAACACGTTAGATTAAAACTTCTCGGTCGGTGGTTACTACAGTAGGTGGAGGAAGAGGCACAATTTGTGTCTAAAAATAGACCAACCCATGTCGCTATGGTTAATAAGGGGGGTTGTGCAGACTTTCTCTGTCTGCTCTGTCTGTTCCCTGTTGTCCAGCGCCTCTGTGGTTCAAAGGTACACGGGTACCAGTGAGCGACACGCCCTGGCAGGTGTTGTGGGTTCAAATCCGGTTATAATCTCTGATTACAGCTTGGTTCGACTCATGCACCTTCCAGCATTGGACAAAAGATAGGAGTCACAACGACAACTTGTTAAGCATAGCTACCTATTACCCCCCCCCCCCCTTCTTCCTTTCCACCCTTCCCCATCATTCCCGGAAAAAAAATCTTTCTTCATTACTTTCCCTTACCGTCCCTTCATCAATTGTAGAATCATTGTTTCAAAAAAATTTTAACAAAGATGTTGCTAAAGGACAAAGCTGGTCAGCTACTAACTGACCGTACAAAACACCTTAAACGATGGACTGAACGTTTTGAACAACTCTTTCGAGTTTCAAATGTCAGAGACCAACAAAACCAGTAGCGTATGACGCCAACAGTTCTTCGAATTAATCGCGCCAACTCGGAGGCACCATCGCTGGATAAAATTAAAGCAGCCCTCACGAGTACAGGGTAGACTGTATTTTAGCCGAGATACTCAAAGCTCAGCCTAGATGTTGCATCAGCTTTTCAGCAATATATGGGAAACCGAAACTTTTTCGGTGGACTGGGCGCAGGGCGTATTGGCTAAACTCCCTAAAAACTGAATGCGGTAACTGGCGTGGCATCACGTTGCTTTGTATATTACTCTCAAAGTTCTCTGTAAGCAGGTGATCTGCAAACCAGATCACTCTACAGACGAAAACCCGAATTTTCAACTCAAACCTTAAATCCGTACTGCTGTATGTTTGCAAAACGTGGTGCGTCTCAGCGGGGGAAACGCAAAAACTGCAGGTATTAATTATTCGGTGCCTGCGATATATCATTTGTGCCTGGTGGCCAAACAATTGGATATCCAATGAGGAACTGCATCGTCGATGTCATCAACGGCCGATAGCAACAGAAATTCGTGAGCTTAGGAAGAAGTGGATCGGACACACCTTGAGGAAGGAGCCAATGAGATCTGCAGAGAAGCACTCGACTGGAATCCGCACGGACAGCGTAGAAGGGGCAGACCCAGAGGCTCATGGCGACGCAGCTTAGTCAATGACATCCGGGCCGTAGACGAGGACCTGTGCTGGCGACAGGTAAAAGCCATGGCGGGTAACCGTTGACAATGGAGATGATTGATCTGATTTGCTAATTTGTGGTTGTGTTAGTCGTTTGTTTCTCCACAGTTTGAAAAATTCCACAGCACAGCGGGAAAGCCACCAACAGCAACAACAAATCGCGTGTGCGCAAGAGGCTTCCAGTAAGGCGTATAAATGCCTAGAAATCAGAGATTATTTTTGTAATCATTTACGTTTTAAATACGTAACAAACGGTCAATTACAATACAATAATCAGTGATAATCTTAGGTAATCATTGATAATCATTAATTTTTGGTAATTACAAGAGCATATTTACACAATATTAATAGCAATCAGAAGTAATCAGTAAGGTAATCAAAGGCAACTTTTTTCGAAGGTGTGTTGTAATCTTAGCTGTTGGAAATCCCTTACGTGTACGCACGGTGCTCCAAATAGCGTTATTATCAGAAAAAATTCTCCATAAAATCCGAGTATACCAGTCGATTTGTATTACTTTCCACCACCTTCAGTCAAAATTTTAAAAAAATTGTAGGCACAGTTTTAGAGAAACGGCCATTTAATGTCAAAAAGGCGTAAATCTCGTATAAAAAGACAAAATACATATACAATTGTGCTTATTTTATCACACAATGATTTGAAATAATCATACTGCTGTCATTATCATAAAAAGAACATAGTAGGCCTTGTTCTGACTACAACAAAAGTTAATGTAAGATTAATTTTTTTGAGATAGAGTAAGGTGGGGCAAACGTCCGATTCAAGGATTTATCAGTGCCGATTCCGCATAATTTGACAACATTGATATGGACTTGACATACTTTGATAGCTTAAAGTCCATCGTATACATTTACTATTTACGAATCATAATTGCAGAGTTAAATGGAAATGCTCAATTAGTGCGGTTTGGATGTTTTATTTCGTAATACGGGAAACGCAATATAAACATAGTTGAAGCAGCATCTCACATTACTCAAGCATCTGTTTTGAAAATGCGGTGAGAAAAATTTACAAAAATATATTTCTATTTTATATAATTTAATGAAATCTCGCCAAGCTCTAAATGGCACAAAAGTGCAATTCAATTAGTGTATTAGCAAGTGCACTAATTTAATAAATTCAAACTTCGAACTTTTGCCTCGCGGTCAACGCACTTTTTCCGTGCTAATTTGGCAAAAGTGCGATTCGGCACCTGATCAGAAAAATGATGATTTTTAATACTATTGCTCCAGAGGATTTATAGCTGAATGTAAAGATGTTGAGTTGTTACAGCAATATTAAATATAGTTTACTGTGCTTTATTTCATGAAAATTGAAGACAACTTTAAATGTCGCACTTATGCGCCACCTTACTTTAACGGATAATCACGAAGGAAATCGTAGGAAAGTTTTACAAAAAATAAAAATGCCCACTAGCGTGGCAAAAGTTCGTTTGAATCCAATTCATAATTACTAACGCATTATTTACTTGTCCATGAGGGGTCAATCCCGGCGTAGTGGTTAGCATTCACGCCTCTCACGCTGAGGACCTGGGTTCAAATCCCAACCCCGCAGAAATCACGAATGACCCAAGCTGGTTAAAGTGACTATAATCTAACAAAAAAAAAACTTGTCCATGAATCGCACTTTTGCTCCGCCCGTGAATCGCATTTTTGCCCTACAAGACGTTTTAAGGGGTTTGATCAAATTATGGAAATAGAAATATATTTTGAGAATTTCTTTCACCGAATTTTTAAAAAAGGTATTTGAGTGATGCGAAACGCTGCTGCAATGTTTCAACAAGCAATAGCCTCTATATCAATAGGAGCCGTATTTGCCATATAACGAAATATTACATCAAAACCGCTCCAAAGTAACATTTACACTTAATTCAGCAATTATGCTTTATAAACAACAAATGTTTACGATAGATTTAAGCTATCTCAGTATTCGACTATTCATATAAATGTGGTCAAATTACGGACAATCTGCACTGATAAACCATTGAATCACACTTTTGCCCCTCTTTACTCTACACATATTCACAAATATGCAGTTAATTAAAGCAAAATTCATTAATATACGAGAAAAAATTGAAAAACTCCTTTTAATACTACAATATTTTATGTCTAAAGCTTGCCACTCACTAGAGTCCGAGCCAAAACGGCTTGTAGCCTTCTTTAATGAGTGGCAAGCGACTTTACATAATAATTTATTATTATTATTCAAAACTCATTAAATCATTTATATTTCCATTATATTGCATGCAGCATATCTCAAAAATATTAAAATACTTCTACCGATATTTGGTACTCTTGTGCGCACTAAACAAGCGTATTTGTATAGCTATTGCGTCAATTTGCTTATGATTTATGCTCTTTTCATTTTAAAAGGGCTTATCTCCAAAACCGTGCCTACGATTTT
Source organism: Sabethes cyaneus (assembly GCF_943734655.1). Lineage (NCBI taxonomy): Eukaryota > Metazoa > Arthropoda > Insecta > Diptera > Culicidae > Sabethes > Sabethes cyaneus. The sequence goes on from NC_071355.1 coordinate 179,730,087, forward strand.
TTTAAAATTTCACCCAAATATAGTGGTAAGTGCTACAAATCGGCTGGTGTACTCAGATTTCATGGAGAATTTTTTTTGATAATAACGCTATTTGGAGCACCGTGACGTACGTATACGCGGCGAAGTATGCGTATGCGACCGGTAACTGTTAACAATTTCTATATTGCTGTTATAGGGTGTTGCATAGGCGAAGTTAACTTTGTCGCTCACGTTTCAAGTTCGGTGGTTTATTTACGTAGATTTACACGATGAATTAAAATCACAAACAAAAAGCCGTAACACGTATTGCTTCGACTGTTGAGTATAAAACTGTCAGATGTGAAGACCCTACAAATATAAGTTGCTTCGTAGCGTGTGTTACAAAGGGTGTTAGCACAGACAATCAGACGAGACACTCGCGTTAATTCCATCGTCCATTCAAAAACAACTTATTTTTCAAAAAAGCATGTTTCGCAACATGTCCACACCGCGGCGCGTGAGTGTTGCTTCGGGTTTCCAGTATAAAACCATACAAATGTGAAAAACCTGTAGTATTATACCCTGCAAATGTAAAAAAAACCTACAGTGTAAAACCCTGCAAATGCAAGCTACTCCGCAACATGCAAAACAGAGGGCGCTAGTGTGCAAGAAAAATGTGTAAGACGATGGTTTTTGAAGAATTTTCTGCTATGTGTCATGTCAGTTCGTCAGTGGTGTTAGTGTCCAAGCGGGATGTGTAGTAGAGATGGTCGGGTATGAAAATTTGAATACCCGAACCCGACCCGTACCCGATCAACGAAAAAATTAAAAACCCGTACCCGACCCGAACCCGCAAGTTTGTTATTTTTGATACCCGAACCCGACCGCAACCCGACGGGTACGGGACGGGCCCGGGTACCCGACCATCTTTAGTGTTAAATGTGGTCAATAGAAATATCCGACCCAACCCGTACCCGGTTTCAAAAACAAAAATTAGGAACCCGTACCCGACCCGAACCCGCAAATTATTTTTTTTCAATACCCGAACCCGACCCGAACCCGGCGGGTACGGGTACGGGTGCGGGTTTCGGACAAATTTTCCGCTACCCGACCATCTCTAATGTGTAGGAAGATGTTTTTCAAAGAATTTCTTCTATGTGTTATCCCAAGCAACAATGTGAGTTTTATTATACTCTAATGGCGGTTTCAATGACCAATTTTGGTCTTAAATGCCATCCTAAGAGTGTAATAAAACCCAAATTGTTACTTGGGATGTCAGTGCGTCAGTGGCAGGGATGTTTTAATTTAGTTAAATAAAACCCAATACGAGCATAAAAACTAAATAGAAATTACGTTCTCAGGCCGTTTTTCTATGTACAACAACATCTTAGAGCTATGTTATTGTAATCGAAAGATCTTCGCATGCCGTGATGTAAATAAAATTCATTTAAAGTTCAAACAACGAACAAGCTCAAAGAACTACAAAGCATTGAAAATATACAAACAAGATTGAAAACACAGACACGGGAATGTATCAGCAGTTTTCTTAGCAGGCATTTATACTTTCCGGATCGTAAGATTCGGGCTCGACCTAGTTATTCAATAAATGTTAGAAATTGTTCCCAATGTTTATTTCTATGAAAGACGCAACAGAATAGTTTTCAAATGTACTTGTTTAGGCAGTCTATAGTAATAGTGATTGTAAAATTAAAGAACATCATTTTTGTCGCTAAAGTGCTTCGCTTCCGTTTCAGTGACCCAAACGGCCTGAATTTTATATAAATATAATCACTATTGTCGTCGTTGCTGCCATCGTCATTATCAACATCAGACCTATTTTGATATGAAAGGACAAAACGGGGTTGGCTGTTATTTTGCGCTTCCGGACGACTTTACTATCTGCGTATTCCAGGAAGGGTAGAATAATACTCGAGTACATTTTCGAATGGACGTGAAATAAACGAGCGAAAGCTTGGGAAGAAACACCTTGCACCGACGCCTAATTGGAAAAGTACTTGAAAATTGTACTATCATGTTGTAGCATTTAAACCAATTATAGAAGGTATGTTCAGCGATTTGAAATGTTCGAAGATTAATTATAATGTGAAATATAGGCAAAATTTTGTCCTAATATTTTACAGTTTAACTTAACGCACAATCTTTGACTTACCTTCTGTTGTAAGATTGTTGGGCAGTGGGAAATTCCCTTCAAAATAGGACCAGCAATTTTCCCTGTATTGTCTCACCATTCAAGTCGACGACCGTGTACTACTTTTGCGGTCATTTTTCTTTATTATTGTAAGCGCCTTTTTTCCAAGTGCGACTGTCCCTTTTTGTCGCCCGAACGGAGCTTTCTTCTGCCGATGCCGAGGTGGTGTGGTGGGTGGTGATTCAGTTCTCGAAGAGTGTTGGAATGATAGCAATGCTATTTTTCGCTTGGGGGATCAGTTCACACCACACAGAAGGATACACTGGCTGATGGCGTGACGTGCGGTTCAGTGAATTTTTTACGCTTCTCATCGTGGTACACATCGTTTCTTTTAATGGCCACGGAACGTAATCGCGTGGTCGATAATTTAGACATAAACTGGGATTCTACTGTCAACGGCATTGCTGGGTGATTCAGTGCTGGTACTGGTCGGTGTTGCTGTTGGATTGAGAGTCAAGCTGGAGGATGTTATGTGATCGTCAGGTGTAGGGATTTTCTCGGCTTCCGGATCTACAAAATTGTTATTTATCCGATTACAACGATGCTCGTGATCTTCGCTGCGTGATGGATCTATCTGTCCACCATCGTCCGTTTCCGATGGGTTATTATTATAGTTGTTGAAGCGGCTCTTACTGCTACTACAGTCACCACCGGAGCCAACTGGACTGCTCTCTTTCGCCCAGTTGCGCTCGAAAAGGTTGTAATTCATGTTTATTCTATTGTTATGATTAGTGCTGTCGGTGGCGGTACATGCTGGAGACGAAGACGATGGACAAATGATAGCGGACGATGAAGGGGAAAAGCTCGACTGTTCAGAAGGTCCGGGATTCGGGGTTACAGGCGGGGTCATGGTTACTGCGATGGGGCTTGATGAGCAATCTCGTCCACCTCGGTAGCCATGTCATACCCTTTCGGTTCCGTTAGATTGTGACTGCTGCTGCTGCTGCTGTTGCTGCTGCTGCTGCAGTGATGATGGGTAGCTAAACATAGAGTGACAAGTGGAATGGAAATAAAACGACACATTTCAGTGGTTGGGACTAGTAATGGAGTGTAGGAGTTTGTTAGCATGACGGTCGCAGCATACACATAAGGATTCAGAGAAAATTGTTTAATAAGAGCTTTAAAGCTTTGATATTTTGTGGTTGATTTAAACTACATTACATAATAAATTTTCTCCGTAATCTCTATTTTGGAAAGGACTAGGATTTTTAATAAAGCTTTACTATCACAACTTAAGGTAAAGCACAATATCCTAATTGTTATCAGGATAAGTCTGAAGTAAACGAGAAATAAATCGTTTCATTACGTTAATTTGTCGCTTTCCGGTTATCTTTCGTTGGTTGCCAATTTGCCGGTAACAGGAACAGGCTCGCTCAATAATGTCGAAATTGTTTCATTTTGCGAAGTTTATCGCCCATACTACAGCTGCTAATGTGAACCGATTTATCAAACATTACTACCGAGCAGGTTGTGTTTTGGATATTGCGTCGTCGAACGGAGAGTTGCCGTGCCATTAAGATTGGGTGCAATATAAATAAAATTAATGGTGCAATAAAAAGATTTTTAAAAAAATTCATCTCTACACTGAATAAAGCGAGATTTAATTTTTTTAGCTTTCCCGAGTTGTGTGCGAAGCTAAATAAAAATTTCGATACGGATAATAATATTTTTGTTTTTATCTTTATAAAATGTCGGTTAATCTTGTTGAATTCCGGTAAGTATTGAGTTTTACGTAGCTTTGCGTTTCGCTCATAAAATTATGCACTGTCTGCGTGGCTGCTGTAAATAGTGCTTGGTTCATATTGCCCCAATAAAATTTATTTTATAGCGACTGTTGTGATTAACGATGCAGCAGCTTGGGAAAGAATAAGGCAATGAATTGATTTTTACGATTCTTTTCGTTCGTTTCGTTACCATTTGATTAAATGACAGTCGAATTCATACATGGCCTTCATTATTATAACTTCTTTAAGAATTAATTTAACTCTATCATATTCACTAGGTTTTACGATTCAGGTGCCTTCATTGATTTTGTTCAAATACAGTCACCCCAGTATTATGGGCCACCCAGTATTATGGGCCAGTCTATACTTTACGTTAGTTTTATACGTAACAAATTAATATTTATCTATCGAGTATGAGTTCAATAGATAGCAGCAACATTCTGCTGCATGGTTGACAGCAATACACTCAGTTCCGATGCGTTAATTTTTTTAATTTTCCTATAGTTGTCAGTTGGCTCCAAGCGACTGTCGATTTGTTGTTATTTTTGCGGTTGTTATAAAAATTCGGTCGTGAATTATAAGCTAAATAGCGGCGTAAATTTGTGTGTCTGGGTGTAAAATGGATGGCAATCGAGGGAATAGGTATGTATTCATAGAATTACGGTGAAACCACCTAGAAAAATGCATTTTCCACTTTAATATATGAAATTAAACAATGGCCCATAATACTGGGAGCAAAATTGACTTTTCCCAGTATTATGGGTCAGCCATATAGATCAACAGTATTCGCTGTTTTTGACTATAATTGTAATTTTTTTTCTCAGAAAAACGAAAAAAGCGTGCAAGGAAAATAAATATATTACTAGTCTTCGATAGTATCGCGCAGACAGTTGCTAATATATACTTATTCTAAATTTAAAAGTCATTCTACTAATATTAAAATCATAAGAGTCAGACACTACATTGAATTCACGACAACACACATCAATAGGATTGTTCTGGCCAAATAGAGTGCGATGCATTGGAAGCCGAAAGAAATCTGATCGACGGGTAAGCCTAGGTGGTACATTGATTTGAAGCCGCTCCAGCAGTTCCGGACAGTCAATATTGTTTCCAAGAAGATCGAAGACAAATAAACGTTGCAGCAAACTTCTCCTGTTTTCCAGCGTGGGCAGACGTATAAGAGCGCATCGATGTTCGTACGGAGGCAAATGAATTGAATCATCCCAGGGCAGCCTTCGCAAGGCATACCGGATGAATTGTCGCTGGATTCGTTCAATCCGATTGATCTGGACAGCATGGACACACTATCGCTCCGTACTCCAAAATACTACGTACAATCGCGCAGTAGAGAGACTTCAGGCAATAAACATCATCGAATTGCTGCGTATTCCTTTTGACGAAGCCTAGTAACGCATATGCTTTAGCAGTGGTAACTGCAACGTGCTGAATACATATACAGAAATCGAAGCTCTATGATCTTGATATCTTGCATTACGCTCTTGATCTAGCACGACAAACCGAAAAAATTCGGGAAGTTGCAAAGGATTATAATCTACCGTACAGTACAGTTCCGCGCTATTTTTGGAAACCACCCAAAACTAATAAGCCAGGACCAAATACTTTCCTTCTTCTTGGACTTACTGACTTTACTTAGTTGGCTTGCCTTTCTAAGACAGAGCCTGATGAACAAAGTTTCTCCAATGCACTCGGTTGTGGGCCAACGCTCTCCAATTTCTCAGACTCGCTCCACCTAGTCTAACCATCTTGCTCGCTGCACCCCTGGTCGTCTTATTCCTACCGGATGTGAGGCAAATACTTTGCAGGTAGTTGTTCGGCGTTCTTGCAACTTGTCCTGCTTATCGTATTCGGATAGCATTAGCCGCCTTTTGTATACTTGGTTTGCCATGTGCTATCCTGGAGACCATCACCTTGATGAAGTCCTCTGCGTGATTAGAATGAACTTGACAATCTACTCGAAATCCGAACACAGCGCTGAGTACCATCCGTCATAGATTGAATCAGTTTGATGAGCTTCCTGAAGAAGAAGCTAAAATTGATTCTAATCTCAACTCACTCAGACAGTTGCTGAGTACAGTACAAGAACACTAAATCGCGAGAACTACACACCCACGCACCCACACACCCGCAACCCATCCACACACACACATGTGCCTCGCCTTTCTTTGAATAAAACCAGTTTTGACTGAAGTTTTTGGAGCGTCTTAGTAGACACTGAGGAAGCCTGCAAGTCGTAGGCGAAATACGTACCTGTCGTGAATAAAATATACGTAGCAGAATTCAATTGGATAAGTTTTCTTCTTTTTTAATTTTAGGAAAAAACCAGTTTTGTTTTACTGACCCATAATACTGGGAGCATTGACCCGTAATTCTGACCAGGTTTAAAAGTGACCCATAATACTGGGAATGGAATATGCTCACATTCTGTTGTTCTGCAAAAAAGTGTGTAATTTTTGAGCAAGATTGCCTACAGAACATCAAACTATGGTATATTTATAACCAATTAAGTTATAAATAATCTGTAAATTATTTAAATCTGTGTTTCTACCGATAATTTTGTAGCAGCATCATGCTTAACTGGCCCATAATACTGGGATGACTGTAGTTAAGTGCTGGTTCACAGACCCCTTAAGCCAATTTTCTTTAATGTTCTTCACATTTGATTCAGAAGGGAGACAAATGTAATGTTATTAATTATGCTTCGAATATCGCAGAAAACTTTACCTCAACATTTCTGGGCTGTTCAAAGGCTACTGAAAGTTTTCCAACTTTCGTTTCAAAACATTGATAAATAAACTGTTTGGTATTTGGTTAATTTCGTGAAATTTGGTGCCACTCGAAACTTTAGGGCCATTCCGCCTTTCATGATTCTCGAAAATAATTTTTGATCTTTCAAACCGCTTTTTCTTGCAATTGATGGAGGCGCATTATCAATTATAGCTATAGCGGTCCATTTTTTCGAATTTAATTGATGTTATTCGTAACTGTTTGAATTCGCCGGTTGCCAACTTATCAGATAAGTTCACTTATAAAATTTAATTAACAGTCACGTTTTCATGCAAAAACATTACTGATTTACTGGAACCCAGAAAAAAGTACTAATAGTTTGCTTTTAACTTATAGCATCATACGCTCACGTAATTCTCCTGGGATTGCCGAATTTCGTCCTATCTCAGACCACTTTTAAGTGTAATGGATTATGTCTGACCTTAAACATAAAGCATTATTGTTTCCAATGTTTTCGCCAAAAGCTCATGAAGAGCAGAAATTGTCTAATAGACTTTCCCTTGCAAAGGTTATAAAAAAAGGTTATTGTAAAGTACTTCAAAGAATAAATTAAAATGAAATAGTCATATCACAAAAGCATTTAAAGCAACACAAATACTAAAATAAAAGCAAAAACTTTTTTCATGAATTATGAAATTATGAATATAAAATAGCGTTAATTGTGAAGAGAACAATATAACATGGTGATGGCTTGTCTGTGTACGGGAGGGTACAGTCTACATCTAAATTCAGCTCATTTTCCTTTTCTTTTGCTAAATAAATATTATACCGATATACAACTTTAACATGTTATAACTGTTTTCTCAAGAATGTAAGTAATATCCTGTTTTTTTTTGTCCAAACCACCTGTTCCTTTGCTAGAACTAGGCCTAGGCTGAAAAACTAGAAGCAATCGGTTAATAGGCTGAAAATACCCTCCCGTACCCTATCATTGAGTTTCTTGGCCATTATTAGAACGGCTCTTATAATAGCAAAAGTTTTGATTTGGCATTTATAAAAATAGCTTGCGGGCTATATCATTATAAGAGACCGAAACGGTTGAATTTTTCGTCGTGACTTTTTGTCGCAGTATAGAAATGATCCGAATTTACCACTTATGCATTTTTGACTGGTAAATGCCAACGAGGTTTGAAAATGTCATCGGTATCATGAAAATTTTTTTGATGCGTGTATGCTAGAAATATGTCGCATGACATGTCGCAAGAAAAAATGTAAAATGTATTCAAATTTATGTCACCGATCAGTAGATTTAACAACCCCTGATTGTTATATTGCGAAACAATTTGCCGATCATAAAGCCGTTAAGTTTTGTGACACTTTATTTATCGTCAAGGTGTTGCTAAAAACAATTTAACATTTGCAGTTAAAGTGTCAAAAGGAAAAGAATTCAAAAATAATGTATAAGTTGCCATTTTAAAACTATTATAAATTATAAAAAATCTCCATGAAACTGTTCTTTTGTTGCTTGGGTATGTGATAGGAACTCAAACGCTTTTTATAATAATAGGTTGTTAAAGTATTTTGAACATTAACGCATTAAGTTGAAATTGCGTTCCATTAAGAGGTGTAAGCTATTAGACTTTTGTTTACATTCGACTAAGTATGGGACACTGGACATGGTACATTAGACTTGGTGCACTGGACTTAGGACACCGGAATTTTACACTAAATATGGGACTGAAACTGGGAGTGGGACTGCGACTGGGACTAATACTGGGACATTGGAACAGAGGACTTGGACTGAGACATTGAGACTGGGACACTGGGACACCGGAACTGTAATAATAGGGCTGAGATACTGATACTGGGCCACTGGGACAGTGACAATGGAACGGGGACACTAGAGCTGGGACACTGGGGCTTGAAAACGGTAACTGGGACTAGGTATGGGAATGGGGCTTAGACTGAGACTGAGACTAAGACTGGGACGTTAGAACTGGGATTGAGACACTGGAAATGGAACTGTGACATTGGAACTGGAACACTGAGCCTGGGAGTGGGACTGAAGGGTGTCCCACATTAAATTGCATAACGGGAAAAAACGCTGTAGAAAATTACCTAATTGACCGATCTTTTTCAAACCTTCAGACAATAAACTGTAGCCCATTAGTAAGCTTTTGGTATATTTATTTCATTCAACTTTAATACCATAACCGTATGCTCGCACCTTCCGCTTGACTCATAAGGTTCTGCACAACATCTGCTGCAGTGTCTTCTGCACGAAAACCCACCTTTTCTTTCATGTTTCATGTCTTCCTCAGATTTGACCTCCTTGGGATGCTTCCATAGTACCTACTTCATAATAGCCCAGTATTTTTCGATGGGCCTTACTTCTGGTGCGTTAGGGAGGCTCATGTCGTAGGGTACGAAAGTGACCCCGTTGGCTTCGTACCACTCCAGGACATCCTTCAAATAGTGGAACGAAGCTTAGCTCCGGTCAGAAGATAGTAGGGCAGCGTAAGCAGACGCTTTTGTAGACACTCCTTGAGGTAGATCTGCCCGTTTACAGTCCCGGTAGTCACGAACGGCGCACTCCGTTTGCTATATGAGCAGTTCGCTTGCCAAATAATATATTTCTTGGCAAACTTTGAAAGTTTCTGCTTCCTTACTTCCTCCGGAACATCAAACTTGTGCTGGGCGGTAAAGAACAGCCCCGGAAACTGCCGGAAGTCTGCATTGACGTAACTCTCATCATCCATTATGAGACAATGAGGCTTGGTCAGTATCTGTGTTACAGTTTCCGGGCCTGTGACTTTCCCATCGTATTTTGACGTTCGTCACTAATTGGAGCTTTCTGCAGTTTGTATGTATGATAGTCTCTCCCGGTCCTCGACTCTCTGAAGGAAAGACTTGGACAGATTCAACTTTTTGGTCACATCCCTGACTGGAGATTACGCTTAAACGCGTTCATGACGCGCTTGTGATCTTTATCACTAATAGAACAACCATTATGACCGCATTTCTCTTTCCGTTCGATGGTTTCGTAGTAACGTTTAATAACACAACTCACTGTTGATTGCACGAATCCGAGTTGTTTTCTGATGTCGCGATGAGAAAGTTGTAAGATTTTCCAGGTGCTTGCGCAAAATCAATTCGCGACGTTACTTTTCGGGTGACGCCATTTTTTCCGATTTTCGAAAACTGATAGTAATAAGAATATAGTGTAAACAATATACTCTAAACTACTTATACCCAATAAGAGAAAATACTCAACGGATAATTTTGTACAGCGTTTTTCCGTGAAGCAATTTGATGTGGGACACCATTTACTGGGAAAGGGACTGGGTTTGGGAATGGCAATGGCTGTGGGAATAAAAATGAAACTGAGACGCTGGGACTGGGATTAGGACTGGGACTGGGACTGGGACTGGGACTGGGACTGGGACTGGGACTGGGACTGGGACTGGGACTGGGACTGGGACTGGGACTGGGACTGGGACTGGGACTGGGACTGGGACTGGGACTGGGACTGGGACTGGGACTGGGACTGGGACTGGGACTGGGACTGGGACTGGGACTGGGACTGGGACTGGGACTGGGACTGGGACTGGGACTGGGACTGGGACTGGGACTGGGACTGGGACTGGGACTGGGACTGGGACTGGGACTGGGACTGGGACTGGGACTGGGACTGGGACTGGGACTGGGACTGGGACTGGGACTGGGACTGGGACTGGGACTGGGACTGGGACTGGGACTGGGACTGGGACTGGGACTGGGACTGGGACTGGGACTGGGACTGGGACTGGGACTGGGACTGGGACTGGGACTGGGACTGGGACTGGGACTGGGACTGGGACTGGGACTGGGACTGGGACTGGGACTGGGACTGGGACTGGGACTGGGACTGGGACTGGGACTGGGACTGGGACTGGGACTGGGACTGGGACTGGGACTGGGACTGGGACTGGGACTGGGACTGGGACTGGGACTGGGACTGGGACTGGGACTGGGACTGGGACTGGGACTGGGACTGGGACTGGGACTGGGACTGGGACTGGGACTGGGACTGGGACTGGGACTGGGACTGGGACTGGGACTGGGACTGGGACTGGGACTGGGACTGGGACTGGGACTGGGACTGGGACTGGGACTGGGACTGGGACTGGGACTGGGACTGGGACTGGGACTGGGACTGGGACTGGGACTGGGACTGGGACTGGGACTGGGACTGGGACTGGGACTGGGACTGGGACTGGGACTGGGACTGGGACTGGGACTGGGACTGGGACTGGGACTGGGACTGGGACTGGGACTGGGACTGGGACTGGGACTGGGACTGGGACTGGGACTGGGACTGGGACTGGGACTGGGACTGGGACTGGGACTGGGACTGGGACTGGGACTGGGACTGGGACTGGGACTGGGACTGGGACTGGGACTGGGACTGGGACTGGGACTGGGACTGGGACTGGGACTGGGACTGGGACTGTGGGACTGTAACTGGGGCTGGAAATGGGACGTTCGAATTGAGGATTGGTATTAAAACTCTGGAGCTGGGACACTGAGATTGGGCCACTGGGACACTGGAAGTAAGACTGAGACAGAGACGTAAACTTATTTCATTAAAAATTCATATTTAGGTAATTAAAGTATATTTAACAGCTGTTAACACATGACATAAACAGGGTTGTCACATGCACAGATTATTCTGGGTTTAACAGATATTTGAAAGAAATCGCCCGTACAGAATCTGTATGCATAGAATACAGATTTTTTGAAAATTTCACAGAACTTTTACATGAGAGTGAAAGAGACGGAAATAGTCAGCAAATGACTCTCCGTCTCTTTCATTCTCATTGGTTTGCATTTGGCAGATATTTGCATAGATATTTTTCCTCGCTGTACAGATGGAAAGGTTTTTCCAACAAAAAACACAGAATTATATGTGGTATCCCTGGACATAAACACAATGAAACTTGGAACTAAATTATCACTGAAACAATGGTAACGCAAAGTGTATATGAACAAAAATGTCTCGAAATAAGTAAAAGGGTTGCGTCCCTTTTGCATTTGGACCGAGTGCAGTTGTATATGTGGTTGGGTGACAAGGGTGGGAAGGTTCCGAAAAGAGGGGAGAGGCGCTACAGGGGGCGGTCAAAATAACGAAAAACGATTTTGTTTCTTTTCCATTATACAGATGCATATACGTAGGAACACAGATGCGTATCTGATTGTGATACAAGAGTGCTGGGAGCCCGTTCTGTATGTATATTCCGCCATACCTCCGCAACACCTGGATTTTTCTCAATCAAACTCAAGCAAACCAAGCTTGGCATGATGGGATGCTCATAGAAAAATTGACAAAAAGTGGATAACACTGTCAAGGGGGTAAGAGGTCAAAATAAGAAGATACAAGAGGAGAGGTCCAAATTTTCTTTAGAATAGGCACCAACTTTTCAAAAGGACGAAAATGTAAACAAATCGAGTGAAAGTTATTTCCTGCTGGACTGCTCTATCAGATCAATTTGTTAGTTTAAGTACTTGAGAATAATCAAGAAAACTTTTTAAATACTTTTATACTCTGAGAACATAATTTCGTATTTTTTTTTTAAATATTCGTAAAACTACATTCATAGTTTATAAAAAAACCCTATCTTTTAAAAACATTCGCAGGTTTATTTTCTATAGCACATGTTGTTATTACGAATGGTTCGTCTTTGGTACGACAACACATTCGCAGTGCACTCTGCATCATAACGCATTTGATGCACGGTTATTGTCTGGTTTGGTTATCGACGAGATCGTGTTGTGAAGATTGTACGTAAAAGAAAATATACTTGTGTAATTATGACCTGTTTCATGTGCATTTGCATTTTATCCTGTTCCATTCAAACAATACTTATTTATCGAACCGGAGAGCAGAAACAAGTATTCTCTTGCCTTGTTTGCGGACACGAAAGGTTGGTTAATACCTGTAAAATCGAAGTTAACCTGAAAATGTCCGGAAAATTCGTTTCAACCTGGTTGATTCTGGTAGTCTTTTCGAAAACATGAAAGATTTCTTTCATTTTTCGAATTAAAGCTTCCAAGCGAGATTCATGTCCACGGTTTTTAATCATGAAGATGGTGTATATTGAGGATGAGGATCGTCGGCGATGCAAATGAAAGACGGAAACCACGAATAAAAGTAAATACAAAGAGCGATTGTACGAAGTGGAAGTTCGTTACTATCGAGAAACAAATTCAAAAAAAAATCTGGTCTCTTACTTCTTGTTTTATTTTCAAAAATGCTTATGGCTTCATTGCAAATTGTAATTGAAGAGCGATAAAATAATTCAACTAAATAAGCTCTTAAAAGCAAGCATATTAAAAAGATATAGATAGTTTCGTTCTTTTGACATTAGACTTGTTGATTTGTTGTGGGCATGGGCCTTTTCCTTATTCTGGCATTTATTAGCAGGCATCAATTTATCTTTTTCCTCCATAATATTTTAAGGATCTGGTCTAGCAAGTTAAAACCGAATACATCTCTTTTTCCTATGGATTTTGCCTCATTTATCAGCAATATTGTAGCGAAAACGTAACCAACCATGTGAGTCCGAAAACGAAAGTCATAAGATTTGAAAATTGGTAAATTTTTCGGTGAAGTTCGTAACGTATCGATTTAATCAATCAATCGCTCACTTTATCATTTTGGTTAAATGGTAAAACTGTCGCTTGCATCGACGACGGTTGCAACCGTAATTAATTAATAATAATGCGCCTCCATAATTTGCATCGAAAAGCGAACGCCATGTTCTCTGTCAATTTGTAAACTTGTAACGCTGAACGTGTGCTAAAAAGACGGAGTAGAAGTGGAAACAGGTACGAGTACAGTTAGTTTTAGTTAGATTCTAGTATTTTCGTTCTCGTAGTTTAATGGGAGAGATGGAAAGCAAGCGAAATATATCAAAATCCACGTCGCGCCCTAGATGCACAAGTTTTTAACGTCACTTCTTGTACAAAACGGAAGCTGCTATTAGGTTTTCAGCCGGCGCAATGCAATGCAAAGGGGCTGGGGAGGAGCTTAAAGGGCGTGAAGGTAGTAGGTTGGATGAAAAAATGTAGGAAATTCATTTTAACAGCGGAAACAAACCAAATTAAGTTGGATGAGTGATTGCAATTTGGAAGTGGTGGCAGCCAGTCTATAAACTTGCGGCTGATTTCGAGCGTGTCTTTTACCAAGACCAAGTATTTCCAAACGATACCGATCGTCGTCAAGCGCAATATTAGATAGTACTCTCATAGAATAGCATTCTCATAGGAACCAGTAAAAACAATTGGTTTGTACATTGAAATGCATCAAAATTCACATTCAATGCACTTGGCATACCAACTACACTAGTGGTTTTGAATATTATTCGAATGTGTTATACAAACTAAATCTACAATACTCACCCTATCGAATTGGCCGTCCCGGAGTAGCAGCTGTTGCTGCCGCTGTGTCCGTCCTCGGTGATCCCACTGTTTTCCTTGAGCGAATCCTCCTTCGGCGGATGTTTATGCTTGTAGGACGAGTGCAGTCCACTGCCACCGATGCTTTTCCCGAGGGGGCTCTTCAGTGTAAAGTAGCCACCCGGTTTCGGCTTGAGGTGGCGATTGTTCATTTCCATATGAACAATCTTCATGAATTCAATTTGAGCAGCGAGTTTCTGAATTTCTTCCTTGGGAGAAAAGTTTATCAGGATCAAACAGTGAACGAGACAAGAAAAAAAAATGCAGAAAAAAAAAACAAAGAATGAGAAACGTAGGAAATGTTCTTTGTATTGCACCGCTTGTCGTGACAACGGAATTGGAGCGTGCTAACTACCTTCAGTTCTTCGTTCTCCTGGTACAAATCTGCGGTTTCCTCGGGGACCAGTCCGATGCCGTTGAGCGAAAACGATGCGGTTATGCCCCGTTTCCGGGCCCGCTGATCCCACTGATCTCCCTGTCCTCGCAGTATCCGTAGGACTTTCGGGCCAAATACCAGTGCTATCGTTACGGATGTGCTAAGCTGAGTTCGAATGAAACCCAACAGGTATTTAATATCTGGCCCCGCTTGGGGAAAGATAAATAAGCTGTAAGTGTACAAACACACACATTGAGAGAAGATTAAAGGGAAAACTTCTGAAGCGGAATGCGGTCGCCGCTTATGTCGATCTGGTGAATGTTTCACCGTCTCGTATGGGTGTGGGTGAAAATGGTTGTAATTATGCAAGTGGAAAATCGTCAGCTGACGATTTGAATCTATTTGGAGGATTACGGTGCAGCTATCATACTGGTATTTGATTTCTCTGAACATAGTCCCAAGTTCAATGAATCTGTCATTTACTTAACTACTGAGTAAAGAATAATCAGTTTATAATTATGCAATTAGTTGCACCAGTTTTTGCTGAATATTTTGTTGACTTCAATTTCAAATCATCATTAAAAAGGTTTGAAACATTGATTAGTTTGGTGGTTTGAAGCATTTTCAGTCTAGTCAAGCAACAGCTTGATACCAATTAAATCTTTGTTATAACGCCCTGTCCTTCTCCTTAAATGGCAAGCTTGTACTATTAAATTCAATAGTCACGCAATTGTTCTGTATGCATAATAATAGTGGGTTGCAATGTCTGTTGAATCTATGGTGAAGGACAAATCTCTTGAGAGAGACGTACAACAATGCTCCGCTTTCTTGGCCAGAAGAACAACTTCAGTGAAAAGCATTCAGAGACTTGTTAGCACGTGCCATGTGCCACACAATTCTTTTCACCTCCGCCAGAATCTTGAAAGCAAAATAAAAAGTTTTAACAGCTCAACAAGCTTTCACTTAAACGTGAGACAAACTTGACGTCAAAGGTGACATATAAACGTTTGCAAGATAGCTTCTCTGGTGATCATGTTTGCAGTGTGGTACATTTGTTTATAACACCAGCAGTTGGCATTGAAAATAGATTTGAATTAAGTAGTTTTGATTTATTCAAAGTCTATGTTTGTTATTTCTTAACTTGAAAAAAAAAACGACCATAATAAACTATAAATTATGAACCAGCTTCTGTGGTTTCGCCCTGATTTACATTAAAAGCATGAATAGATGCATCAGGCAGCGAAGTGACAAGGATTTAAAAGTACACTATTATTATAGACAATGGTAAGCCCGCAGGATACTTACTGAAATGCGACCATGGTGGTGTTTACCAGCGCGATATTGTAGATGGCATACGAAATGAGCCGCGCCTCGTTGTACAGTGATTCAGCATTGCGTACGTTGTAGCACACCCGGATGCCCCAGGCTAGGAACAGCACCTCCCCGATGGCCAGACTGTGGTCCCACCAGTTGTACGAGCATTGTTTGAATATTAGCCCGTTCTTGTCGACAATCTATGTGTTGTGGGCGTATGATGTGGTTTGTTTCATGGAGAGAGAGAGGGAGAGATAGAAAGTTATACCAAGATTAATTGACTAGTTAAGATAAATACCAGAGATTCAGCAGTCCAGTTTAGCATAATCTACATTCGCATATGCTGTTGTTTTACGAATGAAATCGTGCTTACCACAATGGATTATAGATAATCTAGTTTCGGACCGATGAGGTGTCAGTAATGCAAGGAATAATGGGAAATTCTGCTACTGTATTATCTGCATGACTAATTACAGACTTGTATTTATATACATGACTTCGCTTGTAACAGTAAATTAAATCAAATTTCAGACTACATCATTGAAACACTTGAGGGAACCAAACGTATTAACTGCGCAACAATAAAATTGTCGCAACATTCAAACAATTTGTCTCTGGAGAGCCATCAAATAAAACGATATATACGTCTATGTTTTTTTGCGAAGAAAAGATACTGTTGCTTCAGAGCTTCTGTCTTGGAAGATTGAAGCGTAGAACACGCCATTTAGACTAAGTAGGTGTACTGAAAAAATACAATTTAAATCAATTTTACAACGTCAGTAAGAGATCAAATCAATTGCTCGATAAGCACGATTTTTTTCTGCAGTAAATTTTCACATTTGAGAATTGAACATTTCTTAGTACTCACCTTCTCTGCGAATGGTGGCGCCGACAGGGTCCAGGTACCCAGGAAAATTAGCATCACCAAAAGTATTGGAACCATCCACTGGAGCAGTTGCTTATCCGTAAGTTTAACTTTATGTGCTGATTTAACGCGATAGGTCAACGAAACCCTCCAGGTCTTCATTAGCAGGGCGGTGTAAGTTACGCAGAAGCCCATATGACGTGTCCACTTTGTGGCAATGCACGAGTAAGTGTCCAGAATTGGAAAGATGGCAGCCATCTCTAAATACATGAAGGCACAACCCAGCAGGGTGATGGTCAGGAAAATTGGACTGGCCACTTTGAATACCTTGACCTTACGGTACTGGTACATGTAGAGTGCGAGAACTACGGTAAAACCGGCGCACATCACCGAGAATGTTAGCAGCGTAGTCCTGTGGTAATCGAAAATAAATTATTTTTGGTGTTGCATATCAACGTTTTTTTAATCAAAAGGTTCACATTTAATTTTTTTATTTTGCATTCTTCATTTTTCATTTTACGTCTCTCATTCTTCATTTTTCACATGCCATTTTTCCTTTTTCATTTTCATTTTTCGTTCTACATTTTACATTTTTCATTTTGTATTTTTAATTTTTTTAAATTTTATATCTTTGTTAAGAAAATCTTTATTGTGGAATACTAAAAATGTCAGTGAGTTATAATATACCTCAAGACATTTGTACATCATAAAATCTAAACCCCAAAATTCTGAATACAAAAAATGATCAAAAAATCAGCGGATGAACAAGAGAATGGAAGACTCAAACATACCAAGAATCAAAGATCTAGGATTACGAAAATGAAAAAAATAAAATAAACTGAAAAACTATAACATTAAAAAAAAATACGATCAAAAAATTTAGAAGTCACAAAACAGAAACACCAGAAAAAAAGGAAAGTTGAAAAAACGTTGCTAAAAACGAAAAAGAATCAAGGAATTTCCAAATTAACAAAGGAAAAATTATAAATCATTGGAATAATGACAATAGAAATTAAGAGAATCAAAAAATAGACTATAAATCTCAAAATCAAAATCTGCATTTCCAAAAAATTATGAACACGAAAAAATTAGAAGATCAAAATTAGGCCATTGCAAATCATATTTAAAGTTTTTGTCACCCTCCCCATGGAAATTGGCTTGAAAAATCGGGGGGCAAAAAAATAATTTGTAGGATATGAGTTAAATTTCTTTTTATAAAATCAATTGTCTGGGGGCTCTACAGTCTGAAAAACTCGAAAAATGAGTCTCCGTGTTGAATTAACGCTTCTAGCACGAAACAGAAATGGAAATTCGAACAATGGAATTTCCGAAAATCGTCCAAAAAAATTTTCCTTCGTTTTTGTCTTTTTTCGTATATTTTTGCATAGAAAATAATAACGTATATATTATAAGCAAGAACGTTTTTCACGTTTAAACCTTAAATAAAAATTATTAAAATCCATGTTTTCCATTTCCATTTTTTTTGTTCGATTAAAAAATTCACTTTGTTTTTTTTTCGCCCTCCCCCCTTCAGTGGCCGAACACCGGAAGGACAAAAACTTTATAAAATATTTTTAATGGCCTTATACAAAATCAAAAAATCTGAAAATAAAGATAAGAATTACCAATGAACAATTTGGGGAAACGAAAAACCAGCAAGTAAGGAATCGGGGATCAGAAAATTTGTAAATATTAAACTAAAAACGAAAAATAAAACGAGAAAATCAAAAAATCTAAAATTTTGAAATACTGAAATCTAACAATTTGAAAATTGGCAGAAAACTGGAAATCAGAGAATCAAATAATTAAAAACTAAACTTGTAAAAAATCGAAAAAGAACAAAACAAAAAACCAAGAATCGAGGAATTCAGAAAAGCGGAAAATCAGTAAATCAGACAATTAGCAAAACAAACGGACAAAAAATTGTAAATTTAGAAGGTCAAAGAATCAGAAAAAAAAAGAAAATCAAAAATCAGTAAATCAGCATACCATAAATTTAATAAACCAGAAAATCGAAAAACAGATAATGAATCAAAAAATCTAAAAATCTGAAATATTGAAAATTTAACCATTTGAAAATCAGAAGGTCGAAAGAAAGCGGTAAATCAGACAGTAGTGAAGTTACGATACTATCGATAATGAATCGAAATGGACCTTTTTTCGCGACACTTAATAATTTTGAATCGATGTGAACTATTCGATATTTTTCAAGTATCGACGTATTTGGACAGAATCGAAGAGTATTTAGTTAGTCGCTAGTGTTGATCAAGTGGAATGGTCCGATTAAATGCCGATTAACAACCTGCCATCATCAATAAAGTTCCTGGACCTTCAACGGCGCGGACCATCAGTGATGATCTGACATGTCCGGGGCTTAAAATATGCTAAGAGAATGATATCATCGAAATATCGATTTTTTCTGTTATTAGTATCGAATCGACAATCGATGCTTTCTTAAATTTCAACGTTACTATCAGAAAGCTAAAACAATCAGAAAATAAAACATTAGGAAATATAAAAATCAGAAAATAAACGAATTATAAAATCGGAGCGTCAGAAAATCAAAAAATTACAAATTAAAAAATAAACTTATCAACAAATCATAAATTCTGAAAATCTTGAAATCAGAAAATTTGAATATCAGAATTTATTAAAATATTAAATGCATAAAATAAGATGATGTAAGGTATAAAATAGAAAGCCAGAAAAATCTATACCTATAAAAATGGATTTCTGTCTGTCTGTCTATCCGTTATGTTCCTTATAGAATCTAAAACAACTGAACCGATCGGCGTGAAAATTTGGGGCCAGGGAAGGTACTTATGATGGTTAGAGACCTCTCCCCCCACTAAGAGGGGGGGGGGCTCCCATACAAATCTATACCCGTAAAAATGGATTTCTGTCTGTCTGTCTGTGACATATTTCAGCTTTACGGGACACCATGCCCATCCCGCCGATCAGTTCCTTTCGAACCACATCCCTGGCATTACAACTGGAAACTAAAGTCCCCTTTTAGTCGACAATTTTACAAGCTTTTTGCTAAAAATTTGGCAAAACAAGGCTCAATTTACACAGTAAAAATGGTTGCTAATTGTGTCCCCTAACGCTGGAATGTGTCCTGTCTGTCTGTCTGTCTGCCCGTAGGTTCCTTACAGAATCGAAAACTACTGGGGCCGAGGAAGGTTCTTATGATGATTAGAGACTTCTCCCCCCATTAAGCGGGGTGGGGGGCTCCCATGCAAATCTATACTTTTAAAACTGGATTTCTGTCTGTCTGCCCGTATGTTCCTTATAGAATCGAAAACTGCTGAACCGATAGGCGTGAAAATTTGCTTGTAAGGGTTTTTGGGGCCGGAGAAGGTTCTTATGATGGTTAGAGACCCCTCCCACCACTAAGAGGGGGGGGCTCCCATACAAATGAAATACAAATTTCTGCATAACTCGAGAGCGAGTCAAGTAAATAGAACAAAATTTGGCATGTGGCTGTTTTAGGAGACAAGAATTTTTTCTATGGTGAATTGACACTCCTCCCCTCTTTAGGAGGGAAATTATGACCCCTCCCTCCTTCAAGATGGGAGGGGACTCCCATACAAATGAAAGGCAATTTTCCTTATAACTCAAGAACTAATCAAGCAAATGGAACCAAATTTGACATGTGGAGGTTTTTGGAGGCAAGAATTTTTTCTATGGTGAATTGAAACCTATCCCCACTTTAGGAGGGGGGGGGGGGCTCCTATACAAATGAAATACAAATTTCCTCATAACTCGAGAACCAATTAATTAAATGGAACCATATTCGGCATGTAGGTGTTTTTGGAAGCATGATTTTTTTCTATGATGAATTAGGACCCCTTACCTTTTTAGGAGGGGGGAGGCTCCCATACGAATGAAATGCAAATTTCCTCATAACTCCAGAACTAATCAAACAACTGGAACCAAATTTGGCATGTGGGTGTTTTAGGAGGCAATTTTTTTTCTATGGTGAATTGGGACCCCTCCCCTCCATAGGAAGGGAATAATGACTCCTCTCCCTTTTAAGAGGGGGGGCTTCCATACAAATGAAATACAAATTTCCTCATAACTCGAGAACTAATCAAGCAAATGGAACCAAATTTGACATGTGGATGTTTTCGGAGACAAGAATTTTTTCTATGGTGAATTGAAACTTCTCCCTACTTTTGGAGCGGGGGCTCCTATACAAATGAAATACAAATTTCCTCATAACTCGAGAACCAATTAATCAAATGGAACCATATTTGGTTGATGAAAAAAATTTTCATAGCTCTTCTAATGTTTCTTCTCACAAAAACATATTTATTCCCTCACATGAAGTACAAAATGACTTGACCAACATAAATCGATATCAAGATGAAAAAAGTTGCAGAAAATTAGACAATTTGAAATTCAGAAAATTAGAAATTTAGAAAATTAGAAAAGTAAACCGTCTGAAAATTTTAAAAAGCAGATAATGAAAAGAAAAAAGGAGAATCACGAAATTAAAAATTAGAAGAGAATCAAACATCAGAACATTATAAAAATTGAAAAACAGAAAATTAGACAATAAGAACATTAGAAAATAAGGCCAGGAAAACAGAGAAACGTTGAAAATTATAAAACGAGAACATATCAATCAATCGACAATCAGGGAAACAAAACATTAAAAAATAACATAATCAGAAAATCAGAATATCAAAAAATCGCTATGCTAAAAAATTAGATATAATGGGATAAAAAAACTGACATTCAGAAAATCAAAAAGTTAAGAAATATGGAAATGAAAAAATAAAAAATTCGAAAACTTAGTTAGGTCGTTACAAATATTTTATAAAGTTTTTGTCCTTCCGGTGTTGGGCCCCTGAAGGGGGGGGGGGGCGAAAAAAAAACAATGAGATTCTTTTAATTGAGCAAAAAAAATATTGATTTGAGGCATTTTTACTTAAAGTTTAAACGTGAAAACCAAATCTATTCTTGCTTTTAATATATACGTTATTATTTTCCATGCAAAAATCTACGAAAAAAAAAGACAAAAACGAAAGAAAAATTTTTCGGAAATGTTGTTCGAATTCCCATTTCTGTTTCGTGATAGAAGTATTAACTCAACTCGTACACTCATTTTTCGTGTTTTTCAAGCTGAAGAACCCACAGACAATTGATTTTATGAATAAAAATTAGCTCATATTCTACAAATTATTTTTTTGCCCCTCGAGTTTTCAAGCCAATTTCCAAGGGGGGTGACAAAAACTTTTGAAATTATTCGCAATGGCCTTAATGACTTGAAATTAAATAAAAGAAAACTTTCCAAATTAAATTCTACTATTTATATTTATTCGCAAAAGATACGCAGAAGATCGCCTAGTTCGAAAACAGAAACTGATGAAGCCTACAAGTCGTAGGCAAAATACGTATCTGTGACGAATAAATATAAATAGTAGAATTTAATTTGAAAAAAAGTTTACTTTTATTTAATTTCAGGTCTGTTAATGAGGCAGTCAGAAAATGGTGAAGTATGAATATTAGAGAAATATAAAATATAAAAAAAATTAATTGAAAAGTTAAACATTAGAATATCGGAAAATCAGAAAATTAAAAATTCAGAAAATGAGTCAATTAGAAATATTCAGAAAATCTGCAATGCAGAAATCCAACAATTCGGAAAATCAGGGAGTCAGTAAACCAGGAAATCAAAAATTAGAAATCAGAAGATCAGTAAAGCGGAAAAACGAAAAAAAAGAATAAAAATTTGATTACTCGAATATTCTACAAATTGAGTAAATCAGGGTACCAGTTTGATTCAACGAGCAGAAATTCAGAGAAGTACACAAGCAGGTCAAAGTTAGAAAAAATTAAAAAAAAGTGGAAAATTTAATTACTGGGATGAAACCAGATCTCAGGAAGTCGATAAAAACAAATCAGGAAAATGAAACATAAGACCACAGTCGAAAAAGACAATCACTCAATCAGAAATCAACCATATTTTAAAATCAAACATCCTGCGAATCAAGAAATATTTCACTAAGATATCAGATTGTCAAAAAAACAAATCGCAGAGCTGAAGCATCAGAATATTGAAGAATTGTACTTGGATTGATTGAAAACGCCATATTGATAATTTATTCTTTAGCTCTGTACCTCTGAGCGTTGTTTTGTTCGCAAAGCTTTGAACTAATATCTACATGATAAGTCACAATCGATGTCCAACTTACCTAAATACCCAATTGTAAACCGCTAGACACGCCTCGGGACCAGTGCACGTTCCACAACCGGGAGCACACCGAACGCATATGAAAACATCCATATAGTAGGTGCTGATGTTGTCCCTGTACTCCTGGAAGGCAACCTCCATGATGCTGCCATTGAATCCCCTCGGGTGAGGGGCGGAGTAAAAACCATCCTTGCACTTACACTCGTAGGCTCCGCGAGTCCAGCCCTGGACGACTTTCTGGTTTCGTTTGATCATAGCTGCCAAGCTACTCGCCCCGTTACTGTTATTACTACTGAAATCACTAAAATTGCTAGTGTTGCTGTAGTGATTATAATTTAAATTGACTGCCGTTGGAACATTGACTAGCACCGGCCGGTACACGCAGCGCATGCTGTGGGCATGGCATTTGTGCGACCCGTGGAAAACTTCTATCTGATTGAGTTGATCCTCGTCGCTCAGTTTGATGTTCCGTACAAACGGATAGTATTGTCTTAGATGGTGGTTGTAGCTCATGATTTCCAACTTGTTTGGATTTTCGCACTGGTTTACGTGCAGGTCGGAGATGTCAATGTCGATGCTGAGGAAACCACGCAACCTGCTCAAAATGTTCTTATTATGGTACTGAGAAAAAATTAAGATTATCTATTGTTGAGTTTGTCTTACCCATGCCTTCCCATCGGTGGTATTGCAACGCTGTAGGACAGAATCCATCGTTTGTGGTTACACGAATAGTAAGGATAGGTCCACCAGCCTCGATACGATATGTTCAGGGGTGAAGGAGCAAACTTTGGCGACCGTAGTCCCGGAGAAGAAGATTCGTCTTCGAACCTGTTCACAGAATTCAGTTCGATTACCGATGTGTCTTAGATTGAAATTTTTCGTGTATATAATTTACCAAGGGTAACTATGATCGGGAGATTTTCCAACAGCAATCCCTTCTTCGTCTATCCGGAGAGGACCCGTCATACCAGACGTGGGTTTGTCCCACCAAACGGAGTTCGTTATGATTCCGTCGGAGATGTTGATCGAAAGGATTCTGGCACTCGTTACATGCGGATCCGATAGTAAACCTTTTGCTAGTGCGTCCAAGAGACCTGAAAAATTTCGTTGAATGGATTCCAGCAAAATTCAAAACATTAGCATTTTACCGTTTTCTACTATATAGCAAATTGCTTCAACCTTCTTTAAAGGTATGACAAGTATTAAATAATTTGCATCATTAATAAACTAATTTGTTCCGCGAAATCACTCAATTTGCAATTCAACCCACCCAACAGTAAATTTCGCTTGAAAGTATTATTAAAGCTATCCTGAGCTGAGTTAGTCTGCCGACGAGGAACTTGTTTGTAGTGGACTTCAAACTGCCAGCCACAAAATCATCCTTACGCCTCTAACGCCCGCAGTTCGAGTTCGATGGGACGGACCGCTGCGTTGGATCGATATTTTTCCTCAATCAATTTACGTTCACCTACGTTCCGTGCGTTGCCTGACAGTGTCCCTGTATGCCAGCAAGGATCAGGACACAGAACTAGGAAAACACCCACATGTGAACCGGGTAGCGTTGTTTAAGATTCCGTTAACGCAAATTGGCGTTGTTGACGCGATGCGTTGAATGTTGCACAAGAACGGGGGGTCCGGACAATAATCTGCTTTTTACGAGAAGCTTCCATTCTTGACAGAACCCAGTGAAGTGGATTGAGAAAATACGACCGAGGATTGGTGGGTGTGTGTGTGTGTGCTGGTCGTTTAATTTTGGCTGTCTGGTGATAAGATATGAACTGAATGGCGAATGTTTTCTAGAATGGGCGTTTAGCACTGTGTTCGTAAATATAACGAGCTCTGCGAGCTGACTTGTGGGTGTTGTAATTTTGGCGAAATATGGCCCGTTGCGTGGGGCTAAGATAATTATTCTAGAAAAGCAAATTACCAGGAAAGTACTCAAGTTGTGAGTTGGGTCACTAGTGCGTAGAATGTGGGTAAGTAGGTAAATTAAAGCGTTTGTCGTCTTGTATTCATTGATTTTTTTCGGGCCCTCGTGATTTGGGTTATCGAAGGAAAAAAAATTGACATCGGCTGACCCGAGGTGAACAAATAAAAGTTTGTCTTATAGTGAAATATTTTAAATTTATATATTGGTTTGCGAAAATCGCGGTGATTTTACAAGAAACCATGGTCAATTAATTTCTAATTGGTTCTTTAGCACTTTCTAAAAATTAAAACCTATTTCCGGAAATAATTAGCTTGAAATTCGTAGCAAAAATACTTCAAATGATGAAGTTTAATTCTCAAAATAAATTAATCCTGCCAATGGGTCAGAAGGTAAAGAAGCGTGTTGTTTTTATTTCACACTACAGTATTCGCGCGTATACTACAGTTTGTTTGTTTGTTTGCCTTGGGAAACTTACCGTTGTGTCGGGCAACTCCTACGTCTTGCAAAACTACCGCTGCCAGATCTGCCTTCTGGCGAGCACCGGAGTAACGTTCCGGATTTAGCGTTATCCGCAGTGGTCGAAACAGCTTGGTGAGACATAGCGTGCCCAAATTCTCGGTCGCTATGTCGTGAATAGTTTGTAGAGAATCCTCGATTGCCTCCTGGAGAAAGAAAAACGATTATGAATTTTGAGATATTGTTTTATATTGCGGCTCTGTGTTTTATTTTTGTAGAGCGTTAAAAATACAAAAAGCGAGACATACAAAAATAGTTGCTAGAAATTCATTTTATGTCGGATTTTCTTCAAACAGGGAATAAATTACAATATTGCGGTTAAATTATTACTTCATTGCTTTATTGGATCTCTTCTCCATAACCGACTTGGTGCTTCCCAACAAATGGTCGAATGGCTAAAATCCTATCTCAGCGGTAGAGTGCTACGAGTCAAACTTGGACCCAGTATTTCATCGGAATTTACCAATATATCTAGAGTCCCTCAAGGCAGTAATATGGGACCTTTGCTTTTCCTACTGTTTAACGATTTAACGATAAGTAATAAAGACAACTGCTGCCGCTTGCAAGATATGCTTGATGCGTTTGTTGGCTGGGTGCAAACTGAACTGGCTTACAGTCAGCGTTGCAAAATGCGAAGTGATGAGCTTTTATCGCATCAAAAACCCGATAAACTTTAATTATATTATCGATGATACTGAGCTGCGCAAAGTCGAACAAGTTAATGACCTCGGTGTCTTACTGGATACTAAATTGACACTTAATTTGCACCGTGTATCAATTATCTCTAAAGCATCCCGGCAACTTGGATTTGTCTCCAATATTGGGAGAAACTTTAAGGACGCCCACTGCTTTAAATCGTTATATTCCACCCTAGTTCGACCGCTTCTGGAGAACTGTAAACTGGTTTGGTTTCCGAGGCAGCTTACTTGGTCCATACGAATTGAACGCGTACAAAGAAGATTTATGAGACTTGCTTTGCGTCATCTCCCTTGGCGAAATCCAGAAAATTTGCCACCTTATGGAGATAGATGTCGTCTACTTGATCTCGACACACTGGAACACAGAAGTGCAACCGGTGATATTTGCAGCTAAAAGGCTTAACGGGGAAATTGACTGTCCACAACTGTTATCCATGCCCAACTTCCGGGCATCGCAACGAACTTTACGCTCAACGGGACTGCTGCAGACACAGTTCCATTGGACGGTATTCGGATCTTGCGAGCCAATGACAGAATGTATAAGAACGTTAACAAAAGTGGAAGAGTTGTTCCACTTCGGCGAACCATCGCGCGTTTTTGCAAGAAGATTAAAAAGATCAAGCTTACTTTCAGATTTTTAGTCATGTAGACTATTTTATGTGTCAGATGAATTACCAATAAATAAATAAATAACCAAATGCCCGAGCCTTGCCCTTGACACCATTCATGAGGTATTGAGAAACGGCGGGACCAAATTCTTTAGAAGCTTTTACATTGATTCTTCAAAGCCAGCTTGCTCTCCCTTAAATATTTTACGAAGACCCGCTTTCCGGTGCTTCTTGATTATATCCGTAATGAGGTCGATGGTTGACTCATCATGCCGCTCCCACAGGTGGTCTGCAAAACCAAGTAATTCGCGCCAAATTTGTCCATCTTCTTCCTTACCTGCTCAGAAACAACTGTGATGTGCCCCATCATCTGCTTGTGCCTGCCTTGATGTAAGTCACGTCGATGCATTTCGATTTCGTCAGTCACTCTCGGTACAGCTTCTTAGCACGGATTTGTCCTCTGTGTTTTGTTTCTTGTTCTGGTTCGATTCCTTCGGGGCCTTGAAGGCCGGTACGTTTTATCTTTTTTTGGACAAATCAGATGGAACTCAGAAATCAGTGAATCGACCATCGCAGTCTCCCAACTTTCGTCAGATGTACGATAGAAATCTGTCCAAGTAGTACAGCTCGTGATTCATACACCTGCGCCACTCTTCGCTTACCATTTGTACTCCGCCAAAAATAGTCCGCAAAACCTTTCGCTCAAATGCGTTAAGTGCACGTATATTTTTCGTAAGCAAAGTTTCAATTTCAGGTCCGTAGACCGCACCGGTCTGATTAGCGTTTTGAACTTCGTCAGCTTTGTGCGGCGGCATATGGTTCTTGACCGAAGCGTCTTGTAGGATAAGTAGGTTCGACTCCCAGCTTGAATGCGTCGCTGAATTTTTTTACTCGTATTTATGTCGGCGGTGACCAAAGATCCCAAATATATTACTAAACATCCGTTTCCAGTTTATTGCCATCCGTAGGAGGCGAACGTTGGTTTCTCTAGAGCTTCTTCCGATCATATATTTGGTCTTTACAATCAATCCTTTTAGCCTCTGTTTTTAGATTGGTCCGATTGTACTTCGAAATCATCTGCGAAGGCTAGGAGTTGGCTACTTTTGCCGAAGATCATTCCTCTCGTTTCGATGCCCGCTCACCGGATCACACCTTAATAGAGATGTTGAACAACATACAGAAGAGTCCATGCACTTGCCACAACTCTCTGCGTGATTCGACGGGACTCAAGAGTGCCCCGAAACACACACGTAACACATCACTCGCTCCAGGCTAGCTTTGAGCAGCCGCGTCAATTTGTCCGGAAAACCGTTCTCGTGCATTATTTGCCATAGCTATTCATGCTCGATTGTATTGTAGTGTGGGCATGTTGTACCCCTGACATTTCTGAAGGATTTGTCGGTTAGAAAAAATTTGATCTGTAGTATTACGGCCGCTATAAACCCCGTCTGATACTGTCTTACGAAGTCTTTTGCTATTGGGGATTGGAGGAGACGTAACAAAATCTGGGAGAGTACCTTGCAGGCGGTGTTGATCAGCGTAATACCGCGGTAATTACAGCAATCGAGTCGATCGCTCTTTTTAAAGATGGGACGAACCACACCTTCCAATCACTTCTCCGGTAGTTTCTCCTCCTTCCAAATCTTTGAAATCATCCAGATAATTGTCGGTGCTAGTGGTTCGTTACTATTTTTGTAGAGTACTGCAGGGAGTCCGCCCTTTCCGACGGTTCTATTGTTCTTCAGCTGACCGATTTCTCGCCGGATCTCTTCGAGATTGAGAGCTGGCACGCTGTTATCGTTTGTAGGAACTCCGAGGTTAACTTCCGCCCGTCTTTTATATCACCATTGAAACACCCTTCGAAGAACTGCTTCCACCTGTCAACACCTCACGCTCGTTAGTGACCAGGTTGTCCTCGTCGTCTCTACACATACGGGTGTATCCTTTACGAGATTGGTTCACCTTCTTATATAACTTGTGCGTCTCATTAGCCCGGAATAGTTGTTCTAGTTCGTCATGATATCTGTCCTCCTTCAGGCGCTTTTTCCTCCTCAGCATCGTGGTCAACTTATTCCGCGCTCGTCGATGCTTGGCCAATTTCTCCCTCGCGGCAATGCTGATATAGATTTTCCAAGCTCGTTTTCCTCTGTCCATCGTTTGTGATCATTCCTCGTCAAACCAGGCATTTCATGCACTCGAGGTTTCTTTATCTAGTACTGCAGTTGCGGCCTCATGGACGACCGAGCGTGTCCTACTCAATCTGTCTTCGAGCGTCGCAGTTCTCGACAACTCGCGGGTTGCCCAATTGCAAATGTTTAACCGAGGAGGGCAACTTTGTCGCGAGATAGTTTTAAGCGCATATGTACTGCTGCCAAGTACAATGATCCATGTCAACATTCGCACCCGCAGATCCCGTAAAGAGCATACGTTGGTGATGTTCGAGAAAAACCGGCCGTCGACGAGACTATCGTACGTCGCTTTTAGCTGCGCATAGATCGCTTTCTGCTCGTCGTCGGGTCTACCTTCGTGTGGACAGTGCTCGTTTATGATGGTGTAGTTAAAGAGGCCTTTTATTCTTGATCATCTTCTAGTCTGTCATGCGATTCTGCATTCTGCCCATTACTATAAAACCCGTTCTTGGCTCGTTGGTTGCTCCAACGCTCTGGAAAAATTTGGTCTTAAAACCAAGGAACCTCCACACCTTTTCGCCCTTGCGACAGATCTCCTGCGGTGCTACTATGCCGACCTTTCGGAGCTCTAGCTGTTCCAGCAGCACCCTGTCGCCACCCACGAAATTTAACGACCTGTAGTTGTAGTACCAAACATCCATTCCATGGCTATAAGATCGTCACCTTTTTCTAATGTTCCGAGTCGAATTTCTTTTATTTTTTGTAGTAAGGTAGGTTAAATAGGTTGCTTTATTAGAACCACGCTACCGAGTCTTATAATAGAGTTTAATCTTAGGTTGAGCACCGAGGCAACACATTCCTTAATTCAGCCGCCCGCTCCGGATAAGACGCTACCATTAGCCGCTCCTAACCTGGAGTAGAACCGCGTACTTGGTTGGAGGTTAGTCCAGCCATCAAGAACAGTAACTAATATGGGATCAGACGCTCAAGGCTGACACGTTGTTACACCTAGCATCCGCACGACTGCCTCGTTCCTGGACGGTATACCTTAGTTTTTATCGTGGTTGGTTACCCGATCTGAGTAATGGTTGCTCGTATTCCTTTTATGCTGGTACCACGAAGAAGTAGTTGCTGGGTAAGAGGCCAAGGACCACTAAGAAGATATTGTGTTCTTCGCAAAAATTTTTGGTTGGTGAACGAATAAACAATGCGTAGTTTATTCGTTCACCAACCAAAAATTTTTGCGAAGAACACAATATCTTCTGTTTTGTACTTCAAATGGACTATATAATGGTCCACCGAAGAGTACAGATCGTGGTGAGATATTAGCCCTACTAGCACAGTTGTTATAAACTAGTTGAGGTAACTGATTAATGACAAATTTCAGTCATAAATAGCTTGCAGCAACCCGAAATGACAAAAAAGCGCCACTTGGGAGAAGTTCTCTGGTCCATCCTAGGTTTCTTAGAGCAAATCTAACAATTTTTGTTGCAGAATTCCTTTGATACGTTGAATATACGTTATGTACTGATGACGCCAAATAATGCTAGCGAAGTCTAGTTTGCTTCTGATGACACCTTTGTCGATCGCTACTGTCGCATAAGGATCGTCGAGGTCATGACCAAATCTTCTGACTAGTGAAAATAGTTTCAAACTCTCATTAATCACATTGTTGAAGTGCACATTTTCACATCGTCTGCGTAGATCAGGTCATTTGCACGGGAGCTAACTTCAGGCAATTTATTCAGCAGAAGCACGAACAGCAATGGTCCTGAGTGACTGAGTGGTACTGCGCAGCAGTAAACGAACAAGTTACCGCGCATTTTCACAAATTATCCTCTGTGTTCGAGGTATGATTTGAATCTGTTGTACATACAACTAGTCTGGAGTACCAACATTCAGTTGCCTCCAAGATGCTATTAATACTAACGGCATCAAACGACACCTTGAAATCCTTGATTGAAAGACTGTTTCTGAATTTGAACGTCCGCCGTTTTCTGTTGTCTCGTTCAAACAGATAATAAGTTCAATATATTTTGACATTATTTTGGAATTTGTCGTTTCAGATGAACCCCTGAGTGCCAATCCGTAGTACCGTATTTTTTTAAAAGATCAGTTTGACGGATTACAAAAACATAATTTTTAATGTTATTCAAAAATGTGATGTTCAGAAATATTTAAAATCAGCCAAAAATGTGAAAATCAAACTTCTATGAACCCTTAACTTAAGGGCCTCAAGTGTGATATATTTCACGAATGAAAGTTTTGCAGTGATATTGATGAAAGTAAAATTACTTCACTTGAATGATTCCCTGATTTGCACCAGCATACCTTCATTTCTGATTGTTGTTAGCTAGATTGACTTGGTTGCAAATTCAATCGAACAGCAGCACAATCTCGCTGTAGATGAAAAATGAAATGTTCAGCATTACATATACAAGTATAAGATTCCGTTCGCGCGTTAGAAGAATACCTAATTTATTCCATTAGTACCGTTGTCAGTTGCATCTTCTCCTGCCAAACCCGAGAAAGGTAAAAGCAAATTAAAGTTGTTTTTCCGGAAATTCCAACCTTAAGGGACAAAAGGGAATCAGCCGTGAGGGTGCCCTAATTTTCTTTTGATTTACACTTTGACCGTTTTTCGCGTTCCGTTAGCAAACAGCGAGGAAGGCGGGAAATTGTTGGAATCTAGAAATTAGCCATAAATGAGGGTAGTGGGAAAACGAATTGTTCGGCGTTCCTCATAATAAGAGTAAAGAGGGATGGGACAATCTTTGTTTTTTGTTGCTGTAATATGAGTTGCTGCGACGGTATTGGATATAATAGAATTTACATAATTCGTGACAGTGTACCACACCTTCTGTCATTTTAGATTTTGGTGCGGAACGCCACGTGGAAAATTTAGCTTGGCTGAGGAAAGTATCATATTTTGTTCGATATATATTGGATTTTTCATTAGATGGACTTGCAGTGACATTGCTCATATCCGCGAAAATGTATTCTACAGTAGATATTAAACCTAAACATGGTCCTTCCTATAGTTTTTTGAATGCTTATTTTCAAAACGAATCAAAAATTCTCCGAACTCCAATTATCGATTCGTTTTCGAGGTACAAGAGAAATACTGTGCTGTGGTACAATTTTAGGTGTACAGACTACAGCGCGCTTGACGTATTGAGCTGTAATGGTGCGGAACTAATTCTTAACAAGCTTATCGTTGATAAGCGCTCTAATCCACGTGTTGGGCAATGAAACCTTTCGCTGCATATTTCGCGTAAGCTCGCTTCTATTTTCACACCCATTTTGTGTTGATTTTAATTCGCAGTGAAGTGAAAATCTTATGAACACTTTTAATACAATTAGGTACGCTTCCATCGTGTTTTCCTATCCCGCTTCGGAGTGTGCGGCTGCGATCGGCTCTAATCATTTTCTTGATTGCCACTTTATGGCGAGGTTGATGCTATGGTGTTGTTAAGAAAAAAAATTCAAATTCGTGGCTCATTTTGGATAGATGTTTTTACTAAACATTAACTCTCGCCAAAGGCAGCGTAAAAATGCTATTTCGAGAGCCGGTGCTAGGCTATTGAAAACAACGGTATTACTGTTTCGATTATTCTTGCTTAGTTAGCAAATTGTGATGAGCTAGTAAAAAACCCGAATTAATCCACCTAGCGGCGTGACCTAGCCTTTCTACTGCCACAATAATCATTATTTAATTTCTCCGGAACATCTATAATTAACTTGACTATATTTTTAAATATCCGTTCCGTATTCCTCAAAATCCTTATTTGCCAGTAAAATTCACAACGTATTGCGTAGAATAATTATATTTTCTTTCCTTGGGTGCCTAAATACTTGTAAGCGTCATTTATGTTATTTGATGAACACCTTATTTAGTTTTAAAATCGGTCGGCCTTAACTTTTGGGTTTCAGAGCCACATACGAAACTTGTTTTGAACTGGCAATATGAAATATATGTTCATAGCAGATTTTTTGATATTTTTTTGAGTGGTTTTAGCCCAAAGGGTAGATTTTTTTTTGATATTTTGATATTAATACCATGCGTTCAAAAGTTAGCATTTTTGAAAAACAAGAGTTCAGAAAAATTATTATTATACTTCGCTTTTGAAGAAAAAGGATATCTACAACAAAATGATTAATCTCAAAATTTTACTATTAGTTTGCGTGGCTTCAATTTTGCAATATATCTGAATTAGAAAAAATAACTGAATAGAGCATTAGATATGAAAAAGAGAAATTGAACTTTTTCTTAGCTGGCGCTCCTTCAGATAATTATTTTTGCATGGAAATCAAAACTTGAGCTTCTTTTGAAGGTACTTTCATGAAAAGATAGTCATTAGCTTGATCGCATCGTTTTTACAATGTTAGAGGGTTAGGAAAACAAGATGAGGTCGAAAAATATTGCAAAAACTGAGCCATAAACATGCTTGAGAATGAGAAATATGATCGATATGATTTCCAGTGCTTGTCATTTTTGATTTATTTATTAAAACATGATACATGACATAAGACATCTGTCCTTTAAAATGTCACTAACGAAAACAATTCTTACAAAGTTACTACCGTGCAACGTTTACTTCCTATTTTTCATATAACAT
This sequence comes from Sabethes cyaneus, assembly GCF_943734655.1. Classification (NCBI taxonomy): domain Eukaryota; kingdom Metazoa; phylum Arthropoda; class Insecta; order Diptera; family Culicidae; genus Sabethes; species Sabethes cyaneus. Next base: position 179,763,480 of record NC_071355.1, read on the forward strand.
TTCTAAGCTCTAGTATCTATGGATTGAAAAGAGCATATATTGATGCGCAAAATTTGTTTGAAATTTGTATAAATTTATTTGGAAAAATCAACTCACTAGTATTTTGATCCTATACACCACTATACTTATATACTTAAATTAACTGCTTTTCTCCGCGTTTTGCTTTTCGTGTACAATTGTGAGTAACAGCAAGTGAAGAAAATGACAATTGATATCTAAAATCAAAGAAAAGAAAAAACTTTGCAATTGAATCTCGCTATTTAATATTTATTTGCGACAGATACGTAGTTCGCCTACGACGTGCAGGCTTCATCAGTGTCTTATTTCAAAGCGTATACGTATCTGTCGCGCATAAATATTAAATAGTGGAATTTAGTCGGTAAAAGTTTTTTTCTTTTCTTTTATTTCAGAGTTCGTATTCCACTAAGAGGCTTCAAAAACTTTTGACTATTGACATGTTTCTCACTTTTCTTGAATTTCATTGCAAATTGTCATCACATACACATACATACATACATACATACATACATACATACATACATACATACATACATACATACATACATACATACATACATACATACATTTATACATACATACTTACATACATACATACATACATACATACATACATACATACATACATACATACATACATACATACATACATACATACATACATACATACATACATACATACATACATACATACATACATACATACATACATACATACATACATACATACATACATACATACATACATACATACATACATACATACATACATACATACATACATACATACATACATACATACATACATACATACATACATACATCGTACACATTGAATACAATCAACATTTGATTGATACGTTTTGATTTCACACGTTTTAACGGTTTAATATACGGTGCTTAAGTGTTAAAGTTTGAATAACTTTTGAATAAACCGTCCGATTTTAAATAACTCGGTTTCGTATAATAGATCTCAGCAGTAATTTTCAAACAATAATCAAATGTGTGATGTTTTGCCTTTCTACTATATAAATATATAGTATAAAGGTATAGAAATCACTTGGAAAACCGGAAATGGAAATAAGGTCCTGCGGGCCGAATGTTATATACCATTCGACTCAGTTTCGAAAACTGAGCATTTTCTGTGTGTGTGTATGTATGTGTGTGTGTGTGTGTGTGTGTGTGTGTATGTAACGCTTTTAATCTCACTCACTTTTCTCGGAGATGGCTGGACCGATTTTAATGTTCTTAGTGTCAAATGAAAGGTCTAGGTGTCCCATTGGTCGCTATTGAATTTCATACTGATCGGACTTTTAGTTCAAAAGTTATGTATAAAAATACGAAAAATATGAGACTTCATTATCTCATAGATCCCTTAACCGATTTGAACCATATTGATTGCATATGAAAGGGGAGCCTTACAAACCCTTAACTTCCAAATTTCATGATGATTGGACTTGTAGTTTGAAAGTTACATAAAGAAATGTGAAAAAATAGTATTTAAAACATATTTTTGTAACATTTAAGAATTAATTCAATGAAAAACATCACACATTTTATTATTATTTGAAAATTACTGCTGAGATCTATCAAACGAAACCGAGTTATTTAAAATTGGACGGTTCATTCAAAAGTTATTCAAACTTTAACACTTAAGCACCGTATATTAAACCGTTAAAACGTGTGAAATCAAAACATATCAATCAAATGTTGATTGTATTCAATGTATGAGATGTGTGTGATGTATGTGTGTATGTATGTATGTATGTATGTATGTATGTATGTATGTATGTATGTATGTATGTATGTATGTATGTATGTATGTATGTATGTATGTATGTATGTATGTATGTATGTATGTATGAATGTATGTATGTATGTATGTATGTATGTATGTATGTATGTATGTATGTATGTATGTATGTATGTATGTATGTATGTATGTATGTATGTATGTATGTATGTATGTATGTATGTATGTATGTATGTATGTATGTATGTATGTATGTATGTATGTATGTGTATGTGATGACAATTTGCAATGAAATTCAAGAAAAGTGAGAAACATGTCAATAGTCAGAAGTTTTTGAAGCCTCTTAGTGGAATACGAACTCTGAAATAAAAGAAAATAAAAAAAACTTTTACCGACTAAATTCCACTATTTAATATTTATTCGCGACAGATACGTATACGCTTTGAAATAAGACACTGATGAAACCTGCACGTCGTAGGCGAATTACGTATCTGTCGCAAATAAATATTAAATAGCGGGATTCAATTGCAAAGTTTTTTCTTTTCTTTGATTTTAGATTTCAATTGTCATTTTCTTCACTTGCTGTTACTCACAATTGTACACGAAATTGTACACGTATAGTGGTGTATAGGATCAAAATACTAGTGAGTTGATTTTTCCAAATAAATTTCAAATTGTATACAAATTTCAAACAAATTTTGCGCATCAATATATGTTCTTTTCAATCCATAGATACTAGAGCTTAGAAATGTTATATGAAAAATAGGAAGTAAACGTTGCACGGTAGTAACTTTGTAAGATTTGTTTTCGTTAGTGACATTTTAAAGGACAGATATCGCATGTCATGCATCATGTTTTAATAAATAAATCAAAAATGACAAGCACTGAAAATCATATCGATCATATTTCTCATTCTCAAGCATGTTTATGGCGCAGTTTTTGCACTATTTTTCGACCTCATCTTGTTTTCCTAACCCTCTAACGGGATACATTGTAAAAACGATGCGATCAAGCTAATGACTATCTTTTCATGAAAGTACATTCAAAAGAAGCTCAAGTTTTGATTTTCATGCAAAAATAATTATCTGAAGGAGCGCCAGCTAAGAAAAAGTTCAATTTCTCTTATTCATATCTAATACTCTATTCAGTTATTTTTTCTAATTCAGATATATTGCAAAATTGAAGCCAAGCAAACTAATAGTAAAATTTTGAGATTAATCATTTTGTTGTAGATATCCTTTTTCTTCAAAAGCGATGTTTAATAATAATTTTTCTGAACTCAAAGATGCTAACTTTTGAATGCATGGTATTAATATCAAAATATCAAAAAAATCTACTTTTTGGGCTAAAACCACTCAAAAAAAAAATATCAAAAAATCTGCTATGAACACATATTTCATATTGTCAGTTCAAAACAAGTTTCGTATGTGGCTCTGAAACCCGAAAGTTAAGGCCGACCGATTATAAAACTAAATAAGGTGTTCATCAAATAACATAAATGACGCTTACAAGTATTTACGCACCCAAGGAAAGAAAATATAATTATTCTACGCAATACGTTGTGAATTTTACTGGCAAATAAGGATTTTGAGGAATACGGAACGGATATTTAAAAATATAGTCAAGTTAATTATAGATGTTCCTGAGAAATTAAATAATGATTATTGTGGCAGTAGAAAGGCTAGGTCACGCCGCTAGGTGGATTAATTCGGGTTTTCATTGAATTAATTCTTACATGTTACAAAAATATGTTTTAAATACTATTTTTTCACATTTCTTTATGTAACTTTCAAACTACAAGTCCAATCGTCATGAAATTTGAAAGTTAAGGGTTTGCAACGCCCCTCTTTCATATGCAATCAATTTTGTTCAAATCGGTTAAGAGATCTATGAGATAATGAAGTCCCATATTTTTCGTATTTTTATACATAACTTTTGAACTAAAAGTCCGATCAGTATGAAATTCAATAGCGACCAATGGGACACCTAGACCTTTCATTTGACACTAAGAACATTAAAATCGGTCTAGCCATCTCCGAGAAAAGTGAGTGAGATTAAAAGCGTTACATACACACACACACACACACATACATACACACACACACACACAGAAAATGCTCAGTTTTCGAAACTGAGTCGAATGGTATATAACATTCGGCCCGCAGGACCTTCTTTCCATTTTCGGTTTTCCAAGTGATTTCTATACCTTTATACTATATATTTATATAGTAGAAAGGCAAAACAGTACATACTTACGTATTATTCTCATCACAGTAAATACCAAAACGTTCAACTTGAATCTTACTGCATATTGATTAAATAATTCTGACATAGGTGGATAGAGAGCCACCGGTTGGTTGGCTGCTAGACATGAAATTTAATATGTGAAATATTGACAGCAAACCGCCTATGTTTTCGCTTGCGGTTCAAACGTGCGGTTACTGTTAATGCCAGCATATAAATTGGAGCCACTTTCAGCTGTTACCACTGTACACCCGAAGCTGACATCCAATCTTTTTGCGCATATTTAACACACACAGCCGTTGCATGATAAATTTAACGCCTGTTGTTGGCAGAAATTAAATTAAAACTGGTTTTAAATATTTATCTCCTCAACTAAGGACCATATCGTTTATTATTGATAAATCTTTAAATGGGGGTGCCAAGAACTCTATAAACTTTGTGGACAGTTGTCAATTTTTCGTACAGTAAATAATCAAATTGTTCCGTAAAAAATATCATTTTCGTCTCAAGTATAATAAGGCCATTGCAAATTATTTTTGAAGTTTTTGTCCCGCGCCCTTCAAAATTCGCTTGGCCATCTTGGATTTGGTCGCCATATTGGATTTTATAAAAAAATCGCCGTTTTCACCATGAGCCATGATTGTTGATAAAATCCAACATGGCGGCCAAATCCAAGATAGCCGCCAATTTTTTTTCACTTTGTTTATAATCCCAATCTCTTCTCTTTACATAACCGTGTCGTTTGTAGTTTGTTTCATAGCAAATAGTATTTTTTCTCAGTTTTCCAACGGTGGTCTCAAAATGAAAATCGGTTGGGGGCTCATCGTGAAAACGGCGATTGTTTAATAAAATCCAATATGCCGACCAAATCCAAGATGGCCGCCAAATTTTTTTACTCCATTTGAAACTCCAGTTCTTCTTCACAGAACCGGGCCATTTGTTAGTTGTTCCATGCCAAATTTATGAAATATCACATGACATAGATCTCAAGGTTTGCTCAAAATTCAACTTTTTTTGAACCTATTAGACCCCTTGGCGCACGAGGGGTTTACTATTTCGAGATATCAAAAGTGTAATTCTTATTTTTTAACCATTTTTAACCATTAAGCGCAAAAGTTCTAATATTTGAAGACCTCGTGTCAGTAGTGGTCCCGTTTCAGTGAGAATTACTCCAATCAATTAGTATAACATACATGCGTTAATCGGCAGTTAAAGTTTAAATGGCCCACAATTGTGTGTGACCCATGATTGTGGACTGACTGTAAATGCCTGACCTCATTATGAAAAGGTTAAGGAGGCATAGTACCTTTTCAATTTTTTAAAACCGAATTTTTTTTTATTGATTACTCGCTGATCCGACAAACTTCGCATTGCCACAAATTAAACTGTGTTGTACATAAATCATGAATCTCGCATGATCTTTGTCGCAATCTCGAGATTTGCAAGTGGGGTGGAGGGAAGGGGGGGCTGCAGGTAGTTTTGGTGGTTTTGTTAGTGACTGTTATATTTTATGGAAGAGTCCAAAATTTCTCGAACTCGATTAGTTTTTGAGTTACGCAAAAATATCTGTTTTATTTGTATGAGAGTCCTTATCCCCCTAATCCCCCGCATGCCAAATTTGGTTCCATTTGCTTGATTAGTTTACGAGTTAAGAGAAAATTTGTATTTCATTTGTATGAGAACCCCGCCTCTTAAAGGGAAAGGGGTCATAATTCACCATAGAAAAAAAAATTCTGCCTCTTAAAACCCCCACATGCCAAATTTGTTTTCATTTGCTTGATTAGTTCTCGAGATAAGAGGAAATTTGTATTTCATTTCTATTGGAGCCCCCCTGAAGATGGGTGGGGTCTCAATTCACCATAGAAAAAAATCTTGCTTCCATCAACACCCACATGCTAAATTTGGTTCCATTTGCTTGATTAGTTCTTTGATTATGCAGAAATTTGTGTTTCATTTGTATGGGAGCCCCTTCTCTTAGGGATGGGAGGGGTCTCTAACTATCATAAGAACCTTCCCTGGCCCCTGAAACCCTTGCATGCAAATTTTCGCGCCGATCGGTTCAGTAGTTTTCGAGTCTATACGGAACATACGGACAGACAGACAGGCAGACAGACAGAATTCCATTTTTATAGGTATAGATTTCGAAAGATTAACGTTTTGAGCATATGCGTTTGAAGCTGTTTGAATGAATTCCAAAAATTGACAAAGTTACAACTATTTCTACCGCGCTTGTCTGGAACGATTACACAGCGAATAAAAACTTTAATGCCGACTCAAGCAATTATCTTGATTATTTTTTTGTTTAAAAGTTTATAAAATAATCTAGTGTTTGAGGGTATGAAATGGAGGAACGCAAACGAGAAAGCGATCAACATACCTTTTGCCAGCCCAAACTCCTACCTAGCGCCTCCACGCGATACCTGATAATACTCTATTGAGTAACTAAGCTAGGAGGTGCGATGCCGCGTGGTTCCCAGATGCCTGATCTCAAAACTGAGATTTTGGACAGACGGCGGAACCACAAGGACCTGGTAGCAAGTAAGCCTAATATGTTATTTTAATTATTTGTTTCGTTTTAGTTCATCAAGTCTCTCCTACTGTACAATGAAAATTTTGTCGTAACAAATTTAAATAATGCACATGGATATCAGAACGAAAAATTAAATTATTGAATATTAGATGCACTGATGGAAACTCAAATGACACACTTATATTTCACTCGATGGATTGCTGGTGAGGTTGTTCTATTTTTGCCCATATATACTCCATATATACTATATATACATACTTTATTATTGAATCCTCATGATCCTTATTGTTTACCTTGCAACATCTATGAAAGTAGTATGGGTTCCCTGCCCTCAAAAGTAGATGCTATCACTAACATTCCTACCCACTTTCCCCGCGGTTGTTCGGACATAGCCATCTACGATGTGTGCAACCTCATATGCTAATGCTAATGCTAATAAAATAACCTAGTGTTTGATCTATCCTTTTTTGGATATTGCAATTTTTGTATATTTTAGGAAAGTGTGAAGTTTTTTCAACTACAAAACTGATTTGTTTGTTTGAATGTCCAATTGTTTGTTTAAGTGTCGAGTTTTTCAATTCGGATATACCATTGAACGCCAATCCATTTGATGTTTTTTTTTGAATGATCACCTTCAAGGAGCCGTATAGTAGGGGGGACAAAACTCTATTCCAAATGTGTAAATGCTCACAAATTTCCAATTCGTGTTTTTTTAAATTTTATTTATATTGGTCGGCCATCAGCGCATCTGAGGGTATATAGGCCATTAATGGCAAGATTTTTACAATTTTACATTTTACAATACAAGTCTTAACCCTAAACAACTTAACTTTTCATTTTTAAGATGATTGCTGAAATGGAATCGTATAAATTGGATTGTTTTAGGAATTTCAAAACTCGGTTTATGGTACTCAAATAGGGGTTCGGCCTTTCGCGATTCGGCTGAATATAATTTCGACCTTCTGTGACAGTTGTTGAAATTGGGCCATTTGAAATTCGGCTATTTGTCATTCGGCCATTCGGTATTAGCCCGTTATACAGTAGATAGTATGGCAGTTCAAGTGGTGTCCTCGTAATAAGTCAAGACAAAAAAGCGTTAGGTTGAGTCTATCGAAAATATAATTTGTGCCAAGGTGTATTTTTTATAGACGAAGCTTGTGTTTTGTTGTCTTGGCCTTTATTATGAAGTCATGATCATGAAACAATGAAACAAAGGTGTTGATAGTATATCAGGGAAGGCAAGGCGTGAAAGGAAATGAATCGAACATTAGGTAAAGTGGGTTATAGAACGCAAGTTAAGTTTTTATAACGTTCTTCTTTACCCCAACTGGGGGATCCGCGGTTCGAACCAAGCTTCAATGGAAGCCAATTATAACCGGATTCAAACCCAATTTTTATCCGTGGTTCCACTGCGATCTATGTTTCTTTCTGATCAATTTGCCCTACTTGTGGGGTTGGTTGGTCAATTTTGACGTAGGATATATCTTTTTGGAAGGTAGCTGGTATAGGGGGTCATTCCAAAAAATCTATCTCAAAAAGCGGGAAGGTTTTGAACGCCAATAAGCGGTTTCTTAATCGTTTTTCAATATTCTTGCATCAATCGATCAGAAAGTCTTCTGCGCGTCGACCTAAATGAAGGAAACTTCTTGAGGTTGCACTATTGAAAAGGTGAAAGTAATGAACCATTGTCCCACTGGGAATTCTCGATTGGGGATTGGTCCGAAAAGATGACATCAAAGTTTTAACATTTTTGAAAAAAAAGTGACAGAATCTCACCCTCCCAGCTCGAAGAATCTTTACGACGAAGTCTGCTTGAGAAGTACATAAAAAAATAAGTCCCCTCGTCCTAACAGGTCGAAAATTTTTTACGTACGACGATTAATCCTGGGTCAATTTTTTGGGGATGTGCACTACAGTACTGTAGTGTTCGGTTGTAACATAATTCTATATGAATGTGCACGTTTGCCATTTTATTAGAAAAGTAGCGAAAAGAGAATGTATTGTGTTTTGGCAACAATGTGCTACTGATAAAATAGGATTGAATTGATGAAACGCCTTAAACGCGGGGAAAGCGATGGCAATAACAACCTTCCTTGATTTCTGTAAGGTAACAGGACCGCAGTAGATTTCTTCTGGGTTTTGTTAAATTGTTTCCTAACTGCTGAGTTGTAAACAGTCAGTTTGGAAGGTGTAAATACCCAGTGAATAATATCTTTTCACAGGGACCTACAGGGGGGTTTGGGGGTGGTATGCAATTTTTACATCTAGCTTTTTTATTCCGGAAAGGCTCGAACATTAGATTCGAATCCAGAAATACTGTCATTGACATTCCCGCTTTCACCGGTTTCGCCTTTGCCATCACAGTTTGAGCTGAATGAAAATAAGCAAGACTTGTTACGTTTACACGGCTGTAATTTTGTTATCTGTAACATCTAAGCTGTGAGCAAGAAAAGGTCGATTAGATTTTTTCCCAATTGTTCTTTTTTTCTTAGGGTCCACGTCCAAGTTGATATCTTAAACCTAGTCTTCTCTAGAATCGAGAGAAGGGTGCGTTGCGTTTTCGCAACGCTGGGAGGATGGATTAAAACATAGCTTTTTTTCATATTTTCAACGATTTGAAGCAAACTAGACCTTGGAACTAAAATGAAAATGCAGCCAAATCACTAAGTTTAAAGAAAACCAAAAGAAAACTGAAAAGTAGTCAGGACAATAATAAATCAAAGTTAAGGAGTTGAGCAAATGTAGTGGGAAATGGGATAGTATCGTTGCTACACACTTGCTGCTTTTGTGTTTTGCAATCCTAAAAAAATATCTTAATCACCACGAAATGAGTGAGCAAGAAAAATTTCGATTGCAATATTTTTCTATCATTATGTGGAAGTGAGGAGAATGCGGGTAAGATGTGATCTGGAGGATAGACAACGAGCATTCTAAGGTTTTTAAGGTAGACAGATCATCGCATTCTTTTAACTCATAAGGAAGGCTAAATAAATTGGGCTCGTGACATAAAATAAAACAAAAGTAAGTAGAATTTTGATTTAATGGCTAATTCCAACCATTGTAACATCTGGATGTTATGTTATTTTAAGCCGTGGCAAAAATCCGTCTGGACGATGGGGGAATATGATAATTCCCCCAAGCCTAGGCCAGACTGCATCCCATCTGCCGACGTTGACGCCCACAGTTCTGAAACTGAAAACTTAGTCAACTCAATTTTATTTCAGTGTTACTTCCCTCGGGACCTAGATTTTCCGCATAGTATTAAAAGTTTGGCACTTCACCTTCTTTCTGGATTATATCAATAATCGTGATGTAACTCCAATACAGAATTAATGTAGATTTTCTGGTAAGAACTTTGGTTATTTGAGGAGATACTCAAACAGCAGGGGATTAAGCTCCGTTGATAATCAGATTTTTTTTCAAATTATTTTTCTTTTGTATTTAGCAACATTGCTATCTGTTTCGGGTTCGTAGTCATTTAGCTATGCTGATATTTGTTTGGTGAATTTCTACATTATTATATTTATAGTGCACCTATTAAGTAGTTTTGAAAATGCATTACGGGTACGGATGGATATTAAAATTATTTAAACTATTATGCGCAGCGAATGCCCTGAATCTAAAAGTTCAGGTAAATGACTTTTTCTAAAACCATTATAGAATTTTGAGGTTGAATGCCCTTTAAAAATCAAGTCAAGAGTTAAATCATGCATTTCCATGCTGCCTTACCAAACATCACGGTAAACTACCCTTCACCTAGAGAAGGCCCCAATTCCAACTCGTCCGTCGTGTACAAGCGGACATTGCCTGCTAGTTTGCTTCCAGTTGCAGGATAAAGCCCGTCTGTCAGATCGGTAATGAATTTTTTAGCATTTCCTTTCAATAGAAATTTATCATTATTCCCCGCAGCTCGGATGATTGAAAGTGCTCCAAGGGATTTTGCAGTTGGCAACCAACTGCCTATGTGCTGCTATTCGCCGTTCTCGAATATGGTGAGGAACACATTTCCCAGAAACAGCTTTTCACGCCATCTCGAAATCCTAACAAGCTCTCACTTTAAACATTTATAGCATCGGCCGTCTGCAAGGTCTGGTCTGTATGAAACTTTGATAGCTATGTAGGTATGTGCTTGGGTTTTCGTAGATATGTGTAAAGAGGCGCAAAGGGTTGCTGGTCGGTCGCTCCATATACATTGCAAATATGCTCACCAAAAGGGCTCCACTGTGCATGTGGTGCCGATTTTCGCCAAATGTGTGGAAAATAGTAATAGGAAAGATGAAAGCTGGCTAGCAGAGAAATGTCAACGTACTCGGCTTACGTCTAGAGCTTTGCCATGATATTGGAAAATGTGAAGGTGAAGATATGCATAAGGTAAACATTATTCAACTTGATTAATTGGTTCTATTATGTGTTTGGATAGCCACCCCCGGTTGACTTTGAGTAATATCTACTTAAAGAAAGATTGTTTTCCCCCTGTTGTATCACGTTTTGCTATTCAGAAGCCCAAAGTTTTGTCGCGAAGTCAAATGGTTACTCTCGGGTGATAGTTTTTGATAAATAGAAAAAGAGAACAGGGAAAAAGTAGCAAAAATCATGCATCCTAGGTTTTCCGAAAAGCTGATTATTAAAGCATACTGATTATCGTTATAAAACTTGAAAGCACTGAAAATATCGTGCGAAAGTAATTGACAAAGTTGATTTTCAAGTGCTTTTTTACAAATGTCGGTAGCCAGTTATAACTTACTTGTTTTTGTATGTTCTACAATTTTTATGAAGACACTATATTTTTCTAGGGTTGATGATGGCACTATATTGTTGAGATTGAATCAAATTTTTCACACTGAACAATCGTGTTTAAAAATACTTACGAAACTTGTTAACCATCATTAGACCAAAACAAATATACAAACATTCAACCTTCAATCTTGATAACTGCTGAGCCGAATCTCATGAATTGTTCATTTATTTTTTTAATCGGAAACAACTAACTTATAAAGTATTGACAGCACCATCTGTATGTCAGTCTCGGAACTTATTGATCCATGTGTTACTTACAATCTCATGATAAACACAATGATATTTAAATTAATATTTCTCGTTTGTTTTTTCTTGTTTTGTCTTCTCTCGTTTTCAATACAATTGAGGTTGGTTAAAATTTTGCTGTTTGTTCCAATTAGAAAATTTTGTTGGCTATTATTTTTTCTTAGGTGACCCAAAACGGTTAGCATCTATTTCATATGACCGCAAAAAAGTTTTATTCATGCACATCATTCCTCTTCTTTGATTCTTAGCTCTGGCACCCATTTCACATTTAAACTTACCTCGTTCAGTTGTGTTTTGCCTGGAAGAAAAGAGTTCCTGCTGGTTGCCACTGTCAAGCCTCCTGCCGCTCCAGAACTAGCACTGCTGCTGCTGCTGCCGCCGCCACTTCCATCGCTTGCTCTTGAACCACTTAACTGTACGGGACTGACGCAACAGTTCTGAAATAGCAAGCTCAACGCCAGGACCAGCCTCCATTTCCATGCTATGGCTAACCAGGGCCATAATGAGATTTTACACATTGCTACCAGTCATGTGACCTGTGAATAGAATAATGGAAAGCAATATGGCAGGAAAAGTTAGTGTGCTGAGAAAGAACCGGCTGGTCAAAGTTGGAAGCGGCACAAAATAATTTCAAAACTTTCAGAGAATCGTATAAATAGCAATTTATGGAAAGTTTTAGCTCCGTTTTAATATCACCTTGCTAGGGTTAGCATTTGCTCTCGATAAACACAAACTGCCAAGAATGTTTGACCCCCCGGGGAACCGTAAAAAGAGATGAAAGTATTCTTAAAGATTAATCTTCACACAAAAACCTAATTGTCATCAGAAAGACTGTCCAAAGTTTAATCTTCCATTTCAAATTGACTTATATTATTTTCTGTGTGAAAAATTTTCATTCTATACGTTCATGTACATAAATCCAATTTCGTTCCAACTAAGCAATTATCTATGTATCAGTTCCAGATCCGTTTTAACCGGCGCTAAATGCACGCAACTAGAAAATTGGATACTTCAGAACAGTTTTCAGATTGTATATCATTTATCCCACTTCGAAATAAACAAAACAATTCCGCTACGCATGAATTTGAACTTAAAATTGTTCTCATCATTGTAAAAACTGAAAAGAAACCAAAGTATTATCACAGAAAATTATGTTATGTGGGATGAATATCCCTTGCATTGTCATTAGCACAATTGATATCAATACTGTGCTGAGAAATAATTTATTTTACAACCATTCCTGATGGTAAACATTAAAGAATAATACATCATCCAGTAACAATAAATCTGTCTTTTATTCCGATGTTAATCATTCTACCGCATTTCGTCTCCTTGGACGAACTTGGCAGCCAAAACTTTTTAGGGTTGATGGCAACGATGTAGAGACCCAAAGTTCGTGCCGATCATAATCACTCTTTTAGCCGCTCTTTGGCGCCATCCGGCAAAAATTCAAATTTATTCGCTTGTTTTGAGCATAAGTCCTACCGCCATTTTTTTTGTCATTCTTCTTCCCGAAGTAATGCAGCGTGCCGAAAGTTTGAGCAGTTGTAACGTCCTCGCGCAAAAAATGCCGGTCGTTAACCATTGCTCCTGCTTCGCTCTTTGGCGACATCAGCGATATTTTGTTTTTGGCTCGATGTTTTCACCCCTCGCGGATGTGGGATTCGAGTTTTTCCATCCTCTAGACAAAAAAAAAGCTAAAGCAAAAGCCTGCGAATAGAAAGCTTTGAGGACATGTGGTGATGGTAGCGAAAAGTAAAATTATGATTTCGTGCACCTCGAACGACGAGGCGCAACGCTGTTCAAAGGATATAATTTGTTAGGAAAGTTTAAAATCTTCATTGACTCCTTTTTAATAAGTCCAGCGTTTCTCAACATTCTCCAAATTATAGGGGTTAGGTAGTTATATTTTTCCGTCAATGATATTGTGGTATCAGTATAGTTACTATATATATAGTTCGGCGGATAGAAAATCGGGAGCCAAATAAACGTCAAAAGCGGAGCCAAAAGCTTTTCAAAATCCAAAATGCAGGAGTAATGTTAAAAAAATACACTTTATTTTCATAGAACTAGTCATTTTCAACACCCGCCAGTGATTATTTTTCGTAAAAACCTGCACATTTCACCATAATTTCAAATTTAATTTCATAAATCAGGGATGCCAATTCGCCTGGTTCTCTATCCGCCGAACTATATATATAGTAACTATAGGTATCAGGTATCAGCATCTTTGGCTCGAGCAGCACGTTCCTCACAATCATGTGGAAGATTTGTGCCTTGCCCATCTTGCCCGTGTCATCATTTACCTGATGAGGACGGGAAGGAAAACAGGAGGAATAGGAAGGGGTGGATGAGGAATTTGGACAAACACAAACATATATATACCGAGAGATTTTTGTACCCCCGAGGGGATACTGCAATCCTTGGTAGTTAACTTATCAAAAGTACACCCCCTGGGGGGTATACTCATGATAAATAAGAGCTTATAGCTCAATACCGCTTTCGGTAAGGAACATCAAAATGTCTCGTAATTTTAGTTTCCTAAAATCCGATTCATTTAAGACGTAGGATCCAAAGATCCTATGACGCAATTGTGCTACTGCAGGACAGTTGCAAATTACGTGATATGGTGTACCGTAGTCGCATTCACATAAATTACAATGAAACGATTCAGCTCGCTGAATCGTAGCCATATGATAATTTAGTCTGCAGTGACCAGTCAGTGATCTGACAAGAATACTGCAATTTACCTTTGAGTGTTGCAAAAGAAATTTCGCAACCTTCTCACAAGGCTTAACAATGAAACTTTTCGTTTGACGACAAGTTTCAAGATTTTCCCAATAACGTACATGTTCAGATGAAAACCAAGATCGAATCTTTTGTTTTATCCAACATGCCGCAATTGGTAAAGCAGGTTCCGGTCCGAAAACCGACTTTTCTGCTCCAGATCTTGCTAGTTCATCAGCCTATTCATTTCCGGTTATACCAGAATGGCCAGGAACCCAAACCAGATGAACGGCATTTAGAATGCTTAGTTCTTCTAATTGGGTGTGGCAGGCGATGACTGTTTTAGATTTAGAATTAGCCGCACAAAGGGCTTTTATAGCGGCTTGACTGTCAGAACAGAAGTAGATAATCTTGCCTATCAGTTCTTTCTGAAGTGCAAACTGAGCTCCGCACATAATTGCAAAGATTTCAGCTTGAAAAACGGTGCAGTAACTACCCAACGAATAGGATTCCTCCAATTCTAGCTCACGGCAGTAAACACCAGCACCCGCGCGACCTTCGTACAAGGAACCATCGGTATAACAGACCACATAGTCGGAAATTTTCCTTTCCATGTAGCCTGACATCCAATCCTCTCTAGGAGGAAAGTCACTTGAGAAAGTCCTATACGGGAAAGTACGCATGAGCGTTACATCGCTAGGAGCAAGGGCAAACTTGTCCTCAGCAACAATTTGCGACCACAGTCGAGTATGACCAGTGGAACCGTCCACAGACTGCCAAAGGCCAATCGCGTGTAGTCGATAAGCACATATTAGTGCCTCTTGCTTCAGGTGGAAGTGTAGAGGTTTAATATTGAAAATATCTTCTAGGGCGGCAGTAGGAGTTGTAGTAAATGCACCAGACATTGCCATTAAACACATCCTTTGAAGATGGTTTAGCTTTGTCTAGACAGTCACAACTTCCCCTCTCTGCCACCATACAAGACAACCATACGCCAATATTGGTCTGACAACGACCGTGTATAACCAGTGTATGTATTTGGGTTTAAGCCCCCAAGAGTTGCCAATTGCTCGTCTACATTGCCCAAAGGCCATGCACGCTTTTTTAATTCGGAAATCAATATTTGTGGACCAGTCAAGCTTGGAGTTGAGAATCAACCCCACGTACTTCACTTCGTTCACAACATCAACATCCGAATCGTAAAAGCGCAGAGCGCGAGCTCCATTGGTATTTCTACGTCTTGAAAATAAGACGATAGATGTTTTGCTCGGATTTACCGAAAGTGCAGTTTCTCGGCACCACGTTTCTACGACACGTAGTGCCTGCTGCATTAAGTCAAATAATGTGCTTATGCACTTTCCAACTACTAGGATGAGATAGTCATCCGCAAAACCATATGACGGATAGCCTAGACCATTGAGTTTCCTCAATAGGCCGTCCGCCACAAGGTTCCATAAAAGAGGCGAGAGAACGCCACCTTGTGGACATCCACAAACACTTTGCTTCCAAATGCTTGCTTGCCGTAAGGACGAAAAAAAGCAATCGGTTACTAAGCATTTGTTCTATCCACTTTATGATTATTGAAGGCACATTATGATAACGAGCAGCCTCCAAAATGGAAGCGAAAGATACGTTATCAAACGCGCCTTCAATATCCAAAAAAGTTCCTAAGCAAGATTCCTTTTGTGAAAAAGCAACCTCAATTTTATCCACCACATCATGTAATAAAGTGGTTGTAGACTTGCCACTTTGATAAGCATGCAGTGCTGAATGAAGAGGAACTTCTACTAAGCTTGTTTCGCGGATGTGGTGATCAACAATCCGCTCAAGTGATTTAAGCAAGAATGACGTTAGACTGATTGGTCTAAAACTTTTTGCTTGCTCGTATGTCGCGCGTCCACCTTTAGGAATGAACTTAATGGTTATTTCACGCCATTGAGTTGGGATGTACCCAATAGCAATACTACACACAAACATCCTTCTCAGAATGTGTTTGAAGTACTTGAATCCTTTTTGCAGTAGAATAGGGTATATTCCATCTGTTCCAGGAGATTTGTATGGAGAGAAGCTGTTCACGGCCCACTCAATCGCTTCAGTTGTGACAAGTCTCCGAGCAAAAGCCCATGAGTCTAAGCCACCTAAAACGATTTCTGGATCGTTTCGAACTTCAGGTTCCACACAGCCCGGAAAGTGACTATAAAAGAGACATTCCAGGATTTCATTGTCATTCGAACAGTATTCACCGTTCGAACTTCGAATGTTATTAACCTGATAATCTTTCGATTTTGACAGTATTTTATTAAGTCGACTTGCCTCGCCGAAACTGGAAACGTTGCTACAGAACCTGTGCCAGCTCGTGCGTGCTGAAGATCGTAAAGCCTTTGCATAGGCTTTCCGGGCCTGCTTGAAAGGCTCCACGCCATCCCTCCGACGTCTATTCCAGGCTCTCCTGCATCGTTTCTTTAGTTCCGCGAGATGAGAGTTCCACCATGGTGTTCCTCTAGTCGTTTTAATAGTTTTTAGTGGGCAAGCTACTTCAAAAGCTTCCGCAATAAAAGATGTTGTGACATCTACAGCCACATCCAAGTCGATCGATGACTCAATCGTTGGTTCGAATCCTTGAAATTTCGTCGCCAGTTCCTCCTCAAAGAGTTCCCAGTCAGAAAATCTCGGATTGCGAAATGTTGCAGCGTTCAAGGAGACACCCAAATGATCAAAATATATAAAGCAATGATCAGATATTGGTGTCTCATTTGAAACATGCCATTGTGCCAACTCATGACTGATCCTGTTAGAGCAGAGTATTATATCTAACACTTCCTCTCTACCAGCTCGTATGAAAGTTGGACAATTGCCAATGTTGAGTATTCCAAGGTTGGTACTACTCAAATATTCCATCAAATTAGAGCCTCTCAGATTGATATCCGAGCTGCCCCAAATGATGTGATGGGCATTGGCATCACTGCCTACAATGAGCGGAAGCCCACTAGATTGGCAGTATCTCACCACATTTCTGAAATCGTCGCTGGGAGACGGTTCATCGTGTGGTAAGTATGCAGAACAGTAGACATAGCGCCTATGGACATCATCCACGACGAGTTCTACTGTGACTGCACAAATATCTCGAGTAGTCAACTCAGAGATAAGGCATGCACTAATTGACCTATGCAACAATATGCATGCCCTGGGCATCAAACGAGGATTTGTCATACCAGTTTTGCTGAAAACAGCAAAGTTCTGGTTTCCAATATCCGTCGAATGAAAGTACCCCTTGCGAAAATATGGCTCCTGGACCAATGCGATGGTGACAGAGCCATTAAAAAGTTTTTCGCATAAATACAAATTTGCTGCCCGTTTGTGTTGAAGATTTATTTGTGCGACTCTAACTATTTGACTAGCGGAGTATATGCACAAACAATCTCCAACACAGATCAGACAGCAAATTGTAAGCGAAGCCAATTAAGTTGGCCAGAACGCACTTGGCGTAAAACCCATAAGGGAAATTGGGCAGGACTACTATGCTGTTCCCACGAAACGCAAGGGACAACAAAGATCGACCGTACCAGAGCCCCGCATGGCACAGTAGGGGCAAGATGCCCAAAGCACTCCGTTCGCGACTGGCATGTTTTCACCCCTCCAGCCATTCAGTCATCGGCACGGAGATAGACCTTGACTTAGGGGCACCTGATTTGCCGACTCCCGGCAGGATCAGGTCCCGTGGCTCAATTTTTGCCCAAACGTACAATTCGGCACCAACCGCCAAATTCAAATTTATTCGCTTGTTTTGAGCATAAGTCCTACCGCCATTTTTTTTGTCATTCTTCTTCCCGAAGTAATGCAGCGTGCCGAAAGTTTGAGCAGTTGTAACGTCCTCGCGCAAAAAATGCCGGTCGTTAACCATTGCTCCTGCTTCGCTCTTTGGCGACATCAGCGATATTTTGTTTTTGGCTCGATGTTTTCACCCCTCGCGGATGTGGGATTCGAGTTTTTCCATCCTCTAGACAAAAAAAAAGCTAAAGCAAAAGCCTGCGAATAGAAAGCTTTGAGGACATGTGGTGATGGTAGCGAAAAGTAAAATTATGATTTCGTGCACCTCGAACGACGAGGCGCAACGCTGTTCAAAGGATATAATTTGTTAGGAAAGTTTAAAATCTTCATTGACTCCTTTTTAATAAGTCCAGCGTTTCTCAACATTCTCCAAATTATAGGGGTTAGGTAGTTATATTTTTCCGTCAATGATATTGTGGTAGATATCTTTATAATAACTATAATGATAACTTTCAACCTACCACTTATAATATTCTTTGGCGTAATAATTATTGCACATGTTCATTGGTATGAAAATTCTAATCCTTTCTACTCAATTTAAATTTTAAGCACAAACTGTGAAGACTATTATTATTTATTATATTATTTGGTATTTGGACATCATAAGAGTAAATATAATATAAACATCTTGGGATTGGTACATACATAAATTATCACCAGAAACTCATGTGATAGACACATGGATATTGTAACAAGTTAGGCTTGTTGAAATCAGCCATGTTTATGTACCATCACATCAATTTGTACTATCACAAAAGAAAAAAGTTTATTATGTCATTCCCCACTCGTACACGTGTCATTGTGTAAAGCAAATGATTTTCCGTCGCGAGCCTCCTTCGTTACCACTTTTAGGTTTATTTCTGATATCAGCTTTTTTTTTATCAAAAAAACGTGAACAACTTCTGAAGTGTCAACCAAACGAAGACGAAGGTAGGCACGCTTTAATACATAATATTTCCTTTGAAATAAGTTTGAATGAAGAAAAAAAATCCAGATTTGCTTCTCCGGCTGCTGAATCTTGCATTTGACAGCGGTACCTACTGAATGAATAAAGCTTCTTTTTCACTGGAAGGAAATTTTATATTTGTGAGACATGATGATGGTTCATTTTTAATCCATCTGTATAAAAATACATAACCGTGCTGTTCTGCCTTTAAATAGAGTTTTCTGACAAACCTTCAGAAATTTTAGTGAATCTGGATGTAGGAGACATTTAATTAAATTATTATGATTTTTACTTATTTACTTAGTTAGCCTTCCGTCAAGGCCTATATAACGTGATTCTCCCCTCTACCTCGATCTCCAGTTCCGTGGGCATCCAGTACTCGTCAGATCTCGTTCCATCTGGTCTTGCCACCTCACTCGCTGTGTCCCACTTCGTCTCGTTCCTTCCGAATTAGATGCGAAAACCATTTTTGTACTATAGTTGTCCGACCTTCTGGCAACATGTCCTGCTCATCGTATCCGTCCAGGTTTAGCTACTTTCTAAATACTTTTCATCTTAGAGACGCGTGAGTTCGTAGTTTATTCTTCGTCTTCTACACCGTTTACTTGCAAGACGCCAAAGACGGTTCTTATTCTTAGCACCCGCTCTACGAAAACTACGATCGCAGGTCCTTCTCTAGCGACTTCCACTGATAATACACCCGTTTAATCTCACGGCTGGTATTATTGTCCCCTGTTGCCAGTGAGCCAAAGTATACGAACTTCGTTTTAGACGTATTTATCTTCATCCTAATCGTCGGTCACCGCTCGGCTTATAACACCTTCAAGCGCAATGTTGAACAACTGGCAGCAAAGTTCAGCTGCTTGTTGAAATCCCTTGCGAGATTTGCATGGGTCCAACAATCCATCCAAAAGTCTTAAGCCGTTACAAGTCTAGTACGCTTCCCCGGAAATCCGTTTTCGTCCAGAATATTCCACATCTCTTGTCGATTTACACTATCAAATGCGGCTTTGAAATTAATGAACAGATAATGCGTGAAGACTTGGAATTCGGGCTACTTCTGGAGGATCTACCGCAGGGTGAAGATTTACCCCATTGTAGACTGATTTTCCCAGAAGTTGGCCTAATAACTTTCCAAGAATCTATTGGCTGTTGGTGACAGTCGATGGAAGATGACTAGGGAAAGCACTTTGTAGATAGTGATCGCTCGGTTGGTCTCACAATCCGCCTGATAGCCTTTCTTGAAGATAAGGCAAATAGCTTTTCACTTTTCCACTAGTCGTTCCATATCCCAAAGCTTGACCATCCATTGATGCAAACGGCTGGCCAACTTGTTCAAACCAATTTTCGTATCTTTCGTTCCACTACCATGCTTTTCTGCTACTTTGTTGTTCTTCAGCTGCTGGATGACTTCTTTAACTTCGCTAAACGATGGGGTGGCACATCTACGTTGCTTGCTACACCAATGAAACCATTTCCATCACTATCGCAGTCGTCCGCCTGCCCGCCATTCAGGTGTTTATAATAGTTCAGCTTCCACCTTTCGATCACCGGTCGTCTTAAAATACCTCAATCCTTATTTCTGCACATGTCGGGCCGCGGCACAAAGCCCTTGCGAGATTCGTTGAGTCTTTGATAGAACTTCCACTATCGGTACAGAGCTGTTAGAGTTCCTCGCACTCCTTCCCCTTCAGATGGCGCATTTTTTCCTGGAAGACTCGGGTTTCCTACTTTCCTTTCAGTTTTTAAGAGGGTTTAATCCAGCTCACACTCTTCCGGCAGCTCGACTTCGAGCGATAACGCGTAGCTTTCGGCGACATCTGGTTGTTTCAGTCGTATTAAATTATACCGTGGCGGGCGCCACTATCTTATGTTCACAATAGAAGGTTTTTGACCTATCTTAATCATCACTAGGTAGTGGTCCGAATCAATGTTGGCACCCCGGTAGGTTCTGACGTCGTTAATGTCTGGAAAGTGCTGACCATCTAACAGAATCAGAACGTGGCCGATTTGTGATTTCGTCTGCTTGGGAGATCTCCAGGTGTACCAATAGTGGAGGTTATGCTGGAAAAGGTACAACGTATGGTCATGTTCTTGGAGGAGGCGAAGTCGACAAGCCTTAGACGGGTGTACGCTGAACCGTTCAATCATCGGTTTAAAGTCCTCCTTCCGACCAACCAGAGCGTTATAGTTCCGTGATGATGATTTTGACATCATATCTTAGGCAGCGGTCGTATTTGCGCTGGAACTGCACGTAAACTTTGTCGTCAGTGCTCGAAAAGATTGACAGCGTTACACGAATCGGAGTATGAAACACAGTTTTACCACTGGGAGTAGTCTTTTATCTGCCAACCCATGGGCATGACTGCTGAGCTGCTGACAGTGTTTATCTTTTTCAGTTTTCTATCCTTCAATACAATTCATTCATTCAGCAGATTGCTCGTCTAATCTGTCAGTCAATTGCTCTTGACTGATATTTTATGCCTATGTATTTGGAACTACCTGCTTTTTAAAATCAACCGAATTCTGGTTGAAGAAAATTAATTAAAACTGCGGAGCAATGCTAACATTTATTCTAGTTTTGTTTGCCGTTGTCGGTAATTTAAAATGAATGAATAATTCACATTTGATTTCATTCATTATTGTCGAGAATAAATTAATGTAGAGAACAACACGAACAAAAATGCAAGTGATTCGCTTGAATCGTTGGTTTCAGGTTGGCAATGCTGGGTTCATTTCATCTGAACTAGAAACAGCAAATAATGTGCAGTATATTGCATCAATAGCACAAATTGAATATGAGATTTCTAAACACTGTTTGTCGTAAATATATTATGCTCATATTAAAGAATCGGCCCTTAATTCTTAATATGCATATTCGAAGGTTGATCGGCCAACACCCGACCTCCCGTTTCTGTATCTCACCCATCACAAAAGCTGTGCCCAGCTCATGAGTAGTCGCAGCTCTGGTAGATTGTATGAGCATCTTCATTCCATACGTACATGACATCGTTTCTTTGCAGCATACCTGCTGCAGCGCTACGATATTGAACTTCATTCACTTCTTCAGAAAGCACATAAGTACTTCCGAGGAAATTTAGAGACCGCCATTTCCATGTTCCAAATTTTCAATCGTTAGTCCGTTTTCGTCACCTGGGTATTTGTAGATTGTTCCGATCCGAATTACTATTTATGTCGTTCGTTGATTGTTTTTTTTTGTGGTGCTAGTATGCAAGGTCCGCGACCAACCCCACTGTATCGCCAGAGAACCAACGTAGCTTGAAAAAAACCCCTTTTCCTATCAGCACATGACCTTGGTTTCCATCGGGGTTGATTACTCGACCTTAACCAAAATTACTGGTATCCCGGCCATTGGAGGCTATATATGAATCACTGTACGTATTATCCAGCCGTTTGG
This sequence comes from Sabethes cyaneus, assembly GCF_943734655.1. Classification (NCBI taxonomy): domain Eukaryota; kingdom Metazoa; phylum Arthropoda; class Insecta; order Diptera; family Culicidae; genus Sabethes; species Sabethes cyaneus. Next base: position 179,785,987 of record NC_071355.1, read on the forward strand.
CAACCTGTCCAAGCTATAATGGGAGTCAATTGTAACTGGGTTCGAATCCGGTGATAATTGGCTCCCATCATAGCTTGGTTAGATCCGTGGATACCTCAGCTTGGATAAAGAGGAACGTTATACAAACTTAATAAGCGTTGCTGCTATGACCTTTCCGTACCTAATTTTCCGTTCTCGTCGCTTCACGTCTTGTGTCGCCCTAGAGACACTATCAACACCTTTGGTTGATTACTTTCTTCTACCGTTCCCTCCGTCGATTACAAAAAGCTACCTGCACTTCACTGGCTACCCAAGCAACACAGCTTGTTGTCGAATAGTATAATATTACATATATCAGAACTTCTCTATTACCTGAAAAGCGCAAAAAACTTAAGTCTAATGAAACAAGAATTGAAAGAAGTATGTATCAGGTTATTTCATACCAATTTAAAACGTTATTATAGCATAAGCTACAACTTGTTCTTCCAGTAGTTTAAATTTAGTAATGGTGACGTAATAAAAACTTCATGTTGACATGTTGACAAAACAAACATTATACATTAGATATGAGCTGTCAAATAAATTCATGTTATCCCAAAACATCTCAAAACCTTAATAATAACGACATATGTTTTCAAAGTACGTTTATAGTACGCTTAAGCGACTAATTTCCACGAATATTATTTTCTAACTTGTTTTGTGTGTTACTTGGGTAAGGAGGCGGAAGGAGACGCAACGGAAACTAACCTGAGAGTGCCAACAAATGAAAACAGCGTACCGGCTCCCGATCCCGAAGAATCTGGCGAGAAATCGATCATCTGAAGAATGATAGTGCCATCGGAAAAGACCGTCTCCTGACAGAACTCTACAAAAATGGCCATGAACCGCTAGTAACGGCACTTCACTGGATAATTTCAAGGATTCAGGAGGAGGAGAAACTGTCGGAAAAGTGGATGGAAGGTGTGCTTTGTCTTATCTACAGAAAGATTGCTGGCTAGATTGCTGTAATAGCCGCGGTATTATGCTGGTCAACGTAGCCTACGAGGTGTTCTTCCAGATTTTGTAACGTCGTCCACCCTCAAGAGAATTCGTAGGGCACTATCAGGCGGGCTTTATGAGAGCCCGTGCTAATATGGATCAAATTTTTACTCTCCGTCAAATCCTGTAGATATACCGGGAGTTCAACGTGCCCACGCATCATGTTTTCGTGGATTTCAGGCCAGCATAGAATACAGCAATGGCAGATAATGCACGAGCGCGGTTTTCATAACAAACTAACGCGACTGATCAAAGCTACCTTGAAGCGAGTGATGTGCTACGTGCGGGTTTCAGGGATACTCTCGAGTCTTTTCGAATCGCGCAGAAGATTGCGGTAAGGGGAAGGAATGTCCTGCATGTTGTTCAATATTGCTATTGAAGGTATGATCCGGCGAACGGGTATCGAAACGAGAGGTACTATCTTCAGCAAGAGTAGCCAACTCCTAGCCTTCGTAGATGATATCGACATCATTACTCAAAACCCTGGGACGGCCGAGGCAATTTACAGACTAAAAACGGAAGTTAGGAGGATTGGGTTAAAAATCAATGCGTCAAAAACCAAATATATGATAGGAAGAGGCTCCAGAGAAAGCAACGTTTGCCTCCCACGGACAGTGACTATTGACTGCGATGAACTGGAAGTTGTTGATGAGTTTGTATACTTGGGATCTCTGGTCACCGCCTACGATCATATGAGTAAAGAGATTCAACGACGCATTTAAGCTGGAAGTTGAGCCTACTTTTCCCTACGCAAAACGCTGCGATCAAGGAGCATAAGCCACCGAACAAAGCGGATGATGTACAAAACGTTAATCATACCGGTAGTCGTCTACGGATTTGAGACAGTAACTTTGCTTACGGAAGACATACGTGCACTTGCCGTATTTGGAAGAAAGATTTTGTGGATTTTTTTGACGGAGTACAAACGAATAGCGGAGAGCGGTGTATGCACATGAACTACGAGTTGCAGGCATTAGCTGGAGAGTTTCCCTTCGTACACCTAACGCAAGTTGTGAGACTACGGTGGGACGGCCACATTGCAAGGATTCTGGACTGTGGAGTGAAATCTGTTCTCTTAAGTGGCTCCTTAAATGGTTCGATCAGGTTGAAGCCAATTTACGTGTGTCGAGACGCGCTAAACGAATTGGTGACGAGTAGCGCAGGACCGAGTATATAAAAATGGTGTTCTTGATACGGCAAAAGTCACCCTGGTTCTCTACTGGTTGAAGTAAGAAGTACTTCACAGGCTAATTTCTAAGATTTGGAATGAGAACAAACTACCGAAGGAATGGAAGGTGTTGTTTGTCCCATCTACAAAAATGTGACCGGCTCGATTGCTGTAATTACCACGGCATTACGCCCAATAGCAATAGATTTGGTAGGATAGTATAAGGCTGCCTTTAAGGGACCCATACTACTATGGAACAAATTTTCACACTCCGACAATCATATTATTATATTCTCATGGATTTCAGGGCGGCATACGATACAGTCGAGCGCGAAGATCTGTGCACGAGACCGGTTGTCCGGACAAACTGACGCGGTGATCAAAACTACCCTAGAGCGAGTAATGTGCTACGTGCATGTTTCTGGGGATGCTCTCGAGTCGCTTCTAATATCTAATATCTGAATTGAAGGTGTGATTGAACGTGCGATTGACAGATTGAAAACGGAGGTTAGGAGCATTGGACATATAAAAATCAATGTTCCGAAAACCAAATATTTTACAGGAAGAGGTTCAAAAGAAAACAACGTTCCTTTTTCACTGCTACTAAATGAGTTTATGTATTCAGGATTTCTGGTCGCAGTCGACAACCTCACAAGAGTTATCTATGGAGCCACCTAAGGAATTCACTGACGCTCAATCAACACCAGCCGGGCCATGGATACAACGACACGAACGACGATCGCCGCCACCTTCGAACGATACAGAGTCAACAATAGGTGTAGGTGTAGGTATGGGTGTACGATAACATATTTAATTCTTAGTAAATCAGTTCGAATTAGACAGTCGAAAGAGAAGTTTATTTTTTTTTTAAGTCCGAAAAGTACACGAATATTTAACTCATATAAGAAGATTCTACGACGAATTCAAGTTAATAATAGGAATAACTTTTGCTCAGCAAGGCGTTCCGATCAAGGATACTGCGCTGTCGCACTGACGATGTTCAAAACGTTAATTAGATCGGCAGTGCTTTAGGGACTTTAGATTGTAACTTTGCTTGCGGAGGACTTACCATATTCTAACGAAAGGTATGACGGACTAATTTTAGTGGAGTACAAATGGCATGGTTGGCTGGTAAATGGCTTGGTAATGCGTACCATCGGTGCTTTGTGCACTGGGCATAAAATAGACCCCACAGTGGTTCACAGCCTCTTACCTAGCAACTCCCACCCCAACCTCCTCGTGGTACCAGCCGGGATACGAGCAACCTCGGGTGGAGATCGGGTAACCAACCCCGGTGGAAACCAAGGTCGTATGCTGACAGGGGGGGAGGGCTCCTTCGAGCTACGTTGGCCCTCCGGCGATACTGTGGGGTTGGTTGCGGGCTTTGCAAGCCTGAACCACTAAAAAAACCAAAGCAATGGACTCCGTAAGTAATAATAATAACTCTAATCGGAACAATCGGCAAAGACCCAGGCGACGAAAACGGACTAACGATTGGAAATTAGGAACGTGGAACTGTCGGTCTCTAAATTTCCTCGGAAGTACCCACGTGCTTTCTAAAGAAGTGAAGAGCCGCAAGTTCGACATCGTAGCGCTGCAGGAGGTATGCTGGAAAGGAACGATGGTATGTACGTATAGAGATGGTCATACCATCTACCAGAGCTGCGGCAATACACACGAGCTGGGCACAGCTTTTATAGTGATGGGCGAGATGCAGAAGCGGGTGATCGGGTGGTGGCCGATCAACCCCCGAATGTGCAGATTAAGAATCAAGGGCCGATTCTTCAATATAAGCATAATTAACGTGCACAGCCCTCACCTCGGAAGTACCGATGATGACAAAGACGAATTCTACGCGCAGTTGGAGCGTGAATACGACCGCTGCCCAAGACATGATGTCAAAATTATCATCGGGGACTGTAATGCTCAGGTTGGTCAGGAGGAGGAATTCAAACCGGTGATTGGACGGTTCAGCGCTCACCCGCAAACGAACGAAAACGGCCTAAGACTTGTCGACTTCGCCGCCTCCAAGAACATGGCCATACGTAGTACCTTCTTCCAGCATAACCTCTACCATCGGTACACCTGGAGATCACCCAACCAGACAGAATCACAAATCGACCACGTTCTGATAGATGGTCGGCACTTTTCAGACATTATCGACGTCAGAACCAATCCGGGCGCTAACATTGATTCGGATCACTACCTAGTGATGGTAAGGATACGTCAAAAACTATCTGTTGTGAACAACATACGATACCGCCGCCCGCCACGGTATAATCTAGCGCGACTGAAGCAACCGGAGGTCGCCGAAAACTACGCGTTATCTCTCGAAACCGCGCTGCCGGAAGAGGGTGAGCTGGATGAAGCCCCTCTTGAAGACTGTTGGAATGCCGTGAAAACAGCCATTAACAGCGTAGCGGAGAACGTCCTAGGCAGTGTGGCACCGAATCGACGTAACGAATGGTTTGACGAGGAATGCCAGCAGATATTGGATGAGAAGAACGCAGCGCGGGTACAAATGCTGCGTAGAGCCACCCGTCAGAATGTGGAGCGATACAAACAGAAGCGGAGGCAGCAAACCCGACTCTTCAAGGAAAAGAAGCGCCACCAAGAGGAGAAGGAGTGCGAAGAACTCGAACAGCTGTACCGCTTTCACGACACACGGAAGTTCTATCAGAAACTCAACGGATCTCGCAAAGGCTTCGTGCCGCGGGCCGAAATGTGCAGAGATAAAGATGGAGGTATCTTGACTGATGACCGTGCGGTGATCGAAAGGTGGAAGCAGCACTACGATGAACACCTGAATGGCGTGCAGGCGGAAGACCATGATAGCGGAGGAAGTGACCACATTGGTGCAGCAAGCGACGAAGATGTGCCACCCCCATCGATAAGGGAAGTTAAAGAAGCCATCCAGCGGCTGAAGAACAACAAAGCAGCGGGAAAGGATGGCATTGGAGCGGAACTTATTAAAATGGGCCCGGACAAGTTGGCCGGCTGTCTGCATCAATTGATTGTCAAGATTTGGGATACGGAACGACTACCGGAGGAGTGGAAAGACGGGGTTATCTGCCCTATCTACAAGAAAGGTGATAAGCTGGATTGTGAGAACTACCGAGCCATCACTATCCTGAATGCCGCCTACAAAGTGCTGTCCCAAGTCCTCTTTCATCGACTATCGCCAATAGCCAATAGATTTGTGGGAAGTTACCAGGCCGGCTTCATGGAGGGTCGGTCTACAACAGACCAAATCTTCACCCTGCGGCAGATCCTCCAGAAGTGCCGCGAATTCCGAGTCCCCACGCACCACCTGTTCATCGATTTCAAAGCCGCATATGATAGCGTAAACCGACAAGAGCTATGGAAAATTTTGGACGAAAACGGCTTTCCGGGTAAGCTTACTAGACTTATCATGGCTACGATGGATGGGATCCAGTGCTGTGTGAGAATCTCGGGTGGATTGTCGGACCCATTCGAATCTCGCAGGGGACTTCGACAAGGAGATGGTCTTTCCTGCCTGCTATTCAACATTGCGCTTGAAGGTGTTATAAGGCGAGCGGCGATCGAAATGCGGGGCACGATTTTCAATAAATCCAGTCAATTTATCTGCTTTGCTGACGACGTGGACGCTGTCGGCAGAACATTTGAGGCGGTGGAAGATCAGTACACCAGACTGAAACGCGAAGCAGAGAAGATTGGATTGCAGATAAATACGTCTAAAACGAAGTATATGCTGGCGGGCGGGACCGAGCGCGACAGGGCTCGCTTGGGCAGCACCGTGGTAATCGACGGGGATGAGTTCGAGGTAGTCAACGAGTTCGTATACCTTGGCTCGCTGGCAACAGAGGACAACAATACCAGCCGTGAGATTAAAAGACGTATTATCAGCGGAAGTCGGGCCTACTACGGACTCCACAAACACTTGCGGTCGAACAATCTGAGCCCCCGTACAAAGTGCACACTGTACAAAACGCTAATTAGACCGGTTGTCCTCTACGGGCACGAAACGTGGACATTGCTAGAAGAGGACCTACGAGCACTCGGAGTTTTCGAACGGCGGGTGCTAAGAACCATCTTTGGCGGAGTGCAAGAGAACGGTGTATGGAGGCGAAGAATGAACCACGAGCTCGCGCGTCTCTACGGCGAACCAAGTATTCAGAAAGTGGTTAAAGCTGGACGGATACGTTGGGCAGGACACGTTGCTAGAATGCCGGACAACTATCCTGCAAAAATGGTTTTCGCATCAAATCCGGTAGGAACAAGACGAAGAGGGGCACAGCGAGCGAGGTGGCAAGACCAGGTGGAGCGAGATCTGGCGAGCACTGGGTGCCCGCGGAACTGGAGATCAGTTGCCATGGACCGAAACAGATGGAGAAATTATACTGCGCAGGCCTTGTCATAAGACGTTAGGCCAATTAAGTAAGTAAGTAAGTACAAATGGCAACGGTAGAGTTGCGCAGGCGCATAAATGATTACACGCACTCCTTGGTGAAATATCCATCATATAGCTGGCGAAAGTCGGGAGGTTGCCGTGAGCTGGTCACGTCTCGAGGATGCCGTACAACGATTCGACGAAATCTGTTCTCCTCGAAGATTGACCGACGCTCGGAATAGAGAAGCCTGACGTGAAAGATGGCTCGGGTAGATTGAAGTTGACTTGCGAGTGTCGAGACGCTCAAGGAACTAGTAACGACTAACCCAGGACTGAATGTCGCCTGCCTGGTTGTAAGCAGTCAACGATGATGATTTGAGATGCGCTAATTATATCTAACTATAGTAACATAATTAAGTTTAGCTGTTGTAAACCAGCAAAATATTGTTAAATGTATTTGCAACTACGTTATTTATAATAGAAGAAATCTGACAAATTTTTTTATCTCTAACTTTGAGTTCCATCCAAAGAAATGATGTTGTAACTCAAGAAATAGCTGAATCTATCTTTCGCACTTCTGGAAACGGGCAGATCTATCTCAAGGAGTGTCTACAGAAGCGTCTGCTTCCTCTGTTGAAGCAACACGAGGGTCCTTCGATCTTCTGCCCGGATCTAGCTTCGTGCCACTATTCAAAGGATGTCCTGGAGTGGTACGAAGCCAACAGGGTTACTTTCGTACCCTAAAACATGAACCCCCCATCGCTCCGAAACTAAGGCCCAATGAAAAATACTGGCCTATTATGAAGCAGGCACTACGGAAGCATCCCAAGGAGGTGAAATCTGAGGAAGAAGGAAGTTTCCGTACAGAAAAAGCTGCAGCCAGATGTTGTACAAAACTTTTTGAGTGGAGTTAAGCGTAAGGTGCGAGCATACGGGGATGGTATTGAAGTTGAATGAAATAAATATGCCAAATGCTTACTAATGGGTTATATTTTATTGTCTGAAAGTTTGAAAAGGATCGATCAATTAGGTAATTTTCTACAGCGTTTCTTCCGTGATGCAATTTGATATGGGACACCCCTTAATTCAGCTCTAGTTTTGGCCTTCTGCACGAAACTTTTGTTCAGATTCAGATGCTTTTGCTACCTCTAGAACGGAGGAGTTTGGTTTGGAACGGTTTGGAGTTTGGTTTGGTTTGTGCGAATTTTTTTTCGCAAACGAGCTGTTCTTTCGACTCCATTTTTCATATCTTTGCGCACCAGATAAAAAGAAGACCCACACAGAATAAACAATGCACTTTGAGCTTTCTACAACGGTTCAAAAGTTAGAACGATTTGAGTGTGATGCAATTTTATGGTGGACACGACCCTTTATTTACTTTAGGTTAGATTTCAACTTATTATTTGAGCTTTTGTAGTCTGCTGTATTTGCTGTCCAACTTCTAGAGACGAACTTATTGAAAAAAAAATGCTGGTACAGGATATATTCTATGTATCAGTCGCTACGGCTTCATTCAAACAAATAAAATAAACGTCACATGTTAATCGAATGGTTACTGTTATTTTATTTATTTCCACTTGCTTTCCATGAAGAAGTGAGTGCACCATCCACTGAAAGTGTCAAGCAAATCTATACGCTATATATAGCTTTAGAATAGGTGTTGTACTAGATGGTGACATAGGATATTGAAGTTTGCTGTTGGGCGAATGAAAGCTCATCACGGAAAAAGTCAAGCAAGTTCATCACGGAAAAGTGCAACGGTACACACTGCAACAGATGTAGCACAGGAGGAGCAACAACATCAGGAAAGCGATAAATTGAATTGCTCTGTTCCATATGTGCAACCGAACTGAATCCTTCGAACGGCAGATAGAGCTCTGGTGATGGTAACGATGTCATCGAATACCGTTGTGATGTTGTGATTTAGCTTTTAGCCGACGACGACGACGACGACGAATTGATTAAAAACCTGTGGCACGAAGCACGTCAATCAAAACTAAATAATGCACAATCCATAAGCTGCACACATTTTGCTGGACTATCCCAACTGTTCGAGAAGATATTGTGTTGCCATTTGATAAATACCTCTAAATCAGTTCTTTCTAAAACTAGTTAATTCAATTATTTTTGAAGGTTTATATGATGATTTGTTTGAGGGTAGATGATATTTCGACAATATATTTTATCTTCCTGTCTGGTGTCCAACTAAAACGTAAACATAAAAATGCTAAATAAGTGTTATATGCAAAAGTAAATTGAATAAGCGCCACTAAGTGGATTAAAACTACTTTTTGCAATCCCGTTTGAAAGCTGATGAGTTTTTTTTTGCTAACTTCAGCTTCTGATTGAACGCTATCGGTCGGAATGAAAAGTGAAATGTGCCGAATAGGAACTTACAATGGATGCACCTTAATCAGTCAAACGTAAATAATCTAATTTTTTCTTCTTCGAATAATGGTGTAAGTAAGTAACGGGGGAAAACACTCCGAATTCATTCAGGCAGGAAAATCCTATACTGTGTCTCGGTTCTGCGAAAGTAATTTGGTCTCGAATGGCTGCTGCTGAAGGAAGGAAATTTACTTAGCGTGAGGAATTTAATTTGTGACTGCTTTTTCTTTGCATTTGTACTTAACGCGGGGAGAACAGAACCAGCAATTCAATTATCACACTTTACTAGATCCTTTCAGAGTGAGCGTCCACAAAATGAAGGCGGTCAGTGGAAATTGGATAAATTATTAACGTCTTCAACGGAGTCAGACAGCGTGAGGAGTGACGATTTGTTGTAAGTCAATTTATATTAAATCTGGATTTTCTGGAGAGACTATACTACTGGGCTTTTAGCACAAAATTAGTAAATTGAGTGGTCAAAATTCGTTTCGAATGAACCTTTCATGTTTGTAACAAATGTTTCATGTTGGCACGTTTCTACCCTACTGTAGCATCTGACCCATTTCAAGCGTCAGAATTCAATAACTAAGGTCGGACCATGAAAATGTGCACAGTGAATAGATTTGCTCACTGATGGAATTCTGTTTTTTGTCCTGCTCTGCTCAAAGAGATAAGCCGTAGATTGTGGAATGACGGTGTCAGAATAAATAAACGTTTGATTGAGATAACCGTATAGGGCAGCTGAATCGACCAATCTTGGTTTCTTTTTTCTTGAATAGAGATTTGATCTTGAATTTGGCTCTATTCTATTTGTCTGACACAGATGCCGTTGGGATTCACACGATGAATATGATAAAGCATGTTTCAGTTTTCATCTTCGATGTTCCTTCGTCTAACTTTGACATCGGCTATCAGCTCGTGCAGTTTCCATCATCTGGCAGATTATCTGAGGGTCATTTATGCTATTTTCGCCAGATAAGCAGCATATCAGCTTACATAAAAGATGTTGTACCTGTCTTTGATCAGGGTATCGATAGATTTGCACCAAATTGTTTACTGATCTTAATAGATTGTGACAAAAGAAAGGAAAAAAAAGTGATTCAATTTGGCTATGGAAAACGAAAGATTTTATTTTTCGTTTCAGTTCACTATTCGAATGGTGACAATCATCCGACACGTGCTCTTCTTGCCGTTCAACCTTGGGAATTCGTCGGACCGTTGAAAATTGCAAACAATTCTGTGAACGTGATAAGACTGGTCAATTGCCTAGAAGAGATATTGCAGGTGGCAGCTTGGTGCATTCCATTGTTTCAATCGAGTTAATTCCCTCTTTCAACCGAATGGAATCGGATGTGCAACTGCTTTTATGGATTGATAAAAGGATCGGAATATGATATCCATAGCATTTGATTTGCTCGAATTGCATGGTGTCATGATTTGTCTTTATCTTTCTAAGCATACCTATTTTAGTTTCTTTCAAGAAGCATGGTCACGTTCTTCGAATACAATATGGTTAGCTGTTTTAGTATTCCGTTGCTCGCGATAAATCCCAAAGTACAACGTTTGGAGTCTTCATCAAGCAGGGAATAATGAAACTATTTTCGTGACATCAATAACATGATGATAAATAATGGTGAAAACTATTTTCAGACTAAATGAACCACACAAAGCTTACAAGTCAGCAAATGACTATTCCACTGATTGTACAAATTTGTCCAATCTATGTCACGTTACGAAAAGTAAAAGCGCTTTGAGACACTCATCATTTGTCAATGTATGTTTGTGTGATATCTAACATGTCACATGCAAAATAGGCAGATTGTAATTAGCGTTTTAGGCGGTTTTTCAAAATTTCCAGAAAGGTTACCCAGATAACACAAGATCGTAATAGAAAGTGCACATTAAGTCGTATGCATGTCAATTTTACATTGGAATTGCATAATGATTAGAGTATGTCAAGACGAAGTGTACAATAAGTTGTTTTGCGGTCGTGCGTGTCGTCATATACAACTTATTGCTGTGAATTGTAAAGCAGTATAGGTGACTGTAACATTTAGTTATATCTTAATCGTATATTGAGCATTATTAAGTTGCGTGTTCCAAAAATTGTTGTATAGAATGCAAGATAGAATTATCAAAATTTTTGCACGTATATTGCCCCCACTTTGGTACTTATATGTTCTTATGTGGTGTGAAATAAAACTTTTATGATTTCGGATATGATTTCGTATCGCTCAGTTGCAACCGAAATATACAAACCAAATTGTTTACTGGGTATTTTCCTGCAGCTTAGTAGAATCTTAAATATGAGTAACGAAGAAATTTTTTCAATTGATTCTACTGTTTTTGGATTAGGTTGTACTTTTAATCGATTGGATAGTTTGTAATTAGTGATGTTCGGCAGATAGTGTGCACAAAAAACTATCCTGACGAAGATTTGATGTAATCCCGACGTTTCGACGTTTCGTATTGGTGTCTTTTTCAAGGGGTTTTATCGTTTCTGTCATAACCTTATAGTTCTTCTAAAAATAATGCAAGGAACCGGTTGTTTTCAGTTTCTCTTTACAGAAAATATATGCAAACTTACGTAGTACTTACAATGTGTCTCTATTGTATTATCACAACTTTATTCAAAATAATGTATCTCAAAAATCCGAAATTATACATCTGTGATTTTCGATATTTTATTTATTTATTTTTTTAACGGCGCTGTGAACCGGTAGTTGGCAGCACTATAGTGCTACCTGCCTGCTGACTCTAACAGTGTTTCCAGGGAGTCGGGTCAGAATGCAAACATACAATGACCGATTGGTTAGATCAATGTTGTACATCTATCTAAGCAAACGGAAGATATTTTAATGAGATTCTCAGGTTTACGCATCAAAAACACATCCGCAGGTTTTATATTTTATCTTGAAAGCTGTGATTTGTTCTACAGAAAATGTCAAAAATTTGGGGCGAATCAACTACCGGTTCAAAGCTCAGTTAAAAAAGTAAATAAATAAAATATCAAAAATCACAGATGGATAGTTTCTGATGTTTTAGATAATAGATAAAGCTGTAAAGCCTGTGGAACTACAAATCAGAACGTTAAATTTCGATTCGGAATGTATCACCGGAACTTCACTTTTTGCTAATAAAAATGCCGAAAGCAAATGAAACAGGAGTTACGAAATCAATAAGCAGTAAATAAGAAACCAACAAAATGTCAAGCAGCGGTCTATAAGTCGAGAAGAATTAAAGTGGGTGTCAAGAAGACGTCAAGAAGAAGTCAAAAGGATGTCAAGAGGAAGCAAATGAAAGTCAAAAAGTTGTTAAAAAGTAGCCAAGAACCAATGAAAAAGATAAGAAGACTTCATAAACAAATGAAAAACTGCTTAAAGTTAAAGCAGTCAAGCTGTCAAAAAGCTTAACAGTCTAAAAAAAGTTAGGTTAAAATCCTGCATAAGTCAAGTCGAACGTCTGTAAGCACTATAAGTGTTGTGTCCTGTACACTAAAGGTAGATTTGTCGGTTCTTACATTAACACGTAACGGAATTTGTAGACGGACACAAGAGGAAGTCAAGATAAAATCAAGAATAAATCAGAAAAAGTCAACAAAAAGCCAAAAAGAAACCAAGAGGAAGCTAGGAAGATATCAAGAGGAATTCAAGAAATAGTAAGAAGAACAAAGAATAGAAAAAGAAGCCGAGAAGAAGTGAAAATAACTCAAAGAATTGGCAAGAATAAGACTCGCTGTCAATAAGTCAAGCAGTCAAGTAGTCAAGAAGATACTAAGAAGATGTCAAGAGAAAATCAAGATGTTAAGAAGCAGTCAAGGAGTTAAGAAAAAGTTGGGAGAAATCATACACGGATAGAAATTTGATCTCCAAAACGAGCAAAATGACTCATGATTCCAGGTTTATAGCTTATGATTTATGAAAATATACCATCAATTATAATGATGATATCACGAGCTTCTTGCAGTACAACACAACGCAAAATTATGAACTATTATTCATGATTTTGCGCTGTCTGATATGGCAGTTCAGTCATGATTAGACAAGAATTCATATTTCATGATTTCATGATTTCATTCATGGCATCGGAATCAAATTTCTTTCCTTGTATATAAGTCCAATAAGGTCAGAAGGAAGAATTTAAGACGACGTTAAGAAGTGGTTAGGAAGATGTCATAAGCAAATCACAAAGAAGTCAAAAAGTAGTCAGGTAGAAATAAAAAAAAGTCCTGAAGTCAGTAAAAAATCGAGAAGAAGTCAATGGAAAGTCAGGAAGAATTCAAGAGGAAATCAAGAAGTCAAGACAAAGTCAAAAAGAAGTTAATGAGAAGCGATGAAAAATTCAAGAAGAACTCATGAAGAATTCAAAAAGAAGTTAAGAAAAAATTAAGAAGTCTAAAAGTTACCAAAAAGTCGAAAAAAATCAAGAAGATGCCAAGAAGAAGTCAAGAAAAGTCAAATAACACCAGAAAGAAGCCAAAAAGAAGTCAAAAAGATGTCTATAAAAGAATGCGAGACGAAGTTAAGAAAAAATCAAGAAGAAGTCACGAAAAAGTCGGAAGAAAATCACGAAGAAGTCAAGTAGAAATAAAAAAGATAAAGAAGTTAAGAAGTCAGGAGACCAACAAGAAGTCAAAAAGAAGTCAGGAAAAGTCAAGAAGGCAAAAAGAAGTCAAGAGGAAGTCAAGAAGATAGCGAGAGGAAGTCACAAAGAAGTCGTGAACAAAAATTCAAAAAGCTGTCAAGACAAAGTGCAGCTGTCAAGAAGTCAAGCAGCCAAGAAGAAGTTTAGAATATATCAAGAAGAGGTTAAGCGAAAATCAAGGTGAAGTCAAGAAGATGTTAAGAAGAAACCAAAAAGAAGTAAAGAGTTCAAGAAGAAGTAAAGTGAAACTGAAGAAATTATCAAGAAGTAGTCAAGAAGCCAAAAAAAGTGAGGAGAAAATCAAAAAGAAGCCAAGTAAAAGTTAAGAAGAAGTCAAAAGAAATATCATGTAGAAGTCAAGAAGATATCGAGAGGAAGTCAAAAAGAAGGCAAGCAACAGTCAAAAAGCAGTCGAGAATTATGAAAAAAAGTTAAAAGGTTGTCGAAGTCTAGCTATAAAGAAGTCAAGTAGTCAAGAAGATATTAAGAAGTCAAGAAGAAGTAACACGAAGCTCAAGAAATTATCAAGAAATAGTCAAGAAGTCAATAAGAAGTAAAGCAAAAGTCAAGAAGTTGTCAAGAAGTAATAAAAAAAAATCAAGAAGGCGTAATAGAAACATTAAAAAGTTGTCAGGAAGTAGTCCGGCTGCTAAGAAGTCAAGCAGTCAAGACTCACTAGCACTCAAGAAGTCAGCAGATAATCTAGGAAAAATGAAGAAGAAGTCAATAGGGCAAGGTTAATAAAGAAGGCTATAAGAAGTCAAGACGAAGTTTAGAAGAAGTCCAGCAATCAAAAAGGAGTCAGGTTCTAAATCAAGAGAAAGTGAAGAAAACGTTAAGAAGCAATCAAAACGAAGTCAAGAAGGAACGAAGAAAAATATCAAGAAGAAATCAAGGAGTTAGAAGACAAAAAGAAGTCATGACGAAATTGAGAAGAAGTCGAGAAAAAGTCAACAGCAACGCAAGGGGAATACAAGAAAATGTTAAGAAGTCGATAAGCAGTTCAAGAAGAAGTTCAAAAGTCAAAGGTTCAAGAAGAAATCAGTAGATACTCGAAGATAAGTCAAGAAAAAGTCAGGAGGAAATGAAGAAGCCAAGACGATGTTTAGTAGAGGTCAAAAAGCTGTTATAAAGAAATCAAAAAGAAGTCAAGAAGTCGGGAGTAAATCAAAACGACGTGAAGTTGAAGTTAGGAGGATTTCATGAAGAAGTCAAATAGAAGTGAAGATGAAGTCGAAAAAAGTTGAAAAGATGTCAAAAACAAGTCAAGTAGATGTCAAGAAAAGTCAAGAGGAAACTTGGAAGAATTTAAGACGAAGTCATGAAGAAGTTAAGAAGTCAAAAAAAAGTTACCAATAAATCTGGAAGAATTCATTTCAAGAAGAAGTCACACATTTAAAAAAAAGCACCGAATTTGGTAAAATTCTACCGGAATTTTAACAGCCGGTAAAATTTTTATGATTCCAAACGTATTTTTACCGAACGTTCAGCTGTTGAGATTTCTGTAAATTTTACCGAATTATTTTGCCGGCATAAGCATTCCTTGCCGGCAGGAGCAAAACTCCAGCTCTTATTTCTTCATGCACTGCCACGAGTTTTTGCGACTGTATGTTTAGCTAACAGCTACAGTCATTGCTCGTCGTTCGTCGTTTCAGCCCGATCTACTGATACCGATTACTCACGATGGGTCGTACTCCCCCCCGTGAGTAGAATCGAGGGCGAAGATGATGATGATGAAGAAACAGTAATGCAAAATTTGTATCCCATTGCGCCATCAGCCTCACGGGCAGCTGACTCCCCACGAATTTTTTGACTCGGGAAAAAGCTATGCAGGGAGACGATGTGTGCGCGCGAGTGTGTGGGTAGCAGAATGTCTGCATACAGCATCGGCGGCAGTTTCTTTTACGCCTGCGTGTGCGGCGTACGCGTTGAATGCTATGTTTCTCATACTCTTTCACGTGTGAGTAGGCATGGTTGATTTCTCGCTCGATTCGCAACATTGGTTAAAAGAAACCAAAAGAAATGCAAGATGATTTCCAGGGAAGAATTCAAGGAAAAGTTAAGTAGAAGTCAAGATGAAGTCAAGAAGCAATAAATAAAAAATTAAAAAGTCTGGAGGAAATCAAGAAGTCAAGAAGAAGTTCGTGTTTTTCTATGACCAAATATCTTGGTAGTATGATTTATTTTGGCATGTTAGTTGTTTTGTGCATATCAATTTAAATAAAATTATAAAAAAAACTTCAAAGTTGTTGTCCAAGCTTTTGCATGAAACTATCTCACTGTACGAGTTTACGACGAATGCAAAACATCAAAATACAGGTCGCACACGATTATTCTGGTGAAATTTTTTTATATTGTTAAGCCCAGTTTGAACGTAAACACAATTCATTCATAACCTATTTAAAAAAAAATTTCACCCGATTATCGTCCGACATGTATTTTTTTCCGGGTAAATCAGCAAATTCTGATAAGCAATAAAATGTTTTGCAAAACATTATTTTTAAAAGCTATTTTTGAGAATCTCAAATTATTACTCTAAGAGTGATAGAAGAATGAAATAAAAAATGCCTCTTTCTCCCTCATTATTTTTCACTATTCTTATGGTACAGTTGACTTTCGTTGTGCAGTATTCCATACAATAAGCATTGACGTTTCTTTGCAGCTTTCAATGGTTGTTTTCAAAAGAGCTGTGAATTAATGACTGTTATATCGCCCGAGAACACATGCTAGATATTAAATGTTATATTGAAATAAAAACGAGCAGACGGGTGTGTTTCATCATTTTTCGTTCTTCGGAAACCAGCATTCGAAAAAATGAAAATAAAAAGTTAGCAACGTTGTTGGCAACATACACCGCCTCCCTCGATTGCATTTTCTGGTTTCAGCGAAAAACTTTATTACGAGCTCAGAGATATGATAAACCAAAAAAATCTTGTCTCTTCGTGACAGTTACCTATTTCTTTCATTTCATTCGACTGAACTCCGTCACCTTCCAGCAAAATTCCGTTCCCCTTGGCCTAATTGTCCGACACTGTCAAGCTTATTCGGGTGAAATCATATTTAAACGAACAAAAATAAACTTCACAATAATGAGAACGACATAAATATGACATAAATCCATCCACTTCTATGTCGAACTGGGAAAAAAGGCCTTTCTAGTGCTTTTCAAGAGAACACACCAGGCTTGACATACCCGTCATGGAAAATAATATACACTGATGCCTTATTTGCACGGTTTTATGTGTTGTAAAATAACGAACATTTATTTATTTTGAGGATTTCTTGTACAATAGGGGAGAGACGTCTACAATGAGATACTTTTTTTCAAAAATTCTAAACATTTTTGTTGATAGCTGGCAACGAGCTCTTCGATCCATTTGAAAAATAAATCATTCTAGCTGTTTGGGAAAATGTTTCAGTCATTTTGGTTATAAGCTAAAATAGTTATAACAACCAATGCAAAGGTGTAATTTTGTCTCACTGTTCACCAATAGAGTGAGACAATGAGTATTGCATACTGAGACACCTATTTGAATTCAATTTATGGGCAATAAAGAATAGTTTAGTGGCCATGTTGTTTATTGGGTCTATAAAACACACATTATTGTTGGGCATGATTGAAAATTCCGATTCACTGTTCCTGTTGTGTCACTGTTGTTGACTACTCTCCCCTACAGTTATTTTTATGCATTTTTAATCATTATCTGATTTATAAGTCTGCTGATGCTTTAAGCTACCGCTTGTTCAGGCGATGTTTCAATTTAATGCAGATTTTATTTGCCCACCACAAAATTCCGCGTACAAATGAAACTTAGTGTGCTTACCACCCGTCTTCATTTACACTTGTTCGACGCTTTTGTTGTTCAACACCACAAATAAATCACGTTGAAATGATTTTCTGAAGGATGGAACTTGTCGCTTCAGTGCGGCATGAAAAGATGAGTGTAAGAGCCTCTGGAAAAACACCAGTGAGGCGCAAGGTTGGAAAGCCGAGACCTGCCTGTCGCCTGTCGTCTGAGCTCTCGGGAACGACAGACCAT
Source organism: Sabethes cyaneus (assembly GCF_943734655.1). Lineage (NCBI taxonomy): Eukaryota > Metazoa > Arthropoda > Insecta > Diptera > Culicidae > Sabethes > Sabethes cyaneus. The sequence continues at coordinate 179,803,616 of NC_071355.1, forward strand.
AAATTGTAGCCAAAAACCACTCGAAAGCAGAGCTTTGCCGAGACAAAAGCGTCGTTTAAGAGTTTATTTTTCTCCTTTACAAGACAAACAAAAACACCGGAAGTAACCTCTCGGAGTCAAAAGCGAATGTCCCGACGTTTTAATCGCAGGCTCCATTTGCGAAGTGATTTTGGCCTGGGTGTGTGGGTACGTTGAGTGTACTCCTGTTCATTGTGCACTAGTGTGTTGATCCATTACGGTGACGTTCAGACATTATGCACGTTATTTTTTCGTATCATTGCTAAAATAAGAGGGATTTCTAGCTGCCATTAGTTAAGGTTTATTTTAACTCTTGGTTTTTGACCCGGATGCTGCTGTGCTGTATAATATTTTAATTGTCAAAATCTTTCTGAATCATTTGGAATCAGACTTTAATTAGAATTGTCGTGCGTTATTATTCGTTTCATTGCTATTTAATAAAATAAAAGTACTCACTTTTGTATTGGATCTCATTTAGATAATGTCGCAAGTTTATATTAGGTTGAGTCTGAAAATACAAAAAAAGTATCATTTAGAATTTTTCCTATGAAAAAAAGTAAGTTTTATCCTCGTGTCAGTTACGTGGTTTCACGCACTTTTACCACAGTTTGGAGAATCCAATATCCGACAAAGATCGATCTCTGATGGTATGTTTCGTACGAGCTGACAAAAAACTTGAAGATTAATACCCACAGTTCCTCTCACAATGGCCATGCAGTGTATAAACACGACTCGATAAATAATGCATTTAATTTGTTACTGTCAGCAGTCGTTGAGCAACGCGTTTACTCTTTGAATTCCAACCGGCGGAAACTGGATGGAGCGTAATTTATTCCATCGTTATCCCTTCCAACGCAACGCAATGTATTCGACATTGTAGAGCAACAGTGTTACGATTCTACGAATTTTCCTGCCGAAAATCAATGGAATTACGTACTCAATTTCGATCAGGTTAACAATTTGCCAGAGTTTCCTGTACCGATAATCGAAAACTGATTGAATTTCTTCGTCAATCTTCAATGTAATTGTGTGTAATACCTGGAAGCATACATTCCGTGTCATATTCGATGACGGTGATGAAAACCATAACGATGATAATTCTAACTAGGAACGCTCGATCCAGGGTCCAGGATGAGTATATTTCAGGAGAAAAAATTTGATTGAACAGAACATCAGGCTGGATTCAAAAACGGGCGAATGTTTAGATCGTTTATGTCAATCTGCATCAAAATTAATTGAAATTTTTTATTTTGATTGAAATATTTATTCATTAACAGATACGTTTGTTTCGATAAAAAACTTCAATTATTTTAACCATTTAAATAAATTTCTGTCTGCTCGAACTCTATCAATCCATTTTTATCTCTTTGAATTTTACGACACTTCGACTATTAGCCACATTTCCTATACAGAAACATGAAGAAAGTAAACTATTTTCCCAACATTGCTTTCTGATTCAGGTAGTGGATATCTTACTCACTAAATCTAAACTTTCTCGTGCTTACTACATGCCATTGGCGTGTGCAAAGACTGGGTATGCTGAGGCTTTCTGTGCTACCTTCTGTTTAAACTTTAATGAGTCGGTAGTCTTAGGAGAACGAATAAATCTAGAGAGATGCGTTTTCTTTTGTGGGCTGTCCCCCATAGTGGCTGGTGCTTCCGACGGCGGGCCGCCGGCAACAAAATATTTATTACGGAATTATGCTAAATGGTCGTTGTGCCAAATGGTGCCTTATGTTTATAGAAATACTAGCTGACCCGACAAACTTCGTATTGCCACAAATTAACCTATGTTGTACATAAATCATGAATCTCGGATGATCTTTGTCACAATCTCGAGTTTTGCAAGTTTCTGAGGAGTTCAACCTTAGCTGATTCATTTTGGCAGTTACGTAACTATGAAGGCATCCCAGGTAACCAATAAGCATCACTAACGCTATTCAAATGTAGGCCAATAAGCATTTAAGTCGCCTTAAATGCTACTTAAATACTATTTTGGCAAAATATACAGCTACTTTACTGATAACCTTCTTATAGCGCTGCCAATGCTAATTTACAGCTTATTACCGACACGAAGAATTTGAATACAAATTTGGATGCCAATTTACAACACCTATGCAGTCAAAAAGCTAATATACAACAACGTGCAGTATAAAATGCCAGATACGCTGATTTGCTGCTTATGTTAATGCTTATTAGTTACCAGGAATGGGTAGTTTAATATACAAATTTGTAATTTTTCCTCACAGTAAAGTAGAAAACAACTCCCCTGTTCCCTCATTGCATAGCTAGAAAGCGGATAGTAATATTTGCCATGAGTGTACAACATTTCGCTGAATATCATTTTGCGAAAAACCTTAAGCGGAATGTACCATTTCACGGAAAACTTTTTTGTGGAAAGTAGCAGTAGCGCGATCCTCTCCTTACTCGCTGTCGCTCGTTCCAGGAAACCCAGGTAGACGTAGGAAAACAAATAAACCTAGACAGTAGTGATTTCTGCGGGGAGTTGCCTTCCCCCAGTGGGCGGCGCTTCCGACGGCGGGTCACCCGCAACACTCGCGGCCGTCTCGTCCTGAATGATCTCGTGTTACTATAGATAGTTTTTGTGGTCTTGTTATTGACTAATGTTTTATGGAAGAGTCTCGAATTTCTCGAGATCGATTAGTTTTTGAGTTTCGCAAAAATTTCTGTTTTATTTGTATGAGAGTCCATATCCCCCTACCACAGGGGTGTGAGGTGTCTAACTATGATAAAATAAATTCAAGACTCAAAAATCTCCCACATGCCAAATTTGGTTCCATTTGCTTGATTAGTACTCAAATTATAAGGAAATTTATATTTCATTTGTATGGGAGCCCCCCCTCTTACAAGGGGAAGGGGTCGTAATTCACCATAGAAAAAATGGCTGCCATCTAAAACTCCCTCATGCCAAATTTGGTTCCATTTGCTTGATTAGTTCTGGAGATAAGAGGATATTTGCATTTCATTTATATGGAAGCCTGCCCTCTTAAAGGGGAGTCATAACTCCCTTTCTGAAGAGGAGAGGGGTCTCAATTCACCATAGAAAAAAATCTTGCCTCCAAACCACTTACATGTCAAATTTGGTTCCATTTGCTTGATTAGTAATCGGGTTATGAGGAAATTTGTTTTTCATTTGTATAGGAGCCCCCCCTCCTAAAGTGGGGAGGGGTCCCAATTCACCATAGAAAATATTCTTGCCTACAAAAACACCCACATGCTAAATTTGGTTCCATTTGCTTGATTAGTTCTAGAGTTATGAGGAAATTTGTATTTCGTTTGTATGGGAGCCCCCTCTCCCAAAAAGGTAAGGGGTCCTAGTTCATCATAGGAAAAATGGTTACCTCCAAAAACACCCCATGCCAAATATAGTTCCATTTGCTTGATTAGTTCTCGAATTATGAGGAAATTTGTATTTCATTTGTGTAAATGCCCCCCCTCTTAAAGTGCGGAGGGGTCCTAATTCACCATAGAAAATATTCTTGCCCTCGAAAACTTACACATGCCAAATTTGGTTCCATTTGCTTGATTAGTCCTCGAGTTATGAGGAAATTTGTTTTTCATTCGTATAGAAGCCTCCCCCTCCTAAAGTGGGGAGGGGTCCTAATTCATCATAGAAAAAATTCTTGCCTCCAAAAACACCTGCATGCCAAATTTGGTTCCATTTGCTTGATTAGTTCTCGAGTTATGAGAAAATTTGTATTTCGTTTCTATAGGAGCCCCCCTCTTAAAGTGGGGAGGGGTCCTAATTCACCATAGAAAATATTCTTGCCCTCGAAAGCTTGCACATGCCAAATTTGGTTCCATTTGCTTGATTAGTCCTCGAGTTATGAGGAAATTTGTATTTCATTTGTATAGGACCCCTCTCCTAAAGTGGGGAGGAGTCCCAATTCATCATAGAAAAAAATTTTGTCTCCAAAAACACTCGCATGCCAAATTTGGTTCCGTTTGCTTGATTAGTTTTCAAGTTATGAGAAAATTTGTATTTCGTTTGTATAGGAGCCCCCCCTCATAAAGTGGGGAGGGGTCCCAATTCAGCATAGAAAATATTTTTGTCTTCAAAAACACCCACATGCCAAATTTGGTTCCATTTACTTGATTAGTTCTTGAGTTATGAGGAAATTTGTAATTCATTGATACAGGAGCCCCCCCTCCTAAAGTGGGCAGGGGTCCCAATTTATCATAGAAAAAACTTTTGTCTCCAAAAACACCCACATGCCAAATTTGGTTCCATTTGCTTGCTTAGTTCTCGAGTTATGAGAAAATTTGTATTTCTTTTGTATAGGAGCCCCCCCCCCCTCTTAAAGTGGGGAGGGGTCCTAATTCGCCATAGAAAATATTCTTGCGCATTGTGGTTTATCCATTCAAGTCTTTACGTAATAGCCATGGATAACGGCTATTAACCGTTATGTGTACGGAATATTAAACACCCATAAGTGATCGGATGGGTAGCCGGGTACCCACCGAAATGAAATGCTTCTAACTTTATAAATTCTTGACCGATTTTGGATTTTGAACCGTCAAAAGGTTGGAAAATTTGTCTGGTTTCCGTAAATTCGGATCTCCGGGACCATGTTCCAAATCCAAGACAAATTTGTACAATTGTCAATAAAACCACACAATACTAGTTCAAAACTCACGAAATCACTCCAGGAGTCTATTTTCATCCATTTTGAGTCCATTCAACAAGTAGTCTTCGGAATGGCCACTCCGGACCAGGTTCCTGTGGGGCATTATGAGACCACTAACATGTTTGAATAGAAACCGTAGCAATATGTATGTTCAAAATTCACGACATCACTCTAGGAGTTGGGTTTTTATCCATTTTGAGTCCATATTCATAAATAAATAAAAAGGATAAAAATGAACTCCTGGAGCGATTTCACGACGTTTGACATCCATATTGCTGGGGTTTCTATTCAAACATGTTAATGGTCTCATAGCGCCCCACAGGAAGCTGCTCCGGAGTGGCCATTCCGGGGACAAATCATCAAATGGACTCAAAATGGATAAAACCCAACTCCTAGAGTGATTTCGAGAATTATGGTATACATATTGCTAAGATTTTTATCCAAACATTTTAATGGTCTCATAAGGCCCCACAGGAACCTGCTCCGGAGTGGCCATTCCGAAGACTACTCGTTGAATGGACTCAAAATGGATAAACATCAACTCCTGGAATGATTTCATGAAATCGGATACCAATATTGTATGGTTTTATTGACAATTGTACTTGTAATTCTAATTTGTCTTGGATCTGAAACATGGTCCCGGAGATCCGGATTTACGGAAACTAGACGTGGAAGCCTGGTATGTCTCGCACTCTAAAAATAGACAAATTTTCCAATCTTTTGACGGTTCAAGATCCAAAATCGGTCAAGAATTTATAAAGTTAGAAGCATTTCATTTCGGTGGGTACCCGGGTACCCATCCGAACACTTATGGGGTAAAAAATTCGAAGCCCCCCCATTCGACCCCCCCCCCCTGCTGCTATAGGCGGTCTGATGATGGCAAATGGTTTATTTCCACTAGTTAGTAGCATACTATGAGTTTTAGCTGGCTGAGTTGAGCTTGTTTTTCTAGGCAATAAAGTCTGAAAAGATACCCGGGTACCCAGCCGAACACATAACGGAACCATCCTCCTTTTACGGGCTTTGGATCCTCTGCTTTGGTTCTTACTAGTCATACCTTATACAGAGAACCGTCAGTGCAGGCTGTCCGCATACGACCCTAGTTTCCACTGGTTGTCCGATTTCCACTAAGGAACGTATCCCGGGTGGTACGGATGGTAAGAGTTGCTGAATAAGAGGCTGTGGACCTTCGTGGGATCTATTTTATAGCTGCATGTATAAAATAGACTGCGAGGTTCTGGAGCGCATTATTCAATCATTACCATCCCTTTTTGAGGGTTGACCTCAAGTGGATTCTTCTTCACCCACAATTTCAGTGAGATTTTCGAAGGTGAGGCAAATAAAAATGTAATAAATAAATACCCAGATATTCCAGGCATCATTGTTTCAAACTTCGGTAACGTGTTGGTTTTTAGTTTATTTCAAATAACTCAGATGCCCATTAGTTACTATCAGGTACCTCCATGCTAGTTTTGCATCCAGTAAAGTTAATTGTTTGGTGCGACTTATGGATCAGCAGAATCATCGGTCCGAATTTTTTCAAAAATACCTACCAGTGAAGCCCGCTATCAGTCGGTGATCACGGACCTTTCGTTCCCCAAAAGCAAGCATTGGATCTGGTCGACATGTAGTTTCCTTGAGACGGCGCTATATGCCACACATCATGCAAAACAATGGACCAATTGTGTGACGAGCTTGGTGAGCAATTATTCCTGGAGTTACGCAAAGTCTTTCGTCTACAAGAAAAAGCCAACAACTGAGGTCTTGAAAGCCAGTATTATAAAGATCATTGGTGAGATACTAGCCGAAATTATCAAAAAATAGTACATATAAATTTGGATCTTTCGCATGGATTACCTCAAGTTCTATTTTTAAACGAAAGACAAATCTCCCAACAAATCATCCTTTATAATTCCATTGGGTTATAAAACCAAAATAAATAAATCAGTGTGATTGTAACACAAAACATATTTAAGGTACGGGAGGGTATTTCCAGCCCATTAAGCGGTAGCCTGAACAATATTCAGGAATTACGTTGAAACTATATATATAATATTTACTGAATATCGGCGTGTATGAAACGCTACTGAATTTGAGTTATAGTCGCGAGAAATTATGAAGTCGCTGCGGCTAAATTGAGCGCATTTTCTATAGTGGTGTCTGTGTTTTTTAAATCCGACCAGCCGAAATAGCCAGCATAGGGATTAAATGCTTTTCAAAAACAGGTCAAAAGAGAGACCGATCATCAGAGATCAGAGACCGATGGATAACTTATCGCTATTGCCTACATTCCGGGCTTATTGAAGATAATTAGTTTTACAGTGACAAAAGCTTGCTGCTGGCGCTAGTGTATCACTGAATCGTTCATATACATTAGCGCCGGTTGTCACTCAAATACTAGTTATGTCAACACGATAGAAGTATTTCAGGCGTTTCAGACCTCACATATTGGTAGTAGTGTAAATAACGCACCATATGCTGAAATTAAAAACAAAATGCTGCTAATGGTCAGTGAACGACAATTGATTTATATTTTCATATCAGAGGGGAATTTTTGTGTTCTTCCGTGATAAAAAGAAGTAGAATTGTTCTGTGATACCATATTCACAGCTGTTTAGTTTCTGGAATAAGTAAACGTGATCATAATTGTGTGTTTTCCAAACCATCATCAAGAGCGGATACGCGTAAGCGATTGCTTTGTTTTATGCGATTGTTTTTTCAGCCTGGTTATGTGCTAGTGGAAAAACAGTGGTTTTGATGTTTATTGAATAAAATTCAGCAAATTATTTACATTTTCATGAAAATAGTTACAATACATTAAAGCCTATGAGTGCTCCATTCGTTTCAGTATTGTTATATAGCGGTAAAATTTTTATTTGGGAAAGTGTAGCCAAAGAAGGTAATGTATGCCGAAATTAGTAGCGTGATGGGAATACCCTCCCGTACCCTAGATATTCTAAGCAACGGGCAAACTAACTCATCGGCTTTCAATACGTAATTAAATAGTATTGGAAGGATATCTTGGATTGCTGGATTATTATTGAATCTGTTTTAGTTGAGGACTCGTCAAAGTGTTTCTACATAGTATTGCAATATTTCTCTTCGTTTAGTGGTTTTAAAAATGGTTGGAACATTAATTCCTTTGCCACCTAAAATGAAATGCAGTACGTAATTTTTGTTGTATACATACAGCGTGTATTCCAACATATATGGGAATAAGTATACAGGTAGTGAGGTAGGTATATAAATGTTACCAACAGGTGGAATATGAGTAATTTTTACGTATTATTCTTTCCAGAAGAACAACAAAGGAGACAACACTGCCCTGCTTGTAAGGTATTGTCGTTATCGTCGGGCCACTGTAATGGTCGGGCCATCACGATTTTACAGTTTTAGTAGCTCATGATATCTATGCTACCACCATTGTAAAACTTCTTACTGTGATAGCTAACTTTTCATAATATTGTGAGTTTCAATCGTGTATTCAAAACACTCGTACTGAATTCAGTGACTAAACCTTACAAAAAAAGTTTTCCAGGCGCAATGAACTTTTCTTCAAGAGATGATTCATGAAATGCAATTATCGAGATAAATTTTAAAAATGTATAAATTGTGTTGTGCTGAACACGAAGACTTTAGAAAAATCCCCTCCAGTAAGGTGTTTGAGAAGGCTAAGGTGAAATACTAGAAAAGTGCTATTTGTAAAGGTCGGACCACTTGAGTAGCCATGGTTGGGCCACCATAATTTTAAGCGCAGATGCGCAATAATCGCTAGAGAACGTCAGTCACGTAAAATGTGATGAAATAAAGCAAAAATAGTACGATAAAAACCTAGATTTTTATTGTTTTTTTCATTGTAGCTGTACACTTCGGAAAAGGCGATTGTAGCAATATTGATTTTACAAGATCACCAAAATTTCACAAAAATGCAATTAAAATAGGGTACACTCAAGTACTTTTTTTACACGGTTTGGTTTTTCGATTATTAAGAACGGGGCAACTTAGGGACCATTCATTTATTTCTCAATACATTTGGGATGGGCCCGACATTTGTCACGTAGTTTGTAAATGGTCCCTAAGTTACACCGTTCTTGAGTAATCGAAAAAAACAAACCGTGTAAAAAAAGACTTGAGTGTATATAAGCCTATATAAGTCTTTGTTCCCGGAATTCATTCTTTTCACGTCTCTATGTAGAATTTGAATACGTATGACGTATGAGATTTTCTGCGGTGTCCCAACCTGTACAACATGGCCCGACTATGACAACATTTTTTGTCTTCACGTAAATGCCTATAACTTTTTTATTTTTAAAGCAATTAGCTTAAAACTTTCCGGAAATGTACCTTATTCTTAGACCTTTGCAACGATGTATTTAGATTTCCCAAATTCCTTTTGAAACGAAAGTTATGGGCGAACGCCAAAACGTGGCCCAACCACGACGACACTCCCCTACCTACGTGTTATTATCGATTATTTCCACCCATATTGTGCCAGCCGCCAAAGAACCTAATTTATTCCGATAAACTAATTTGTTAATTTATGGTTATCACTTCTACTGCTATATCAAACGTCGTTTCTCACTAGGCGGAGAAATCACTGAATAATATAACACGCAGGGCTAGAGGCTAGAGCCCAAAGCTCTAAAATGTGCCAATCGTTGACTGTCTTCTTGGGTGTCGCGTATGGGCGGCTGCGTTCGGCGTAATATATCGGTGCCGAATGGGGATGGACGGGGAAAACAGGCAGAGCGGCAGGAAGCTATTACCGAGTGCTCGTTAGCTGATATTTGCTCTACAAGTTTCCCAGCGAAATGATATGAGTAATATGAAAGCTATCAACTGCGCGAAAGATTCCGCAAAGTGTGTTCCTTTGTACTGAATTTGTAATTTAACCGAGAGTGATTGATGTTAGACTTACTCTTACATACTGATGATGCTGGATGGTTGTTGTTTTTGTTTATTTCTGTTTTGCGACGAGCGTACGTACAAGCATGTTGATGTTCTATAATAGAATCGACTGGTATGTTATCTTCAGCTTACGTCAGGGGATTTTCGAAGAATATTTTTTCGCCCTGTAGGTACGTCAATGTAAGCTAAATTAGGATTCGAATGTAAAGCAGCATCGGTCTCAAGATGTAAATCCGGATTTCTTGGGATTTGGTAAGCAAATAGTCTGCTGTATATTTGATTTTTTTATATTGAACAGGCGGAAAGAAATGTCGTTTTTATCTTCCTTTCGCAAAGAAGGCTATAATTTTGTTCGTAAAGTGTTTGTTTTGTTTTGTTTTGTCCTTTCGATCTAGCAGATCACAGATGTTGTATCTTTTAAAAGTAAGGTTCAAAAATGTACTTTCAATTAAACCTTGAATTATTTTAAGAAAAAAATTTGGCCATTCTAATGAAAATAAACTTGATAAATCGCAATGCAAATCTAAGTTAAATTTGCTTACCGAAGCACTTTCAAGTGGGTATGTACCTTCCTTTGCTTTGGAAAGCAAAAACCCACTTATTCGATTACCTTTTACCAGATTTTTGGGTTCCTCTATGAACCCTTATCTACATGGGAGGAAGGGCAGAACAGGTAGATAATCTTACTACGATGTCTGCCAATGTAGACTGCTTCAAAAACGATGCCCTATTAAATATCATTGTTACTGAAACCCCGCTTTGTTATCCTTTGTCATTGTTTGGTTATATAAATAACAAAGAACGCTCTAGGGGACAAGGACGCTTGGACGCGCTATCCACGATTAAAATAGTTTTAAAGACAGTTAAATACTTATTTTTACCACCTTTGAAATACAATTATGTCTAACTTTGTTTTCCACCATAAACACTTTGAACGCAATTTGTTTTTTTGTTGCTCTCTTTGCTTCCTCTGAGCTCTGTGGAACAATGATAGTGAAATAAACATATAGTTTATACTCGTTTCAACAAGTTGCTATCGCGTGATATCATACCGTTTCTAGCACTTGATTTACCACTACCAATTGTAGCCAAACTAACATCAGTTGCAAGCTTTTCTCTCAACCTAGCACGCTCATTCAAAACATTTCAAATTGTCGTGTATAAACATTCCGTTTTTTGCTTTTGATGAACGACCCCATCACGAAATTAAGCTAGGCTAAAACGAAACAACGTTTGCAATATATTCTGCTAGTATAACATGCTAAGTTAGATCGAAACGTATTTTGTCTTACTAACCACTAATGGTGGCAATAAACTGTTGATAATATGGCCGACATGGAAATGTCCTTACCATTTATGTGATACCGTTGAGAGCACTTTATGTCGTGTGTGACCGATTTTTCACCTTCCATGGCTTGTCCACCAAGCTGCATACTTCCCTGTGTGCGCACATAAATGTACAGGTACAGCTAGGTTGCAGTTTGGCGTTGATGGGTACCCCCGGCAAAAAGCAATCAATTTTGGTAGACATTCAACAAGTTATGTCCTGTCCGTATCTGCTGCAACAGCAGCACCAGCAGGAAACAGCCATAGTACTCACCCGTACTGAAAAAGACCGACCTTCCTGTGTACTCGACAGCGACTGTGACAGCGAGGAAGTTTCTCTGGCTCACAATATTATAACATGTCACGAACGAACCCCTTACCCGATAATGCGAGTTAAATAAATGTTTGCGAAACTTGTTCCAGTGAACAACCATCAATTTGTGCCCGTGGTATGTCCAGTTTAGAGTGAAAAAAAACTAAAAGTTTCGACTGAAGCTTTGTCCGGAAAAACTGAAAAACAAACTATAGTTCCTAGCAATTTCCATTCCACTACGTTAATTAAAGTTGTTTAAATCTCCTACACTGAAAATTGAATTATTTGTGTGGTGTTACAGGACGGAAAACTTTACTAATAATGGTTTTGTTGGATTGCTCATCCAATAAGCTCAATACTTAAGCCTAAGGAATGAAACCGGTGAAGGTTTTACCAAATCATTGCTTATGATTAAAAAAAATCGAAGAAAAAGAATCGATGAGTGACGAATTACAGCCACTCGTCGGGGTAGAGCACAAGTCGTTAGGACGTTAGAATATAATCATGCAATATATTTACGCAGCAGGAAGCTTTCCGAGCTTGAATGCTGAGAATTTTTCCAACCAGAGCCAGCTGGTCAATGGGTCTAAAAATAGTTCGTTTAATCAGAAGGTACACATGTTTTGATTATCCGTTGTGACCCAAGCAAATTAGGAAAGGTGAAACGAAGGTCCATTTTTACTCTACCATGCTATTCTGTGCGCTAGAGCTGATGCTTAATATAGATGGTAAATTTGCTGATAGCTGCGTTGTGATTGAACGAATCGGCTCTTGAAAGGCAAAAGCTGTTCAAGCTAATCAAAATTGATAAATTCGCTTGAAAAGGCAGTAGGGCTGTTGGTTCCTTTCTAGAGCTCATCATCAACGATAAATTATCGCTAATATAGTGCCATCCTTGTCAACTTTGATGAGGGCATCTTCATAGCAACTAAATACACTGGAGAGGACTTTGACTGAGGAAGTCTTTTGGTAGAACTATGAAATTAGAGGTTCAGAAATGATTACTCATCCACTTAATGAAAAAGGATCACAAAGTGTCTCATGGTAAACATCCATCTAAATTGGAAATCGAAAACAACTGATGTAAGATGCTATGCCAATTTCAGAAACCTCCTGTTCGCGCAAAAACGTTATCACCCTAATGTATAGCATAAAATTAAGTACATTCTCACGATTCAATTCTATCGCTCTATAGCTCTTCATGCATTCGATCGGACACTCATTCTCCCGTTATCAGTAGATCGAACGTAGCCGATCAGTTCTATATGTACCGATCATCATTAGATATAATAAATCAGTTATCATTATACTGACCGTACGCACAGACGTGCTTTCTGTTTATTCCCGTCAGCCAGTTCGCCAATTTGGGCAATAAATAGTGCTTCTAATTACAAGATCAGTTTTGTGTTCAGTGCTATAGTCCGAAATCCGGTTCAAAGTTGATTCTGTCGAAACATTTTGGTCCTTCGAACCGGATCTCGGGACCATTAGAAGTTCCTGCGATCGGAACGATCGCATAGAAGAAAAACCAGTGACCTATGGACCGTGAATAATTGAACCGAATTATGAACAATTGGCATTACCATCTGAGAACAATTGACTATAGTGATTGTGAACAATGCACTTTTGTGCACAATTGAATATGTGCTGAGCCTCTTGTGACTTTCAATAAATTCAGTGAGCTGCATCTGCAGAGCAGTGAAATAAAGCGACTTTAACAGTGGAAAAAAAGGTTGCAGTTTGGAACCGATAACTGGTGATTGCAGAAACTTTCACCGGGCTGTTTGCTGCACATCATTAAGACGCTAATACGAGCGGAGCGCGAAGACGACCATCACACCGAGATTACTGTAACCGGGGAAGTAGAATTTGCATGATTTGGTTTGGTTTGTGGTGGCTTGCATGTTACGCTGCCGAAAAATTGCATGTGGTTAATAAAGTGACAATAAAGTTGAGCATATATTCGTCGAGTTTCTTTGCATTCTTTGGGATAGAGCCCCAGCATTTGATGCTAACTATCCCCGGGTTGGAAGGTCGGTCTTGGAGTTGTTGGCTTCTTTATCTAATTGATTGTGATCTGCTTTGTTTCACTTATTGCTGCTGTCAATCATTATCTGTCTATTATTTCGCAAGGTCGCGCGGGACGTCGAGTCGATTGCGGGTATTTTTTAAAAATCAGTGCACAGTGGAAGTGATACATTACCGGTGGAAGTGAAGTGTTTTATCATTATTGCTTCATTCGCTGATATAATATCCAGTGCGGTGATTCATTAACAAGTGATCATGACCAACGATCTTCGTGAGCTCGAGAAGCAGGAGAGAAATCTCCGGAAGACATTGGAAGCGATGCAGTATTTCATTAAACATTATACTGCTGACCAAGTCGATCAAGTTTCGGTCCGTCTGCATAGATTGGAGGAAGTATTTCAGGAATTTCATACTGTCCGTCGTAAAATAGAGCTATTAACCGATGAAGTTTTCCCCGATGAACCATGCGACCAAAAGGAATCCCAAGAGCAACGTATGGCTCGTATTTCTGTCTTAAAGGAAGAAAGAGATGATGCAAATGTTAGAATCATCATGAAGGTGGAGATGATCTACTACAATCTTAAAGCTGCACTTTCACGATTGTCGATAAAACCCATTGACGCCATGCCAGCTACCCAACCTGTGTTACAATCTGTCCAAGCAGGTGTTTCGAAAGTCAAGCTGCCTGAAATACGATTGCCGAGCTTTAGTGGACAACTTAAGGAATGGGTCACCTTCCGGGACACTTTCTGTAGCCTGATACATAAAAACCAACAATTATCAGCTATGGATAAGTTTACGTATCTGAAATCGTCGTTAAATGGAGAGGCTCTGCAGGAAATTAACTCTGTTGAGATGACCGAAGCGAACTATGATGTGGCCTGGATTACACTGGAGCAGAAATACGAGAATAAGAAATTAATAGTGAAGGCTCATTTGGATTCGCTATTTGCGATAGAAGCGATGAAGAAGGAGAGTTACGAGTCACTAAGTAAACTAATCGGTGATTTCGAGAAAAATCTATTGATGCTGGACAAGATTGGGGAAAATACAGCGTGTTGGAGTACCATACTGGTACACATGGTCTGCTCACGGTTAGATCCAACCACTCTCAGACATTGGGAATCCAACCATAACTCGAAAGCGGTTCCCATGTACTCGAATTTGATTAAATTTCTCCGTGAACACTGTTCTGTATTGCAATCAGTTATGTCGAATAAACCAACTCTAGTTCAAGAGAATCGTCCAAGGTTTGGTGTGTGTCATGCTGCTGTCCAATCGTGGAATAAGTGTGTCTTTTGCGGAGAAGCGTTTCATTCCGCATTTCGTTGCTTCAAGTTCCTGAAAATGAAAGTTTCCGAACGATTTGGTTTAGTCCTGCGCAAAAAACTGTGCCTCAATTGTCTGACTGCAGGACACCAAGCGAAGATGTGCGCCAAGGGTTGCTGTCACCATTGTAACCAGAAACATCATTCCCTGTTGCACCCAGAACCACTTCAACATTCATTACCCTCTAATAAATCCTCCGTCCCGCCGCAGAAAAGACCTCAAAGTGCGCAGCAATCCCAGACACAATACAATTACAGTCAACCTACACTAAATCAGACCACACCACCCACTACAAGCGCTCTCCCAGTCACTCATATGCAAAACACTCAACCACAAATCACCACAAACCCCAACACCATTTCATTATCAGCCAGTACTACAGATAATGCTGGAGATGTTCTTCTTTCTACAGCCCTTGTCTGTGTGAAAGACCAGTATGGCGTGACACGACTAGCCAGAGCTCTGCTAGACTCGTGCTCACAATTTTGTTTTATGACCACCAACTTCAGTCAAAAACTGAAATTACGTGAATGTCGCGATTACCTTGCTGTTCAAGGAATCGGAAGCTCACAATCTGTATCCAGAAAGCGGGTAAATGCTCAAATTCTTCCCCGTCTTGATGGAATCTCATCCTTCAGTGAAGACATATCATTCTATGTGCTGCCTGAAATGGCAATCACTCTGCCGAGTCGAAAAGTAAATATCGCTGAATGGAAACCACCGTCAAACATTATCCTGGCCGATCCACAACTCTGCGAGCCTGGACAAATTGACATCATAATTGGCGCTGAATATTTCTACGACCTTCTCACCGACGGGCGCAACAAAATTTGCAAGGAGGGTCCAATTCTGCAGAATACTGTATTCGGTTGGATTGCCTCTGGGCGGATTCCGACTCGATCAGGAAATTCCCCGCAAGCAGTCTCAGTTACGTGCACATCTGTAGCATGTCCGCTGCGGATTCGTCAAGGTCCTAGTACAAGGCAATGTAATGCTCTTGATGTTGAAAACGATCATACAATCCTGGAGGAGACTAAATATGTTGCCTTTCCTGCAAAAACTGAGTCAGAAAGCGAAATATTCGATCCTTCGATATTTGTTTACTGCTTAATCTGGTGGATGACCAGTATTCGGCAGTTCATTCATAACATACGGTATAAAAGGGCACGATGGATGGATTTCCCGACACACTTCGAGCATCAGGAAGCGCCAACGTTCCTGGTTCAAAGAGAAGAAGAAGTTAATACAGCTGCATTAAACAAAGGCAAATCCATCAACCCGTCATCGGTACCAGTCGACGGCATATTATGCGTAGGACGCCAGTTAACCAAGGCGTTCAGTGTGTCGCCGTTTTACATCTGCCTAACGATAAAGGCGATCTATTATGCATTCGTTAGCGAATTGATTCATAGATACTTTTGCCGTGTTTAACCAATAACAGCACAAATGGCAGCGTGTGGACGTTGCTGAAAAATTGAATTTCAATCTAGAAATTATCTTATCGTTGTTAAAATAACTCGCATTATGCTATGCTTAAATGATATTGTGTACTGCTACGTAAAATTACTGCCAACATTCATCCAACCTCCGGCTATTCAGTCTACAATCTTGGTCATACGTCTGTCATTAGCTAGTCCTGCATGATTAGCAATCTATGTATCGTTTTGCATGCGTGAAGTCCACGGTGGTGTTCTGTCTTTTATAATAAAAGGTTCCTGATTCTGTCGCTATCATTTTGCTGAAGTAGGAGGACACGTCGAACTGATCAGTTCGTTGGCGAAAGAGAATCCATGGCACCTCCAGATCCATCGCTGACAGCAAATCGCATCGTGTCTACGAAGAAGTCATCACAACCATCCGTCCTACAAAGGCTTTCCCAGTCACCCATCGTGCGACCAGGGACATCGTCGGTGCTTAGGCACCCGCGGAGGCCAGGAGGCCTCCGCTTCAGGCAAGTCATTTAATGTTTGGGTTATATAGATGAAAAAGCACCCTCTCATCTTTCAGGATAGCCATTTCCGTCGTTGATCCGGGGATCAGATCCTTGGATACCTCACCGTGGCCGTAACCGTACCAGCAGCAACCGTCCAGAAGACATGTTTTTCAATCCCGTCAGTTAGTAATTGAAACAGCTCACCAGTGATGCTCTGTCGCATCAACCCTCGAGTGTATCCAGTACTAGAAGAACTTCGCAGTAGATGTCATCAGTCCGGAGCAGAAACAGAAATTGTTCAGCCTCCCGTAATAGTGCTATGTTACATCAAAATACGTATAAGAAGATCCAGAATTAGTAGTCTTAGCCAGTTTAAATGAATTGATCAGTTGAAATCGTAATGATTCCAAGGTGGGCGGTATGTTCGCGCAAAAACGTTATCATCCTAATGTATAGCATAAAATTAAGTACATTCTCACGATTCAATTCTATCGCTCTATAGCTCTTCATGCATTCGATCGGACACTCATTCTCCCGTTATCAGTAGATCGAACGTAGCCGATCAGTTCTATATGTACCGATCATCATTAGATATAATAAATCAGTTATCATTATACTGACCGTACGCACAGACGTGCTTTCTGTTTATTCCCGTCAGCCAGTTGGCCAATTTGGGCAATAAATAGTGCTTCTAATTACAAGATCAGTTTTGTGTTCAGTGCTATAGTCCGAAATCCGGTTCAAAGTTGATTCTGTCGAAACACCTCCTATATCCTTAATGCACGATATTTCTACATATTAATCGCCGTTGTGTTTTACGCAGTTTAATTCTCTCACTACTAATAGTTATCCAAGCAACACAATTAGTTTTAAATAAGAATTGATAACAAAGCTAATTGCAGAATTTTCGTTTTCCCATACGGGTCATTCCTTGCGAAGTATCCGAGACCCGTGTAATCGACTTGCACGGATTTGAAACAAATTTTGCCAGATTGTTCGTTTTCGGTCAGAAAGTAAAAATCCAAAATTTGGTGCCGATCGGACATTCCCTCAATTAATGGGAGTACCTCCATTTTTAAGCAAAATAACTGTTATTTTCAAAGCCTCTTATTTTTCTTTTTCTCAATTTGAAAACTAAATTTTCATTTTTCTCTCAATGAAGACAATTTGATCACAAAAGTTTCAACTTCATCGTAAAACGCAGATTTTTTTACATAAGAACCACCTATCGCCCTGAGGTATTCTTTGCCGATCTCGAGATACAGCGTTTTAAAGCAAGCAATCTTCTATTTTTTTTTTATTTATTTATTTATTTCTTCAACATATAGTTGCACAGATTATTCACTAACTTAAGGCCTTAATTCTATGTTTATAAGTACATTTACTGATATTGAAGTCGAACACACTTGACGTTTCATCAAAAGCACGGCAGCACATAGTCCACGGTTCATTGTGGCCGTAGTTAGTACGATGGGAACGATGCCGTAGCATTGTATGGTTACGCAGTTGCCTATGAGGGACATGTATGCAAATCATACTAAGAAGTGGGCTGCAGTCAATATCCCCGTTGATTAGTCCGAAAATAAACATTCGCTGCAGTAGTTTTCTTCTGGCTGCTAACGTATCGATGTCAATAAGCCTGCAACGTTCTACATATGGAGGAAGATTCGTTGTATCGTTCCACGGTAGGACACGTAACGCATATCTTATAAAGTTCTTTTGGATGGACTCAATTCTATTCGCATGTACCGCGTAATAGGGTGCCCAAACAACGACCCCATATTCAAGCAAGCTCCGAACGAGTGTACAGTATAGCGATTTCAGCGCATAGATGTCTTGAAAGTTGTTACGATACCGCATATACGGCAACACTGTCAACGTCGCGGATGACGTTTATGCTGCTAGAGGGTAAAACGAGAGCATAGGTAAACAAAGAAAACCGTCACTGCAGATAGTGTTTTATATCGAATTTCTAAGTTAATTTCAAGGAATCAAAATAAAATCGCCTCTTTAACGTGTGAAATAACACCAGGATTGCAAATTAGCTCCTGATAAGTGGTAGATGATAGTGATTCTAGTGGTAAGAGAAATGATACTAAGTGAATTAGTGTATACTGAGAGATGTAAACAAAATCTATTTGTACTTACCTGCAGCTATAACAACCGTTGAAATCCATCAGTAGCGGAATACTTACCTGTTGATCAATACTTACCGTAACCGACCGTAACCTTGTTTGTAAGTAGCCTGAAGCCAATCGAAATTGTGTAAAAATGTATACTTACCAGATTGAATCTTTGATAGCATTCTCAGCCGCGGAAAATAAAGTAGGGTAGCTCACCCCAAGTTGTACTTAGGTACGAAATATAATTACAGAAGCATAGATTGTAGCTGTAGCTTGATCGTAGGATACACAGAAGGTGTGAACGGAAACCGGGATACCACTTCTTGTAAGTTAAATGTATATATTTCAAAATTTGTATTAATATAAATATATTACAGTTTGAGCATTACCGAAAAATAATCGGTTGCTACAGAAAATTGGTTCGTATCCGAACATTCTCAAAAAGAAGTGACTAAAACCGGTCATAAGAGATGTCGGATGTACCCCGTGACGCACCTTCCACTCCTAGAGCTACATCGGAGAGCGAGTTTCTGGACTTAACTACGAACCCATGTGGGATTTGCGGCCCGTCGACGTGTGACGAGCAAATGATTGGTTGCGACAGTTGTGCGAAATGGTTCCATTTCCGTTGTGTTGGAGTTGCAGAAGATTCGGCTCCGGAAAAATGGTACTGCCAAAGTAAAGCTTGTCAGCAGGAGTACCAGAAGCAGCAAAAAGATGCCCAAAGGCAGACTCGCAGTAAAAAGGCCGTCGAAGAGTCTGACAAACCCAGTGCGGCCGTCCGCAAGGGCACCTCCGACATCGAACAGAGGATGAAGGAGCTGGAGGAGAAGCGAAAGCGGCAGGACAAAGAGCTGGAGGCGGAAATGCAGCTGCAGCAGATGGAAAGAAGAATGCAGCGCGACTTCGAGAGAAAAAAGTTGGAAATGGAGATCAGATTGCGGGACGAAGAAGAAGAAGAAAGGAGAGCTCTGCATGAAGAGATTCTGCAGAAGAAGAGGATGCAGATCGAGCGAATGAAAGCAAGTCAGCGGTCATTCGAGCAAAAGGTGGCCGATCTCGACAGAGAATTAAAGGAGCTTTCTGTCATCAAAACTCCGAAGGTGGTTGCGAAACAGTCACAAAGAGTCTTTCCGAGCGAAAGCAAAAACGAAGCGCTGAAGCAGGATCAGGCGAACGCCAACAAGTTGGCTAGAGAAAGGGACGCAGTAGGGGAGTTCGATGACGATGAGTATGATGAGGATTCGGAGTGCAGCCAGCACACCAATCCGTTCAGTGGCAACAATACACCGCAAAATTGCACGAAAGTGGGTAATGTCAGCCGAAACAGGCTTGGTCAACAAGTCGGACCTACACGAGCACAGCTAGTGGCGAGAAGCGGTTTAACGAGCAAGCTTCCGAAGTTTTCCGGCCATCCAAGGCAATGGCCATTGTTTTATGCTTCCTACAAAGCATCGAACGATGCCTGTGGCTATATGAATCACGAAAATCTGGTTCGGCTGCAGGAGTGTTTGGAAGGTAGAGCATTGGAACTGGTGGCTGGTCAGCTGCTTCTCCCCGAGTCGGTTCCAAGAGTCATCGAAAAGCTACGGCGGCATTTTGGGCGTCCGGAGCAACTGCTTCAAGAGTTCTTGGACCAAGTCACCGAGCTAGAACCACCAAAACCAGACAACTTGAAGAGTTTCATACCGTTTGGGAACACGGTGGAGCAGCTCTGTGAGCATTTAGAAGCTGCGGGACTTCGGCACCATCTCGTTAATCCGTTGCTAATTAGGCAACTTGTGGCAAAGATACCGGACCGCGAGAAACGGGAGTGGGTACACTACCAAAGGAGAAATGCCGGCGGAGAACCAACACTACGAACGCTTACGGATTTTCTAATGGAGATAGTCGACGATGCCTGCGATGCGAACGTCGACGTGCAAGATACACGCTATCAGTCCGGAGGTGTTCCACCGCCCAGAAGGGAAACGTCGGAAGGAAGAGGTGTGGTGCTTAGTCACAGTGAAGCTTGCAGTTCGGGTGATATTTCAACCGAGCAAAGGGAGCTGAAACCTTGCAAAGTATGCCAGAGTACAGGACACCGCCTGCGTCACTGTGATCGTTTTGGGAGAATGCCGTATAGTGAACGTTTAAGGATGGTTATCCGGGAGAAACTATGCAATGTGTGCCTAAACGAGCATGGCGGTCAGTGCAAATTCCGTATACGCTGTAACATTAGCGATTGCAGAGAACGTCACAATCCGCTAATGCACCCCGTTGAAAGCACGATAGGCATGAGCGCGCATATCCGCAGTGACTCAGCCGTCATATTCCGAATAGTTCCCGTACAACTATACTCTGGCGAAAAGATGGTAACGGTGCTTGCATTCCTGGATGAAGGTGCCTCGGTAACGTTGGTGGAGAAGAAATTAGCCGATCGCTTAGGTGTGGTTGGCGTTCAAGAAGGCCTGACCCTAAAGTGGACGGCCAATGTCAAGCGCAAGGAAAAGAATTCGCGGCGTATGAATTTGTGGGCATCTGGTGTCGGTGATGGCGCAAATAAGCTGCTGTTGCGTGATGTCCGGACTGTTGAAAAGCTGATGCTGCCTTGTCAGAAATTGGACTATGAGAAACTTACCGCACAATACGACTATGTACAAGGGTTACCAATTGAATCGTACGATGGTCAACCACAGTTACTAATCGGATTAAATAACATCCACTCGTTTGCGCCATTGGAAGCAAAGACGGGTACACCTGTCGAACCGATCGCAGTTCGATGCAAGCTCGGGTGGACTGTCTACGGAACGCACACTCTGGAAGTTTCAAACCTAGGAACTAATGGCACTGCTGGTGATCTTAATAATTCGAAGTCTACAGATCAGCGGAATGTTCCTAGAAATCTAAGCCCGAAAATATCTAATCGACAGAGTGCGTTAGACCGAGTAAATGCAAACAGTCATCAATCTCAATCTGGTGGTCAACTAGCATCCGGCATCATTGCTGCCTCTGTCATTACGTGTATCAAAAATATCCTTCAAAAGAGTCAGGTCACTATCAAACAAACTTCAGTGAAAAAAACTAAGCAAAAAATCAAAATGGGTAATTTAGTGAGGAAGATTGTGAACGAAGTGTTTGACGATTTGGATCTATTCCACGAGAAGATTACCGGATCATACAAAGGGATAAAGGAGAATGTTGAATGTGGAACAGTAAAGGAGGTGGACGAACGTGTCAGAAAGGCGGATGTCAGGACATCTGATGATCGTGTATAGAGACGTGGTATAGTGAACTTAGCGGTATTAGAGAAGCTGTAAATCTGGGAATTCCATATGTTACGGGCGGGGGTGTTACGATACCGCATATACGGCAACACTGTCAACGTCGCGGATGACGTTTATGCTGCTAGAGGGTAAAACGAGAGCATAGGTAAACAAAGAAAACCGTCACTGCAGATAGTGTTTTATATCGAATTTCTAAGTTAATTTCAAGGAATCAAAATAAAATCGCCTCTTTAACGTGTGAAATAACACCAGGATTGCAAATTAGCTCCTGATAAGTGGTAGATGATAGTGATTCTAGTGGTAAGAGAAATGATACTAAGTGAATTAGTGTATACTGAGAGATGTAAACAAAATCTATTTGTACTTACCTGCAGCTATAACAACCGTTGAAATCCATCAGTAGCGGAATACTTACCTGTTGATCAATACTTACCGTAACCGACCGTAACCTTGTTTGTAAGTAGCCTGAAGCCAATCGAAATTGTGTAAAAATGTATACTTACCAGATTGAATCTTTGATAGCATTCTCAGCCGCGGAAAATAAAGTAGGGTAGCTCACCCCAAGTTGTACTTAGGTACGAAATATAATTACAGAAGCATAGATTGTAGCTGTAGCTTGATCGTAGGATACACAGAAGGTGTGAACGGAAACCGGGATACCACTTCTTGTAAGTTAAATGTATATATTTCAAAATTTGTATTAATATAAATATATTACAGTTTGAGCATTACCGAAAAATAATCGGTTGCTACAGAAAATTGGTTCGTATCCGAACAAAAGTCGTTAGTGTTTCTTTTCAAAAAACCGAGCGTTGCATATGCCTTAGCAATAATCGTGGATACATGCACTGTGAATCTGACTTTCGTGTCAATGTAAATGCCCAAATCCTTAACAGTATGGACACGAAGCAAGATACTGTGTCCTATGCTATACTCGTGATGCAGCGGCTCGCATAAACGGCTAAATGATATGACCCAGCATTTTGATGCATTGATTTGCATGCCGTTCAATGCACACCAGCGTTAAAGTGAACAAATGTCTTCCTGGAGAGCGCAGCAGTCAAGCGAGGTTTTGATTTCACGAAATACCTTCAAATCGTCTGCGAACATAAGCTTAGACGATCGTAATCTACTGCACAAATCGTTTACGAAGAGAATAAAAATTAAGGGCCCAAGATGGCTTCCCTGAGGAACACCCGATGGTATCATAAAACTGGCCGAACTAACACCGTTTTATATAAAACTAAGAGCAAAATAACATTTACTTGAAGCAGTGAGTCTCTACGCAATGTAAAAATACTTTGGCATTTCGGGAAAGCATTTATCTACACCTATAAAAATGGATTTCTGCCTGTCTGCCCGTATGTTTCGTATAGAATCGAAAACTACTGAACCGATCGGTATGTAAATTTGCCTTTAAGGGGTTTCGGGGCCAGGGAAGGTTCTTATGATGGTTAGAGACCCCTCCCCCCACTAAGAGGGGGGGCTCCCATACAAATGAAACACAAATTTCTGCATAACTCGAGAACTAATCAAGTACCTGGGACCACTACTGTTCTCAATATTTTTTAATGACGTTTGCCTGCTTATACCTCATGCTTGCAAACTTTTGTATGCTGATGATCTGAAGATGTTTATCAGAGTTAAATCAACAGAAGACTGTCAGGAGTTGCAGCGGTTAGTGAAGCTGAAGTGAAATGTTGTGTTATTTCCTTCACACGCAAGAAAACGGTTATTGGATGGGATTACAAAATCGGCGGCTGCTCTCTTGAAAGAGTAAAAGTGGTTAAAGATCTTGGAGTCTTGCTAGATTCGCAGTTTTCATTCAGAGACTCTTACCACAGAACAGAAGTGGAAGTCCGAACGATTCGGCGTTCAAAACTGGTAACAGAGTCTTTTTTATTTTTATTTTTCTTTGGGAAGGTTTTCGTATAGAAGCGAATAACAGCAATATAAGCAGAACGCTCGCTGCCAATCGCATAGCAGCTTTTACATGCTTTCGTGTGCATTCGTATGTGTTCGTGTGTTTTCGTGGAAAAAAGTGACTCGCTACCGCCAGGTTCGCTAGTATCTGTTGAAAGTAGCATGTGTGTGTTTGGATTTCTACTTCCACTTCTGTTCTGTGCTATTACTCGAGCATCATTACCAAACTTAGCTAACAGGAACTTAGGTTACATTGAAAGAGCCGCTAGTGGTTTCCGAGACCCCTACTGTCTGCGATCGCTATATTACGCACTCGTTCGTTCAATTTTGGGAACAGGATCAGTAATATGGAGCCCTTATGCAAGCTACTGGATAAATAGAATTGAGGCTATCCAATCTCGGTTCGTAAGATTTGGTTTAAGATTGCTTCCGTGGAATGACCCAACACGCCTGCCACCGTATGAGGATCGCTGTCGTTTATTCAGAATGGAGACCTTACAGCGTCGTCGTAACTCCGCCAGCGCTTTATTTGCGGCCAAACTATTGCTCGGAAACATCGATTCACCGCCACTTCTAGAGCAGATCAATCTGAACGTGCCAGCTGTATTCCTAAGATCCAGAGAGTTCTTGAGACTGAATGTCAGACGGACGGACTACGGTAGAAATGATCCTGTTTATGCTATTTTTGGTGAAATTAATAATGTGTACCACTTGTTTGATTTTTCTCAATGTGCGTTATGTTTCAAAAAAACCTTGAAGAATTTTAACTTGTCCGTGTGATGTAAATAGTAGTAGTTCTAGTTTTAATTTTTATTCATGTGGACGAAACTTGTCAGATGGATCAATAAACAATAACAATAACAATAACAATAATAAACGGAACAAAATCTGACATGTGGGTGTTTTTGGAGATAAGAATTTTTTCTATGGTGAATTGAGACCCCTTCCCTCTTTAGAAGGGGAATTATGACCCCTCTCCCCTTTAATAGGGGGCTTCCATACAAATGAAATACCAACTTAACTTAACATAATCAGCTCCAGGCCGTGGTTTCCTCTGCTGTACGAAGAAGTCGTCTCCATTCTACGCGGTCCATGGCCGCAATTTGCCAGCCACGTAGTCTACGTAGGGTTCGCAGGTCGCCTTCCACTTGATCGATCCATCTTGCTCGCTGCGCTCCCCGCCGTCTCGTTCCAGTCGGATCGTTATTGAGAACTTTTTTAACCGGGCAGTCGTCCGACATCCTCGCGACATGCCCAGCCCATCAAAGGCGACCGATTTTTGCGGTGTGAGCGATGAGTGGTTCCCTAAGCAGCTGATGCAATTCATGGTTCATTCGCCTCCTCCACGTTCCGTCTTCCATCTGCACTCCGCTGTAGATGGTGCGCAACACCTTCCGTTCGAAAACACTAAGGGCGCGTTGGTCCTCCACGAGCATAGTCCATGTCTCATGGCCGTAAAGGACTACCGGTCTAATCAGCGTCTTGTAGATTGTTAACTTCGTGCGGTGGCGAATTTTGTTCGATCGTAGTGATGATTTCCTGCCATAATGCGTCTTTGTATTTCTCTGCTGGTGTCGTTGTCTGCGGTAACCAGTGAGCCCAGATACACGAACTCTTCTACCACCTCGATTTCATCACCGTCTAAATGAATCCGGGGAGGGAGGTCAGCATTCACTTCTTTAGAACCTCTTCCTTTCATGTATTTTGTTTTCGATACATTAATGACAAGTCCTATCCGTTTGGCTTCAGCTTTCAGTCCGATGTACGTTTCCGCCATCTTCTCAAAGGCAAGGTGAGTTAAAATAGGTGATCTAGTTTTCACAGTTTGTAGAACAGAAGGGCGCGGAACGATTGGTTAGCAACCATCGACGTTGTTTATACATTCAATAGTTTCCGCATTGAAAATTTCGGTGATCGTCAAGGGTAACCCAGCGGGGGTGAAAAACAAATTTGAACATCAGAAAACCTCTCTTGACTAACCTTGCTCAAAGGTACGTGTAATGATGTCAACGTCGTCAGCAAAACCAAGAAGCTGGACGGACTTCGTGAATATCGTGCCACTCGTGTCTATACCCGCTCTTCTTATCACACCCTCCAAAGCGATGTTAAACAGCAAACATGAAAGCCCATCACCTTGCCGTAACCCTCTTCGAGATCCAAAGGGACTTGAGACTGCCCCTGATACTCGAACAACACACATTACTCGATCCACCGTCGCCTTGACCAATCGCGTTAGTTTATCCGGAAATCCGTAGTAGTGCATAATCTGCCATAGCTGATCTCGATCGATCGTGTCGTACGCCGATTTGAAGTCGATGAATAAATGATGCGTGGGCACGTTGTATTCGCGACATTTCTGCAACACTTGCCGAAGCGCGAAAATCTGGTCCGTGGTGGCACGGGCACCCATGAATCCCGCTTGATATTGCCCCACGAACTCCTTTGCAAATGGTGATAGTCGACGACATAAAAGTTGGAAGAGTACCTTGTAGGCGGCGTTCAACAGTGTGATTGCGCGGTAATTGCAACAATCCAACTTATTGCCCTTTTTGTAGATCGGACACACGATGCCTTCCGTCCACTCCTCCGGTAGTAGCTCATTCTCCCAAATCTTGACAATGACCCAGTGCAGCGCTCTAGCCAGTGCGTCACCACCGTATTTCAGCAGCTCGCCGGGTAGCTGATCAGCCCCAGCCGCTTTATTGTTCTTCAGCCGACCGATCTCTTCTGCTACCTCCTGGAGGTCAGGGGCTGGTATTTTGTCGTCTTCTGCACGTGCTCCAAGATCTATTGCCATATCGTCACCTCCATGTTCAGCTACATCGCTGTTAAGGTGCTCGTCATAATACTGCTTCCACCTCTCGATCACCTCACGTTCGTTCGTGAGAAGGTTACCGTCTGAGTCTCGACACATATCGGCCTGCGGCACATGGCCTTTGCGCGAACGGTTTAACTTCTCGTAGAACCTCCGTTTATCGTTAGCACGGTACAGTTCTTCCATCGCCTCGCGATCCCAATCTTCCTGTTGGCGCTTTTTCCTCCGGAAGACCGAGTTTTGCCTGTTCCGTGCTTGTTTATATCGATCCACATTCGCCCTCGGACGGTGTTGCAGCATCCTCGCACGTGCTGCATTCTTCTCCTGCACTAATTGCTCGCATTCGCCGTCGAACCAATCGTTTCTTCGATTCGGATTCATTGTACCTAGTGCCGCTAGAGCAGTGCTACCGATGGCGGTCTTAATGCCTTTCCAACCATCTTCAAGAGTTGCTGCGCCAAGTTGCTCTTCCGTTGGTAGCGCTGCTTCCAGCTGCCGCGCGTATTCCTGGGCAACTCCGGTGACTCGTAGCTGCTCGATGTTGGGTCGCGGCGTACGACTTCGACGCGTGTTATGCACCGTCGAGAGTTTTGAGCGCATGCAGACTGCAACTAGGAAATGATCCGAATTTATATTCGCACTGCGGTAGGTGCGAACGTTTATAACATCAGAGAAGAATTTACCGTCGATTAGAATATGGTCAATTTGGTTTTCTATTCGTTGGTCTGGTGATCTCCAGGTGGCCTTGTGGATATCTTTGCGGGGGAAGAAGGTACTTCGGACTACCATACCGCGGGAAGCTGCAAAATTTACGCATCGTTGGCCGTTGTCGTTCGTTGCGGCATGCAGGCTGTTTGGCCCGATTACCGGTCTATATATAGCTTCCCGTCCTACCTGCGTGTTCATGTCACCGATGACGATTTTCACGTCCCGTCGCGGACAGCCATCATACACCTGCTCCAGCTGCGCGTAGAACGCCTCCTTCTCGTCATCGGGTCTCCCTTCGTGTGGGCAATGCACATTGATGATACTGTAATTGAAGAAACGGCCCTTAATCCTCAACTTGCACATCCTTGCGTTGATCGGTTGCCAACCAATCACACGCTGGCGCATCTTTCCCAGTACTATAAAGCCGATTTAAACCATATTTTTGGGTAATAAAGAACATGTTTATTGTGTCGTGTTGTTTATTGTGTCTATAAAGCATACATTATTATGGGTATGATTGAAAATTCCGTTTATTTTCACATATACATTTATGCTCATATAAAGGACAAATCCTGGACATCTGACTTTTAACTTACACTTCAGAATTCATTTCTAGTCAATTCCTATGGATTGATTTGCAATTGAACACGAAAAAAAAAAAAATTTCGAAGAAATTTGCATGGAAAAATGGCATGTCTCAGCTATGTCTCAGTGTCACCCACGACTCTGTGTCTCGTTGCCGTTGCCGTTGCCGTTGCCGATAGGAATGTTTTATGAAAAATAGTGAACTAGCGGAGTTAGCAAACAATTTGATTGCCATTTTTTCCAAATATTTACTCTTATTAGTATGTGATACCATGCAGTAATTTTAATTTTAATTTAATATGTTGGAGAATTGGCTGTTCAGTCTTTAAATTCAGTGGACGATTTGTTAATTAAACTTTGTAAGTCATATCACAAATTACAAGATAGATCACAAATAACTAATTAAAGACATATTGTAGAAGCCCTGAAGAAGATCTAAACTAAAGATCGAAACGTTGGCGTAAATAAAACAAATCGTCCACTGAATTTAAAGACTGAACAGCCAATTCTCCAACCTATTATCATCACAGTCGAAAAACTCCCAATTAATTTAATATGTATTTTGTTGTTGAAAATCACTTGAAAATGATTGCAACAAAATTTACTTTGACGCCCCCAAAACTAATTTTTGTTGAAAAATATGTCAAAAAATCAACAAATTTTTCTGAAACTACATTATGCAATGTAGGTTCACAAACTTGATTTTGCATGAAAATATCATGGATCTTGAATGTTTTATGACGTAGTTATTCCCGTTGACTTACTGTTCCTGTTGTCTCACTGTTGACTACTCTCCCCTGCACTGAATTTTTTTCCGGTTTTTAGATTCCAATGTGGAAAATTTCTGGGGCCTGCAGAATTCTGGAGGGGGCCTGGTACTCCTGGCACCCCCGCTAACTACGCCAATGCTTACCTTCCTTGTTTATTGTTGCTAGGAGACTAATATTCCCTTAATTATTGTAATCAATCCTGCGGGAAACTGAAAAGTTGGCAACGCTGTTAAGAGAAACTTTGTTATATATCGTATACATGATTTTCCGATATGCCAAAGTATTTTTACATTGCGTAGAGCATCACTTCTCCAAGAAAAAGTTATTTTGCTCTTAGTTTTACATAAAAAATAGGAGATTGCTTGCTTTAAAATGCTATATCTCGAGATCGGCAAAGAATACCTCAGGGCGATAAGGGATTCTAACGTAAAAAAATCTGCGAAACACGATGAAGTTGGAGCTTTTGTGATCAAATTGTCTTCATTGAGAGAAAAATGTAAATCTAGTTTTCAAATTGAGTTTAAAAATATTTGGTAGCTCTGGTGCTCAAAACTAATATCTTTTTCGAATTCCTTAGTTAAATTTCTTCGAAAATGTGAAAATACTGTTTTTCTTAACCCAATATTTCCCGAGATATAGGCAAAAGAAAATAAGAGGCTTTGACAAAAACAGTCATTTTGCTTTAAAATGGGGGTGCTCCCATTAATCGAGGGAATGTCCGATCGGCACCAAATGTTGGATTTTTACTTCCTGACCGAAAACGAGCAATCTGGCAAAATTTGGACTTTTTCTCGGTCACTTGACATGGAATGACTCATACTCATTTAATACCAATTGACGATTGAAAAAGCGCAAGAAACGGGCTAAAATGTAACATGTTTGTGAAATATTTCAAAGTTTGGAAGGCACCGAACTGGAGTGACACGGTGGCCAACACTCTTGCAAGGACCCAAGTAACAAATTGGGAGTTATTACAATCTTATGATTGTAAAATTTTCAAAGTCAAAATTGGTCATTAAAACCGCCATAAGGATAAGAGTATAATAAAACTCACATTGTTGCCTTGGTGACGCTGCCAGGACATATGTTGTCGCTTCTAAGTTTTCAGTGTACGGAAGAAGTTGTCGAAATTAGGTAATTTAAGTAGCACAATGCCGCTATCGGTAGGTTTTTGTGAGGTGAATAAAAATGACTTCCTGGATTTACTCAATTTGTTCGTTTATTTACGATTTACGTCTATCATGACAAAACAGTTTTTTATTCCAAAGTCACGAAATAATAAGTTTATTTATTGAGACCTGCCTGCTGGTTCACTCATAATATAATAAAAAGTCCAGCTCATGCCAAGCGGTTCAATTACAACTACTTTTTTGGCATTTAGCATTGTGGAACGATGCGGCTATATCATTCCGAACTAATCCGGTTCGCTCAATGACTCAAATAATCAATTTGGTCTCACTCTAACGCACCATCATCGCACAAATGCTGTGAAGCGAAGAATTTCCATGAAGCTTCTCGCAGCAGCCTAACAGATGGGAAAATGATTGCATAACAAGTAAAAATCCGTAGCCATTCAACTGGGTTGCTAACGCTTTGCCTCTCCCCCTTTCGCAGTATCAGCAAGCCTCACCAACCGCAACCCCACTCTGTACTCTATCGTACAAAGGATAATACGATAGGTCTTCCATGGCATTTTTTCTCCATGTAAACAGCTATCCGCTCGTGCGTCCACCCAGCAGCCCAGACCGGATGCCAAACAAAATATTTTATCCCTTCTATTCCGTCCGTCCGTTTTACGATACCGCAGATGATCGAGAATTTTTCCTCTTGCAACCGCACACCAAAGCGAAGTTTTCCTACTGCAGCCGTACTTATACCAATGCACACTTCCGACATATGATATGTCGCGATATGATGGGAACGCAATGATAACCACACAGCCAGCGCAGCGCCGGGATTTCTGGTGGCGTTGAATACGGAAAGTTGGTCGGTGTATCCGTCGGCAGACGCGCCATTTTACCAAGTTGGAGCCACTGCACTGGCACTGTACTGGCGGGGTGGCGATCGTGTTTCTCCAATGTGAATAATGATGAGCGCTAGCTAACCAACAAGGGAGGAGAACCGAAAGGCTCACTAGGACGAAGTGCGAACATTTCAATGTTTAAGCACATGCGGATATCTGGTAATGTTATGCTAATGGATTAGAGCAGCTTATTCGTTTGCATATGTTGCCGTATCAGTACCGATTCGTTCCAACTGGAAGAATAGTATCAATGGAGCGAAGATCGTTCAGCAGTTTTTCACCCGAAGGCGAATCGAATTTGTACACCAGCGACGATACAAACGGAAATTAATGTTAACAATAGAAACCACTTTAACAGAATCTGATTTTCGAATGATTGACTCCCAAGCATTTGGAATCAGCTTTCAAAGTTGGAAATTGGCTTTGAATAATTGGATCAGTAAAAAAAGGATCATACTCAATGTATGATGTCTGAAGTTAAGCAATCTAAGTTAACCAGAATGCGATAATAATTGTGTTATCGCTTTTGGGTAATAACATAACGAAAGCTAACTTCATAAGCAACTAGCTGTACCCTCCCGAGCAGCAGTGAAAGGCAAAATGAAGTCCGACAATTGATGAAGGTTTAATTTCCTATACTAGTCCATCAAGGAATAACTCTCACGCGTTTTGTTAGCATTTTACATTTTGGACTTGGGCCCTTTTCAATTGTTGGTCGAGAAATAATATCAAACTTGTTCAAATCAAATATGTTATGGAAATCGAATAACTTTATATCAAAATTTGATCTTGTTTTGGCTACCATAAGGTACAGGGCGAGAAGTAGTAACTGTCAGTATTTTTTGGACGTGTTTAATTAAAAATTATTACTAGTCGGTAGAGGACCAACTAGAACAAAGCCCTCGATCGCTGGTCAAACACCGTCGGCGATCCTGAGGGTGTGCTTCATCTGCCTCTTTTCGAATGGCTAGCGCGGCCGTGAGTAGCTTTCCCGCTCTCAGGGTCGGCTTTTGCAAGGGATGGCTGATCAAGATTTCGGATACCACTCTTAACGGATAAATCACGGTCTACACTTCCTTATAACCTACTTTATTTAATCTCACCTACACGTGCTTGGTTAGTATGGTATACTGCCGGCCGGCTTTTCTGCTACGAGTCCTACTACCTCTGCTGCTCCGTTGTATCGGCTACTCCGCTGTCCTTATTGCCACGTTCCAGTTTCGGTTGCTAATTGCGCCGACGCTGAAAGGTCTACCCTTCGGGAATCTTTGTAGTTGGATACCAGAACAGGCGTCTGTATCAGGTTTCGATCCACGTGGCGATATTCCTTGTAATCCACCCAATCGATTTTAGGGTTATAATAACGGGTCCTACAGACCATGTGGGGAAAATGATGGGTAAAATTAGCTATAGACTACCGGGATTTGGGAAAACAGATTGCTGACTATTTAAAATAATTAGGCTTTTGCGTACCTGATTCGGCTCTTCAAAACGGTTCAAATGTCCGTA
Source organism: Sabethes cyaneus (assembly GCF_943734655.1). NCBI lineage: Eukaryota > Metazoa > Arthropoda > Insecta > Diptera > Culicidae > Sabethes > Sabethes cyaneus. The sequence continues at coordinate 179,835,842 of NC_071355.1, forward strand.
CCATCAATTATCAAAAGCTTTCACTATTTAAAACTTTTAGCTCTTTGAGCGATGTTAACTGGCCTGTGGTTGAATTCCAAGAGACCTTTTTGCAATCTTTTCCCCGGTAGCTTAGCCTTTTTCCCCTTTTAGATTTTAATTTTCTCTTATTTCGCCTTCTCCTTTTAGCGCGATATTGGTAGCAGCATTGGTAGTTGCGTTAGTAGTACATTTGGTAGCAGGGTTGAGTACGATTATAGCGTTCTATTCTGGTACCTATATTTTCTTATTTTGCTTGGAGTGTTATCTTGATTTCTAAATGTATTTTCCCTAATCTAAGTGAACATTATTTATTATTTTCTATTTAAATATTTATACAAAACCATTAACAGCCTATTAATTACTCATTACATTATTTTAATCACAATTAGCAACAATTATTTCGAAACAAATCACCAATTCCTCATGCTTGCCAAGACTGAAGAATTTTCCGTAATGGTAACACTACCACCCACTCCCTCTCAAAATTAATTGATAACTCCGTTATTAATTAATTTTACTTCATAATGTCGCTTCTTATTAATATGGGCCCAGGGTTTAGTTACACCTTTCTGTCTATACGAAACAAACAAAAGATCAAACAACATCTATGTCCAATCATCAAATAGTTGCTTTCATCCAAAATATGAAAGGCTATTCTCGTTGACTATTACTGGAGTTCGATTAACGAATCTTTTCATCTTCCAAACTTTCCAAACAATTCATTGTTTTGAGAAAGAGAAAAAATTCCAACTCCTGTTTCCTAACGCGAATTAACTTCTGATGAGGTGTTTACCGAATAACAAAATTCCAGTCCGAATATTTCTATAAATCGACCTTCTGAGGGTCATATCTTTAATTGAATAGATAGTAGTAGGTGGAATCGATTCATTAAGCTCCTACTTAACGCGAATTAAGGAAATAATTTTTCAGTCTTATTCCTTTGGTCGGTTGATTTCCTAAAATACGCTTCCTATCAAAACAATCTGAGACATTTCAATGGCGTCGGTATTTTCCCTATTCAGTCAAAAAGAGATAGTAATCGAAAAGGCTTTTTATTCGCGGTTCATCAGATTCGCTTCTCTCTCGTTTACTCATTTTAGCTAAACAAATTACATATAACAATCATTATTGTATACGCTTACTCGAACAAGCAGGGACGATGTGACGCTACATGATGGCTTACAAATTTTTGCTCCAAAAACCTAAAATATTAATCAGGTAAGTAGTACTAAGCAAAGAACGAGATTTAAACTGAGAATTACGCAGGGTTACCTGGCTTCAGGTCGGCGGATGAGAATATCCCCAAATTTTTGCCCTGCTCATCGACAAGTTCGTATGAGCTTGTACCCCGACGTGAAACAATAGTGCATGGAGTATACAATGGCCCCAGCTTGGCGTTGTAAGCTCTTCCAGCAGACGACTGGACGAAATTCCGTTTGAAAACCTTTTGGCCAACTTTGTATATTGGAGCTGGCTTCTGAAATCGTAAATTATATGCTCTTGAGCTCTTTTCGTGGGCTTTTAACAAGTTTTTCTGTACAATATCATAAATTGTTTGATTGACCTTGACCCTATTTGCTTGTCTTTCTGTTTCAGTCGCTTCAGTGGTATCAACCTCTCGACGGTGCTCTTCTCCACTTTGGATGATATCATGTCCAAACAAAATTTTATAAGGCGAAAATCCTGTTGAAACATGGGACGTGTTATTAATCACGTATTCCACTTCGGATATCTTCGTATCCCAAAGACGCTGATCGGTTCTAACGTACGTCCGTATGCATGCATTAATGCTCCGGTTCAGACGCTCCACCGGATTGGCCTGGCTATGATGCCGAGAGTTGGCCCAATGTTGCACCTGATACCGACTGAGGAAATTTTTAAAGTCCTTACTAAGGAACGTTGACGCATTGTCACTTATAATTACCTCAGGCACCGAGAAACGACGGAACCACTGCTCTTCAAGAATTTTTATTACCAACGGCGTGGAAATTTTCTTGACCGGGACCAAAACGGTCCATTTGGAAAAGAGATCGAGCAGCACGAGAAGATGCATATTTCCCGATTTTGAACGGGGCAACGACTGAATAAAATCGATTGCTAAAATCTGGAATGGTTTACTGGTGAGACGAGGGGATCCCATAGCTGGGTGCTGTGAGACGTATGAAGGCTTGCATTCTTTACAGGTTCGACATCGTTCGATATATTTTCGAACCGATGTGGCCATTCTGGGCCAGAAATACCTAGTGCGTAGTTTGTCTAATAGCTTTTCGTACCCAATATGGAAGGCTTCATCGTGCTCTTTTCGGAGAATATCAGCCCGAGCTGTCTCCGGAACACAAAGTTTCCACTCAAAACGAAAATCTAAGACGTCTGTCTTAGTTGGAACGAATTTAAATAACTTTTTGCTTTCTATTTTATAATCTAGAAATTCATCTGGCGATGCCAGTACTTTTTGGTACAAATCTGCGTACCAAGTGTCCTCTGCCACTTCTAGTATCATCGTCTCCAACGAGCGAGATAGTGCATCGGGTATGATATTATCCTTTCCACGCCTGTGCTTTATATCAAAATCATACCCCTGCAGTTCTATGCTCCATCTGCTCAATCGGGATGATGTGCGCCATTTCCCCTTCATTATATAAGTCAGGGCTGATGCATCAGTCACCACTACAAAGTGTGTACCTTCTATGAACGGACGAAATTTTTCAATCGCCGAAAGTACTGCTAGCCCTTCTTTCTCGGAAGCTGCGTACGCCTGCTGTGCAGGAGAGAGCTTTTGAGAAAAATAGGCTACTACTTTCTCCCCTAACTCGTGCTGTTGGGTTAAGATAGCAGCGATTGCGCTGTCGCTTGCATCCGTCTGAATCTGGAAGGGTAAATCGAAATTCGGGTTCGCAAGTACTGGTGCTGCGATTAAACTTTCTTTGAGTTGTAAAAAGGCTTGCTCAGCTATTTCTGTCCAATTTAAAGCTTTGGGTTTCTTTCGGAGCAGATCGGTGAGTGGTGCAGAGAGGGTGCTGAAATTGGGAATGAAACGGCGGTAATAGTTCGCCATTCCCAAAAAGCGACGAAGAGAGCGTAACGAAGACGGGCGCTCAAAATTTACTATTGCTTCCACTCTATCGGGATTCGGTCGCAATCCCTCCGACGACAGAATATAACCCAAATACGGGAGCTCACTCACGCAAAATTTTGATTTCTCAAGATTTATTGATAGGTTTGCTACTTTCAAACGTCGGGCCACTTCAGAAAGGCTCTGAAGGTGGGCTTCGAATGATTCGCTCGCGACGACTATGTCATCCAGATACACGAATACATTCGGTTCCAGTTCACCATAACCAAGCACCTGGTCCATTAGTCGAGCCAGCGTGGCCGGACTATTGACCAACCCAAATGGTAGTCTGGTGAACTGGAATAGTCCTCTCCCCAGCACCGAGAATGCCGTATATTTACGAGAGTCTGGATGGAGCGGAATTTGCAAAAATGCTTTTGTTAAATCAATAGTTGACAAATATCGGCTCACCCCCAGTCTGCTTAAAATACGCTCTTGGTGAGGAAGAGGATACGCATCCCGTTTCGTTCGATCGTTCAATCGTCTGGCATCCAAGCACAACCGAACATCACCAGTCGGTTTAATAACAGGTACCGTGCTTAGGGACCAGTCGCTTGAACTGGGTTCAATAACCTTTTGCTTCAACATGTTATCTAGTTCAACATTTACTTTTTTCTGTATTTCAGGTGAGGTTGGGTAAGGATTAATTCTGATTGGTGGTAAGGCTATACACTCATCCTGGAAATCTATCTTATGGGCAATGAGGGGAGTCACATCCAGCACTGCTCCGTCGATTGCCACTTTAAACTGGGACTTAATTTCCTCCAACTGATGTGTTTGCTCATCAGTGAGTAGTGTAGTTACCTCTTCCTCTTTCGTTTCCTCTAGTTCGTCAACCAAATGCTCTTCTAATTCTAAATTTTGCAATGTCGTATCGGTCAGCGATTGCACTGCTGGTTCGATTCGAAATGCAGTCCAAAAATCGTCGTAACCCAAAATTAGTCGTCGTTTCAAATTAGGAGCAACTAAAGCCTGTATAATTTTAGTTTCGTCATTGAAAGTTATCGGCAAATGTACATAGCCTTCAACCTCTACTGCTGTTCCTGAAGCTGTTTTAATTGTAACGTTAGCAGGAAAAGTTTTGAGTTTCAGCGACTTTATTAATTTTTTACATCCCATCCCAAGTACTGTTTTCTGTGCTCCACTGTCTAGCAATCCAAGTATTTCTCTGCCCATTACGAATATTCGGGCAAACGGTCTGTTGTCTCCTCCAAGTCGTACAAAAATCTCTTCTACTTTGCTGTCTGAACAATACTCTTCTCCAGAATAAGGCTCAAATCCATTCATAATTAATCTGTCATTGGTTAATATATTATCATTTAGAGGACTTTCGACAGGCAATTCAGCTTGCCTCCTTATGCTGAATTTTGCACGTTTTTTTGGCAAACGGGGCATAAATGTGTGAACACATCAGAGAATCCGCAGAGCCTGCAAAATTTGCGTCTGTTCTCCGGACATTCTACATAATGATGACCAACATTCTTGCAATTGTAGCAAGTACCGATTGGAGGTCGTTTGTACTGATCGACTAATGCTTGCAGCGTGCTTTTAGACGAACCTTCCATTGGCTCTATTGGTAACTCACTTTTCCCCTCTCTTCCCTCCCCTGACTTCTTAGATCGGCTTTGATCTTTAACTTCCAATTTAGTCTTACTTTTGGCGGAACTCTGTGAATTAGTGTTTTTAGGTTTACTTGTATTCTGCGTATAAATTTCATTGATTTGGCTAGTTTTTCCTCGATTGTGAGACTCATACGATCTTTGGAACATGTTCCAATTATTTTCGTCCACGCTACGACCATACTTTTTCAATTTTGCAAGTGATTTGATCTTAATTCCGGTCAACGCATTTTTATAATCAAAACGCATATTGCGCCATATGATTTTGAATCGTCGTCTCTCGGAAAGCGGTCTAGGCATAGCTTGGAAAAGCTTTTGCATGTCATGAAAGTAATCAATGAATTTTTCTCTAGGTTGGTGACGACGGGTGGTGGCCTGACTTTCAATTTGATAATCAAGGTCAGGTGGTAAGTATTCCCGTTTCAATTCACGCTTGAGCTCGGACCATGTCCGGAACTCGCGGTTTTCAAACCCATCTAGAAACCAGTCTTTAGCATTACCTGCAAACAAGTGGATCGCACCTCGAAAGAGTTCTCGGTCCGAAATGTCTTCAGCTTTACTACGCATTTTAACTTCTTTGAGAAATTCCGTCAGCTTTCGTCCTTGGTCTTTTCCGTCGTATTTTATTTTCCATTCTGACACTGGAATACGTTTCAAGCTATTCCGTCTCCTTTTCCTATTCCTACGTTTAGTATGACTCGAGTCGGATGATACATCGGAGCTCGAACTAAACTGTTCTGTCGAACTTGTGCTATCAGACGAAGAGCTTATTTTGCGGATTCGTTCTTTGATCCGTCTAGTCGAATGCACCTTATTATGTTTAATATTCTTCGCTTTATTCTTTTTCGAATTTTCCTTACAAGTTTCGTCTGTGCTTTCTGGTGTTTCACTTTCCTCTGAACTATTTCTAATCTCTTCTAAATTCAAATTCAACTTTGGTGGTATCTCTGAAATTATTTTGTTCTTATCCTCTTTTGACTCGACCACCGGTTCGATTTTTGGTTCGTCGGTCAATTTCAACTTTTCATTCATCTCTACCAACAACTTTTCTAAACGTATTTTCTTCTGCATGTTCTCTTCTGCCTCCCTTATCCTCTTTTCATCTAGTGCAATTTCCCTTTCTCTCATCATTTTCTGTTGTTTCGAGGTCTGTATAACGAAATCTTTGAAAATTTTGATCAATTCTGCTGAATTGTCAAAAGATCCATTTTCATATGCAGTCAGCACTTTCATTACATCATCTGATCTCTCTTTTGACGCTTCCATTTCTTGCTTTTTGTATTCTAATGATTTCTTTATAATTTCACCATTCGTTTCATCTACTACTGTTTCATTTTCTAAATCTTTTCCTGTTGCTGTTTCATTAAGAGTTTCAATTTCAGATCGTACATCTTCCAAGGCCAAGGAAATATCGGCTTCTAACGGTTTCGGTTTGGGTGCATTACTCTCGGAAATTTTCAACGCCGGAAAGTGCGTACGAAAAATTTTGTTGGCTTGCTTGCCGATATTTGTAATTTCCAGTCCATACTGCTCCGCACCGGGAGACTTCAAAAGCAAAAAGATACGCACACGATAGTGAATCAATCGTGTTTTTAATTTTAACCGCTGTCTAATGTCACTTTTCGGGTTATCTAGTAAACTTGCAATAATTGGTAATGTCGTTCTGATACGAGAAATTTCCTCCACTACCCCTATCTTACTTGGTGCAACCGAAAAACTCTCAGTTTCCCTCTCAATTCTCATTTTATCTTTAAGTTTTCTTCGCTTAATACTCTCATGTTCGTTTTCGTCGAAAGTAATATTTCGAATTGCTAATTCGTGCTCAACCTCGTCAATCGCGAGATGAGACACGTCCATATTTTTATAGAGCGTTTGTAAGTCCATTGTGCTTTTAATTAATTAACGAGAGACACAACGTGAAATTACTGAATAACTCTTTAACTATATCCACCCAGTTCAATCTCAAATCTCTGGAGTCAAAATAAATCTACTTATTTCAAAAAAATAAATTATTGTGGTATATTAGTCGAATCAAGACCCATTAATCGTTACACTTTCATCTAAATCCGAACACTTCCGCTGTTTGATGAATTCACAACAATTTTGTAAGCTTTTGTAAGCGTACGCGCACTAGTAAGCAGTCATTAATCAGAAACAACTCTGGCTTGAGAACAGTAAATTTCGTGTTACCGCTTTGGATTTTCATTCAGTAAACTGGCACGGTTACCCTAACCTCCTATACACTCCAGCTCTAGTAAATTTATCGCGAAACCTTGATCAGTTTGGTATTTTAGTTGGGCGCCATTTATTACTAGTCGGTAGAGGACCAACTAGAACAAAGCCCTCGATCGCTGGTCAAACACCGTCGGCGATCCTGAGGGTGTGCTTCATCTGCCTCTTTTCGAATGGCTAGCGCGGCCGTGAGTAGCTTTCCCGCTCTCAGGGTCGGCTTTTGCAAGGGATGGCTGATCAAGATTTCGGATACCACTCTTAACGGATAAATCACGGTCTACACTTCCTTATAACCTACTTTATTTAATCTCACCTACACGTGCTTGGTTAGTATGGTATACTGCCGGCCGGCTTTTCTGCTACGAGTCCTACTACCTCTGCTGCTCCGTTGTATCGGCTACTCCGCTGTCCTTATTGCCACGTTCCAGTTTCGGTTGCTAATTGCGCCGACGCTGAAAGGTCTACCCTTCGGGAATCTTTGTAGTTGGATACCAGAACAGGCGTCTGTATCAGGTTTCGATCCACGTGGCGATATTCCTTGTAATCCACCCAATCGATTTTAGGGTTATAATAACGGGTCCTACAGACCATGTGGGGAAAATGATGGGTAAAATTAGCTATAGACTACCGGGATTTGGGAAAACAGATTGCTGACTATTTAAAATAATTAGGCTTTTGCGTACCTGATTCGGCTCTTCAAAACGGTTCAAATGTCCGTACCATCAATTATCAAAAGCTTTCACTATTTAAAACTTTTAGCTCTTTGAGCGATGTTAACTGGCCTGTGGTTGAATTCCAAGAGACCTTTTTGCAATCTTTTCCCCGGTAGCTTAGCCTTTTTCCCCTTTTAGATTTTAATTTTCTCTTATTTCGCCTTCTCCTTTTAGCGCGATATTGGTAGCAGCATTGGTAGTTGCGTTAGTAGTACATTTGGTAGCAGGGTTGAGTACGATTATAGCGTTCTATTCTGGTACCTATATTTTCTTATTTTGCTTGGAGTGTTATCTTGATTTCTAAATGTATTTTCCCTAATCTAAGTGAACATTATTTATTATTTTCTATTTAAATATTTATACAAAACCATTAACAGCCTATTAATTACTCATTACATTATTTTAATCACAATTAGCAACAATTATTTCGAAACAAATCACCAATTCCTCATGCTTGCCAAGACTGAAGAATTTTCCGTAATGGTAACAAATGGGTTAATCTGCATATTTTCCGTTTAGACTCTAAACTTTAGAGTGTATTCAAATGTCAACACAGCTTGCAAGTTTGTTTTAAATTTTCATTCGTGTTAGGGCCGTGGTAATTATGGACGCAAAAACGCAACTTGTGGTGAGTCTGTTTTGAAAATTTTTCGACTATGTGATATTTGAAAAAAGCTGAAGCCACTCGGAATGAACAAAAACTACAAGGTATACAGTGCTAAGGGTTGTACGAAAGGGTGACGTAGGCCTATGTTAACATTATATTGTATTGATAACATGCTTTACTCGATGAAGTATTTATTTATGTCAGATCATTAGAGCAAGGACTAATGCACACTGCATTTCTGGCATATGAGTGTTCATAAGTATTCGCCTCCAGCTTGGCTCATTAAAACAGTGATCAGATGCGCTACGGAAACTGCTCGTGAGGTTCAGATCTTCGTTCGTTTCTTGTTGATGAGTGAATTAGCCAAAATGCCGTCCCGCAAGGCACATAATTATCATGACATTCGAGCCCCTAGCAAATGTTTCAAGATAAATGTGAATATGGCCTTCAGCATCAAGTAAAGATTGAAGATAAAATTGAATTTTATTTTAGCCCTTCGATCTATCAGCAACAACAAAAGTTGTTTTAGGGAATTTTACAGTGTTGTAGCTTAGTAGTTTGAAAGGAACGCCACAACAGTAGCATATATTTAGCGTTTTAGGTACGATAAACTAAACATTTTTACAAGAAAGTTGATTTGCAGTTATAAATGCGCAGTGCAGATTTCGAAAATTTTTATTTAACCTTCATATAATTTGTTGGTGGTCCTTAAAAGAGCCATTGGTTACAAATAACATCAAAGCCAAAGCAAGTTCAACGCAAATATGAAGTGCCAGTCGGATGTCTTTCCTTTTTAGCATGAATGGCAACCAAAGGGGTGGTGTAGGTGTCAAACTACATACATTGTCCATGTCCCACTCATTGGTTTTTGTACTTTTGGTTTTTATGCCTACTTACTGATGCATACTGATGCATCTTAAAACAACTGAAGCTAATCAGAAAGCATTTAAACACAGTCTATTAGCTGTAATTTAACTATTACTAGCTGTTATTTTCGATATGAAGGCTACTTCAGAGTTGTCGCCATCCATGGATGTTTAGTTCGCCAAATTTGGACAACTCACACCTGTGATGACAACCGGCACTTAGGTTATCGGCATCAATTTATTGTCTGGTTGACTTACCGCTAGCTTTCCATGTCAACGAAATTTGACCTTGTTTTTACATACATTTTCACTATTAAGCGTATCAAAGATTATTATTAATATGTTACTATAAAATTGCTGCACATTTTATCTTTCCAACGACATATTAACAGTTATGTTTCGTTCAGTAGTATAGAACTTATAAGCATTTGAAATCTCTCATTCAAACGTTACACCTCTATTTTCGTTTTCACAAAGTGCTACCCTATCCAGTATAGAAAACAAAGACGTAGTCCTACGTCAAAAATTCATCTTTCGTACATCAAGCGATACAAGCAGGGATGGTGCGATCACTTTGACTTCGACTCGACTTTGACACTGCACCGTAACACCGTTACAGCATGTAGATAATAATTAGTTCTATACACTGAGACAACTTTTCGTATAGTTTCTATGTGTTTTACACATAGATTATTTCCATGTGCCCAGTAAATGAACTTTATGTGCCAAACAGTTACCATTTATGTGTTTTTAAAATTTACCTTTAAAATTTGCACATACTATTCATATGCATATAATTTTCATGTGTACTTCTGGGCGGATTGTGTTTATATGTGGCACATAATAATCATAAGGATTTTCATATGGAAATTTTCCATTAGTTATGTGCGGACTATTTTGAGTGTAAATATTCTAGGTATATGTAATTTTGTCAAATTTTGCTCGGCTGAGGCGGTACTATCAAATGAATTAAAGTAATCGAAACATCCTTGGATACAAGGAAACCGATTCTTGGAAATACAACCCAACCCTGGCTTTAAACGCACTGTAACGGCACCGGAAGCCATCAAACGAGTAAAAGAGTGGATTAGACCGAAACCATATCAGTCGGGACGTAAGATGGCCAAAGAACTGGAAATTTCGTAGTCAACCATAAAGAATGTTTTGAAAGATAATCTTCGATTGATTCCATACAAAAAACAACGGGTGCACCCGAATCGAAAGATGTCGGCAGCTGCTCAAGCATGATTGTGATTGTGACATTCTGTTTTCGGAGGAAAAAATATTCCTGCTACAGGATCATCACAACCAACAAAATGATCGGATATATGCAGCACATCTCTCTGATATTCCTCAGGACATACTGGTTGTTCAAAGGTTCCAGAATGTTTCCAAAGTAATGGAATGGGGATGTTTCTTCAAAAATTCGAAGGTACATAGCATTGCTGTTACTTGAACTTGGTGTTAAAATCAACACTAAATATTACATCAACAATGTTTTGAACAACCATCGTCAAAAACACTGCAAGAATGCACCATACTGTTTCCAACAAGATTCTGCACCGTCTCACTAGTCGAAATTTACACGGGCTTGATGTGAAGACCATTTTCCGGATTTCATTTCTTCTCAAGAGTGGCCTGCCTCTTCGCCTGATTTGGATCCTCTCGACTCTATGCATGGGGTTGGGGTTACATGCTAGGCAAACTAGGGAGCACTAAAGGAATGACTCTGGATACTTTCAAGCAACGTTCAAGTTCAAGCCAAGGGGAAAGACATAAGCAGAGTTAAGCCCAAATTGAGCGAGAAGACTTGTGCAGGGTTTAGTCCAAACCAAGCGAAAAGACTTGAGCATGGTTAAGCTCAAACCAAGTGAAAGCAGTACATAATGACAGAATGAAATCACAAATGACAGCAAGACTTGCGGCCCATGGCCATCAGAAACGAATGCTCCGAGTTGAGCATATGGTCATCTGAATAAGATGATTCGCGCCAAGTTTTGATTATGGCTAAACAAAGAAAAAAGTGAGAATTTGCTCCAATCAGGGGGATATATTGACTCTATGCAAACGTCAAAATAACAAAACGCTGCCCGCATCATGCTGTGAGCACAAGATCCATGTTCGAAAAGAATGAGTCAGCTCTGCTCAGGGCCAACACGAATAAAAGTTTGAATCGATAGAAGAGTATAATAATCCTTTGCAGCAAGGTTCGTAGTCGTACAATATTAATGGCAAAATATAGCATATAGCTATGGCGGATATGCAAATCCTATTAAAGATTTTTGGACATGTAGCATTTTGCCACATCACAAAACGGAGAGCCACGTGAGTGGGAACCATGAGACTGATCACTTCAAATTTATCAAATATATTTTGTACATATTACATATTTTTACTAAGGGGTTAAATATATTTAACCCGTGTTGAATATTTTACGACAGTTTCCACCTTCTTCAATAGGATCTTGAGGCTGTGAAATGAAGTATTCCACCACGCACACATATAAAGATTTTTTGACATTAGCTGTGGACCTCGCTAAAGCTGAATCAAGAACATCAAATTCCAAATTCCCGGATCCTCTCCTCCGCTCTTTGCTCCCCTCTCACTCCTATACATAAACGATCCGCAGCTAATGTCATTCTCGTTAGTGACGAACCCGCAAATTACTTCATTCCAGTATGTATGCGACAAGAATTTTTATGGTGAGGTGCAGACTATTCAAAATAGTAAATATCTTAAACAAAAATTGAATATTTATCTATGAAGTGATTTACCCCGTGGTGTGAACCAACTTCAATGTGACAAACAAGAAGAAATAAACTACATAATGTAAATACATAATGTAAATAATATTCTGTAATTGACCTGAAACAATATCATATGCTAAACTGCTTATTTCACGGAAGGGGAGGATGTGGTATTCTGATATTTATACAATATGAAAAGGTTTGCCCGAACTGTGTAATAGGATGTTTACACTATACTAGTTGAGCCCGAATCTTGCGATCCGGAAAATTTAAATGTCTGTTCAGAAATTAAGAAAACTGCGGATGCATTCCATTGGCCAGTGTTTGCGAAGATGTTTTATCTTTGTATTAGTTCTTTGAGTTCTTATATTGCATAATATAGCTCTAAGATGTTGTACATAAAAGATTCATTGCCGGAAACTGAAACAAATAGTTGTTACGGTCGTATTGGATTTTATTTAACTAAATAAAAACTTCTGGCTGTTTGCAACATTTATGTAGTCTGATTAGAGTAAAATGTTGTTTAGAAAATTCTTGATCGTTTGCTATCATTAACTCATTTTTACCTTTGTTATAGTATATAACAAAGGTTTAGAAATTGGTCGAAAAACACGAAGTTGATCAGAGGCCCGGAGGGCCGAATCACATAACAATCGATAGGGTTCGACGAATTGAGCAATGTGTGTGTGTGTGTGTGTGTGTGTGTGTGTGTGTGTGTGTGTGTGTGTGTGTGTGTGTGTGTGTGTGTGTGTGTGTGTGTGTGTGTGTGTGTGTGTGTGTGTGTGTGTGTGTGTGTGTGTGTGTGTGTGTGTGTGTGTGTGTGTGTGTGTGTGTGTGTGTGTGTGTGTGTGTGTGTGTGTGTGTGTGTGTGTGTGTGTGTGTGTGTGTGTGTGTGTGTGTGTGTGTGTGTGTGTGTGTGTGTGTGTGTGTGTGTGTGTGTGTGTGTGTGTGTGTGTGTGTGTGTGTGTGTGTGTGTGTGTGTGTGTGTGTGTGTGTGTGTGTGTGTGTGTGTGTGTGTGTGTGTGTGTGTGTGTGTGTGTGTGTGTGTGTGTGTGTGTGTGTGTGTGTGTGTGTGTGTGTGTGTGTGTGTGTGTGTGTGTGTGTGTGTGTGTGTGTGTGTGTGTGTGTGTGTGTTTGTGTGTGTGTGTGTGTGTTTGTGTGTGTGTGTGTTTGTGTGTGTGTGTTTGTGTGTGTGTGTTTGTGTGTGTGTGTTTGTGTGTGTGTGTTTGTGTGTGTGTGTTTGTGTGTGTGTGTATGTGTGTGTGTGCGCTGCTTATATTCTATCGCTTATTTCTCGGAGATGGCTGAACCGATTTGTCTGCTATTACTTTTGATTGAAAGGTATTATTGCCTAGTATACCACTATTGAATTGATTTGCGGTCCGACATTTCGTTTAAAAGTTATAAGCAAAAATGTGAAAATTACGTGACTCGCGTTTCTCCGGAACTACGCAACCAATTTTAACGATCTTAGTACCAAACGAAATCTCTTGCTATTACTAAACTTTTTACCAAGTTTCATTGAAAACGGACGAGCAGTTTAAAAGTTAGCATTAAAAAACCTGTTTTGACTAGGTACAAATGATCGCCTGTTTCTCAGAGTTGGCTGAACCGATTTATGCGCTATTATTCTCATTTGAAAGATAATATAGCCTAATAGATCACTATTGATTTGTTTTTTGATTGGACGTTTAATTCAAAAGTTATGAGTAATCGTATACAACACATTAAAATTAACAATTATTTTCGACGATTTCATCTTAGATAATTTATCTAGTTTAAATTAGTTTGGCATCAAATTAGAGGTTTTATTGCTGCAAATATATCTGCAAAATTTCAGAAGAATTGGTTTTGCCGGTCAAAAGATATTAACCCTTGAACACTCGCGCCAACTTTTGTAACACGGTTGCTCACGGGAGACAATAGCCCAAAACCAAAAAAACGTGCGCATTAGAGTTTTGACTAGGAAAACCTAGTTTTAGGTTGATCGCACCTTTGGAAGAGTTTCTTAAAATTGCAAGCTCTATCGTCTGGTAGAATTTAAATTTTGATTAATCTCCCTAAAAGTGAAATAAAAAAAATATTTGTCTTCAGTTTCAATATAACACATTGATGTGTTCTGTAAAGTTTAAGAGTAAATTATTACAAGAAACTTTGCTGAAGACAAACCTTCTATCTCTTCAGCGAAGAGAGAAAAATCTTATTTATTTTATATGAGTTTGTAAATTTTTCCATTTTAGCTCGTTTTGTTTGTTGTATGACTTTTTCATGTTGTACAAATAGTAAAAATACACAACTTTGCTAAATGTAGTATACCTCTATGATTGCTTGTTTAGAAACTGTAGAACTTTGATTATAAAAATATCCTAATTTTGATACCGAATTACACGACTATCGACAGATGGATACATTTGAAACATTTTACATTTACTGATACTGATGCAACAATACAGACACCATTTTTCCTGATGGAGAAACGAGAGAAAATTCCAGTTGGGGCCGATTGCGGTACTCCTCACATACTGATTGCTTCGTTTCTGTGATGTCAGTTTTTGCTGATCTATTTTGCTCATTTTGCTCATAACAAGTTTATTGAAGAATATACGTTGGTTAAACATCGATTTGTAACTTTATAACAATATGGCATTCTAAAACCTACACGTGTTGTACAAAATACAACAGCGTGAGTAACCGAAGGTTAATAAAAATTTATTGAATCAAATAGAATGGCATTACTGGAAATTATGCATAGTTCAAAAACCTGTAAACTAGACCTTTACTACGCAATGTATATGTTAAATAATAATATTTCCTCTTACAACTTACTTTTACTTGCATTTACTCAAATTAATAACAACTTACTTATACTTACTCAGCAATTTCATGAAAAAAGGCTCTATCATAATTTATAAGTGCTCCTAGCGAATTCAAATCCTAGTTCAAATTTTGTAAACTTTTTCAATTTCCAGAAAAATTATGTAAACCAACGCACTACGCAACGTTAACGTAGAAGAAGACCGTATAACAAAGGTTCTTTCACCGCTAGGTGGATTAAATCGGGTTTTTAAAATTAGTCCGTTCTGATATCCGACCATATGATATCGCGGCAAGCAATCGAGTTGAGCAGGCGAGTCGAGCAGTCGTATCGAGCAATCGGGTCAAGCAGTTGGATCGAGCAGTCGAGTCAAACAGTCAAGTCGAGCAGTCAAATCGAGCAGCCTAGTCGAGCAGTTAAATCAAACTGTTTAGTCAAGCAGTCCGGTCAAGCAGTTGAATCGAGCAGTCGAGTCGAGCATTTGAATCGAGTGGTCAAGTCAAGCAGTTAAATCGAGCAATCCAGTCGAGCAGTTTAATCGAGCAGTTAAATCGAGTAGTCCAGTCGAGCAGTTGAATCGAGAAGTCTAGTCGAGTAGTCGAATTGAATAGTTTAGTCAAGCAGTTCAGTCGAGTAGTCCAGTCGAGCAGTTGAATCGAGAAGTTAAGTCGAGCAGTCAAGTCAAGCTGTTGAATCAAGCTATCAGTTGAGTCGAGCAGTTGAATCGAGCAATCGGGTTGAGGAGTTGAGTCGAACAGTCGATTCGTATAATCCAATCGAGTAGTTGAGTCAAGCAGTTCATTCGAGCAGTTAGGTCGAGCAGTGGAATCAAGCAGTTGACTCGAGCAGTAGAGTCATGCGTCGAATCGAACAGTTGAGTCGAGCAGTCTAGTCGAGCAGAGAATCATGCTGTCCAGACAAGTAGTCTAGTCGAGCAGTCGAATCGAACAATCCAGTCGAGCAGTTCAATCGTGCAGTTAAGTCGAGCAGTAGGGTCGAGTGGTAAGTCAAGCAAATGTGTCAAGCAGTCGAATCGAGTAGTTAAGCCGAGTAGTCCACTCGAGCAGTTCAATTAAGCAGCCCAGTCGAGTAATCAAATGGAGCAGTCTAATCGACCAGTCCAGTCGAGCAGTCTAGTCAACCAGTTGAGCAATCGAACAGTCCAGCATTCGACCAGTGAGGTGACTGAGAATACAATCCATTGCTACGAAAGCATGACGTCCTGTCAGGGACCTGTTTATAGTTACCGTACTGATAAGCCTCTTATGACGTCCTGTCTGAAACCTGGTTTTCGGTACAGGCATAAGCCTCTTATATAAATAGATTCACCGGGATCACCGCTTGTAAACAGCTGGGTAATGCGTACCATCGGTGCCTTGCGCACTGGGCATAAAATAGACCTCACAGTAGTCCACACCCAGCAACTCCTACCCCTACCTCCTCGTGGTACCAGCCGGGATACGAGCAACCACGGTGGAGATTGGGTAACCGGTGGAAACCAATGTCGTATGCAGCGCTCTTTCGAGGTACGTTGGCCCTCCAACGATACTGTGGGGTTGGTTGCGGACTTTGCAAGCCATTGAACCATTGAAAAACCAAAGCAATGAGCTCCGTAAGTAATAATAACTTTACTCGGAACAATCGGCAAAGACCCAGGCGACGAATTGGAAGTTAGGAGCATGGAACTGTCGGTCTCTAAATTTCTTCGGAAGTACCCACGTGCTTTCTAAAGAAGTGAAGAGCTGCAAGTTCGACATCGTAGCGTTGCAGGAGGCATGCTGGAAAGGAACGATGGTATGTACGTGGTATGTGGTCATACCATCTACCAGAGCTGCGAAAATACACATGAGCTGGGCACAGCTTTTATAGTGATGGGCGAGATGCAGAAGCGGGTGAACGGATGATGGCCGATCAACCCCCGAATGCGCAGATTAAGAATCAAAGGCACAGCCCTCACCTCTGGAGTACCGATGAAAAAGATGAATTTTACGCGCAGGTGGAGCGCGAATACGACCGCTGCCCAAGATCATCAAAATCATCATAGGGAACTGTAATGCTCTGGTTAGTCAGAAGGATGAATTCAAACCGATGCACTATGGGCAAAAACGAGAGAAAAAACGGACACAATTAAGATACGGCCTGCTAGACACGGCTTATAAAATATAGGTGATCTTATGTAAAATTTTCCGGAGAATCGCGTGGTGACCACCCCTTTCCTGTTTATCATCGGGAAGGGCCCCATTTTGCACATTTTCCCCTATTTTTAACATTTTTCACCCTTATTGGATTATTCCAAGCAAGGTTTTGAGAAAACAAACCGCAAAAATCTACTAATTTTGTGTAAAAAAGTTCGCAGAATCGAATAGGGGTTATCTCATTTATTTTAGAGCACATCAATTTTTTTGTTTGAATTCCCGTTTGGTATGGTCGGTTTGACAACAGGAGCTCAACCAAAAAAAAAATAATGTGCTCTAAACTAAATGAGCTAAGCCCTATTCGATTCTGCGGACTTTTTTACTCAAAATTATTAGGTTTTTAACTTTTGTTTTCTCAAAGCCTTGCTTGGAACAGTCCAATAAGGGTGAAAAATATTAAAAATAGGGGAAAATGAGCAAAATGGAGCACTTTCCGATGATAAAGAGGAAAGGGGTCGGCACCACGCGTTTCTCCGGAAAATTTTACTTAGGAACACATATATTTTATTAACCTGCAGGTCGTATCTTGATTGCATCCGTTTCTTCTCTCATTTTTGCCCATAGTGCGATGATTGGACGGTTCAGCGCACACCCGCAAACGAACGAAAATGGTCTAAGACTTGTCGGCTTCACCACCTCCAAGAACATGGCAATACGTAGTATCTTCTTCCAAAATAAGCTCTACCTTCGGTACATCTGGAAATTACCCAACCAGAGGGAATCACAAATCGACCACCGTCTGATGGATTGTCGGCACTTTTCAGACATTATCGACGTCAGCCGGGCGCAAACATTGTTTCGGATCACCGCCTAGTGATGGTAAGGATACGTCAAAACTATCTGTTGTGAACAACATACGATACCGACGATCGCCATGGCATAATCTAGCGCGACTGAAGCAACCGGATGTTGCTGAAGGCTACTCGTTATCTCTAGAATCCGCGCAGCCGAATGAGGGTGAGCTGGATGAAGCCCCTCTTGAGGACTGTTGGAATGCCGTGAAAACAGCCATTAACAGCGTAGCGGAGAATGTCCTTGGCCGTGTGGCACCGAATCGACGTAACGAATGGTTTGGCGAGGAATGCCAGCAGATATGCCAGCAGGCTGAGAGAAACGCAGCGCGGGTACAAATGCTGCGTAGAGCCACCCGTTAGAATGTGGAGCGTTACAAACAGGGGCGGAAACAGCAAACCCGACTTTTCCAGGCAAAAAATCACCACTAGAAAGAAGAAGAAGGAGCACGAAGAACTAGAGCAGCTGTACCGCTTTCATGACAGACGGAAGTTCTATCAGAGACTCAACGAGAGAATCTCGTAAAAGTTTTTTGCCGCGGGCCGAAATGTGCAGAGATAAAGTAGGAGTATCTTGACTGACCACCGTGCGCTGATCGAAAGGTGGAAGCAACACTACAATGAACATATGATTGGCGTGCAGGCGGAAGACTATGATAGCGGAGGAAGTGACCACATTGGTGTAGTGAGCAACCAAAATGTGGCACCACCATCGATAAGGTAAGCTAAAGAAGCCATCCAACGGCTGAAGAACAACAAAGCAACGGGAAAGGATGGCATTGGAGCAGAAGTTATTAAAATGGGCCTGGACAAGTTGGCCGGCTGTCTGCATCAATTGATTGTCAAGATTTGGGAAACGGAACGACTACCGGAGAAGTGGAAAGACGGGGTTACCTGCCCTATCTACAAGAAAGGCGATAAGGTGGATTGTGAGAACTACCGAGCGATCACTATCCTGAATGTCGCCTACAAAGTGCCGTCCCAAGTCATCTTCCGTCGACTATTGCCAATAACCCATAGATTTGTGGAAAGTTACCAGGCCGCCTTCATGAAGGGTCGGTCTACAATGGACCAAATCTTCACCCTGCGGCAGATCGTCCAGAAGTGCCGCGATTTCATCGTTCATCGATTTCAAAGCCGCATATGATAGAATAAATCGACAAGAGCTATGGAAAATTTTGGGCGAAACGGCTTTCCGGGTAAGCTTGCTAGACTTATCATAGCTATGATGGATGTGACCCAGAGCTGTGTGAGAATCTCGGGTGGATTGTCGGCCCCATTCGAATCTCGCAGGGGACTTCGACAAGGATGTGGTTTTTCCGGCCTGCTATTCATCAAGACGGAGGTTAAAGGCGGTGTTAAAGGCGTATTTGAAATACAAGAATAAAATGGATTACACTTTTTTTTCAATATCTCGGAATTGAAACAGCTGAAGCACAAAAGGAATTGTGATTCAAATTAAAATTCATACATAAAGTGAGAAATCTCTAGTTTAAAAGAAAACTTATGAAAGTCGTTGTTTCCTTTCGTTGCAAAAGTGTGCCAAACCAAGAAATTGAAATCATAAAATTAACAGTTTAAAATGTTGCAATTTAAACTGTTCTGTGCAACCATTTAAAAGAGTAGTTGGGTATTTTTCAGAATGAACAACAATCTGAAACGCAGCATTAGTTTGCACATAAAATGTTAGCACAGACATTTTGCATCATTATCAACTTTACAAATCGTTTCCACATAGCCCACGTTATTCGAATGTCTACGGTGCATGTCTCTCTCTCTCTCGCTCTTATTGAAGCTGTTTCGTTTCGTTTCGGGTCATTTGTTCGTTCACGTTCCCATGAGCAGGAAATTGCATTTTCGGCGTTTCACCAATGAACATCATCGAAGCCGGGATGCAGGATGCAATTCGCTGTTTGATGCTGCTTGTTTTAGCGCTTTTTTCTTGCTTATGTAAGAAAAGAAAAGCGAAGATTTTTACGACGAAAAAGAATGTTGCAATTGAAATTCCACTGTGTAATGAATCAAGGTACGTTTGAACATTTGTGTATGCTTAAATTCATGGGATATAACGTTTTATCTTTAGTTTATTTCTTTTCTGAAAGATATTTAGACATACTATAGATTTCCATTGCAAGGCTGAATGTACACCTTCCTTGCATAACTTCATATTAGATTTAACAAAACGAAATCATTTCATTTGTTAACTAAGTTTTTGAGACCTCAATGAAGAAAAAAGCATGAAAACCAACCATAATATATTTGATAAGGCGCCTCCATTGTCTACAACTGAAAAGAGTACGCATGATTGCTTTTCGAGCTTCAGTAATGCATTCCTATTAAATGAAGTTCGCGGTGGTGCTAATCTTTTGGCAAAAAATGCTAAAATGTGAAAAGAAAACTATATTTTCTCAATATATCTAGTTGGGTGCTAAAATCAACTTTTTGGTTAGTGTCAAAATGCTTTTGAAATTTGCTGAATCGATACGACTAATTTCACCTTAAATTTTTTAAAACTGATATCGGAAAGTGTTTTAATTCCAATATTCGTTTGTTTGTTGCTTCCTGATCGGATATGTACTCAAGTGAAATGATTCCCTTATCAATTTTCAACGCCAATTATTTAATATCCTGCAGCGTGTTTGCGCCTGTAGCACAATTCTTTCCCGAATATCGGAAAATATTTGATCAACATGTCGAAAAAAATAAATTCAACCCAACCGTCTGCTTGTGACATGTCCTACCATTATTCTCACCCAACCCGGCTATAGGAATCATCTTCAGCTACATCACCGGTATCCATTTCAACATTGGGCGACCGACGCTGATGCTGAATTCGAGCAGCCAGTTACAAAGTGGGTAGGTACACTAGTTTTGTTCTATTGATTGAACGCTTCATATCGGTAGGTACCTACCATCATTTGCAGTTCCAGCAGGGTATTTGCTGTGTTGCTGTGACCCATGTCCGACCGACTGCAAGTAGGTACATGTGTTCAGCGTTGTACCGTGTCTCCATGTATCCCTGTCTGAGCTGGTCAGTCAAGAGGATGGTTGGAAAGGGTGGGGTGGTTTCAATAATAGTGTCACTTTCAACGATGTATTGGCAAGCATCCATCGTCGGAAAAGTACGCTGACGTATGAATTAAACTGGTACCTACATGCAACGAAAGCAGTGCTCTGTGAATGAGCTTGTGAGAATTGAATTGCACTCAAACGTAGTTGAAACTGTACAGCCTAATGTTTGTTTTACTGGAGCATCGTTTCAGATACAAAACAAACCACCGTCAGTTTCATGGCAGTTCACCTTGCTTTAAATGCAAAATTTGGACTGTGATTAAAAAATGATTTGAAATTTTACAATGTTGTCAATCACGTTGGATATGGTAATTCAATCAATGTCCCTCTGTTCGAGGATCAATTCGTATGTCTGTGAGCTGGTTGAATTAATCAATTCTTGCTACCAGTTATGCATGTGCATAATTGCCAGACTGTGGGTTGCGGTTTTAATCAAATTGATTTAATTTAATTTAATTTAACTTAATTTATCACGTGATACGTAACATCGTAGGAAGGAATTGGTATAATTCTGTTTTCTGTTATGTGTGACAGAAAGACGCCGGGAGTCGTTGAAGTGTTGGCTTTACTTTACACTAGAAGCAGCAATCGTTTGTCAATTAAATCAGATGACAATTCAAACAATAATACAGCAATGTCACATTTCACTACGACAGCTGATGTAGTCGTTTTTTTCAGCGGCAAAAATCTCCCCTTTCCTTTTTTCTTAAAACAAGAAGAAATTACCTAGAGTGAAAGTCTTGAAAAAGGCCAATTTGAAGACTTTCGAATGGTCTTGGAAGACGGCACTATAACAGAAATAATTTTGAATTCTAGGTTTTTAAAATAAGGAACTGCTCCTCTACTTTTTCTTCGGATTTTTTCAACTTTTACCGTAGTTTCGAAAAGTTATTTCTATCAACTTTTTACGCTATTAATATAAAAGACTCAACATTCAGAAGCATGGAAGATATATTTTGTGAATTTAAAAAAAATTAAGTTTGGATTGAAATAAATGAACCCCACAGGTGTTAAAATTAGCGATTTTAAACAGGGAAATAAGTAATTAATGTTTGTGATAAAATTTGTCTTTTGCTGAAATTGATCATTGTAAAAGACTTTAGAATAAAAACCAGAACCGCAGCCATTCTTGGTTCTTGCGGAAAATAGCTTCTGGTTTGTCAATTAATCTTTGTCAATGGAGTGGTCTAACCAGGTAGCTTTTCTCAACTGAAAATTATGGCTTCAAACAGTGACCCGCCTGTGCGAAGTGCTAAAGTAAAATAGAAATATTTCAGCTTCCTGCAAAAAAAAAAGCGTGAGGTTAGGTTAAATCAAGTTTCAACAAATTTTCCGGTGTTTTAACGGAGAGTGTTTAAACACATCAATGCTTCTTCAGCAACAGCACGTGACACAGAACTATAAAACTGAAGTTTGTGAATTATGCTATACATTTTGAAGCAATCAGTGAAATTTCATTTGCGGTTGAACATTTAGTGTAATCAAATTTCAAACTGTTGAACGGAGCGTGCACAATATTAAACTTTCCGGTGCATTATTGTGCATTATTGTGCTGCTCCAAATGGGCGCTAGCACAGTTGAATTGCTGCTATACTGATTTTAATGACACATGAATAATTTTAATGATGACCATAAAACAACCCACAAAGCCACGAAAACCGCTGGTGCAGCAGCTGTCGAAGGTGGGTGGAGAAGGCGAAACAGAAGTACTCTGTCCGGTCTAAAATTTTCGTTGATTTTTATAGGTGGATAAAATGCCTAGTCGGGGCAAAATGCGCCACTGTAATATTTTACGCATCCCTACACTACTAACCCTACTTCCTAACAGATGCCAACCGTTTATATTTTATACAATAAACCCGTGCGGGTTATATAAGCTTTCTAAGTTATGTAGATTTTGCGAAACATGCAAAATACATCACAGTGGCGCGTTTTGTCCCGACTGGGCATTTTATTATAGTTCCGCTACACGAAAAAAATTGACACGCTCTAGTACTGGGAATGGAAACCAACATAAAATTGCAGGAAAACGGTTATAATTAGTTGAACAGATGAAAATTGAATAATAATATTGTAGACCACCAATTCAATGAGAAGAAAGAAACATCAATGAGTTGCTATCCAGAATATTGTCAGGTTGGAAAGGGAAAAATTAAACAGACACAAACGATGTTTTGGTATACTTAATAACACCAACGCCAGGGTTTCCCAAATCGGGGTTTGTCAAAAATTTAGCTTGCCGTAAAATAGTATACGAAATTCCGCCAGGGGGTTCGCGAACCAACAACAGGAGGGAAATCACTGATCTAACCTGTCAAGATGAGCTACTGAATTATTTGTTTGAGAAACTCCACAAGTCCATTTGTGACAGTTGTTGGAAAACAACAAAAAACTGATGCCAGGTTTTATAATAATATCAAATGTTATTCGAGTCACTTCACGCTGTCTATAAAATTTCTACATTTCCTACTACTTGACTCAATACACCTTATTGATTCAACTTTCCGCTTTTGAGCTACTGGAACTTTAAAGACTTGATTTGAAAAAATAGGCCGTAGCTTGTAGCTTGTTTTTAAATGACTAAAAGAAGTTGAGAATATATTATTTATATTGGCAGAGTTTCGTCTTAATCGAGTGAGGCCACAGTAATAACTTTTGAACAAGCAAAAGTGCGCAAAAATTTTTTGGCCATCACTTCGAATAGCCAAACGCTTCTCATCGATGGATCGGTAAACAGCACGAAATCGCACTTTCGAACGTATCCCACGTGATTAGAACGTTCAAAAAGCATCAAACAGTGACACGTTCTGAACGACATGTGTATAAAGTTCGGAAGGTACCGAACCGGAGTGATAAACAGAACATGGTGGGCAAAAGCTATAAGAAAGTAATAATGAAGCAAAGAGTCGATAGGATCTAACAGATTGAGACCAGGCGTGAAGGGGAAAGAGGGAATAAGGGAGGGTCATATGAAGCAACGCTTAAGAAGTTGTGTAGCGCAATCTTTCACCCAAGATGGGGAATTCCATGGTTACTAATACTTTGAAATCATAGTTTTCCACAAGTGAAGGTCCATTATATGGATATTAATTCAAAAAATGACGCCATTCATTATAGTGGACCCTCTCCATGCAAAATACAATTCCTATAATGGACCCGGTCGTTAGCCTATTATAAACCACAAGGGTCCATGGAAAACGGATATTCAAAAATGTTTTAAAAAATATGTAAAATATAGAGATTTGCAACGTAAATTAATTTTTTTAGGTTCTATCGAAAGTTACTAATATTGTAAGTGCCATCGGTAGGGTGTTTAGCATTACTAGTTCAGAATCTATACCTATAAAGAAGGATTTCTGTCTGTCTGGACAGACAGACGTCCGTATGTTCCTTATAGAATCGAAAACTACTGAACCAATCGGCATGAAAATATGCATGTAGAGGTTTTTTGGGGCCAGGAAAGGTTTTAGTGATGGTTAGAAACCCCTCCCCCCACTAAGAGGGGGGGCTCCCATACAAATGAAACACAAATTTCTGCATAACTCGACAACTAATCAAGCAAATAGAACAAAATTTGGCATGTGGGTGTTTTCGGTGACAAGAATTTATTCTATGGTAAATTGAGACCCCTCCCCTCTTAATAAGGGGAATTATAACTCCTCTCCTCCTTAAAAGGGGGGGCTTCCATACAAATTTCCTCATAACTCGAGAACTAATCAAGCAAATGGAACCAAATTTGGCACATGAAGGTTTTCGAGGGCAAGAATATTTTCCATAGTAAATTAGGACCCCTCCCCACTTTAAGAGGGGGGGCTCCTGTACGAAAGAAACAATTTTCCTCATAACTCGAGAAGTAATTAAGCAAATGGAACCAAATTTGGCATGTGGGTGTTTTTGGAGACAAAAATTTTTTCTATGATGAATTGGGACCCCTCCCCGTTTTAGGAGGGGGGGCTCCTATACAAATGAAATACAAATTTCCTCATAACTCGAGAGCTAATCAAGCAAATGAAACCAAATTTGGCATGTGAAAGTTTTCGAGCGCAAGAATATTTTCTATGGTGAATTATGACCCCTCCCAACTTTAAGAGGGGGGGCTCCTATACAAACGAAATACAAATTTCCTCATAACTCGAGAACTAATCAAGCAAATGGAACCAAATTTGACATGTGGGTGTTTTTGGAGACAAAATTTTTTTCTATGATGAACTGGGACCCCTCCTCACTTTAGGAGGGGGGGCTCCTATACAAATGAAATACAAATTTCCTCATAACTCGAGAGCTAATCAAGCAAATGAAACCAAATTTGGCATGTGAAAGTTTTCGAGGGCAAGAATATTTTCTATGGTGAATTAGGACCCCTCCCAACTTTAAGAGGGGGGGCTCCTATACAAACGAAATACAAATTTCCTCATAACTCGAGAACTAATCAAGCAAATAGAACCAAATTTGGCACGTGGGTGTTTTTGGAGACAAACATTTTTTCTATGATGAATTGGGACCCCTATCCACTTTAGGAGGGGGGCTCCTATACAAATGAAATTCAAATTTCCTCATAACTCGAGAACTAATCAAGCAAATAGAACCAAATTTGGCAAGTGGAGGTTTCTGGAGGCAAAAATATTTTCTATGGTCAATTAGGACCCCTCCCCCCACTAAGAGGGGGGGCTCCCATACAAATGAAACACAAATTTCTGCATAACTCGACAACTAATCAAGCAAATAGAACAAAATTTGGCATGTGGGTGTTTTCGGTGACAAGAATTTATTCTATGGTAAATTGAGACCCCTCCCCTCTTAATAAGGGGAATTATAACTCCTCTCCTCCTTAAAAGGGGGGGCTTCCATACAAATTTCCTCATAACTCGAGAACTAATCAAGCAAATGGAACCAAATTTGGCACATGAAGGTTTTCGAGGGCAAGAATATTTTCCATAGTAAATTAGGACCCCTCCCCACTTTAAGAGGGGGGGCTCCTGTACGAAAGAAACAATTTTCCTCATAACTCGAGAAGTAATTAAGCAAATGGAACCAAATTTGGCATGTGGGTGTTTTTGGAGACAAAAATTTTTTCTATGATGAATTGGGACCCCTCCCCGTTTTAGGAGGGGGGGCTCCTATACAAATGAAATACAAATTTCCTCATAACTCGAGAGCTAATCAAGCAAATGAAACCAAATTTGGCATGTGAAAGTTTTCGAGGGCAAGAATATTTTCTATGGTGAATTAGGACCCCTCCCAACTTTAAGAGGGGGGGCTCCTATACAAACGAAATACAAATTTCCTCATAACTCGAGAACTAATCAAGCAAATGAAACCAAATTTGGCATGTGAAAGTTTTCGAAGGCAAGAATATTTTCTATGGTGAACAAGGACCCCTCCCAACTTTAAGAGGGGGGGCTCCTATACAAACGAAATGCAAATTTCCTCATAACTCGAGAACTAATCGAGCAAATGGAACCAAATTTGACATGTGGGTGTTTTTGGAGACAAAATTTTTTTCTATGATGAACTGGGACCCCTCCTCACTTTAGGAGGGGGGGCTCCTATACAAATGAAATACAAATTTCCTCATAACTCGAGAGCTAATCAAGCAAATGAAACCAAATTTGGCATGTGAAAGTTTTCGAGGGCAAGAATATTTTCTATGGTGAATTAGGACCCCTCCCAACTTTAAGAGGGGGGGCTCCTATACAAACGAAATACAAATTTCCTCATAACTCGAGAACTAATCAAGCAAATGGAACCAAATTTGGCACGTGGGTGTTTTTGGAGACAAACATTTTTTCTATGATGAATTGGGACCCCTATCCACTTTAGGAGGGGGGCTCCTATACAAATGAAATTCAAATTTCCTCATAACTCGAGAACTAATCAAGCAAATAGAACCAAATTTGGCAAGTGGAGGTTTCTGGAGGCAAAAATATTTTCTATGGTCAATTAGGACCCCTCCCAACTTTAAGAGGGGGTGCTTCTACACAAATGAAATACAAATTTCCTCATAATTCGAGAACTAATCAAGCAAATGGAACCATATTTGGCATGTGGGTGTTTCTGGAAGCAACCATTTTTTCTATGATGAATTAGGACCCCTTACCTTTTTAAGAGGGGGGGGCTCTCATACAAACGAAATACAAATTTCCTCATAACTCTAGAACTAATCAAGCAAATGGAACCAAATTTGGCATGTGGGAGATTTTGGAGTCTTGAATTTATTTTACGATAGTTAGAGACCTCTCACCCCTGTGGTAGGGGGACATGGACTATTATACAAATAAAACAGAAATTTTTGCGAAACTCAAAAACTAATCAAACTCGAGAAATTCGAGACTCTTCCATAAAACATTAGTCAATACAAGACCACAAAAACTATCTATAGTAACACTAGATCATTCAGGACGAGACGGTCGCGAGTGTTGCCGGTGACCCGCCGTCGGAAGCGCCGCCCACTGGGGGGCTTGCAAAACTCGAGATCGTGACAAAGATCATCCGAGATTCATGATTTATGTACAACACAGGTTAATTTGTGGCAATATGAAGTTTGTCGGGTCAGCTAGTAATTCATAAAAGAAGACAACTCAAGCACTAAAGGGTCCACTAATGGTTAATCTACCCTACATCAAGTCCGGCAAAAGACAAGTGGGGGAACATGAATACTATGCTACTACCTACTATGGGCCTTTATAAGATACTAAGAAGGTCATAAGCCGCGCTGCGAGGTGCTCGTACTACTTACTTCAGCAGCCGAGAGCCGAGGTGGCTCTAAAAATACTCAACCGCAAACGGAGCCTGTGGAGTATCAGGGCGCCTTCCACAGTAATCCGCCCCTACCGCATCATGAGGGGCTCTGATGAGGCGGACTTTTCTCTCCCCTCAACTCGTGGGATTCTTATGGATAACAAAATCAAAAATATAACAAGTGCAGATACGGTGGAAAACCCGTTCGCGAGAGGAGGCATCCAGCGTTCTCCACCAAGGGTGGAGAAGGATGTAACTAGGAGCGCTAGTGTGGGTGGCAAGGGCAGTGGTATGCCTACCACGCCGGACACAGCAATGAACGGCCCAGCTAATCAGGGCGATGGAAAAGAATAGAGACGCAGTACCTAAAGTGGTAGCAGCGTCACAGCAGCTCGATATAATAATCGAGTTCACGTCAGGTCGCGGCAATTTCTCCAAGGACCTAAAGCAGAGCTTGCTCATGCTTTGGAGAACCTTGAATGCTGCGACCAAAACGCACAACGACCGCATGGCGCGTACAGGAGAGGTGAAGAAGGTGACCGTGACGGTGTCGACGACAGTACAGACGGACTCCTGCCCATTAACGGAGTGTCCTAACGCGACCCTGGAGGCCACGGAAAGCGCTACCAGCAGCGGTAAGGCGTCTGCCAACCGTCTGAGAAAGTCCCCGGAGAATAGCACCCTTGGTTGGCAGAGCTAACCGATGAACCAGCGGGAAGCTCCAAGACGAGCGGCCCGTGGACCGAGGTTAAGGCTCAAGAGGAAAGGAAGAGGAGGCTCCACTAAAAAACAGCCCAAACCCAAAAAAACCCAAACCGGCAAGGAAGCGAGCGAAGAAGGGCGACGCTCTTATCCTGAAAACCGACGGGTCGAAATATTTGGTGGTTTTAAGGGCCATGAGAGGAGACGCCCTACACAGGGATCTGGGCGCGGACGTGCGGAGCATCCGCCGCTCACGTACGGGCGATATGATCCTTGAGTTAAAGAAGGACGCCACCAAGAAGAGTTCAGCATACAAGTCCATAGCGGAAAGAGTGCTCGGGGATGGAATGCAGCTACGTGCTCTCACACCAGAAGTGACTCTCCAGCTTAAAAACCTGCATGAGATCATCGAAGCTCTTAAAGAGCAAAGTGGAGTGGTGGTGGCAACCGAGGCGGTTCGCCTACGCAAGGGTCCGGCCGAGACCTAGGTAGCCACCATAAGACTACCGGTGGCGGATGGAAACGAAGCCCTGAATGGTGCTAGGATAAAACTGGGGTGGTCGGTATACCCACTGAGCGTGCTTAAGCAGTCGGAAACTTGCTTCCGAGTCCAAGGTGCCCGGCCGGTATGCCGGCGACTAGGCCACGTTCATAGTGCAAGTGACACAACTCAACCTGGACCACTGCAGCACGGCTCAGCAGCTGCTACACCAAGCAGTTGCTGAGTCAGCATGGACATTGCCACAATCTCGGACCCATATCGCGTCCCTGCGCTGCGGTGATTGCGGTATACCCGATCCAAACGCTGATCATTTGGTTGAAGTATTGGCGCATGCGTGTGACGCTACCATGTCTAGGAAAAGCCGACCTTACTGTTGGGCATCTAAAATTGCGGAACTCCGCGGAGCGTGCTTTCGTGTGAGGAGAGCTATGCAAAGAGCTCGTTTACACAAAGGCAGGGTTGTATGTCGAGTAGCACTTGTAACGAGCCTGTTTTGAAAGGTTATGTGCCAGTGCCAATGCGAACCCGTGGGGTGATGCCTACAGGGTCGTTATGGCAATGACCAGGGACGTGATGGTGCCCGCAGAGCGATCGCCAGAGATGTTGGAGCGGATCCTCGAGGGCCTCTTTCCGCGCCACGAGCCAAGACGCTGGCCTCAGGCCGCTGAGTCGTCCCACGGCCGTTGTTCCAATATCTCAGACCACAGCGTAAGGCGGTCGGCCTCTCAGCCGAACATCCAAAGTAACGTGGGCGAGGGCGGTTTAGAGGTCGGGGAGGAAGTGACGGTTACGAAAGAGGAACTCATTGAGATCGCTAAATCCCTAAAGGTGAGCAAGGCACCGGGACCAGACGGAATGCCGAATATGGCCATTAAAGCGGCTATTTCAGAGGCTCCCGAATTATTCGGAGCAGTAATGAGTAGATGCCTGGAAGATGACCACTTCCCGGATAGATGGAAGCGACAGAACCTGGTCTTATTGTTGAAGCCGAGAAAACCTCCGGGTGTCCCCTCGTCATATAGGCCGATCTGTCTACTCGATACTGCCGGCAAGGTGCTGGAGAGGGTTATCTATTTATTTATTTATTTATACTAGTCTTCGAAATTTCGTACAGACAGTTCTTAGTAATTACTTATTCTAAGTTTGAAAGTAGTCCGAGTAACATTCCCAAGTAACACACAAAACAAGTTAGAAAATAATATTCGTTGAAATTAGTCGCTTAAGAGTACTATAAACGTACTTAGAAAACATATGTCGTTATTATTAAGGTTTTGAGATGTTTTGGGATAACATGAATTTATTTGACAGCTCATATCAAATGTATAATGTTTGTTTTGTCAACATGTCAACACGAAGTTTTTATTATGTCTCCATTACTAAATTTAAACTACTGGAAGAACAAGTTGTAGCTTATACTATAATAACGTTTTAAATTGGTATGAAATAACCTGATACATACTTCTTTCAATTCTTGTTTCATTAGTCTTAAATTTTTTGCGCTTTTCAGGTAATAGAGAAGTTCTGATATATGTAATATTATACTATTCGATAACAAGCTGTGTTGCGTGGGTTAAAATCATAATCGTCAGAAACAGTATTAAATACACGACAACATACGTCAAATGGATTGTTTTGAGCGAATTGAGTACGGTGCATTGGAAGCCTAAAGAAATCAGCTCGTCGAGTATGCCTTGGTGGAACGTTAAATCGGACTCGACTTAGGAGCTCCGGGCTGTCGATATTACCTCCAAGAAGATCAAAGATGAATAGTCGTTGCAGCAAAGTTCTGCTATTCGCCAACGTTGGCAGACGTATCAAAGCGCATCGATGTTCGTAAGGAGGCAGTCGAATTGGGTCATCCCAGGGCAGCAACCGCAGAGCGTACCAAACGAAGTGACGCTGGATTCGTTCGATCCGGTTGATATGGACAGCGTGGTAGGGCGCCCATACAAGCGCCCCATACTCAAGGATACTGCGTACAATCGCACAGTAGAGAGCCTTCAAGCAATAAGGGTCGGTAAACTGCTGCGTATTCCTTTTTATGAAGCCCAGAATAGCGTACGCTTTAGCAGTAGTAGCTGTAATGTGCTGAGTGAAACATAATTTGTTATCTAGAAGAATCCCCAAATCTTTAACGGAATCGACTCGGGTGATACTAGCTGAATCCATTTTGTAGTCAAACAAGGTGAGATGCCTATTTCTGCAGAATGAGATGACATTACATTTCTGCACGTTCACGTCCATTCCGTTGAGTTTGCACCAACTTAACAGCGAATCGATGTCAGATTGTATGGCAGAGCAGTCAACACTGGAAGCGACTACCCGATAGAACTTCAGATCGTCCGCAAACATATACTTGGACGATTTTATCGTGGAGCACAAGTCGTTTACAGACTCGTACAGTACACTGAGGGTACAAACGGTCTGTCAAGGAACCAATTCGGCTTTCAAAAAGGCAAATCTACGGTGGCTGCCATCTTGTCTGTCACTAAGACAGCCGTGGTGGCAATCCAGCGCAAGAGGACAGGTATTCGCTATTGCGCAGTTGTCACGCTCGGCGTGAGAAATACGTTTAATAGCGCTAGTTGGGACTCCACAGCCAACTCGCTTCGGAACGTCCAAGTGCCGATGTCGCTGTACAGGATTCTGGAAAATTATTTCCAGAATTGTGTGCTGTGCTACAACACGGAGGAGGGTCAGAAGTGCGTTCCAATCACCGTAGGGATTCCGCAAGGTTCCATACTGGACCCGGTGTTCTGGAACGTCATGTATGACGAGGAGTTGAAGCTAAAGTTCCCGGTAGGGGTGGTGATTGTCGGCTTCTACGGTTCTAGTCTACGGTGAATCTATCAGAGAGGTTGATTCGATGGTTGCCCACTTTATAAGCATTGTCGAAGATTGGATGCGCTTCAAGAAACTGGAGCTAGCGCATCATAAAACGGAGGTTATCGTGGTGAACAACCGCAAGTCGGTGCAGTCAACGCGGTCCTTAAAGCTACTGGGAGCCATGATCGACGACATGCTCAAGTGCGGGAGCCACGTCGACTACACCTGCAAGAAGGCTTCCACATCTATTTCGGCATTGTCTTGTACGATGTCTAATAGCTCTGCAGTATATGGCAGCAAGCGAAGGCTTTTAGCCAACGTGGTCCAGTCCATACTTAGGCATGGCGGACCGGTGTGGTCATCGGCGTTAGGAACCAAAAGCTACCTAGGTAAGCTGGGAAATTACCTATCGTCTCATGTGCTTGAGTGTGACGAGTGCGTAACGCACAGTTTCATATGACGCAATCTGCGTGTTTTCGGGTATGATGCCTATTGGCATCATCATCAGTGAGGACGTAGAGTGCTTCAACCAACGTGGAACTAGAGGCATACGGAGTACCACAAGATCGGCCTCGATGACCACATGGCAGCGGGCATGGTCTGATTCCACAAAGGGCCGGTGGACCCTTCGACGTATTCCGAAAGTATCCGGGTGGGTCGACAGGCGCCAGGGCGAAGTCAACTTCCACCTGACACAGAATCTGTCAGGGCATGATTGTTTTAGACAGTATCTGCACAAGTTCGGGCATGCGGAGTCCACCGCGTGTCAGGAATGCGTGAATGTAGAAGAAACTGCAGAACATGTTTTCTTTATATGACCTCGTTTCGTGGGCGCGAGAAGCAACATGCAGGCAGTAAGCGAATAGCACACCACTCCGGATATCTTAGTCCAAAGGATGTGTTCTAGCTCGGACGTCTGGGAAGCGGTCAATGCGGCTGCTACCCAGATTGTACTTGAGCTACAAAACCGCTGGAGAGCCAATCAATGGCGAGTAAATAGCCTAATTATTAGAGTCCAGTAGTTATCTGAGAGGGTGCGTTTAGCACAATAGCCCCTCTCTGAAGTAATACCAATACCGATAAGGTGGTGCCAGGGCGGATTGACGATGGAGGGTTTTAGTGGTTCTGGATCCTCACGCCCCACTAGGGGGTCGGGATACCTAACCCTAACTCCCTGAGTTGTCTTCTCAGGTGTCTGAGAGTACCGTATCTTCTAAGGTGCTGAGCAGATTTCCCTATTCGTAAAAAAAATAATATCCTTTTTTGGCAGGGATGGCTTCTTGAAGCTCACTTCACGCCGTGCGAATCGTTACACCCGGTTATTTACAGATTTTGACACGAAAATAGCTTCTGAAAACGATGCAAAGAGTTACATCGGAAGCTGCTCAAAAACAAATATGTTTTTGTTTTGTTTTTACAGCATGGGACAACTGTCATATTTGAATAGTAGGCTGGTAACATCAAATACTGTGGTTTTTGGGTGGTTTTGTATTTTAATTCTGCTTGTTTCGGCAAAAAAGTAAGGGGGAGCACAATTCCTCTATTTCACTATAACTGTTTCGTTTTGCCTGATTTTCGTTTCATCCAAGAATTCGGTTAAACTTTTAATTGAAATACAGTGTGTTAGGTATCTTAGTGCAGATATTTTATGTCAGACTGTGTTCATCGCACGCAGTAATCTAGTGCGCTATGCGTGCTGTATACTAATCCTAATACTAATTCAACTAATTCAATTCTAATACTAATTCAACACCAAATACGATATGTTTAATATGAAATCGCAACGAAACTAAAAGAGATAGGCGTGTTACGTCAAAGAACGAATTGAAATACGGCACTAAAGCTTTAACTTGGTGAATAACAGCAATCAGTATTATCACACATTTTTAGGAGAAATTCGATAAAACGTCTTGAGAAACACTTATTTCAAAGCTTTATGCTTCTAAAAAGTAACCAAAACTCATGAAGTAGGAGGCTTAAGACCAGTTATCAATACAAAATTTAACCGTAACCGAATTGAGCTAGCTAGCTTAGTTTTTGTACTAGAGCTGAGAGCTAATTTAAGACAAACAGAACCGAAAATCAAAAATGTTCAATAACTCTGTAATAGTTGAGATTTGGCCATATACGTAGAAGGATTTTTTTCGTTAAATATGGTCCTCTTTCACCCCCTGAAATATCGGCACTAAGCTACCTAACACCCTGTATAAACCTGAACAAGTCTTAACAATAGAAACTTCTTTCAGATCCAAAGGGAGAAATGTGAAATTATTAAAAAGTAGCAAATGAATAAAGGAATTTGAAATTTGCTAATTAAGGTTAGATGCTATGAACTGCACCAAACCTTCCAGTTAGCTTCGAGGTACGATGCTGGTCAAGCAAACCAGTCATCGCATGTTTGCATCTCGGCTGAGCGGTACAGTTAGAGTCAGTAACATCGTTCCACTAGCCCCATAATTATCCTGTACTCTAATAACCGGCTACGAAGTTTGTCGATAAAGAAGTCAAGTCTTAAAGACGTCTTAAAGTCTTAAAGACTTAAAGACCTCAGGCTCTGCTTTGCTCTACATTGCTATGAACTATAATAATTCTTAATAAGGAGTCATGCCACATGATTTTTCTAGGTTTTAGCCTCCGATTTTAAATGTTTAGTAGAAGTATAGCATTATAAATTGATTGTAAAGTTAAATTTGTTATGGGGTTGGGTCGCCGAAAATCCGACGATTTGTCCAATATTCGTGGCTCCAGCTCAAAGTAACGCTATCAACCTTTTTTGCAATCATGGTTTTCGTGAGTCCGACTATTTTTATTTAGGTTGCAGGTTTGCCTGTAGATTACAAGTGTTTTAATTAATAGAAGATTGCAAATTTTAAGGTTGTTTCAAGGGTTTGGTATCGTATCGGCTAGCCTACCTACCTAGTAAAATAACATACAATTAAGTTGAAACTCATCACGGCTATGTTGAGAACCCTTGGAACAGAAACACGCGTTCTAATTGTTTCTTTCCCTAAATCAGCATATTTTATTCAACAGCCGTTTCAGCTCGATTACAAATATCGTCAA
Source organism: Sabethes cyaneus (assembly GCF_943734655.1). Lineage (NCBI taxonomy): Eukaryota > Metazoa > Arthropoda > Insecta > Diptera > Culicidae > Sabethes > Sabethes cyaneus. Next base: position 179,870,463 of record NC_071355.1, read on the forward strand.
TCATACCGGTAATCCTATTCCGTCCAAACACCTCTGGTAAAGAGTCTGTGATTGCCGTTTCCGGTCACGTTACTAAATCAGGGGTGTTGGAATGCAAAGCATTTACCTTTTGGGTTTGTCGTCTACTGAACGTTGCTTCTACGTTCCACAGGCTGCCAATGGCCTAGCGAGTTCGGGGAATTATGATGTTCCAGTGATTCTTGACTAGTTTACCACCAAGAAAAAAAACGAACGAAAAAAAAACTAGTCAACCAGCACACCCACTATCATTTGAATACACAAACACATACAGACACACGCGTCGCAAAGAATGTTCCGAATGCGAACAAGTGATAACATAAACCTCACACCTTGCTCATCCGCTGAAAATGGCTAGCTGGTGGCTGTTACACAATTGATTTCATATTTTTTCCTTCCAATAAATTGCACTTTTGCACTTCGCTTGCCAAAATACCAGCACATTTAACTACCAGCAAGGATTGGAACCACAACCGTAACTGCGTCACCAGGAGTATTGAATCCACTTCACCCCTGCCATTTCCTAGAAATAGCGCATGTGATGATATTTTGGTACATAGATTGCACTGGCGTGTATCATAAACGGTTTTTCTCTTCGGTAGCTGGAGCTAGCACTCGAACGCCCAGCTGTTGAATCACTGTGTTATCCGCACGGGATGGCGAACGGGCCCGAGCAGACGGTTGGACCAGTATAATATCCACTTTTCTGGGCCCTTTTGTGGCCTTCTCGAGGCTTCACACTGCCATGAGGGTGAGGGTGCGACTTTTCGCACCGCTGAGCAAATCCGGAACTATACCACTATTGCAGTGCGGAAACAGCGCGCGGACTGCAGCCACGACCAACGTTCGGGACGATCACAACTCGACTGAACTTGGTCGGTCGGTTGGGTGGTCTTTTCCTTTCAGAGTCCTGACTGGCAGGTGCGTGAGATGGAGATATCGGTATGGTTATCTCGATGGGAACTCCTTTTTCTGAGAGAGGAAAGCTTCGCTTTCCGAGTAAGAGCAAAAGTGGTTTCAAGTGAAGCTTTTCATTCAGCACAGTTTGCTGCTGCTGGAAAGGACAGGATCCGTGCGGCGTCGAATTGATTGTGTGCTACGAGCGAGCGGACTGACGTGCATCTGTGGGTTGGATAATTTATTATTTATTCAATTATGAGGGTATATTAAACGCATTTGGGCTGGTCGTAATGATTACTGTACATTTGACTCATCTCAGGCTTTTCATGGGATTTTATGGTGCGCTTAACTTTATGAAGCCTGTGGGATTTTTAGATAAAGGTGATTTCCTCTCTGTGGCTGTATGTAGGTATAGCAGGTACGTACTAGTCACGTAACTTTACGTAGGTATCAACCGTCTGTTACAAAAGCTTGAAGCTTGAAGAAAGGAATTTTTTAGATACTTTTTTTAAATTTTCTGTGTATGCGCGATATACAGTTTACATTACAGTTTACAAAAAAAAATTGATTACTTAATTGAAATGTGTGTGACTTATTATTTGAATTCGAACATTCTATCTATTTTGGTTAGTTTTGACAAATGGTTTCGAAAAATGGTTACGAAAAACTGTTAAAGTCATGGGAGTTAAGTGGTCTCTAAAAGGACGTTTACTTAGAATCGTAATCTATCTGTGGATGGATCAGACATAAAAATTTCAACTACTGTCTGCAACTCCGCTACTGGTTTCAACCTCACTACCCAACTCGGTCGCTCTTAGGATACACCTGTTGTATTCTTTCTATTTTGTACTTAATTATCGCTAGTGTTTTCTCCGGAACTGGAGGACGCCATCGCTCAGTTCATTCCTGCAACTTAGCTAGGTACTCCGACTTCTTTCCAAAATTTCTGCAGCCCTTTTTGAATCGCCTGTCAGTATCGTCAGTCATTTCATAGGGACTGCCGATGAATCGGGATATTTACGCTGATGGAAGAAAGCTAAAATTAAGAAATGACCTGGGCTCAACAGCTCGGATCTTTGAAACATTTGACATGGCAGCCAGAGGTGTCAACCACCGTTAGTTTCGAGGTACGATGCTGGTCTAACCAGTCAGTCGTGGTATGTTCGAATCTCGGGTAGGTGGTACTGCTAGATAGAGTCAGTAGGATTGTTGCACTAGCCCCGTAACTATCCTGTACTCTAATAGTCGGCTGTAAAGTCTAAGTTTAAGCCCAAGGTTTTGCTTTTTTGCCAGAGATCTCAAATTAAGGCAATCTTTCACTAGCATCAATACTGTGGCATATGCCTTCGATCGATACTGCTGCATAATTCTCGAAAACATGCAACAAATGGTTTTTAGCCGACTCAGCTACTCCTTCCCACAACCTTCCGAAATGGGGAGTGGTTGATGAATATAACTGCCAATAGATGCCTTCATTCCCAATTTTTTTCGGTGTTCTTTATTGCGCAGTAAAGTGAATAAAGATTTAACTGATATCGAGCTCCTATGAAACATTACCCGAAAATATAAACGAATATCACAGAACAGAAGTGGAAGTCCGAACGATTCGGCGATCACAACTGGTAACAGAGTCTTTTTTTTATTTTTCTTTGAGAAGGTTTTCGCATAGAAGCAAATAACAGCAATATAAGCAGAACGTTCGCTGCCAATGGCATAGCAGCTTTCACATGCTTTCCTGTGTACTCGTATGCGTTCGTGTGTTTTCGTGGAAAAAAGTGACTCGCTAACGCCAGGTTCGCTAGTATCTGTAGAAAGTAGCATGTACGTGTTTGGATTTCTACTTCCACTTCTGTTCTATGCGAATATCCTCTTTTCTAAATTAATCTGCGCAAAGACTTAAGAAAACATTTCGTATTTGTCTGTCACTAACTCCAGTAGACAGCATTGCAGTTAGGGCCCGGTTGTACATAAAATGGCCCATAACAATCAATTACAGTTCCGAAAAAAATCCCTCAACACTGAATTATACAAAAGGGTGTGATACAGAATCAGAATTCTGCGCAACTATCAGTCGGTAATGCAGCACTGATCGACGGTGTGGACTATTTGAACCTATATCAGGTCAATATACAGCGCAACCATCTTAGTCGTTTGCTTGATTTGGTGTTTGCTAGTGATATCAATCTGGTAGATGATAATATTCATACAACAAAAAAGGGTTGTTTATATAAACGATCTTGGCATCACTCTTGACCTGTGAACTGTCATTTGATAGTCATCGTTCAAGGATGATTTCCAAAGCAACCCGGCAGCGAGTTTTTAAGGCCAAACTAGGACGTGATTTTGATAACCCGTATTGTCTCAAAGCACTCTACTATACAGTAGTTCGTCCGCTTCTCGACAATGTGTGTCTAATCTGGACTCAACACCAGTTATACTGGAGTCTTGGGATGGAATGAGTACAGAAAAGGTTTATACGACTGGCTCTGCCTTATCTGCCCGAAAGTGACCTAAAAAAAATTACCACCGTATCCCGATCGCTGTTATTTGCTTGACAATATAACAGACTATATTTGTGGCAAAATTGCTAAACAGTGAGGTTGATTCGCCGGAATTACTGTCATTATCCGTGCGTCAAGAAGATCTTCGATCGATCTGAATGATCTTCAGCAAGAATAGCCAACTCCTAGCCTTCGCAGACGACCTCGACATCCTTACTCGAAACCCTGAGACGGCAGAGGCAATCTACGCCAGACTAAAAACGGAGGATTAGATTATGGATCAATGCGTCGAAAATCAAATTTATACTAGGAAAAGACTCAAGAGATATCAACATTCGCTTCCCACGGGTAGTGACTATTGACGAAAATGAACTAGAGATTTCCCCTTCACAAGACGCTTCTATCAAGGAGCATACGCCGCCGCACAAAGCTGACGATATACAAAACACTAATCAGACCGGTAGTCCTCTATGGACTTGAGACAGTAACTTTGCTTACGGAAAACATACGTGCACTGCCGTATTTAAACGAAGGGTGTTGCGGACTATTTTTGGCGGAGTACAAACGGATAGCAGAGAGTGGCGTAGGCGTATGAGCCACGAGTTGCAGGCACTACTTGGAGAGATTTCCATCGTACATCTGACGAAAATTTGGAGATTATGGTGGGCAGGCCTCGTCGTAAGGATGCCGGATGACTGTGTAGTGAAATCTGTTCTTTTGAAGAACCCCACCGGCATCAGGAATAGAGGGGACGGGCTCGACCAGTTTGAAGACGACTTGCATATGTCGAGACATTCAACGCATTGGCGACGAGTGACCCTGGATCGAGTACAGTGGCAAGGAATTCTTGATACAGCAAAAGCTAATCCGGCTCTCGAATGGTAGAAAGAGAAGAAGAAGTTCTGTTGCAATTGTAGCATGGCTTGAATCCTACTTATATAATCGGAAAATTGCTGTAAAGCTGGGTGCAGCCAATCAGATTGAGGTTCAGTAACGGTCTTGGTGTCCCACAAGGCAGTGTATTGGGATTCTTACTATTTATGTCACCAAACAACTACCTTCTGTCATACGATAATTACACGCAGATGATGCTAAGATCTGTCAGCTTATTGAAACTTACAACTCTGCAATAGATTTCATTGTTTTATTCGCAGATTTGCTTCTACTCCCAAAACTACATGACGCTAAGCATCTCTAAATGCTCGGCAATCAGGTTTCATCGCAAAAGCAGTCTTTGCACAGCTATCACATTGATGGAATACTTCTGCCACGCTGCGCAGTGGTCAGTGATCTCGGGGTAGTTTTGGATGCTCGACTGTTCACCAACTTCTTTTTCGTCGTGAGTTTGCTTCTCGCTTTCATCAATTTTTCAGATCTTCTTTAGCTTTCACTTGAGGATGGTCCAATTGGTACTCTGGCGTGTTGGGAATGTTCTTGTCCATGGGCATCACCTGCATGCTGTTGGCGACATACCACTCCGTGGCCTTTGTTCTGGCTGGCATAAAGTCAAACCCGGCCAAAACAGATCGGAATCTTGTTACTTTAGGAAAAGCAGCAAACGTGTTTACGAACACCTATTTACGTAAATTTTCTGGTTAACGCGGTTCTGGTTGCACTGGAAATATCACTTTCCGATTCACAGCACATACATAGCCTATCAAATCCGGTATTTCTCAGCAAACTTTGATAGGTTCATATTCTTGAAAATGTCTGCCACCTTGACCCTTTCAATAGTCGTACAAAATTCCTACTCAGGTAGCTGTTTTAAGTTTGTCTCGACGAAGATTTCGTCGTTCGTCATCACGCGATTGAACTCCGTCAGTATCTTAAAACTTGCTTCAGATAGTATTAGAATTTAGAACACAAACAATTGCGTGTATTTCAGTTATTTATTATCGAATTCCAAATCTTTTCTTACACAAATGTAGAATTTTCTTCATACTTTTAGGAAAAAATACGGATATAATTATTCGTCACGGTTTCGGAGGAATTCTCGAACTTTTCCTGTAGTATGGCTCATTAGGCGGCGCACACTTTCTTCGTCCATCGTTTTGGCTATCTTATTCCATCAGGTCTTCATCTGATTGATGTCTTTGACAACTTTTCCCTTTGCCTTGAGTCTCCTCTTCATGATTGCCCAGTATTTCTCAATAGGGCGGAACTGGAAGTAATTGAGTGGGTTAAGGTCTTTCGGAACAAACTGGACCCCTTTCTCTGCATACCATTCTTGAACGACTTTGCTGTAATGACTTGCTTGCCAAATCTGGCCAACACATCACGGGATGGTGGTGAGAACGAATGAAATTAAGTCGATTCTAGAGACACTCGTTTTGGTACAGTTCCGACGTCATTGTCTTATTTATAACGAAAAATTTCGTTTTTCTGGCACAGCTGCAAATGTCCTGCCAAATCATAAGTTTTCGTGCAAATTTGTCGATAAAACAAGATTGAATTTGCTTGGAACATCCCCCCGAGCCGTTGCCAAGTAAAATTTTTGACCTGGCATTTGTCCGAAGTCAGCCTTGACGCAGGTTTCATCGTCCATCAGAAGACATCCGTCGAACTTGGTTAGCACCCGGTCGTATAGCTTTCGAGCACGGATTTTGGCCACACTATTCTGTTTCTTGGTTTGGTTTGGCTGTTTGCTAGCTCGATACGACTTGATTCCTTCCCGGAGTCGAATTCTTCTCAAGATACTATGGGCAGCACCGAATTTTCCAGCCAAATCACGGTCCGACAGATTGGGATTCCTCTTGGTGGTCTTCAAAATATTATCACGCAATTTCCGGTCGACAGTTCCACTTTGATGATTAGCTTGAGGTTTCCGAATCGTCGTCGATGTTTCCTTATACCGTTTGATAACGCGCCATACGGTATTTCTGGGTAATTTCAGCTGTTTAGCTGCAGACCTAGAATGGATTTTCCAAAAAACTGTGCACAATTTTTTCCCTTACAGTCATTACAGTCGTTTTGCGGAATGTCAAAAATACGTAAGTGAAGCTAACAAAATTTCCAACACGTGGGCGTCAAGAACTTCCAAATCCGTCCACCAAGAGCACCACAATATGTGCAAAAGTTTGTTCCAATTCTAAATAAAGCAAGCTTTAGTGTACAGCTTCAACGATCGTGTTTTTAACGTATTGTTTTGCTTATCATCGCGATTCGGAGTAACTGCCATCTTATAAGACGACAGACCACCTATTTTTTTTAGTTCGATACAAGGTTGTAGACACCACTCCCAATTTGTTTGCGAACTTTCGGGCGAAGAGGTAAGGGCTCGGCTTGAAAGCGCCTACCACTGATTTTGTCATCGCTGTGGTTTCCGGTTTTGGATTTTCTCCACGTTCAGGCTTCCTAGCTGCTAACAAACAATGCTCGAACACATTTATTATATTGTTAGTGACAATAAATTTGGTCATTTATAAGGATTTCATTAACTCGACCAGTAGTTTGGATTTTCATGATGCATGAACAACATTTTGGTGCACTGTTTTTCTTGCTTGGAAGCCATTTTGATGACTGAAGAGCACTGCCCATAAATGGAAGTCCATCACATCTGAAAAACCCGATTTAATCCACCTAGTGATGAAAGGAACCTTTGTTATACGGTCTTACTTGCTATTTGAGATAGAAATCGACACGTCTTTGGAAAATAATTCATTTATTGGTTGTAGTTGCGTAGTGCGTTGGTTTACATAATATTTTTGAAAATTGAATAAGTTTACAAAATTTGAACAAAATAGGAACACTTTTAAATTTTGATGAAAAAAGGATCATGAAATTGCTGAGTAAGGATAAGTAAGTTGTTATTAATCTGAGTAAGTGCAAATAAAAGTAAGTTGTAAGAGGAAATCTTATCCTTTAGCATATACATTGTCTAGTAAAGGTCTAGTTTATAGGTTTTTAAACTATGCATAGTTTCCTGTAATGCCATTCTATTTGAATCACATCAATAGAGTTTTCTTGAATAATTTTCATCAATTTCTATTAACTCACGCTGTTGTATTTTATACAGCACGTGTAGGTTTTTCAACGCCATATTGTTATAAAGTTACAAATCGTTGTTTAACTAACGTATATTCTTCAACAAACTTATTGTGAGCAAAATATCATAATTATTCAATGCATTAATAATTTAAATTGTTGGGAAAATTTATGCAGCAAAACTATCAGCAAATGTAAAATGTTTAAAATGTATCCGTCTGCTGATAGTCGAGTAATTCGGAGTCAAAATTAGGGTATTCTTTATAATCAAAGCTCTACAGTTCCTAAACAAGCAAACATACAGGTATACTATTTTCAGAAAAGTTGTGTATTTTTACTTTTTGTACAATTTTGTAGTACATGAAAAAGTCATGCAACAATTACAAAAAGAGCAGTGATAGAAAAACTGATTTTACAAATTCATATACAATAAATGAGATTTTTCTATCTTCGCTGCAGAGATAGAAGGTTACTGTCTTTAGCAAAATTTCCTGTAATAATATGCTCTATAACTTTGCAGGACACATCAATGTGTTATATTGACACTGAAGAAAAATATTTTTTTTATTTCACTTTTAGGGGGTTTAATAAAAATTTAAATTCCACCAGACGATAGAGCTTCCAATTTCAAGAAACTCTTCCAAAGGTTCGATCAACCTAAACCAAGTTTTTCCAGTCAAAACTCTAGTGCACACGTTTTCTTTGGTTTGGGGCTATTGTGCGCGCGAGTAACTGTGTTACAAAAGTTGGCGCGAGTGTTCGACGGTTAATATATTTTAATCGGTAAAACCAATTCTTATGAAATTTTGCATATATATTCGTAGTCTCAAAACCTCTCGTTTGATATTAAAATAATTGAAATTAGGTAAATTATCTTGGTTAAAATCATTATAAATTATTGTAAATTTTGGTGTGGTGTATACGGTTGCTCATAACTTTCAAATTAAAAGGCCAATCAAAAAACCATTCAATAGTGATCTATTAGGATATATTATCTTTCAAATGAGACTAATAGCGCATAAATTGGTTTGGCCATCTCTAAGAAACGGGCGATAATTATTACCTTGTCAAAACAGGTTTTTTAAGCATAACTTTTAAACTACTTGTTTGTTTTCAATTAAAAAATCCTGAACAATGTAGCTTTAATAAGGGCTTTCATTTGATACTAAGATCATTGAAATCGGTCATGTAGTTTTGAAGAAACCCGTGTCACGTATTTTTCACATTTTTGCTTATAACTCTTAAACGAAACGTCGTGTCACGAAACAACTCAATAGTGATCTACTAGACAATAACACCTTTCAAACAAAAGTAATAGCGAACCATTCGGTTCAGCCATCTCTGAGAAACAGGCGATAGAAAAAATCATTACATACATACACACACACACAGACATTGCTCAAATCGTCGAACCCTATCGATTGGTATATGTGACTTGGCCCTCCGGGCCTCGGATCAATTTCGTGTTTTTCGACCAATTTTTAAACCTTTGTTATAGTATAACAAAGGTAAAAACGTGCAACTACGAAAAACGCTGTTGAAGTCACCACAAATTTTTGTTTAATATTGAATCGCTTTTGGAAACAAATCGTCCAAATCGTCATAAAATCACCTGAATGTACATAACAGAATACTTTTACAAGCAATTTGTTCAGAAGTGACCTAAAATTTGTTCCAAAACTTAGAAAAACTGCCGAAGTTACTGATATGCGTTTATTTGTGCTTGAATAAGCAAGAATAAATGCATAACAGTCACAGCATGCCTTGATCCTTGCGTTGTCGGTGACTCGGCAGTATTTTCAAGACCACGTTGTTGTTTTCAAAATTCAAAATGTTTTTTTTTTGACTCAAATCTCTTCCTGGCGTTTTTCCTTTTTATTACAATTTGTTATATTGAGTTTATAGTGAGATCGCATGATGGGGTTTGTTTCACTCAGAAGCTAGTCGCTTTCCTGTGTGTCCAGAACACTCCCAGAATGTGTATGACCAATGTTATCCTGGATACTATATGTGACAACAAATGAACTATTTCAAACTAGTTTTGCAATTTCGAGTACCGACTTAGATATGTCACATGTTGTATTTTAGTTAAATTCAGAAACTGATCCCAGTAGAGGTATCTGCAACATTCACGGACATGTTTAGATGTGGCCAATAACGTCTTGAACACTTTATACGACTACCAATAGTCTAGATTTACAAATTCGTGGTTTGTTGTGATTGAAGGTGCTTCTATGTGCAAGTCCCATTGTAACTTCGGAATCGTACATCCGATCCAAATTCTCCTCAAAAGTGTTTTTCTAGGCCATAAAATATTCCGTTTGGTATTTGCTGCAATCGAATCGGTCCAGGCATTTCCAAAAAACAGATGCTTATTGATATATTTTTACTACTGTGACTGTTATGCGTTTATTTGTAATATGGGACTGACATAGTTTGATATTTTTTTCCAATATCTTGGGAACAAACATAACTTTTTTGTTTGAAATATTGAAAGAACAGTTAATTTAAAGATGATTCCCAGGTTTATCTCAAAAGTGGTAAAAAGTCAGATGGTACTGTTATGCATTTATGGGCAGAGCAAATGTCAAAATTAAAATAGAGACAGCATTCTTCACGTACAAACCTACGAAATGAGAGATGTTGAGGTTTTGTAAATGTCCGATTAAAGGAAATGTGTCCAGTTAGTTGATCAATTTATATCGTGACACCGTTTATGGATGGTTTTATGTAGTTTTTTTTTCAAAAAAGACTCCGGAAAAAACAATTTAGACCCATTACTTTGCGTGTACCGTTAAAAAACCGGCTAATTGTGCATCCCACTCTATACAGCACAGCCAACAAATGCAGATATTCGACAAGCTCTTTTTAGTTCTCTTCTGTAAACAATTTTGGTGGTTCCTTCTTCAAGTATACTGGCAACATGAGCTGCTTTTATTATTACATTATAATACTTACTTACTTTACTTTTTCGACGATGATCCAATTACCGAATCCGTACCGAATTTAGGAGACGCCTCCAAGTTTCACGGTCTTGGGCTGCCGCTCTCCAATCGCCTCTAACACCCGCTGCTCTCGCATCTTCGTCAACATCGCCAGAACTCGTCCAACGGCTACGGGGTCTGCCTCGAAGTCGTCGACCTATGTCGGGTTCTCTGCTGAATATTGGTTTAGCTGGTATCTCATCCGACATCCTTGCTACGTTGCCAGTCCAGTGTACCGTGTTCTATTCGCCTCACAAAATCCGCATTTTTGTATACCTGGTATATGTCATGGTTCATGCACCTGCGGCACACTCCTTCTAATATATCACCAAGAATCGAACGCTAGATCTAACGCTCTAAAACACCAAGAGCTCGTTCGTCACTGTCTGTCAACGTCTACGTTGCGTGTCCGTGGAGTATCACCAGGAGAATTAGCGTATTATAGAGCACGTGTTTTGCACGAAATTTCAGGCTACGGGACCTCAGTTGGTTAAGTAATCCGTAGAAGGCCCTGTTGGCAGCAGCTATCCGCCTTTTTATTTCACGACTCACATCGTTGTCGCATGTCACTAACATACCAAGGTAAAAAAATTCGTCGACCACTTCAAAAGTATCACCATCTATCACCACCGCAGTTTCAACATCCGAAGGGCTACCACACTCTCTACCAGCCACCATATACGTTGTTTTGAAAGAATTTATGATAAGCCCTAACCTCGCAGCACGTCTCAATCTAATCAGTTTTGTAGGAAAACCATGTGCAAGCATAATCTGCCACAGCTCATTTCGTTTAACTGAATCGCATGCCACATTATATTACCCATTAGGCGATGGCATCTATTTTTTCGGCCTATGGCCTAGTTCTAGTGAAAGAACAGGTGGTTTTGACGTTCTTTGAATAAAAATAGTAGATTACTTCCAGTCTTGAGAAAATAGTTATAACACATTAAAATTGTTTGTCGGCAAAGTATATTTATTGGGGAAGGAAAATGCAAATAGGCTGAATTTAGAAATCTGCTGAAAATACCCTCCCGTACCCTACTTGCCGGTAAAGAATTCCACTAACGGCACTTTGTATTTGAAATTGGTCAAAGCACTGTCCCGATGGTTACTAAGTGCAGTCAAATTAATGGCCATTTTCAGGGAAAATAGGGATTTCAGGCTGGTTCTTTAGTATTTGTTCATCCACCCAGATTGTTGAGAACGGTGGATCGGTTTGTCTATCCACTTGCTTTCCACTTTTAGAAATTCGGCCAAAATAGCGTCTGCACTGTACGTTGCTTTTGTAAAATCCCCCAATGCTAGACGAACTGGAGACATTGATTAAAAGTTGCTTTTTTATACACTCCTCTGATGACATAATATTTACCCTCAAAAAGTTGATGAAACGTATAAACCTATAAAATTTATATTTTTGGTTGGAAGTTCCCATTGAGTTCCCATTTATGTCAGAATATTCCGATTGAAGGAACTCACAGTAAAAATAATCAAAACAACATTTTGCGTTTTCCCTGTTTCAATTCACCAGCACATAAGTCAGCGATATTTTACTTCTTGATGAAGTTGCGATTAATTTGTCAGATAACTTATGCCTACAAATTGATAGCAAAGCTCTCAGTGGGAAACTAATTTCTCCATAAAGCCTGTCCTTGTCTGAATCACGAGAGAAACACTCTTCAGGGGAAAAACTGCATTAGGTACTCGCTTCTCTAGTTGCTGGTTGCGAGCAAACCGAAAAGCTCCTCTGTCCACCACGGCTCGAGATGCATCATCCGCGTTGTTTTGTGACGAATGTGTGGGAGTTCGCAGTGAGAGACCAGTCAGCCAGCCAGCCAGCCAGCGGCTTCCATGACGCCACAATCAACAAGTTATTATAACCTGCTGCTGGGAGCATGCGCTCTGATAGGGCCAATAGTTTTGCTTTAGCGGGCACATGGGCTGCAATGGTGTACGGGCGACATGCTTGGCGGTATCCTCAATGACACAAATCTACTGGAAAGTATTCGCACAATTCGAGTAAAAGCACAACAGAAATAATTGTCAAGCCAGAGCTTTAATCGCGGTACTTATTTCGGTGGGGCGCACTGTGTCAAGCTGGAATATTTTATGAAAATATAATTTACATCATTAAGGCCGTCTTTTCACATTATCTATGATTTTTTGCCAGACGGAAAATTGAAATAATGAATTTCGCAGCAGTTATAGCTTCGGTTTGTGCTCAGTTCTGGTTGATAACCATGCGACTCCATTGGTTCCATTTCATGCACTCGCTGTATACTTTGAATTTGAATAGTATTAAGTTAATACTATTAACAGTTTTTACGGATTCTCGTTAAAGCGCTTAATTTCCTTATGAATAGCCTATTGCACATGAAGTTAAATGATACATATGGTAAAAAATAAATCATAAATGAAAATTGCCTGCTTTACAGTGCATAATTCTTTCCAAGACCAAACACGTACTTCTATCGAATATAGGAGATGTTTTATTCAGAATTCTCTCGAAATTTTACTTCCGGTAATACACTTACCATTCTATAGGAGAAAAAGTTTACGGAACTTCCGACTAACTGAAGTAACGTTCAGCAACATCATCTCGAACCGGTTAAGGTTCGAATAATTTGCCTTCTCTTGCCTCGATATCGTCTATACATACATTTCATACTCTACCTTCGGTCGTACTGAAGCGTACGACAACAAAACTCGTTCCCCGTTCACGCGTTCGTTCACATTCGCTAGCTAGCTAATCTGGTATACTGTTCTTACAATCTACTAAAACTTACCGACTACTAGAATTAATCTGCTGACTAGTGCTCCGTTTTTGATATTGATTATATGATGCCACTACAACACACCCCACTGAAGGAAGGGATATGTTCTACGCGAAAATTGTGTAAGAATTGTGGAGACTATTACACACTTATATACTCATTTTGGTGCGCCACATTATTACAGAAAATTACCAATTTTGGATGGATGTTCAACAATTTACATGCCTAGATGTACCTTTCTTGTTTTCATAAATCGTAACGTTTTTTTTGTTGTTTCTCTTCTAAAAGATGACTGGTTTGTGTGTGGAAAATACGAAAAGAGCTAGCAGAGAGAGCATAATCGCCAAAAATCGAACAAAAAACTATCAAAACTTTCACTGAAGCTGACTCTAAGCTGGCAAAGGCAAAGTGTACATACACATTACTAATCAGTACTGCTGCTCGAAGAAAAAAGAATACAAGAATAAATTCGTTTGTTGGATTACCCTATACAGAATGTTGTCCTGCATGTCTGGGATGCATGTGTTTCGGTGTGGTCTAGATGAGAAGTTAGTTTAATTTGTAACTATAATTTCGTTCTAGGATTCATTGATCCATTACTGGCTGTTCGCTGGCGTTCGTCTTGCCCTCCAGGGATGACAACCGGAGAAGCCGTATCTTTGATTCGTTTCCATGCTGTACCCAGCCGTTCTCCTTCTTGGTCACCAGGTAGGACGGAACCTCCGAGTAGGGTGACGTCGTGGTCAAATCCAGCCCCAGCCGGCCGACTATCTTCTCCGCAATGCTGCTGGTGCAGTTAATCTCGTGACTACCTATACTATGGTTATCGTTATCAGTGCCTGGTGCATTACTAACAACGGTGCATTGGGTATTACTTGTGGGTGATCCTAATGTAGGTCGTTTGCTTTCACTGGACTGCTCGTGGAGGCTGGCCTTTCTAGCCATCACACTCGGTAAACCGTCACTCTTGATACTGTTGCTGCGGCTTTTGCTGCTGCTGTTATTATTATTGTTATTGTTGTTGTTGTTGTTGTTGTTGTTGTTGTTCCGGCTGACCGTGTCGTCGTTATTGTTATTGGCAAATTTCGCCTTTGAGCTTTGCGCGAGCTCGATCCAATGATTTTTGTTCTCCCTCACGCCTTCCACTAGGGGTTCCAGTTTGTCCGAAAGACAAGCAAATGCCTGTAATTGCAAAAAGCAAAAGTGAATTATCATAAATTTAAAAACGAACGTATAAAACATTGCGTATCTGGATATAATTCCGTAAAAAGGGCAATTAAAGACATTTTTCCATTTCGATAGTACAGTGTCATTCTTACTTTTCTAATAAGGTAATAGAAAATTCGCATGGAAGGTTTTTTCGGTTATTTTGTTCCATCGTCAGGTAGTTCTCAAGAAAAAAGCGGAACACGTGGTATTACTTCAGTAAGGACAGTTAAGAGCACATTATTTTACGAACGTATGAATCATTAATTTGTTTTAGAATCAGAGATACGGTTACTCTGCACAAGACTAACGGGAACTTCAGCGCTAAAGGATAGCAAAAATCGTCGAAATGTTTGCTGGAACTAAACTAACTGTTGCATGTACTTTGGCGATAAAAGAGAATGTTCGGCACAATGATCACAGTGGGATTCAACATCAGCCACTTCCATTTGCAATTTTCAGAGTTCATCGAAAAGTGCGATTCAAGTTGCTGTCTCTCAACAGGTTGCCATCTGTCACTGTCTGAAAGGGCAGTAATAATGCTAAAAAACAACAGAGCAGTAAGGGGTGAAATGATTAAAATTTGGTCAAATAACAATGCAGATAAATTGTTTAAATTATTTTTAGTTTTTAATTGAATGAGTTGAATTACTGTTAAAGTCAGAATACAATACATTTAGCGAATCCGAATTGCTGAGCCGAGCCTTTCGTAAAACTCCTAATGTAGTTTGACTATTTTTCGCTTCCAACAGTTCCGAATCTTCTTTCCGCTTCACGCTGGCCCAATATCGCTCGATTGAGCGGAGCTCTGGCCTGTTCGGTGGGCTTTGTATAACTGAAAACCATCAGCTTACTGCTGGCGGCAAACCACTCCACAGCTTTGTTTCGTATTGGCAGAATCACAAATACGGCCAAAACAGCACGGATTGTTTTATTGCAGGACAGCAGCCATTTTTCCAGACACGCGGTCACGTCAGTTTCCTGGTTGATGGTCTCGATTGCAACGAAAATTACGCTTTTCAAGCCACAGGTAAAGGCAGTTTGCCCAACTCTCAAATTTCAACTTCAATGTTTGCCACCTTTTTCGTTCTAGTTGCCACATAAAATTCCTGCCTGAAAAGCTGTTTGATGTTTGCCTCGGCGTTGGTTTCGCTGTCCTCTACAATGCAATAGAACTTCGTCACTATCGTAGTGTATAATTTCCGAAATCGTGGTTTGGCTGGCGTTTTGTCAATCGTAGCGATCAGGATTCACTACTCTCGTACTAGACGACAGTCTGATTCATTTTAGCTCGATACACGATTGTAGACGACAAACTCAACTTATTTACGACATCCCTCAGGAACAGATTGGGTTTCTCCTTGAAACCACTGGCTACTTTTTTGTCGAGCTGCGGGTGCTGTCTTTCGTCTTTTCTCTGATTCGGACTTCCTGGCTGTCGCAAAACATTCTCCGACGGCCATAACTTCTACAAAATGAGGCATTTTTATACAAAACCAATTGCAGTCGACGGCGGAATCTAGTCTAGAATATTCCGGAGATTATCCGGAGGTTTATGAAAAACTGATATTTTCATCGCTTGTATCTTTTTCTATCATGGAAAGCTAATATTATCCATATTTTGTCTCAAAACTAGTCGTCATTCCCAGACGATGAAAAGAGATCGGAAATTCGTCTGTCAATTGCCAACTAAATCAAACCACTGAAACGATCACAAAGAGCATAGTTCATACAAATTTCAGCATATTTAGGGTTGCCTGTTGTTCAAATTAAAAAGTGACCCCGCTAGTTTGCATGAGGAATCGTTCAAATTAGTGGGGGTCCACGGTAGTCTACGTTTTGATAACGTTTTCCCTGCTGTTCCTTCTTTTGCATTTAATTTCGATCTGAGTTTTTGCTTTCTCAGCATGTTATTAACAATCAACCTATAGTTGCAACTATCTGGTACAAGAGTTTAATTTAATCCCAGCTTTAATGCAACTTTGTATGAAACTGTAGAAATCCGACAATAAACCGAAAAAATGGAAAATAAGCATAAGCATCGTGTGTGAACGAACCCTTGGACAACCAACGAATTCATAATCTCAGTAAAGTTAAGGAAAAATTAATTTTTTAGAGCATTGCTTGGGAGTAGTTATTCGCTTAACTTTTCCGTACAAATAGCTTTCCTGAGAGTTAACTTTTCACTGTATATAGTTCCGTTATTTAGAATTTTTATTTTTATTAACAAAATCTTTACACACTTCTCGTTCCTTCGTCGCTTAGCCAAGGACATCAAGGTTTATATCACGAAATCCTTACCACCTAGAACGATGCTTTCTTCCACAAAAATATACGCGAACACGAGATCTTCAAAGTTACTTGTGGCATTTTACAGGAATTGCTCGCTAAATGGCGTTTATCTGGAAAAATCGATTTCTTTTGGTCTCAAATTTTTGGGTTCTACTCGTGTAAATCGTTCTTGTTCTCGCTAAGGTTGATTAGATAAACAAGATATGAAGTGAAGTGACATAGTCCGGCGGTAGATAAAACCTTGGTGAACGGTTCAGAATTCATCCACCAGATAGTGTACGTGTACCATTTTAGAAATATTGGTCGTTGTTAAACAAGTTGGTAACAGGCAAGATTTTTGTCTTCGCAAGATGGTCAGATATATTAGATTCATCCTATGATAGTTTGTTTAGTACAGTTTTTAATAACTAGGCGATGCTATTGTGCTTTTTGTTTAGATTTATTTATTGCGTATGAACATATTGTCTCGTTCACAAAAGAGCGAAAAGCGGAACTTTTTTTTGCTAGTGTCTTTTGCTTTCATTTTATCATTTATGGTCTCCAGCACTTTTGTTCGTATGAATATCCCCCTTAATCTAAAACTGTCAAAAGTTCGTCATTGCTTACTGTAATCAATATAAAAAAACTTTTTTGTGTTAGGGAATATAGACATAGTTTCTTCGGCAAAATTGTAAATATTGTAAAAACAAGCAACTTTGCTGAAGAAATAAAATTTCTATCTTTATCGACTGCTGAACTATAGGGCATATTCTTTAAATCTTCTTTAAAAATTGGTTGTTCATACTAAGCTTTTCTTAGTTGCATTTCACAAGAATACAATGTTTTAAGCAATTATCGGAGCTTTCAAAATATACGTTTTTGCAGAAGACCGCAAGTCTCTTGGACCTTTACTTGCTGAGTTATCGCATATTCAAGCTTAAAATTTCCATATTCATATTTAGCGTATGTTGGTTGCATTTTACAAGAGTATATGGGTCATTCCACGGGAAATTTACAGTCAAAATTTTTTTTCTCTTCGGAATAGTTTTTTTACGTTCTTTGTTAAAAAAAATCGACACGTATTTTTGTATTTCGATGTTACTGTTGGAATTCGCAAGATATGATTTTTTAAAGTATTGTAATCCGAAAAAATCACTATTTTTTAAATACTGATTGTAAACATAGTTTATAATATCAAAAAATGACTTTCTACCAGATGTGTTCACTATTCCACAAACTTTCAAAATTGGTATACCATACCTCCTCTCGATTGTTTTTCAATAGTTCAATAGTGCATTTTTATAAACAATTGCAATTTTTTCAAAGTTGGAACTTTTTTTTCTCGATTTTTTTTACTTTAAAATATTTGTTAATCTTTCTTAAAGAAGCATGCAAAATTTGGAAATGGAGAAATGAAAACTCTAGAACCTATGAATTTTTATATCGAAGCGCGCACGCTAATGCAAACTAGCGGACGAACGCGTGTGCTTCAACGACACGTTACACTTAATAGCATCAAAGGCGGCCTCGTTATGAAGCCGCCCGTGGGTTAGAACATCGATTGACCATCACCGTTCGCTTCACATTTATACACGCGCTGAAACATAAAAACTCATAACTTCCAGAGTTTTCATTTCTCCATTTCCAAATTTTGCATGCTTCTTCGAGAAAGATTAACAAATATTTTAAAGTAAAAAAAATCGAGAAAAAAAAGTTCCAACTTTGAAAAAATTGCAATTGTTTATAAAAATGCACTATTTAACTATTGAAAAACAATCGAGAGGAGGCATGGTATATCAATTTTGAAAGCTTGTGGAATAGTGAACACAACTGGTAGAAAGTTATTTTTTGATATTACAAACTATGTTTACAATCAGCATTTAAAAAATGGTATTTTTTTCGGATTACAATACTTTAAAAAATCATATCTTGCGAATTCCAACAGTAACATCGAAATAGAAAAATACGTGTCGATTTTTTTTGAGCAAAGAACGTAAAAAAAATATTCCGAAGAGAAAAAAAATTTTGATTGTAAATTTCTGGTGGAATGACCCATATATTTGTTTGTTTGTTTATATTTGAGACCTTTTAACCATATCTGGTCATTCAGGTTACAAGAGTATATGGTTCTAGGCGATTATTGAAGGACTCAAAGCACACGTTTTTGCTGAAGATTGCAAATCTCTAGGACCTTTCCTTATAAAGTCATCGCTTTTGGCTCCTGAAATTAAGGAAAAAAGATTAAATAAACGATAACTTTGTAAGGAAAGGTCCTAGAGATTTGCAACCTTCTGCAAAAACATGTGTTTTGAGTCTTTGAATAATCGCCTAGAACCATATGCGCTTGTAAAATGCAACCAACATACGCTAAATATGAAAAACTGATTTTTAAAGAATTTCCAAAAAAAAAATCTACAGCTCTACACTCGATAGAGATAGAAATGTTATTTCTTTGGCAAAATTGTTTATCTTTATATTTTCTACAACTTTGCCGAAGAAAATATGTGTCTATCTACGAACACAAAAACAATGGACGTGTATCGAGCCTTTCGCGAACACGAAACACGTAAAACGTATGCTTGTCGTACTCTCATTTTGGTGGTTGGGGACAAGCGGAACCCACACAAATTTATAGTACTCGACTTAAGCGTTAAGATGAAGTGCTGATTTCATAAATTTGCTTGCCCTATTTTACCCCAAGGACTCGTGAAGCTATGGAAATTTAAAGCTTGAATATGCGATAACTCAGCAAGTAAAGGTCCAAGAGATTTGTTGTCTTCTGCAAAAACGTGTATTTTAGGAGCTTCGATAATTGCCTAAAACATTGTATTCTTGTAAAATGTAACTAACTAAAGCTAAGTATGAAAAACCAATTTTTAAAGAAGTTTTAAAGAATATACCCTATAGTTCAGCAGTCGATAAAGATAAAAATTTTATTTCTTCAGCAAAGTTGCTTGTTTTTACAATATTTACAACTTTGCTGGAGAAACTATGTCTATATTTCTTAACACAAACAAGTTATTTTTTTATTTTCATTATAGTAAGCGATAACTAACTTTTGACAGTTTTAAATTAAAGGGGATATTCATACGAACATAAGTGCTGAAGACCATAAATGATAAAATGAAAACAAGAGACACTAGGAAAAAAATTCCACTTTCCGCACTTTTGGACTACTGTGCATAGGTCGTCGTCTTCGACATTAATTCGCAATACTAAATAGCCAAGTAATTCAGTTAGGATGTATGGTAAAACGATCCGCAAAAATTAAACATAGTACCGGAAGAAAATGAATACATCTCTAGCGTCGCCTGGCGACTGAATTTTACACCAAAATATTCAGAATAGAGCGGTCTCGACTATTTGAACAATTAAGCAGTTGACAAAAAATCTTACATCTAGTCAGTATTCTAAGCTGCGAGAAAAAGATTTAAAAACAAATGGAGCACCAATGCCACCTACCGATCAAATTCTGAACCACACTATTAGCCATAGGTTTTATCTGTCACAAGACCATGTTTACTTCAAATCTTGTCTATCTGTCCAATTTTTCGGCGAGCAATAACGATTTATACGAAGAAAATTCATAAATTTAAGACGAAAATGTTAATTCTGGCCTGAATTTTGAATAGGTCATAACTGCAAATGAGAGATTCTCTTTGCGTCTCCTCTCTTACGTCTAATACGAGTGCAGGGAAGCATTTCAATGCAATTTTTCTTAACGATTAGCTAGCATATGACGCCAAGAATCATATCGTGCGGATAAGATGCCGTCAAATGTCTTTGCAGCGTCGTGATAGACGTAAGAGAGGAGACGCAAAGAGAATCTCTCATTTGCAGTTATGACCTATTCAAAATTCAGGCCAGAATTATTCTCGCATTAACGCCACATAGCGAGCAAATCCTATAAAATGCTACATGTAACTTTGAAAATCTTGTATTCGCGTATATTTTTGTAGAAGAAGCATCATTCCGGGTGGTAAGGATTTCGTGATATAAACGTCACAAATGTGGAAAAATCCGATTTTTTCAACTTATTTTTACTAAAACTCCTCCTTGTAAAAGGTCCCCCCACCAAGTCACCATTCATAATTGTATCATGTAGTCCATTAAATTATCTGTCTGAAATATCTAAAAATTCGGAAATCCGTCAAGTTTTCGCTGAGATATAGCAGTTTGGATTTTTGGGTCAAACTAACGCCAATGTACAGACAACGTAAGTTTTTCAATACAATTGTCGCAAAACGTAAGTTTTCGGAATTTTGTGATCAAATAACTTCTATAATAAAAGATCTCCGGTAGACACACCTAGTCGCGAAAACGTAGACTAATTAATTTGAATTTTTGAGTCACCGGTAAATTATGTGTGCAATTTAAAATTAATATTTTTCGGTGAATACGATGGAAAAACTTTCCCTTTTCTTTACGTTTCGGTTTACTGATTTCCTTTCAGCCATCTTCAGAATCTTTGTTACAAAAGAATCCTGATTCTGAAGATGGCTGAATAGGAAATCAGTAAGCCGAAACGTAAAGAAAAGGGAAAGTTTTTCTATCGTATTCACCGAAAACTATCAATTTTAAATTGCACACAAGTAGATTAATTCAAAGAAAAATAAAACAGCTAAAGCTTCTCAAAGTGGCCTGGGGTCAAATTGACCCCAATGTACAGACAAAGGGATATTCAATAGAGAAGTTGAATAGCATACAGGATTGTCCATCCTCTTGCCGTAACCCGATTCGAAGGGACATAAGCGTGCATCCGAAATACGCGCACAGAATATTACCCGCTTTAGGGTAGCTTTGATCAGCTGCGCAGGTTGTCCGAAATACTGTTATCGTGCATTATCTACCATAGCTTTTCGCGTTCGACTGTATCGCACGCTGTCTTAAAATTAATAAAAATATGATGCGTGTGTACGATATAGATCCGACATCCCTAAAGGATTTGTCGGAGTATGAAAATTTGATTCGTAGTACCATGAGTCCCATCAATCCCGTCTGGTATTTTGCTTCGAAATCTGTTGCTATCTGGAAAAGATGACGGAACAAGATCTGAGAGAGTGCACCTTGTAGGCGACGTTGATCAGGGTAATGTCGCGATAATTGCAGCAATCCAGCCAATCACCTTTTGAAGGTGGGACAAACCACATCACCTTCGCTCCATTTCTCCGGTAGTTTCTCCTTCTAAATACCGGAAATTACCCAACGAAGTGTCGTTGCAACTGGTTCCTCGCCATGGCTGTAGTTCTGCCTTCTTCCGAGATTTCCTTTCTACTCCCTGTACCTTCTCATAGTAGTTGCGCAAGTTATTAGCTACGAATAGTTGTTATAATTTTTAACAAACACTACTTTGCATCTGGCTTAGTTGGTTTCGAGGAACGATGCTGATCTAACAAGTCAGTCGTCGTATTTTCGAATCTCGGCTAGGCGGTGCTGCTAGATAGAGTCAATAGGATTGTTACACTAGCCCCGTAATTGTCCTGTACTCTACAGCCGGCTGTGAAGTCTGCCAATAAAGAAGGGTCAAGTCTTAGAAGAGACGTCTAAGTCCAAGGTTTTGCTTTTTTGTTTTGCGTCTGGCACTTTATACTTCTCAAGATCGTGACCAACATAGTTCCTTACTCGTCGATATTTGACAAAATTCTCCTAAAGCAACGCTCAGATAATTTTCCAAGGTCTTTTGTTGTCTCCACCACTTGTTGGGATTCACAATCATATTAAAAATTTTGTGCTAGAAGGCTTCGGACCTAATACTTCGCTAACGGCCTTTCCGATGAGTATATTCTGACTAGTCCTCTTCGAAGATTGAAACACTTAACACCTAGGAAGCAGGCCGTACCTCATCCAGCATTCACGTGAATTTCTCGGTAGATCGCGGGTCGTCTTTTTGCCTAATGTTCACCCGAGGAAGACGGGTTTGACGTGTCTGGTAGAGAGTTCTTATATATACAGCTACTAAGTGATGGTCAGAGTCTATATCCGCACTCAAAAGTGCTTCAGAAGCCTTCGGAAAGTTGTTAAGTTTATACATCATTGGCCGTAATCGTTCGTATCGATGTGCAGGCTTTGGTTCCCTATTACCGGCCAATACATTGCTTCTCTGCCGATCTAGGGATTCATATCCCCGATGACGATGACTGTGGCGAACAGTTGTCCTACGTCCAGCCGCACACTTCCTTCTCATCGTTGGGTTTACTCTACTTTCGTGCGAACAGTACATATCGATGATGCTGTAACTAAAGAAACGGCTTTACATTCCCAAAAGACACATCTTGTTGAACGTCTTCCAATTTTTCACGCGATCTTGCATTCTGCTCAAAACGATAAAGCCCATTCCAAGTTCATTGGTACTCTGCTCTGGTAAACTGGGTCTTTCCGCCACAGATCTTGCAAACCTCCTCTCCTTTGCAACAGGTTTCCTACAGAGTTACGATGCCGAATTTGCGGAACACAAGCTGTTCGAGCGGCACTTGGCGATGGTTCATTGTCGATCCTGCGTCGAACAACTCATGTTCCTCCAGTACTGTCGGTCCTGCGCTGCCGTTCTCCAATCCCCTCGAACATCAACTTAACGTGTATCGTCCTCGACAGCGCATATCCATCAAACTCGGGGTCTGCCCCGGGGTCTACAACCTTTTCTTCTTTTATGGGGCATTATGTCCACGTGCTCAGTCCACCACAGCCTACCACATTGTATGACTTTCAATATATCAGTTTATTTGAAGATTTGCTATAGCTCGAGGTTCATGCGTCTGCGCCACACTCCATTTGCTACTTGGTCATTAAATATTGTTCGCAGAATTTTACGCTCAAAACCCTCAAGTACTCTCGGATTGCCTTTCCTCAGCATCCATGATTTATGTCCGTAAAGGGACACCGGGAGTATTATGGCTGTTCCACTGCTCTACGTTGACGTCATCCGCAGAACCAAGAAGCATGTGAGATTTCGAGATGTTAGTCCCGTTCCTTTGCTCGTTAACTCTTCGTCTTGCTGGTAAATGGAAGGCAATGTTGAATAGCAGGTTAGAGAGTGTATCCCTTTGTTTCAATCCATCCTACATCATGGAAGCGACCAAGGTCTCATCCACATTATCTTGACGTTGACACATGAACCATCCAACATTTCACGAAACAGTTTTACTAGTTTCGTCGGAAATCCATACTCTAGCATTATCTGCCACAGATAATTTCGTTTGACTAAATCGTACACCATCTTAAACTACACAAACAGATGATGAGTCTGAAGTTGTACTTCCGGGTCTTGTCTAGTAACCGACGCAGGGTTAACATCTGATCCGTCGTCGTAGAGCGACCCTCACGAAACGCTTTTTGGTACTCACCGACGAAGAACTCCGCTGATGGTCTCATGCCTCAGAACAGGATACGGGAGAGCACCTTATAGGAAGAATTGAGCTGTGTTATGCCAATGCCATAGTTTTCATACTCGAGTTGATGTCCTTTTCTAAAAATAGGGCAAATGAGGCCATCCAACTACTTTGCTGGCATTTGTTCTTCTACTCAGATCCTGACAATGATCTGGTGGGTTGCTGTGTTAAGCCGCTCGCTTCCCGCTATTAGTTCAGTCGGGATAGGTTCGTTCTTCCCAGCAGCCTTATCGTTTTTCAGCTTACTAATTGCCAATCTTTTGCCAAGACGCTACGTTGCTTAACATAACCGACCGCTCTGGTCAGACGCTGTCGTGGGCCGCTCTTAACCTGGAGTGGCAGGCGCTCACTAGGTTGAGGAACGTCGAGCAATCGAGAGCCATATCTGACACGAGATTCCTCGTGCTAACACTAAGTATACGCACGAGTATCCCATTCCGTGTCAGCATACCACCTTAGATTCCACCGAGGTTGGTTTGCCAACTCTCACTAAGGTTATTCGTACCCTGGCTGCTACCACGTGGAAGTAGGAATAGACTAAGAGGTTGAGGACCACTGTAAACTCTATTTTATCGCGTTTTGGTACGTTTTTAACGATCCGACCGTGTGAAGTGGATAGAAAGATTCAAACGCCCTGTGGAACAAACTTCTGGAAAGTTATGTTTGCATGTTCCTTTTTCAAAGAAACTAAAAAACATTTTGGCAAGACTTGGATAACTTTTAAGCTTTGTGAAGAGAAAAAATAATTTCTCGGGTAATTTTGCAAATAGACCTATGTGACAATGAGAGATTCTCTTCGTGTCTCCTCACTTCCGTTCCATTTTAACACACCAGCTTTTTAGAATGAAATTAAAAGAAAACTTATCCAATTTAGTTCTACTATGCATATTTATTCTTGACAGATACATATTTCGCCTACGACTTGCAGGCTTCCTCAGTGTCTGTTTTCGAACCTCTTTTTATTTCATTCCAGGTTTCGTATTCTACTAAGACGCTCCGAAAACTTCAGACACTAGGTTTACATGAATCGGTTACCACCCAGGTAACCGCTAAGCACTGAATTAAGCTTGAAAGCTGCTCTAAATTTGCAAGTTACATGCTGCCAGACATAATTCAGCATTGTCAAAGCACAGCAGCTTTAAAATGGCATTCTCAATGCTGACTTAATATTTACTTGAAGCACTATGAAAAGCTGATTAGATGCTCTAAGCAAGCTTTATTGCCGTTACCGGCGTCAAAAGAGATTTTGAACACTGCTCACACTTGCAGGAAATCTTGCGAACGTACGCGTGATAACAGAAAAAATGCTTCCCTCTCTTTTTGTCTTACGCAAAATCCTGCACCGCCGATTGAATAAACATCTACACGAATCTATAGGGCATATGCATACGGATAATATGCAAGAAATATTTCTATACATGTATGCCATCACATAAAAAGAAAATAAAAGGTAGGTAATTCTCCCAAAGCGCAACTTATGGAAGATATGTGAAAAACAAAATCTTTCCCTCCATTCCGCCTTGATAAGCAAATCAAACATCCGAGTTAAGAATTTCGGTAATTTAAGTAGAGCTATTGGCAGCTGACTCGCAACTACCGTTTACAGATCAACTGGTAAAGGCGTTGCCCTACTCCTCTATTCCTATTCCTATCGACAGATTGACTGGCGGTTCAATTCTAACCGAAAAAGAAAATAACAAAAAGCAATCTTGAAACGTCAACAAAGTACGCCATATAAGCATAACAGAGAGGGAAGATAAAAAGGATGTACAATATATTTTTCGCATTTTTTTATGTTTGACGTTTTACCGTTACGCAACAGGCGTTACGTTTTATGACTTTTGTAAAGCTCCAAGCACTAATGTAGCCGGATATTTCGCCAAAACCGGCTTTCTAGCAGCTTTTTATAGGCATATTGAACTATGCTGCACGATATGGTGTGCACCATAGGCTAATAAAAAGCTAGATTTCTGCTTCTTTAAGTGCTCACTGGTTACTTGGGCAGAGTCACTAGTCAGCTAAATGTTGTGAACATTTTCTTTTCTATGCATTTATGTAGCCGCGAAAAGCGGAAGAGAGCAGACGCGAAGAGAATCTCTCATTGTCACATAAGTCTACTTGAAGAATTACCCGAGATTTGATTAGAAATCTGAAAAGTTACTTTTTGGAAAATTCCTTCCCAAATGCCTACCCACAAAATGAAAAAAGTTTATTCCAATACAATATTTAGTTTCCGAGAATAATTGGGTATGAAATGGAGAAGGCAACTAGGAAAAAGCGCCCAACATGTAGCTCTAGCCATCCCAAGCCCCTATCTAGCGCCTCCACGTGGCCATACCTTGAAATACTTCAATTTGTATAATTGAGTAGTGTTGCGGACAACTGTGGCCGCTAATGCTACGATCGTTTGGCCGATGAGGCGAGATAAATTTTGACAAGCGATAGAAAGTCAAAATGACAAACCGGAAGGAATGGTAGAAGATCGAAAAAAAGGTAACAAGTAAGAAGACAGAATAGAAGTGGGCGTTGAGCATTTTTTGATAATTTGATTAAAGAAAAGATAGTGAAAGGAAGCTTAGTACATATTATTAGATCTAAAAGTGTTAATAAATAAAGGTTGAAAAAGTGCGAGCTGTGAATTGGAGGTTAGGTTTATACGTGCTATCGTGGAATTCGTATAATCGTAACCGTAAAGAGGAAAAGCAGAAGAGTAGAGCGGTTGAAAGAAGGAAGAGGAGGTTGGATAGGAAACATTGATCTTTGATCGGCTAAAGAGTCGATTTCCAGAGATTGTTTGTCGTCAGGCTTGGCATACACTTTTCGCTTCGGTTTTGCTCTTTTGATTAATGCTCCTAGGCCAAGCAGAATTTGAAAAAGTGGTGTA
This sequence comes from Sabethes cyaneus, assembly GCF_943734655.1. Classification (NCBI taxonomy): domain Eukaryota; kingdom Metazoa; phylum Arthropoda; class Insecta; order Diptera; family Culicidae; genus Sabethes; species Sabethes cyaneus. The sequence continues at coordinate 179,897,367 of NC_071355.1, forward strand.
AGGGGCATTTGTAGAGCTAGTAATTATCTATAATATTGTTGAAGAAAGTGAAGCTTTATCTTTAGTATTTACGGCGCTGTAGGGCAGTAATGCCATTGGTAGCAAAAAGAGCGCTCTTTTTGCTACCAAGAGGGTAGCAGCCTTATAGCGCCATAAATACAAAATGCACAGTAATGCTTACTTCAGCAATATTGTAGATAATAACAAATTCTACAAACGCCCCATACATCACCTTTTCAAATTTTGTTTGGCTGAGGAGCAGTAATCAAAAGATCAAAACCGAAGCGAAAAGTGTATGCCAAGCCTGTTTGTCGTCAGTTCCAATTCCGAACAAGTAGACAAGCAAGGCGCGGGGTCGCGTGGTTTTCTGGTAATCGTCATTTTCCAGGATCCCTTCAAGAATTGACTGCGTTAGTGTGAGATTAGATTAGATTAGATACAGTATTTAGTTTCCGAGAATAATTTCTATGAAGTTTGTTGATTGATGACTTAGCAAAAATGGCGTTTTACTACATCGAATTTGTTCCGCAAGGCAATGGAATGCTTAGTTGTACAATTTTTCGCTTGGTATATCACGAGTAAAATTGCAAAACGAGTCAAATGGCTGGTGCTTGAGCGAAGCATGACATTTTAACTATGCAACTTTTCCTGATTCTTTACTTTTTTTTCTGACCAATAACGACGCCGGTCACGACCAAATTGGGTTAAAAATTAACGTAATCATCAGCCTGTACTTACTTCATAAATAGGTAAACAAATCGAATCGATGAATCCCACTTGCATCATCGGTAGTTGGTCTTCCTTTTCCCGATCCATGATATCCTAAAAGCAGTAGCAGATAAATTTTTGCTTGCACCGAAGCCGAAGGTCATTTAAAGAGAAACTAACAATCGGAGTAATATTTAGCTCGTGCCGTTCCACATCTCCTTGCTCGAAAAATTCGGAGCTCACCAGCTCCGCCACTCGTTTCTCGATGTCCCACGGTTTGGAGATGGCGGCCAGATCACACACGGTCATACTCATCGCTCGAAGCAGCGACCGGGGCTCCTCCGCTTGCCACAACGTACCTTGAGCGGTCGGATTCACTAGATTCAAAAACGGGCCGCGTTTCCTAAATATCAAGATGCTTATTTTTATCAAAAATTTCGGATGAGAATGCGGAATTCACCTAAAATACACCGCCAAATCGGTGGATAGGATCGCGTCCTCTAATACTTTTATCACACGGCTGTAGTCGTCGGAGGACAGATTCAGCAAAATCTGATTTCCAGGACTGTTGATGATCATCAGACACTGGTCGAAGTGGTGATGTTCCATCGTTGAAGTGGAGTACAGTTGAGCTAGTGGCGATGAAGCTCTGAAAAAGTAAACTCGATTGAAGCATGCTTATGGAAACGACAGTGAAATTTCGAAACGAACTTAATCTGGAAGGAATTATTGGTCCCGCGGTGATCCAGGTCATGGCACAGACAGGCGATGATCAGCGCGAGGCATTCGATCTCGCCGAAAATTTTCCACCACTGCGTCGACGTCAGAATGGCAAACATCATCTGCGTCACGTTGAACGCGTGCCGCCAGTTGTGGTAGGTAACGTTCCGGTAGTTTTTCTTCACCGAAAGCAACCACCGGCAAAGTACTTCGTAGTCGATGTGAAATCGCTCGACCAGATCGAGGTCCAAAAACATTCGCAAGCAAGCCTTCAGTGTGTCGTCGTCCTCCATGTCCAGGTCGTCGAATTTAAAATCATGCAACTGGTAGAAGGCAGCCGATGGCACTTTAAGTTGCTGCAATATCACATTAAAAGATAAGATTACTGAAATGGCAAACGTTTAACGATCTATCCGTACCCGTAACCGGTAGGCATCATCAATCGTTGCCGATGCATGATAACTGAGCACCTCCAGCGTTACGCTCTGTTTGGCCATCGCCACAATCGCTTTCTCGTACATGTGCGTATTGTGGATGCCCATGCCGCAGAAGATGGCGAATGCTTCCACGAAGTTTTCGTCATTTTTGGTAAAAGTCTAAAAAAAATCGCATAATGATTGTATTGTATACAACTGGGTGTAGGAATAAATGTGTACACTTACTAGCTCGTCAAACTTATTGATTAGCTGGATTACACCTATAATTTGACTTAGAGAATTTTTGATCGCCATACAAAGGATTGTTTTGTGCTGGAAACCTTGTCCCTCGTCCACACTCGGATCGAACCGGTCATCCTCGTAGGCGTTGCAAATATTTACAGTCTGTCAAAGCGATAAATGATGTAATTAAATTTATGGTTAAACGTAATAAGTATCAATCGATGAGAGTAAACAAGCGTAAAAACAATTATAGAAATTAAATCAGTGCGACTCACCTCGCCGGTCGTAGCCACGTAACCGGTGATGCCTATATTGATAGGAAAACGCGACTCGAATGGACTCGTCCTGGGGTCGCTCTCGTCTCCGCTGAGATCAGTGGCTTCAAAATCGAACACGCGCGAAAAGCTTCCCTTCGACGCTTCGTGCACCAGTAGGATCTGAACAAATTATAGTAAAAAATATAATATTTGAATGACTTCTGGCAAATTGAAAATCACGGCCCGCTTACTTGAACTCTTTGGCATTGAATTAAGCTCTGCATGTGGGTCAGTATCCGGAACACCATATGCTCGATGGTGCTCTGCTCCTCGAAGATCATCCGGGCCAGATCCAGCAGGACTTGATTTCGTTTCACCTCCAGTTGGGACTTCTCGTACAGTTGAGCATTCCGTAGGCCGATGCCGCAAAATTGCAAATAAGCAGCAAACACCTGAGGAGGATGTTGGAAAAGAAATGACACATTTTTAAGCTGTTTGAAATTAATTAATCTCAAGAGAAAAATATTCTGGAATAGAGTTTTTTAGACCAAAAGTTTAAAAAAAATGTAAAAATTGCTTTGTACCGTTCTGATTCAAACTTCGAACACTTAAGCTATGCTGAAACTTTCTTCAAAGAAAAATGTTCGAAAACATCTTTATTCTACTCCCATAAATGATTTAATAGCATGACAATTTAATTATTTTCGTGTTAAAATTTTGAAAATGAGGGTAAAATATTAATTTACATTGAAAAACAATAAAAAACTGCTGTTCGGTTTTGATTCAAACTTCGAACACTTTCATGGTCGACATTCAAACCTCGAATATTTCAATCTCAGACTTCGAACACTTGTATTACTTTGAAAAGTATTAATGTTTTTAGTGTCATTTAACTTAAATAAGTGAAATTTCATCCTTTTTCTAAACACTGTCTTTTTAAATCCACCTTATAGTATGATCTAAAGTTTTCACACAATAATTAGTTTCAATCCGTACTTCTGTAGTCAATTGCTAATATTTTCCAACTCTATGTACCACATCTGAAGCAAGGTAGCTTTGTACAGCTTTACAATGCAGATAGTTCATTTTCCCGAAGGAAAATACGGAAAAACCGGATATTATTCGTGGGTGTTCGAAGTTTGAATCATACCTCAAAACGTGATTCAAACATCGAACACTTTTTATTTATATAATTTCCTTGAAATAATACATGAAATATTGTATTCTAACTATGCTTTAGTACATATATATCTTGCACTTACCTAATAATCGCGAAGTGGGAAGGTAAATGTTCTAAAATTGGTAAAATAATGCAAACGAAAAAACAGCTACTTTTGCACGAAACGCTAAGAGTATGCGAACGAAGTTAAAATCTGAGCTCTCACTTTTTTCCAGCGCCTACTGATTTCTTACAGAGAGTCCTACACTTCAATGTCATACCTCACCGGATAGAGGACATTCTAATGAACACGGTGGTGTACAATAAGCATAATATTTTATCAATTAGCGATACTAACGAGCATTTAATTCTGAAGTGTTCGAAGTTTGAGACTGTTCTAAGTTTGAATCAGAACGGTACAACTAAAAATGGCGAATTCATTATGAGTGAAACTGTAACACGGGGAATTTCAATGAAGGATTCGCTAGAGTTCTTATTTTATACTCTTACTTGAATTGTCTTCTTCAAAGTGCAACAAAGAAAAAAATTATTTGTAACTTGAACAATGATGAAAAAAAACCAAACGTCGGGTCCAGAAGGTGTGATTCGCCACAACGGGAAGGGCGTATTACATCATTACGGCAAATGAGCATAAAACCCACATTGTGCGAGAGGTGGTAGGTAGGTAACCAAATCCTATTACCACATCAATGGATGGCTAGCCCATTCAATGAAAAATAAATGGATCGTGAAGATTCCCCACAGTAACGGACCCCCTGTCTCGTGACAGCATTCAATATTTATTCAGCAGCAGCTCATTACAGTCCTTTGTGAGAACCGGTGGCTGCCTATTGTCGTGTATCCGAGTCTTTGCGTCGGTCGTGGCAACTTACCTTCTCGTCGTAAGCGGTAAAGCACTGGTCCCCCTGTTTGTTGATCACCTGTGCTACGCCGACCACGTCCCCGGAGCCATCCTTGATGGGCATGCAGAGCAGCGCCTTTGTACGATAGCCAGTTTGTACGTCGATTTCCCGATTGAACCGTTCGTCCTTCAGGGTCGGCACGTTGACGATGCGTACGTGTAACGAGAGAATTGTCGTAAAATATTTCAATCGAATTAATTTTTGCGAGCAAACTAGTGGCCTTTTAATAAAACATAGTTATTTATTTGATGTACATCGGTATCGAAATTCAATTTCCGTCGAATAATTTATGATCAATGTGCAAGAACCGGCTGCTGGAGTGCTGTGGGGGGATTTTTGCTTCTCTATTGCATCGGGTTGAAAGCCAGAGCTATTCATGTAGAGAATATCATATTATAGTAAATCAAGTTCGGCAAAAAAATCCCATACCACCAGCCACCAAACTATCCGTTAAAGCTGAAGAGAATTATAATATTTCATTTAAATTGTTCTGCATGTGGATGTGGTTATCCTGCTCTATGACAGGGTTCGGAATCCTTGCGGGTAGAGAAAATAATTGACATTAAACTTTCATTGCGGTAACTGAATTTTGGAAAAGATATCCCGTAGAAAAAGGAGATTTATGAGATAGTTTCATTACGATGCGAACGGGTGAAAAACGATTATTTGGAACATGTACAATCATATTATCCTTTCTTGTTAACTCTTTCTTCCTGTCCGAAATAGAGAAGATACGCTGTGGCTAATGGCAAAGTGCACTGCCAACAGCGTAATTTTATTATGTCTTAGATATTGCATTTTCTTTCCGTTTTTAGCCCGACTGAAGGCAATATTGGCCTAGGCTTGTTATACTCGCAGCATATGGAAGCACGAATCTCGCTTGGAAACAGATAGTATTTTCTCTCCATAAATCAATTTCAAGTCATAAAGCATACCGTATTAATTTTTATAGCTCGGATAGAACTTGATTGGTTTATTTTCGCTAGCATAGCATTTTATTGAGTCGTTAGCTCCGATCTCGAAACAGCACTCGTATTGGTGAAATGGAAATGCTTCGCATATTTAATGCTTATAAACTGCAGCAACATCAGCATCATCAGTTCTACAAACACTGCAGCTCATGCTTGCAAGCATAATGTGTTTTGCCAACATGAACTCCACTTAATGCAGTAATAAAATTTTCGTACCGCATTTCGCTTATCGTTTCTTCAAGCCTATAAAACTACATCTGCTACCAGCGGTCCGTGACTGTTTGCCTAAGTAGATAGTTTTGGCATTCCTCGAATTCTATTTTAATTTAAGCTGAAATTCCAAAATCCAAATGCACCATACCAGAATTCTGAATGGACAAGTTGGATGATTTTTTTGTTGGGCATCTCAGCAGAATCTCGAATACGAGTTAAAGAAAAGTTTTCCGTTTTATTCTGATACCTAACCAAAAACCTACACAATATTCACATAGTAAATAATTACAAAATGTCACTATATTATAATTACACGGTAACTATAATATAGCTTGAGACCATCCTAACTCAGGAAGCGGCACCCTAATTTGGTGTTTAGGGGTGCCGACGGATCTGACATTTTTCAAAAAAGAGTGTACAGTCGATATCGATAGAACTTTTTTCATACCGCTAAATAATACAGTATCGGAATCTTGAAATTGTATGCCTTTTATATCTAGAAACCTTTAAGTAATAAAATTATGAAATTCTGTGATTCCCACATTTTAATCTAGAAATTCTAAAACTTACAATCTTATTTATTTATAATCCTATAAACTTAAAAATAGTGCTGGGTTTTGGAAACGTCAGACCTTAAAAACTTTTGGTTATAAAATGCCGTAATGTATTAAATTCTAGAAGCTTCAAGTATCTCAAGATCCCAACATCCTGAAATCCGAAAGTTCTAAAATTAGGGATTCTTAAATCCTAATCTAAAATTAAGGATCATAAAATCCCAGAGTCCCAATATACTACAAACCTACATTCCTTAAAATCAAAAATCCTTAAACCTAAGAATCCAAAAATACCAAAACATCAAAATCCTAAAATTCTGAAATGCTAAAACCGTAAAATCCTAAAAAAAAACCAACATCCTAAATTACTGAAATTTTAAAATCCTTAGTTGCTAAAAAATAAACTTCTAAAATCCTACAATTTAGGGATTGTATGCCTACAATTATTTAGTCATAAAATTCTAAAAAGCTTAAATTTTATGAGCATAATATTTAGGATATTATCTTATTTAGGATTAATCCTACAATCGTTAAATGTCAAATCATAAAATGAAAAGGGCCAAAAATCAAAATATTATAAAATCCAAAGACTCTAAAATTTGAAAATCTTAAAACTCTGAAATTCTAAAATCGTACTGTCTTAAAATCCTGAAATTGTAAAATCTTTAAATTCTTAAACCCAATCCCAATTCCCAAAATCTTAAATGCCGAAATCCGAAGATCCTAATTCTAAAGCAAAAAAAAAAATTAAAATCCAGAAATCTCGAATTTTAAAATTCTGAAACATACAATCTTAAAATCTCAAAACCCTGAAATTTTCAAATCATAAAATCGAAATATGGAAATTCTAAATCATAAAATTCTAAAATCCATAAACCCACTATCCTAAAATAAGAGGGCTCCGCAGCCGCAAAGTTTTTTTTTTCCTGTATGGACTCATCACTGCGACCAGTATAGTTGATCTATTGTGATATCGCCCGGGTGTTTGCTGTATGTGACCTGCACTGCATTTCTTTTTGTTATAATCGCTATTGAATGAGCGATACGCTTATTAAATTTTATGCGTGCTTGTGTATATTGGGATTTACCCTTCCTTCAAAGCTTGATCTACTTTAACCACTTATTACTCGCTGCCCATATTTTAGCCGTCCCTGGCGAGGACTCATTCGTTCTTCTGACCAGTACATTTAACTATAGGAGGGACACTGTCAAGAGGTTTCAGTGGGTAAATATAGAATTCAGCATGAAGGAAGGGTAAATGAGGGGCTTGAGAATAAACTCATGCTAAAGTCACTTGACATCGAATGGTTTGATTCTACTAAGTTTCGAACCCACGACCACTCGCTTGTCAAAGCAGACTCGATAACCTTGTCGCTACGGAGCCCAACAGCCGCAAAGCTACCGAGTTTGCTTTGATAACCGACTGGTCATAGATTCGAATCTTAGTAGAATCAGGCCCTTTGATGTCAAGTGACTTTAGAATGGGTTTATTCTCAGGCCCTAAAGTCTAAAATCATTAAATTTTTTAACACTTATACCTCAAAATCCTACAATCCTGAAAGCCTTAGATCTTAAAATCCCAAAGTCCGACTATTCCGAAATTTTCTAGAGCGGGTGCTCTGGTGTACTAAGTACATTTGCACGAAAAACACTATTTTTGTAAGTAATTTTCGACCACTTTTTCATTTCTTTTTGCTACATTTTGGCATTATTAGAAAAAGGAAGAGTTGATCTTGGAATACAACCAAAACCTGGAGTGATTTGAATAAAATTCCAATGATTTTTTTCGTTTTTCGAAAACGCGTTTATACGCGCACATAGCGCGTCCGCTCTAGGATTAACATGGAGCACTAAAATCTTAAAATTCTTGGACCAAAAGTCCTTACTTATTTACTTTTTCGGCGTCAATCCGTTTATCGAATTCATGCCGAATTGCGGTGCCGATGTTATCGATGTCCTCCGTAAACCGCAGACCGCAAGGAGCTTATGAGATTTCGTGATGATGGTACCGCTTCTCTGCACACCTACCATTCGAATAGCACCTCCCAATGCAAAGTTGAACAGCAAATTCGATAGTCCGTCACCTTGTTTGAAACCATCTAACGTCACAAACGTTCATAAAATTCAAGAGTCTCAAAATACTACAAACTACGCTGCTTAGAATGCTTAGAATCAAAAATCCTTAACCCTGGGAATGCTGAAATCCCAAAATACCAAATCCCAAAATGCTAAAATTGTAAAATCCAAAACAACCCAAAGTACTAAAACTCTTAGTCCCTACGATCCTACGATCAACAACTGCTAGAATCATAAAATGCGAGGAACCAGAAATCAAAATATTATAAAATCCAAACACTCTAAAATTCCAAAATCTACAACATCATTAAACTCTTAAACGTAAAGTCTTAAAACCGGTAAATCCCAAGTCCTAAAATTTTAAAATCCCGGAATCCGAAAATTCTAAATGCATAAAATTCGGAAATCTCAAATTCTGAAATCCCAAAACCAAAAATGCTAAGACATACAATCCCAGTAAGCATTTTCATATGTATAATTAGATTGCAAATAAGAATTACGTACTGATATGTATCCAACAAAATCGTATTCGACGCACAAAAGCCGCTTATCCGTACCATTTTGGAGGCGATATACGCACTGAGGAATAATTTTGAGCGATACACTTATATATGTATTTCAATACGATAATATCCGATTAAGCGCGACCAGGTTCATACAGCTATACAACTTTGTGCTGAAAATCGGTGGTGTTTGTCAGCTACTAGCATTATAAACGATAGAATATCAACTTCTGCGTGGATTATAGGGCTTTATTTGGGAGCCCGAATTTGTTCAGAGATATTTACGATAATTTTCGTACATTGATATACGAGTTGGTGCTGGCTGGGATCTCAACATCCTGAAAATTTCCAATCAACAAATCCCAAAATCCGAAACTACTGAAACATGAAATTCTAAAATCCCAAATCTAAAATTCATAAACCTAAAGGCCTAAAATCCAGAAATCCTGAGATCCTAAAATACTAAAATTGTAAAATTCCAAGTACCAAACTCCAGAACTCCGAAAATTCTTAGACATAAACTCCTCAAATTCTGAAAGCCACACATTTTATAATCCTAAAATCCCGAATCCCAAAATCCGAAAATCTTTAATTTCTAAAGTCCTATAATCCTGAAATACTACAGTCGTAAAATCTCAAAAAGCAATGCTTTGGGTTACAAACATCTTTAAGACTTGACCGTTCTTTATCGACAGACTTCACAGTCCGTTAATTACAGTACAGTACAGGACAATTACGCAGCTATTGCAACGATCCTACTGATTCTGTTAGCGTCCAGCCGAGATTTGAACATTCAACGACTGGCTTTTTAGACCAGCTGGTCTAACATAGTACCTCGAAGCTAACTGAGTGGTTATCCTAATATCCTACAATTAAATAACTATCTATCCTCAAAGGATAAAATTTGAAAATTCTAAAATCCCAAAATATTAAGATCCTTAAGTCCAAAAATCTGAAAATCCTAAGACATAAAAGCCCATAAAAATTACAAAAGACCTAAATCCTAAAATTCTCGAATTCGAATCTTAAAATCCTAATATCCAAAAGTCCTTAAATCCTAATACTCTAAAATCTTAACACCCTAAGACTTTAAAATGCCGAAATCTTTATCTTTAAACCTTTTAACCTGAAATCCTAAGATTCTTCAATCTAAAATCGTAAAATCTCTAAACATAATATCCCAAAAACCTTCGACTTTTAGTCCTAAAATCCTGAATTCTTAAAATACTAAAATCGTCACCTCTAAATTTCAACATCCTAAAACTCTAAATAAATCTAAATTTACAAAATGCTTGAACCTAAAGTCCTAAAATCTTGACATCTTGAGGTCTTTATATATTGAAATTATATAATCTCAAAATTCTAAAATCATAAACTTCTTAAAGTTTTAAAGCCTAAAATTTTCAAATCCAAAGATTCTGAATTTCAAAATCCTAGATCGTAAATCCTAAAATAACACATTCGGAAAATCCTATAGCATAAAGCCCTTAAATCTTAAAATCCTGCTATCATAGAGCCTTGAAAATCTAAAAACCTAAAATCCCAAGATCCTGAATTCCTAAAGCTTTTAAATTATTCTGATTTTTAAATTAAATTCTGCTAAATACCTACTAAAATTCCAAAATCATAAAATCTTAAAATCCTGAAAGTCTTTAACCTGCAATCCTAAAATCCTAAAATCTTTAAACCTAAAGTTTTGAAATCCTAAAATCCCAAAATTTCAAAACATAAAATTCGTAAAAGCTTAGACCCTAATACCTCAATTATCCTGAAATCTGGAAATACTAAAACCAAGTAGAACGTAGTAACCGAAAAAAGTTGTCCCCAGATGACCAGCGAGGGCCAGTAGTAGCTCAAAACGTCCAGACCAACTGGTATTTAATTTTTAATGACTATTTCGCCGAAAATCGTCTATAAAATTGAGCACAAAAAAGTACTAAAATCGAAAGATCCCAAAATTTTTAAACCCCAAAATCCAAAACTTCGAAAACATAAATTCTATAAGTCCTAAATGTCATAATCATAAAATCTTGTATTGAATTGAAAATTGTTAAACATAAAATCCTTTAGCAGAGAGTCTAAATTGCTAAAATCCTGACATACTGTATTTCTGTAATTCTCAAATTAGGTCATTGCAAATCATTTTAAAAGTTTTTGTCACCCCCCCCCCCCTTGGAAATTGGCTTGAAAAATCGGGGGAGCAAAAAAATAATTAATAATTTGTACGATATGAGTTAATTTTTTTTATAAAATCAATTGTCTTCAGGCTATACAGCCTGAAAACCTTGAAAAATGAGTGTACGAGTTGAGTTAACGCGCGTTGAGAAATACAAACAGCGGAATTTCCGAAAATCGGCCAAAAAAATTTTCTTTCGTTTTGGTCTTTTTTCGTAGATTTTTGCATGGAAATTAACAACGTATATATTAAAAGCAAGAATAGATTTGGTTTTCACGTTTAAACTTACAATAAAAGTGCCTAAAATTCATATCTCTGTTTTTTTTCACCCCCCCCCCCCCCCCCTCAGTGGCCCAAAACCGGAGGGACAAAAACTTTTTTAAATATTTGTAATGGCTTTATTGGATCTTAAAATTCTGAAATTCTAAAATGTTGATAGCCTAAAATCCCGAAATCTAAAAATCCTACAATCTTTAAATCTAACATCTAACTTAAAATCACAACACATAAAACCCCAAAAACTTTGGGCCCTAAGTTCTAAAATCCTGAAATCTTAAAGTTCTAAAATTTTCAAATGCTAAAATTTCAAAATCACAAGATCTTAAAACCTTTAAACCTAAAGTCCTAATATCCTCAAAAGAGTAATTCTCGTAAAAATGGGGTGACACGATGTCTTCAGATATTGGAACTTTTGCACTTGGTTGGTTGAAAATGGTTAAAAAATGAAAATGCCATCTGTACTAGCTCGAAAGCGTAGACGCCTCGTTCGCTAAGGAGCCCGACAGTTTCAAAAGAGTTGATTTTTTTAGAAAACCTTGAGTTCTTTATCGTGTGGTATTTCCTAAATTTGCAATGAAACAATCAATTGTGCCGCATCCTACGTGTATTGTAAATTACTACCAAGCGAGAAGTTTAGATCTAACTGGTTTTTACTGGCAGGACGATTACACTATGCGGGCCCTTAAGACTTGCAATGTACTGCACGTGACGTTGTTCGTCTGTCAGCGCGTGTTAGCCGCGATTCTCGACGCGGGTCACTATCTTGATGAGTGGGTTTTGCAGTCTCCTTTTGTCCAGCGCCTCTATGCCCGCGAACCACATGCCCTGGCGGGTGTTGTGGGTTCGAATCCGGTTATAATCCCAGATTATAGCTTGGTTCGACTCACGCACCTTCCAGCATTGAACAAAAGGTAGGAGTCAAAACGACTACTTGTTAAGCGTAGCTACCAATATACCCCCCCTCCTCACCTTTCGCTCTTCTCCCTCCTTCTCCAAAAAATTTTCATTCCTTTCCCCTACCGTCCTTTCATCAATTGTAGAACCATCGTTTCAAAAAAAAATAATAATTTTCATATAATTAATGTTACAGTTTCCAAAATTTGCTATGACACACGTATAATAATCGACACTCTTTTGTAAAAAGGAGGGAGAGGGCTTTTAAATGAACCGAAAAAAAAATTGCGGCCCTCCAACATTTGGCCGCCATATTGGATTTTATTGTAAAATCACTTTTTTCGTGATGATCCCCCCAACTGATTTTAATTTAAAGCCCACCATTGGAAAACTGAGGAAAAATGCTATACGAAGCATTTATTATCACAACTGTGCGTTGGAATTAACCCGATTAAACCATTCTTTTTTGCAGCTATATTTACCATTACAAGAGAACTGTAAACCTTGCTACAGATAATGAATTATTTCATTCAGCTAATGCCACTGCACACCTGATTTGATGAATGTTTCTTGTAGCATTTTTTCTCAGCTATCCAATGGTGGTCTTAAAATTAAAAACGGTTGGAGGATCTTGGCCAAAATGGCGATTTTTCGATAAAATTCAACATGGCAGCAAAATCCAAAATGACACCCAACTAATCTGTCCATGTGGTACATCACATGGATGGCCCCTAATGGCTCTTTTATCTGTAATACAATACTCTGGATTTTTTACGCGTTGTTGTACACAATCGTTGTACACTCTCATGACCCATACATATTTGAGTGGCATTTTAACTTTAACTGCCGAGTTATGTTTGAATATTACTAATTGATTGATCCAATTAATATTGCTACCCATGAGTAATAATTTTATGACTTATTAAGCATATTATCAAACATAAATTGAAATTCAATTCAATTCAATTCATTTATTGTCCGATAGCGTAAGGCAAGCCTTTTTTAATCTGCAAGTCTTTTTTAATATGTCACAATTGTCACAATGACCCATGATTGTGTACTGCCTGTAGGCCAGTTGGTCATTATTCTGGGAAGAGTGCTCGATTAAGACTAAATGAAAAGCATAAAAATAAATAGTTGAATCCCCATTTAATTCTATTTTTGTTCTTGTGTGCATGGGAACTATTTTATTTCATCGTTTTTTTGTCTCCAATCAGCAACTGCAACTTTCGGTAATTGTGTACTATATTTATTAATTCTTCAAACAAAATATAAAACAATTTCATAGGATCCAACTTATGTTGGTGCTTTCGAAAAAAATACCTTGCTAAATTTGATCATCATTCCGCATGATTGCCCACAAGCGGGTTTGATTAAATGTTTGTTATCGCACTTGTGCCGTCCCAAATTACAGCTAACAATAAATGACTGTGAAATCAACAAGCCGCCTCCAGAGAAAATGCTTTTTTACACTTTCGATCCGCATACCTAATGAAGATATATTTAGTCGATTCAGGTTAAAAAATATATTATGAATCAACGAACGTGTATGATGGCGCTTGCAGCGGCCGGAAAGATGCGAATTCTGGGAAAATTAATTATAAGGCAGCAAATAATGGCCAGAGAGAACAATGATTTACGCAAACCCACCAACAACGTTCACGCTTTTAATTTTATCATGAAGAAAATATAATTTTTCGTCCTGGTACGAACGAAGGTCACCTTTAAGTGACGCTTAAAGCGTTGATGTACGCAATTTGATCAATCGTGTTAATAAGGAATTATTTTTTTGCACTGTGGACTACAATTAACAAAAAAAAAAACAATTATATTGCCAGAACAAAGTGCGTTCGGTCTGGCATTTAAATTTGCAACTATTCAAACCCACCTGATAGGCGTCCGGTATGTTGACGGGCTCCCCACTTTCTGCCACGTGGCCCGCAATTCCCATGCCCCATGCTACCTTCACCTCGTCCTGCTGTTCCATCTCCTCCAGTGTGCTGCTCGAGCAGACGTCGAATAATTTAGACACTAAACACCTGCGAAAGAAATGAACATTTACAGATGAAATGCTTTCAACCGAGTAGGGACGAAGGCTTCACAGCTATGCCAATTGGAATGCAGACTGTAAGTACTAATGGAGAGAAATGATTGAAATTTTTATTTAACCGTGTCGCTTCGCTGTCGCTGAAATTGATTGGCGCTATTTTTATGTTAGAATTTTTCTTTTCAGTTCATGGTAGGTACTCTGGTTTTGATAGCGGTGAATGACGATTATAACAAAAATCCATCGTCTGCAAATTTCAAGTGGACGTGAATTAAACTGCATAGAGTTAAGTGTTTTTTAACGAATTGATTGGAATGTTGGTCGTTAATTCTTTAAATTATAGACGCCAGGTTTTTCTTTTTACGTCAACGTTTCGATCCCGATTTGGACCTTCATCTTAAGGTGTTGATCGTGATTGTCTAAATACTTTTAGCCTACAGTGTTGTCCTGTTTTGTACGATTTGTTTTATGGTATGGGTAGCTATTATTTGTTTCATTCGATGCATACATATCAGTCGAAAAACATCAATTAATTAAGTTTATTTTAAACAACCAAATAAAAATGAAAACATAACGCACGCTGTAGAGACTATATCCTGCTAAAAAGACGAGCAAAATTTAATTTTTATTTTAACAGCTTTTATTTCAACGGGTTAAATATCGTTCGGTGTTGTGTAACATTGAATAATGCACCGACAATGACAGTAACAATAATTTACAAGCATATTCACCGAGCAACAGGAAGAAACATTCCCGTAATTAGCTTTATGGATTTAATCAATCATTTCCTGCGAATGCCGTGCTTCGGGCATCTACCGGGAAGGATGGTGTTCCCTCCGTCATGGTAAAGGATTCTAATTGCGGTTTCCCATTTCCGTTGTTTGATGGCTACGTGGTTGGCTACAGACGTGCGCATCAAAAAGGACGAAAGAGCGGAAACTCGATCCCAGAGTGCTTTCGAAATCAATTAGCTTTTTCATGTTCTCGCAGGGAAATGAGATTTCAGCGGACCGCCGCCGTCGCCGCTTGGTCACAACAGCAAAGCAGAAAGATCCCTTCCCGTTGGAGGTCTTCTTTACATTACGTTAATTAATGGTTACTGGTTCGGCTTGGTAATATGATCGATTTATTTTGCTGCACGTTGAAGAGAATTTGATTTTTTACTATGGAAACTTCCAGTCAACTTGAACTTCTTTCGCGACGTTCCTGCTTTTTGATATGTAATCTATTCCCTTCCTGTTTACAGTTCAGATTGTAACTTGTTCTGATAACTGATACAACAAATGAATTAATGGTGCTGCAGGGTAAATATGACAGCGCAACGTAATAATCTCCTTTGAGTAGGTATTAACTCGATCCTTAGTTACCTTTCATCACTTATTTCAACATAATATCATTCGCTATAGCTGCATAAGCTGCCACCTGCGACCCGTGTGAGGATAGTAAAATAGCGCACATTCAATGCGCTATGCTTTCCACCTTTGTTGTTGCCCAGCGAATCACCATCGCCAAATGTTTATGCAGAACTGTTGTTTTTACATGAACATTGATTCCAACAACAGCAGCAGCTGATGTATGTGCATCTACCGTCGATGTTCACATGAAAAGGTACTCTTCTCCATTCGGAAAAATATGTGCTGGTGAAAATTCTATTGCAACCCCTGAAGCGTCCGGCGAACATGGCACGGCATACATACATCAACTCGATAATATACGGTCCAGCAGGTTTGTATCCTATTTACGTTGGCTATTTGGCATCATCAATTTTCATTTGCGGACGGCTTGTGTCTGCACTGGGCGTCGGTGTATGTAACTTCTGGAGTGACACATGAATAACAAATATGTGACAGTGTTGTAAGGATATGGAACGAAAAATTAAGCCAATTTGCTAGACAGTGGAGAACAAAGGTTCGTCGGCAAAAGCCATCGGAAAGGCTGAATAGGGTCGAGCAACTGTTGCCCTTGGCGTCGAATCCAGTGACTAGAGGGCAGGAGATAATAATGTAATGTCGATTCCATTCCATTAACTCTGCTAGGTATACCTAAAATAATTTTTCAATATGTTTTATTGTAATCTGTTTTACCGATGATCAAATAATCCAATGTTGTTATCAAAACGATTTATTTATAACATGAAATAAGACAAAATATGATTAATGTATGATTGTACCTACATTTCCTCTACTATATATTGTGCAAGAAAATTCCACTGATGCCTAATCTAGATTTAGTGCAGTATTTATAACCACTATTTGTTACCGACCGCAAATGGATTCAATGAGCAAGGCGCTCTAGGCCTATTTATGCTCGCTCTGCCGTTGTACATCATCCAGCTGACGTGCACGAAGAGATACGGATTATGCCGGCTGATAATGATCAACAACGTGTCCTTTCGTCGTGCGTAATACATGACGAATTATACGTGTAGATCTGTTGACCTAATTAGTGTCTTTGAATTATGAACTTTTAAACTTGGAATTTTGTTTTATAAATGAAAGTACGTTACAGGAGCAAGGTAATCGAAAGCTATCCATATATATAAGTGAGCGTGAGTATGATTGTATGTTTGTATGTTCCGCCATAACTCCAGAACGCCTTAACCGTTCTCCACCAAACTTGGCACACATGTTTCTTGACATAAAGGAATTAGCACTGGAGGATTGACAAAAGGGCGGGGAAGGGGGGTAGTGATTCCTAACAAGGGGGGATGCTATAACTCCGAAACGCCTGGACGGTTCTTTATCAAACGTAGCACACGTGTTCTTTGACATAAAGGGATGACAGCACTGGGGCGTTGACAAAAGGGAGCGGTCTCTATAATAAGAAAAACAGGTCCAAATAACTCAAAGGAATTGAGTTTCTCTTACATTTAGACCAATTGCAGACCGAGGAGGGATATACGAAAAACCCTTTGTCTCGTTTCCATTATAGAGGTTTTCATAGAGCAAACCGATGCATAATTAGCTACGCGACAGAAGGGGGAGCTGAGTTGAAAGTGGCCGACAGAAGGGGGTGAAGAGGAGAGTACAGTGATGTTCCAATTTTGTCAGCTCTCGATTTTGTCTACCTCCGTTTTAATCAGCTTTTTATCCCGATTTTGTCAGCTTATAAATTTTGTTTAACTTCTGTGCTTTTAAACATGATTTATTAAACTTTTCAGCCTGCTTGAAACTATTCTGATTCTCTGGGGAGCATTTTTGAATAAAATGATGCCTTCTTGTGAGTAATTCGGGGTCAACATTAGGAGTATTTTATAGTAAAAGTTTTATAGTTCCTAAAAAAGCAAAGATAGAGGTATACTATATTCAGCAATGTTGTGTATTTTTACTTTGTACTTTGTGTATTTGTACAGCTTTGTAGAACAGGAAAAAGTTATACAATAACTACAAAAACAGCTAAAATAGAAAAACTGATTTTAACGACTTTTCATTTATGCGAAATAGGATTTTTCTATCTTTGCTGAAGAGATAGAAGGTTACTGTCTTCAGCACAATTTCTTGTAATAATATTCTGTAAAACTTTGCAGAACACATCAATGTGTTATATTGAAACTGAAGAAAAATAAATTTTTTTTTGCACTTTTAGAGAGATTAATCAAAATTTGACTTCCGCTGGACGATAGAACTTTTAATTTTAAGAAACTCTTCCAAAGGTTCCATAAACCTAAAACCAAGTTTTCCCGCTCAAAGCTAATGCACACTAAAAAAGGCTCTGGACCAGTTTGCTGTGCCCGGTTCATTGAGCTTTCGGTTGACCAATTGAGGGTTAAAATTTAAATTTTGTAGAAGTCTTCGATATTGCAAGGTCTTAGGTCTTGAATTTTGAAAAAAAACTTCCCGTTTTTGTCAGTTTCACAATTTTGTCAGCCCAAAATTCAACATGGGGCTGACAAAATCGGAACGTTACTGTAGTATGAATGTATGTTCCGCCATATTTCCGGAACGTCTGGACAGTTTTCAAATACATGGTTTTTGACACAAAATAATCATCGTAGGGTGGTTGACAGTTTCTTACAAGGGGGAGGAAGGCTCAAATGGGTAAAGGGGTGGGTTTCTCTGGCATTTGACAACGATAGCCGTTGTACTAGGGGCTGGTTTTTTGAGAGGAGGAATAGGTTGGCCATTAACAAGGGGGAGGTTCAAGAACATAAAAAAGGCTGTGTGTCGATTTACAGGGATTACCGAGAACAAGACAGATCTACAAGGATGATGGATAACTGATGCCTGAATGCCTGAAGGATGACTGAGAGGTAACTGGAGGCGACTGAGAGACAAAGAGGAGGAGTAAGATCGGGCAACCAGCCAGTTTCGCTATAAAAATTGCCTGCATTCTTTTCCGATGACGCTCAAGTGTATCAATATCGAGCAGACGGCAACGATCCGGATACGGTGGCAGGTTAATCAAGGATCAAGGAAACTCACGTAGTGCAGACTGGACAAATCTCTTTTGTTTGCCTTCAATCCGCAAACTCCAAGTGAATTGATGCGGAAACCAGGCCAAATTGCAGTTTTCCAATAATGGACGAACCTGAGAGTGAACGATAGCTTTCAGACAGTGTGGATCTTTGAAATGGCGGGAGATTATGGAACTTCTCTGGCTCGAACTATCAAATACAATTTTAGGTCGTCGGCATATACTAGTTTGCAGCTAGATGCAGTCAACAGAGTTACGTCGTTGAGGAACAGCACGAATAACAAGGGTTCCGTGTTGCTTCCTTGCGGAACCGCAGATTTAATAGTAAATTGTGAGAATCGCGTAGTAAGGAGCTCAACCATTCAACGAATTGATTCGAGGCACCAAGTTGCAAAATTTTACACAAAAGTATCCCGTGATCAATACGATCGAAAACTGCTTTTAGATCAGTATAAATGACTTCAATTTTAGTGCAGACGGGGCGACCCGGGACGAACCCATGTTGAGAGGTAGAGATGTAATTTTTCGTACGAGAGAAGATGACGCCACTCACTACCTCACTATCTCGAATAGCTTAGAGCGAGCCGAAAGACAAGTGATGCGACGGTAATTTCTAAGATTTGAACACTGGAAACACGAAAGACTGCTTCCATCCTGTTCCTGTTTTACTCTTAGGGCAAATTCGGCACAATTGGGAATCACCTGAAAACTCATCACTTGACGATATCGCAGGTGGGGAAGTCATTTAAGGAGACCTAGCAGTCAAGCAGTGGAAGGCATCGAGTTGAAGTGATAAACAAAACACGGTGGCCAAAACCCGCGCCAGTTGTACCAAGAGTGGCTAAAGAAACCGAGGTGCGTCGTGATGGATGATGATATTTACATTAAGGCAGGCACAAAGCAGTTGCTTGGGCAAGAGTTTTACATTGCCACATCACTACTGTTGGAAGATGGGTACCATCAAAGGGCAAATTTAGCGGGACGAGTGTTTCCAGAAGTACTAGCTGCGGTCTCACGGAAGCAAGACGTTGTTTTGGAAATATTTGGATTCCGGTACCTACACGTGATCGACGTAGACCAATGTTGCAAATCGAGCGAGAAGCAAACGATGCCGACCCGACGAGCGAGTGTGAGAAGTATAGCATCGCCGCTCACTCCACTGTAGCAAGCGTACGACCAGGGACCGACAACGTCACCTTCAACCTTGCATAGCGTCACTCAATAATGAAGCAGTGAAGCTTCGGTTTCGACAGAAGCAGCACCGCTTCAGTTTCAAACTGGCTTCAGTCAGCGTCAGTGAAACGGGTTTCATTTCATCATGACTATAGGTTTAAACTTTTCATTTGTACTTTTCTATCAAATATTCAGAAGAAGGCCAACAACTTTGAATGCAAATGAATTGAATTTGAGTATCATTTCCTACAATGCAACGCATATTAAAGTTAAGCTAGTCAAGGTCGACAAATCGTGCTTGACTTTCGACCGTCGTCAATTGAAACAGCCACCAACTTCAACTGAAGCTAGCTTGAAACGTTCTGTTCAACTAATGAAGCAAGTCACTTCATGTATGAAGCGAAGGTAAGCGAAAGTCAGTTTCATTTATTGGTTTCGACGATGCCGGGCCCTGCGTACGACAAACAATCGCTGGTGCTGTGTCCATACTTTCTACTTTCGACTCACTCGCAAGCATACAACCTTGTAAGGTCGTTCTGCGCAGACCGCTCATGAAACAAACAGCTTGTCGGCTGTCAACAGCCACCCTTCTGTGCGGTGTCAAGGGTAAAGTCAAACGAGCATTCGGTTAAGGAGAGGAGATCCAAAAAAACAATGAAGTAGATATCCAACCATAATTTTGTATTTTATTCCTTGAAAGTTTGAAGAAAATTTGTCATAAAATTAATTTGTGTCGACCGTTTTGGTGTGGCTCACTTTTTTGAGTACAGTACAGCCTTCATTGGCCCTGAAAAGGAACGTTTTTTTCGTGCTACTCGTCGCCAATGCCGCACCATTCCTGTAGAGTTAAAATATCTCCATTCAGTAACTTTGGGCCCTTTTTTATCGACAAACTTCGCAGCCGGTTGTTAGAGTATAAGGCAATTACAAGGCTAGCGTTATAACCTCATGAACTCTATCTAGTCTAGTAGCGCCGCTTAACTGTGATTCGAACATACGGCTATTGGCTTGTTAAGCCAGTAGCCTTGGAGCTAAATGGGAGGTGCTGACGGCACCAATATTTTGCATAAAAAAGCTTTATAATATGAACGCTTTGGAAAGTGCATGACAGTAAAAAATCAAAACTCGATGTTTGTAGCCTTTGCGAAATTCAAGATAATCGACTGAAAATCATGAAAAATCATGAAAATCATTATAACAACTAGCTCTTTGGAAAACTCACTACTCACTGGTCACTAGTATTTTTCCAAGCTGTTGGAAAAATTCTTCAATTTTTCCAGTTCATAAACGATGTACAACTTTTCCGTTACCGTTTTCCGTTGAGGAGTTGCCACCTTGAGTTCCTTTCCGCAGTTTTTAGAGCCCCTTGCACATCATTTCGAGGATTTGGGAGAAGGAGAAACTACCGGAGGAGTGGATGGAAGCTGTGGTTTGTCCGTTCCATCTACAAAAAGGGCGATCGGCTAGATTGCTATGATTGCCGCGGCATTACGCTGGTCAAAGCCGCCTACAAGGTGCTCTCCCAGATTTTGATGCACCATGTATCCCTAATAGCAAGAAAATTCGTAGGGCAGTAACAGACGGGCTTTATGGGGATTCAATTTTTGCACTCCGGCAAATCCTCCATACGATACAGTCTTGCGCGAACAACTATGGCAGATAATACACGATAAGCTGACGCGGTTGATCAAAGTTGAAAGTATCCTGGAGCGTGCTACGTGCGAGCTTCGGGGGCACTCTCGAGTCTTTTCAAATGGTGTAGAGGGTTGCGGCAAGGAGATAGACTGTATGTTATTCAACATCGCTATTGAAGCTGTGATCCGGCAGGCGAGCATCGAAACGAAAGGAACGATCTTCAGCAAGAGTAGCCAACTTCTAGCTGTCACAGACGATCATTACTAGAAAGTTTGGGACGGTGGAGGCAACGGGGTTTAGAAGTATTGGGCTACAAATCAATGCGTCAAAAATCAAATATATGGTAGGAAGAGGCTCCAGAGAAAACAACGTTTGCCTTCCACGGACAGTGACTATTAACGGCGATGAACTGGAAGTGGTTGATGAGTTCCTATATTTGGGATTTCTGGTTACCGCCCACAATAGTATGGTATACAACGACGCAGTCTATCTGGAAGTCTTTTCCCTCCGCAGACGCTTCGATCAAGGTAGCATCGGTGGCCGCACAAAATTGACGACGTACAAAACGCTATTCAGACCGGTTGCCGGACGATTGTGCAGTAAAACCTGTTCTCTTCAAGAACCCCACCTGCACCAAGAATGTTACGTTTGTGAAAATCTATTTGTAAATAAGGCAACACTGTTAACAAATAGAGCAAAACCGTAGTCGACGATATCGATAAACGATAATAGATTAGCGATTAATCGCACGCACGATATGTAGAGTTCCCCGGTTGACAAGGCAGCAGAAACAAAAACGATCAGTTTCGGTTCATTGGAGTGCACACCACCTCCTCGACATCGCTATCTTGGTCTACAGAGTTTGACAGTACCCCCATTAAGTTGGACCCCTCACTATTGTACCCCAAACAACAATGGCCGTCGCATTGATTTCCTATGGATTGATTTCCCGCCCAGTGTTTTTGACGTTTCAGTTTCAGTCACAGAAAAATGGCGACGAGCCGGGGGGTCGGTGCACACCGATAGTAGTGAACAGTTCACCGAATAATGATAAAACGCCATCATCATTCTTTTTTACTCAAGCCACGAGGACAGATAGTCCATTTTGTGAACAGTGCGTGCAAAATTGACGGCAGAGGCGAGCATCTTGCTCATCTAGCCAATAAAAAGCTCCTGGAACACCGCTCCGGACGGCAATAGAAAAAGGTAAATGTCATCAATATAAAATCAGCGGAAAAAGACTAATTGCGACCTACCTTTCATTAGTAAGCGATCGACCACGTGTACCGTCAAAGTTTCTGTAAAAGCACGGTACTGATTCGTCGAAAGTAAGCAGAAGAGCTGAGAAACCGCTCCAGCAAGAAGCGATCTAAATTCAAATAAAATACGTCAACCCCGTCTGAAGATTACAGCGATCGGCAGAAGACAAAAACTCGTGCCGAGACAAAGATCTCCTAGGATTTATTTAGGACTGGAAGTGAGATAAGAGTTAATTACAGCCACTAATCGTTATGAGAAAATTAATAACCGCGTGCATTCCCGGCAGATAAAAATCGGTAACGGCAGCCAAAAAATCGCAACTGAAAGCACGACAGCTATATCTTCAGCAGGGAGGTTCAGCAGGGAGGATCCAGCAGACCTTCCAGAAGGAAGTGAGTACAATCAGAGTTTAGATGCTGTTCTGGCCACACTGGTGAGGTTGACAGAAGAAAATAAACAAAGTTGTGTCATAGTGATAGAAGCAAATATAGAGCATAGAAAATTGAAAGTCATGCTAAATAGTTGGATAAAAAAGTGTTGATAGTAGAATTTAAAGAGTTTTTGGAAGAATAAAGTTTGAAAAGATTTCTCGAGTGAGTTAGAAGATAGCGCGAAGGAGGATAGCTGTTCGTAGTGACAAGAAAAGTGTTTGCAGGAAGAAAAATAGTTTCTAGTAAGTCAAATGTAAAACAATGTTATGCTTTGTAGTGATTAAAACTATTGATTTAAAACTATAGGCACGAGCACAAGTACGAGTGAAGGTACGGATAGCTAGAAACGAAGAGGCAGAGATACATATACTGCAAAATAGTGGAACAGTAAGTAGATAATAACGAATTATGATAACAAATAAAACTAAAGGCGGAAAAATGTTATTAGGGTGGTTCAACTTGAAAGGCAAAACAGAAAATTAAAAGTAAAGAATTTCGCACAGAAAAGGCAGATAGAAAACAATAATGTAAGTAAGAAATTAAATCAAAACAACAAAATAACACTAAAGGTGAAAATATATTTTTAGTTTTGATCGACGCTAAAAAGGCTCGAATTGCAAAGATCGTTTTTTATTCTGCGGCGTCACAACAGATGCAACAAGACTTTATAGCAAAATTACGTATTAATACAGGGTTTTTATGCGGAGCTGAAACAGACCGTGGACCGTTTTATCCGAAGCTAAAACTGATGTAGGACACCGATTCAATACGGACCTAGAACAGACGTAGGACTTCGTCTTTGGGTGGAGCTAAGACCGACGTAGGATACCGTCTGTGTCTGGAGCCAAGATAGACTGAGGACACCATCTTTACGTGAAAGCAAACAGATTGTATTCACCGTCCTTGCCGAAAGTAAACAGCAGGCCGCTGACCGCAGGAGGAATTGGTTGCCAATCACTGGCACAATAAATACGAAATAAGAATCGATACTTGGGCTGAGTAGCTACGCAGGGACGCCTGCCTAGTGAAGCGCCTTAATATGCAGCATTAGAAAGATCAATAGCCGAGATCACGTCACCGGGAGAACTGGAGTATAGCGAGACCGTTCATCGAGAGAAGGAGGCACCGTGAGTAAAGAAAAATGACATCTTTGTAAACGCTAGCTTAAGTCATAGAAGAGGTTAGAGTAGGAGATAATGGTTCAGGCCAATGAGGCAAGATGGCACACAGTGAGCCAATAAAAGTTTAAAATGTGTATTGCACTTTAGTTGAGATTTTTGTGTTTTGCGCAATGTTTTAGAAATTCCCTTTTGTCAATTCAGCAACACGCTGAAGGTTTATAAAGTCAAACACAACAAGAGAGGGATCCAACGTGCTATATGGCTCGACCAGATTTAAACTGACTTACGTGTGTCGAGACGTTCAACGAATTAGCGACCAGTAGCCCAGGACCGAGCACAGTGGAGAGGAATTCTTGATACTGCAAGAGCCAACCCGGCTCACTGTGCCTTGCGAGTATCGCTAAACAAGCACAGTTCGCTCCACCCAAGATCGGCAGTCGAAAGAGTTACCTTACCACGCATGGAAGGAGGAAAAGGTGTCACTGACATCCAAGCGCTTGCGTATCCCACATCCAGCACTTACGGAGATATTTCATAGATAGTCAAACTCGTCATGTTGTCTACCGCACTGTCTGTGAAGCAGACCACGGATTCAGCGCCCTGCATCTGGTGCAGGAGCATTACCAGTTGAATTGCGACCTGAAAACCGTACCAGAAAAGGTCGAAACGTGAAAAGCAAAGGAACTATCATGGGACGCACCCCCATCAATTAGATCAAGCGCATGTAGACAAAGTGGCATCGAATGCATGGTGGGTGCGAGGTGATCTCTTTTCGGAGACGGAAGTCTTCACGGTAGCCATCAGGATCGGGTTATTATGACGAAGAACTACCGCAGGTACATATTGTACAAAGATATAGAAGACCGTTGTCGAAAGTGCCGAAACGACTTATCTTGAACGCCACAATGCGGTTGCCAAGATTGTGCACCAACAGCTCGCCTTGAAGCACAGCTTGGTAAACTGTTACGTACCCTGCTATAAGTACCTGCCCAACCCGGCTCTGGAAAATAGCTGCAAAAGTTGTACTGGGATCGTGAGATTATTACGGACGTCCTTATACGTGCCAATCGTCCCGACGTTGTGATCTACGGCAAAAAGAGGGAGAACATTACCCTCATAGACATCGCTGTACTGCTGGATCGCAATGTCCAGTCAACATTCTCGGCCAAAATAACGAAGTACCACGACGTGGCCGAGGAGCTAAAGCAGATGTGGCACCCTTAGGACGTACGTATAGTTCCGGTGATTATCTCAGCCACCGCAGTAGTGCCCTGTAGACTACAACGTTCCCTGGAAGAACTGGAACTGCAAAGAAATTTGGACAGTATCCAAAAAGCCGTGGTTCTTGGAACCTGTAATACAGTGACGGCCAAAGTGCGGCCCTTCGTAACAATTCGTGCAACCCGCGGACTAATTTGAGGGATGGCGGACTTATGAATATTTCTTTTGATGAAACAAGGGTCACTCAGTTCAGTCGTAATACTTCGTGCATATTGCAGATCTGATTGCTTTCCAGTTTAAATCTTGTGGATATTCTTAAAAATCGGTTTTTGCAGCCGCTTATTTTCGATTTTGTTATGCGCAAGAATGACCAGAGGTCATTGCGGCCCGCTGACTCATGGATAGATCTGATTTGGCCCGCACCACGCGTGTGCCTGGGCACCACTGCTGTAATATAACGAGGAGCCTCATGAATCATCACAACTAAACACAACCGGAGCAGACGTAACACCAAAAAAAATGTGAATGACAACCACAGAGCTTAACCCCTCTTGGCATAAAGAAGCCCGAGGGTAGGTGAAAGTTGGAGCTTGAATAGGTATAGTTTACACTCTTGGCTGGGTTCACAACTAACAGTACGGAATATGTCCGTGAAGATAGAAAAGGTTTCACCATTTATTTTCCACTGGAGTTCCACCAGCTAGCCATTTTGGTCCGTTTCTCTTTCTGCTATACACGAATAATCTAAACAACAACTAGAATCGGTGCAAAAAATTTTTACGTTTAAGATCTGAAGCTGACTCATGTCATCTACAAGCCAAGAAATGCTATCGTTTTTCAAAAATTAGTGACCTTTGCGGCTTGGCGCAAGACAAACTGTATGCTCTGAAATGCTTTTATGTTTTTTTTTGGACCTAAGCAACAACGTTCTTGGTGGGACTTTTGACTTCTGATTTCTCACTGATATTCAAGCTACAAGATTCATATATTATTTCGAAAGCTTCGTCTCAATTGGGATATATTTTCAAATTTGGCATGAAAAGGCGGCTTGGCACAAAAAAGACACCCAGACACCATTCGTGGTTACTTTCCAGAAGCTGAATTACCACATTAGGTTGAAATCACCTCTATCCTGTTCTAAACCAAGAACGACTGTATCGCGTGCGACCAGCAAACGTGTGCCGTGCGCAGAACTGTCACGTGTTGATGGAGTGAATTTTGCATGCCAACTTTTGATGAAGCATCGCGTAAATTATGTAGTATACGACGGCGGCTATCATAAAGTCTGCTGCGTATGCCGTCAGCTGGGACAGGTGCCAGCCGGCGGAGCTCGCAGTTACGGGCTTCGTTTTCTCCGATCAACAATCACTCATGCTCAAAAAAAAAAAAATATGCGAAAACTCTGCGGTGTACATTTTTCAAGTTGAGTGAAATACATTCAGCGCGCTCCCACTGCGTGTGTGCCACTACTACTGGCACGACTATAAATTATGACGAAAGTTGTGGCTTTGATGAATGGTAACCGAAACGAAATAAAAACCAAACGAGATACTTACTTTTTGGTATTATCACTGCCACAGGTACTTTTGCCTTGCACCAGAAAAAGAGATCCCCGGTCCGCATTGAGAAGAATTGACACATTTTGTAGAATTTTGTGGCACAAAGAACGTACGTCCAGATCGTTGCAGATATCCTTCACCTATCATGAGCAAGCAGGGTATGGATTAGCGACGACGGATCACCATCAATTGAATTAGAAAGTGCCCTTACCAGTTCGAAAATTAATTCCTTCTCGTCCAGTTGCCGCAGCTCGTTCCGCGATAGTCGCTGAGGTCGCTGGCTACTGCTGGGTCCACCCGCGACACCGTTCTGATTGAGACCAGAGCCACACTGGAAATTCTCGTTCTGCAGGCCGATACTGAGGAACGTAGGCGTCCCGTCGATTGTGTTCACGATGGGTTTCAGCAAACCGCCGCGCTCAAACTCGTGAGCGGAGATTTTCCTGCAGAAAAACAGACAAAACGGAAAGGAACGGTGTAATTAAGTTTAGAGCGCATCGAATGGATTAGGGGTTTGTGTTGGTCGGTTTAATGTTACGCTTTGCGATTGCAGTTGGGGTCGTTTCTGTAAATTCAATTACGCTAAATGATGCAATTGAACAAATGTTTGATTAATTGATGAGGATCGGTTTCTGGTCCAGACAGCTTGAGTACGATTACCGCTGACGCGTTCGACCGTGTAGGTTCGATACATAATTTCAATTTGATTATAATTTCATGATTAGAATAAATTGACATGGAATGTAATATCCTGTCGGAAAACGCCTCCGCCGCCTCGGTTCAAAAACATAGATTTTAAATAAGGATTTAAATAAACCCATTCTTATTGTTTTTCCATTATAATCGGATTACTGATGCAGTCGAACATCGAAGCTGTCAGTTGCAATGAAATTCTCTAAATGGTTTGACATTCAATTACGGAAAGACAACACGATATTCTAAAGCCAATGTATATGTCAGTACTGCGAATTATGAAATCAGCAGCTATCGGAAATATGATTGGTAACCACAAGCGTGTCCAGACATAATCCAAAGGTGGGGTACCTGATCTTGCAGAAGAATATTTTGGACTGGTAAAGCGAAGTAACCGTTGCACAGTGGGCAGCATCGACCGAAATAACGGAACTTTTTGTTGCCGCTGTTTTTAAGGAGTAAAAAGTGACTTTTCTTATGTAAAAAATCACGAAAAACCGATTGATGATGGTCTCAACGCGTGGAAATGACGAGAAGTAGCCCATTTTGCCCCATTCACCCCTATTTTCTAAGAGTTTTGAAAAAATTGTGTACAAACTCTCTCTAATTTGAGATTCTGTGGTAAGGAAAGAAGAAGAATGTTGGGAAAAAAGGTCTATGAACAATTTTATTTTAATGCAACATAATCTACAAGTGTGTTTTGCCCAATTTTACTCAAGGTTTCTGTACTAGGTACTACAGGTAAAATGCCAATTCGATACTTTTACCTGAGGTTTTCAAAAAGGCATGCCTTTCTTATCAATTTCAGTAAAACCGTAGGGTAAACAAGGCAAAACAATCCCTTACACGACATTTTTGTGAAAATTTTGATCACTGTTCAATCTTCTGACTTTTTCAACCTTCCCTACAAGCATCCTTTTTTGAAATTCTAGGGTAAAAGTATTGAATTGGCATTTTGCTTGTGGTACAAAAACCTAGAGTAAAATAGGGCAAAACAGACTGCTAGATTATCATGCATTAAAACAAAATTGTTCACATACCTTTTCCCTAGCATTCTTTTTCTTTTCTGACCATAGAATCTCAAATTAGAGAGAGTTTGTGTATGATTCATTCAAAACTATTAGAAAATAGGGGATAATGGGGCAAAATGGGCTACTCTTTTTAGTCACTTTTTACCCCTTAAAAACAGCGGCAACAAAAAGTTTCGTTTTTTCGGTCGATTTTACCCACTGAGGCGTTGGATGGCAAATCTATTATTATTGTTTGAGTTAGTCACCGTTCATTTTTATAACTTAAAACTTGTTGACTTTTTCGGTGAAACGGTATCTGTTGCGTTCGCTGGGCTTACAAATTGAGCAGGTTTTCAAGGGTATCGCATCTTCAAAATACACTACTGGGTTGTTCCTTTAGAGATTTTTTAGAATTTAGATGCTGTGTAACTTTTCACAAAATTTTTTTTTGAAGCTTTTATTTCAAATTGAAATTTGACTTGAAATTAAGATCGAAATTTAACTTATAAATTGTATTTATATTGGACTTGAGATTAGACTTGGAACTACATATAAAATTATAGTTGAAACTGGACTTGCAATCAGATTTTAAATTATACTTAAAATGGAACTAAACATTAAAATTGGGCTTAACGTTGGCCTTGCAATTGAACTTGAAATTGAACGTGACATTGGACAACAAATTTGACACGAAGGATTACTTCAAATTAAAATTGACATTTGTTGTCTTATACTCTAACACGTTTTGCCACTTTTCTGTTCCGTTTTTTCTTAGTTCCAGTCCCGTTTTTTCAGTTATTGTAACAAGTCAAAGTTTTATCTCGTGCCTCTAGTGGTTTTCATGACCAATGTCATAAAACTGCTAATAAACCTGCGAGTTCCACTAGATTATTAGAACATTTTGATGATTGCTATAAAACTGCCTTCCGACCAAGTGGCCAACTCTTTAGAAGAGGTTATAAGCTCAAATAGTCTTATCAGGCTCTGTTGAAAGCAACAATGTTTTTCGCTACAAAGCTATAAAGCATACAGCTTGCTCTGATAAAAAGCTAAATCAATCATGTAACTTTGTTAAGTTGAAAAAACATTCATGAACAGAAAAGTTAATGCCTTCCCGTTAGACCATCCCGCCCATAATAAAATATTCGATAGAATAAATAATAAATTTTCAGTACTCTCCGTAGTTGTGCAGCAAACGCGCATTAAATTTTATCGTGCGTATTGGTGATAGGTAGGTCAAATCAACACGCCAACAAAATGTCGCTATTTTTGAAAACTAGTTGTTCTAACAAAATAAATATTCAGTTAGTCAACCGCAATTTCTAGCGAAGTCATTTTAGATGCTTCCTGAGACAGACTTTTTTTGATTATTTTGTTTTGCGAGGAGGAGACAAAATACTAAAATATGGCAACATGGCCTCGCATAAAAAAGAATTTCAGTACTGAGCTCAAATATTCTTAATAATAGCAGCAATAAATCTGGTTGATCAGGGTGTTACGGTTTCAATCTATACCTATAAAAATTGTTGTCCTTGTTGTTTACACTTGTTAGTGCATTCGTGTCGGAACCCATCAAAATGGATTTCTGTCTGTCTGTCTGTCGGTATGTTCCTTATAGAATCGAAAACTACTGAACCGATCGGATTTTTGCATGTAGAGGTTTTTGGGGCTGGGGAAGGTTCTTATGATGGTTAGAGACCCCTGCCCAAACGATACAAACACAAATTTCTTCATAACTCGAGAAGTAATCAA
Organism: Sabethes cyaneus; assembly: GCF_943734655.1. Lineage (NCBI taxonomy): Eukaryota > Metazoa > Arthropoda > Insecta > Diptera > Culicidae > Sabethes > Sabethes cyaneus. Next base: position 179,927,774 of record NC_071355.1, read on the forward strand.
GCTACTGGAACCAAATTTAGCATGAGGGGGTTTTTGGATGCGAAAATTTTTTCTATGGGGAATTAGGACCCCTCCTTCCTTTAAGAGGAGGGAGGGGGTTTCCCATACAAATGAAATACAAGTTTCCTCATAATTCGAGAACTTATCAAGCAAATGGAACCAAATTTGGCATGTGGGAGGGGGGGGGGGCTTTGGAGGCAGAATTTTTTTCTATGGTGTATTGAGACCCTTCCCCTCTCCAAGAAGGGGGGCTCACATACAAATGAAATACAAATTTCCTCATAACTCGAGAAGTGATCAAGCAAATGGGAGCAAATTGGGCGTGTGGGGGATTTTGGAGGCATGAATTTATTTTAAGATGGTTCGAGACCCCCACCCCTACCCTTGTGAAAGGGGGATTAGAACTCTCATACAAATAAAACAAACATTTTTTCGTTACTCAAAATTTAATCGAGCTTGAGAAATTTTGAACTCTTTCGTAAAACATAATGTCAATAACAAGACCACCAAAACCTATCTGCAGCACCGTGCAGAAATCACCTCTGTCCTGGTCTTGGTCTACTGACCTCTATTACTTTCCTTCAGTAGGTTCCGAACGAGCGAGAGCAAATAAGGAGTGGATCACCCCGAGGATCGAAATGGTACTCTCCACGAAAAGGTTTTTCGCGAAATGGTACATTTGCTTGATTATTCTCGAGTTATGAGGAAATTTGTATTTCATTTGTATGGGAGCCCCCCTTCTAAAGAGAGGAATGGTGCTTATTCACCATAGAAAAAAATTCTGCCTCCTAAAACCCCCACACGCCAAATTTGATTCCACTTGTTAGATTACTTCTCGAGTTATGAGGAAATTTGATTTTCATTTGTATGGGAGCCCCCCTCAAAACGGGGGGAAGGAGCCTTATTCACCATAAAAAAAATTCTGCCTCCCAAAATCCCCAGATGCCAAATTTGCTTCCATTTGCTTGATTATTTCTCGAGTTATGAGGAAATTTGTATTTAATTTGTATGGGAGCCACCCTTTTAAAGGGGACAGGGGCCCTGAAGGGGTGTTTTTTTATTTTACTGTGAGGAAAAATTCCAAATTTGTATATTAAACTACCCATGCTTTCATAGTTACGTAACTGCCAAAATGAATCATCTAAGGTTGAGCTCCTCAGAAACTTGCAAAACTCGAGATTGTGACAAAGGTCATCCGAGATTCACGATTTATGTACAACACAGTTTAATTTGTGGCAATACGAAGTTTGTCGGGTCAGCTAGTAGCTCTATAAAACTAACAGATTTATTGCGGTTTGACAAGTAACCCCAGTAAGATCAATTTTGATTTAAAAAACATGTGACTCAGTCAACTAGTTTTATCGTGGTAATACAAGCAACCACATTAAATTTGCGTTTTTAACAGTTTTATTGTGGTTTTATAGCTAGCTACCAGTAGTTTTTGACTTGTATAATCTCGGTATTATGGAATACCGTGAGAACCCTGAGGTAATGATTAATACCATAATAAGCCCTTTACAAAATTCAAAGAAAACCAACCGGCTTTGGAATTGTTACAAGGGTTTCTCCTTTTCTTAGTTTTTGTTTTCACTTTCTTTCCTTTTCTCCTTTTTTTCTTTCTTTTTCCACTTTTTCTGTCCCAGAAAACTTCCTGTTTCTTTGATCCATTTCTCTTCGTGTGTGTGCTACTTTTTCTTACTTGGAATCTTGTTTTTCTTTCTGCTTATCATTCGTTTTTTGGTATTTTCTTTCCCGTTTTCAGTCTTTTCTGTTCACTTTTGCCCTTTTTGTCGTTTCCAGTCTTTGTATTTATCTCCTTTCCATTCCTTCGTGTTCAGCTGTGTAGTTTTTCTGATGTCCAGTTTTCCGTCTTTACTGTTTTTGGTTCTCTTTTTTCCCTTTCGGGCTTCAATTTTTTATCTCCCGTTTTTTGCCTTTTTTCCGTTTTACCTTTACCTTTAGTCCACTTTTCCTGTTTTTCTTTTATCCTTTTTCTGTTCTTTCTCTCGTTTTTGTGCCATATTTATTCTTTTATATCTTATTTGACCGCTTTTCTGGTTTTTCTTGTTTGTTCTTTAGATTTTCTTATCAACTCTTTCATTGTTCTTCTTTTTCCTTTTGGTTTCTCTTATTTTTTGCTCCTTATTTGCTTTCTTGTATCATTTTTCCTTTTATCTGTCCGTTATTTTTTCTTTCTCTGTTCCTTCACTCTTCTTGTCCTATCCCGTTTTTCTCCCTTTTCTTAAATTCTAAATTTCCTCCGTTCCGTTTTTCCTCTTTCTTCTTCCGTTAGCCACGTTTTCAGGTCTGTTTCTTTTCTTTTCCTGCCTTGTAATTTATTATTTTCTAGAACATTTCAATTGCTGTTTTGGTCCGGTTTTCGTCTTTTTTCGCTTTTTACTTCTTTTTCTATTCCATTTTTCCTTCGCCCGTCGCTCGTTTGCTTCGTTTTTTGTTCGCCTGCTCCGTTCTTTTTCGTATTATGTCCTGCTTTCCCATCTCTTCATTCACGTTCTGTTTTGTTCCTTGTCAGTTTTCATTTTTTTCTTCTCGTTTCTTCGTGTTTCTGCCTCCTTTTTGTCTCTTTTTCGTTCAGTTTCCCTCATTTTCTCTGTCATTTTTTGTCGTTTTCGAAAGGATTCTTCCCCCTTTTCTCTCGTTTATCTTCTATTCGCTTCCAATCTTCATGTTTTTCCATCCAATCTCCTGTTTTTGCTTCGTTTTCCCTCTCCTGCTTCTCTTCTGTTTTCTTCTTTTACATTTTTTTTTCTCTTTTCATATCCTGTTTACTCTTTACCATCTTGCCTTTTTTTCTTTCAAACGCGTTTCTTCAGTTTTGGCCTTTTGGACATTTCCCTTCGTGCTTTTTCCGTTTGTTTTCTTCTGCCTTATTTTCTTTTTTGCTAGTTTTTCAGGAAAGCAGCCGGAAACTATCCGTAATCTATCTGTAAATATGCTAAGAACATTTTGTTGTTGTTTTATTCTTTAGTTCGAGAAATATGTATTATTCAATTAGGTGAAAATTCAGCAAATCGATTGTTTCAGCCCTAACTCAGGAACAACAAAAAATGTTATCATAAACATTTTATAGCTAAAAGGTTAGAAATTAACATACAAGAAAAAAAATGTTTTTTTTGGAATTTTCCACCATTATTTAACTTAAAACGACGTCTGGTTTTTCAGGAGAGCAGCAGAAAACTATCGCAGATCTATCGATAATCCATCTTGCATTCCTCTTCTATTCTTCATCTTTTTCTCTCCAATATCCTGTTTTTTTAAATTCATTTTCCCTTTCCAGTTTCTCCCTTGTTTTCTTCTTTTCTCCCTTTTGGCTAGTTTCTACTTTTTCCTTCCATTTTGATTTCAGAAATGAAATCCTGTTTTCTTTTTTTCTGTACTTGTTCCTCCATTCTCTTGCTCTGGTTTTTCTTTTTTTCTGTGCAGTTTCATTTTCTCTGTAGTTTTTTTCGTTTTCGCTAGGATTCTTCCTTGTTTCTTTCGTTTTTCTGCTTTTCTCTTCCATTCTTCATCTTTTTCTGTTCAATATCCTGTTTTTTGCTTGGTTTTCCCTCTCCTGCTTCTCTCCTGTTTTCGTCTTTTACATTTTTTTCTCTTTTCATATCTCGTTTACTCTTTACTATCTTGCCTTTTTTTTCTCAAACGCGTTTCGCCAGTTTTTGTCACATTTCCTTCGTGCTTTTTCTGTTTCTTTTCTTCTGCCTTATTTTCTTTTTTGCTAGTTTTTCAGGAAAGCAGCCGGAAACTATCCGTAATCTATCTGTAAATATGCTAAGAACATTTTGTTGTTGTTTTATTTTTTAGTTCGAGAAATATGTATTATTCAATTAGGTGAAAATTCAGCAAATCGATTGTTTCAGCCCTAACTCAGGAACAACAAAAAATGTTATCATAAACATTTTATAGCTAAAAGGTTAGAAATTAACATACAAGAAAAAAAAATGTTTTTTTTGGAATTTTCCACCATTATTTAACTTAAAACGACGTCTGACGTTTCGGCCCTCAGCTTTGGCCTTTTTCAAAGGAAATATGGTTACGTTTTCTTGTCGAGTCGTTGATTACCAACAATAAACGGAAGTTTGAACGTTTAACGGCTTCAAATGCATGACATTAGAGTTAAGTTTGAACTTGAAATTTAGCTTAGATTAGCTTATAAATTAAACTAGAATTGGACATTGGACTTGAAACTGCGGACCTCTGGGTTACTGAAATTAAATTTTACCGAGAAGGTGAGGCACGTGCCCCAGCCTGAACACAGCAGTGTTGAGAACATCATTTACTTCTCTATTAGGCAATCTACTCCCAGTCGTTTTTTCACATGTTTAAATTCAGAAGTTGGTTTTTGCCATTCATTGGGTTGGATTATTATTTAATCTCTCATATGTCATAGCTTTTATCCTTTAATACTGTTATGCATGTTATGAATGTGAAGTGGACCATAAAATAACTCAACCTGATGTAGATCATAGTCTGAAACAGGCTTAAGGATGGAACGAAATGGGTGATTTCTGCTGTTGAATTCTCGTTTTACGAGATCCTTCACCAGCTTTTTTTTGAAATAGTTCGGAATCCGAATGACTTCCATTCACGTGTACCTGTGCAGATAAATTATCTCTTGTCGGTGTTCCGCAGTTACTCAATGGACACTTTAAGAGTCATGCAGGCGGAAATAATTGGTGAATAAAATAGAAAATGAAATCCTTCGTTCTCGACCGGCGTTAAAAGAGCCTACGATATTTGAAATCAGCAGGCATGATGATGGCAAACATGTTACGGTCGGTTATTATTGTCCAGTCCTAATGATGCTCGATTATGTTGAACGTACGAGGGACAATAACATGTATTATAATGGGCTCCGCTTGACCATTCAAACGATGGAATCGACCGATAGAGACCGGTCTTCCGTGCAGAGGCAGACTAGTGATTACCATTTCGGTAATTTCTCTGGTTTGCCGCCGGATATAGGATTGCATAATGCATGGGTTGAAACGAACCCACCGAGCGCAACCCATCCGCTGCTTCCTGTCTGACAGCTGGTGTGGATTATGTCCTGTTGTGGAGTGATGAATTGCGGATTTATTTTATCTATCAGCAAACTGCTGTGCGGTAGGTAGAAAATAATTAGGGTTTCCTGAGCTATGCATGCGTGCATATTATTAAAATTTTCACATTTAAATTTTTGCAAATCGAGGAAAAGCGTTGCATTCGCGGTTAGAACTTATTCATTAGGTTTATAATTTTTGAAATCGTGTTGTATACAGTAACAATTGCAGTACTAGAACTACGATGCAATATACTGGTACTAAGAATATAACCACTATCAGGCTGCATAATCAAGTCATGTTGAACTTGAAATATATATTCGCAAAAAGGTTTTTGTTTAATGAGGTCATTACATATTTATAGATCTATTATGATATACTCTGATGTGTATACAATTGCGTAATATACGAACTAAAGCATAGGCTATAGGTTAATCACAGGTGACTAATTAGTGCTCACTCCATACATGAATGGGCTTTGCTTGAAATTTACGACCTGTTGGAACACGACGAATGAGTGAAGCTCTTCAAACAAATCAGGATATAATTAGAAAAATAATAATGTTTCCACTTATAAACCAAGAACGTCTTCATCATGATAAAGCAATTTCAGATGGCAATTAACACTTTAATAATATATTCATTTCAATTTTCAATTTTCGTTGACTAAACACAGTGACACCTACCTTACAGGAGTGGTTGCCCCGGAGCCTGCCCGGGAGGAACAGGGCTGCGTTCCCGTACCGTGAGTCGGCGAGTCTATGCTTCCACCGGCCGTGCCCGGTGTTGCATGCGAAACCAACCATCCGTCAACCATGTTTCGGGTGGCCTTTCGTATGAAATAATCCTGCACAAACTCTGGATTTTCATCCAGCCAGGCTTCCATCCGAGCGAATTCGGCGTCATAGCTAGCGCCGGTACCGGTCGCCGAGGCAGTTCCTCCCAGGCTGCCACCACTGCCGCTGTTGCCCAGATGATGAAGATGTTGATGATGATTGTGCAGGTGGTGATGGGGATGATGGTGGTTGTTCAATCCCAACTGGTGATGGTTCAAACTACCGGAACCGGTGCTGTTCGGGCCGGTTTGCTGTGAGGAAGCTGGCTGTAGCTGTAACGGCAGGGGGACACCAGAACGAGAGCCCAACGATGTATCGAGTCCCACTGTGCCCCCCTGCTCGGCGGGCATTCTGCTCTGAGGCTCCTCTATACTGCGCAAGTGCAGGCCTGAAACGGAGGAACAGATTCGAATGTTTGCGCATTAGTTTTAAATTCAATTGGTTAGCAGATTATACAAATGTAGAACGACATGCATGGAGATAATTAGTAATTCAAGTATTTGCCCTTAGCAAAGAATACAAACTAGTAACAATTCTATTTTAATCTAGCAGAATGCTTTGCATAACTGGACATATCATTATAGGGATTACACTCGCCACAAGTTTCCACTGTACAATGCAGAATTTACCGTTGATGAAAAAATTTTAGTTAATGAGCGAACACCACATATATGTACTACGTTATGGGTAAATGTCGCACGGGTAAAAATAAAGTTGATTTATTATTTTCAGTGCGAACTCAGTTTAGCACAATGGATTTGACAAAATAAACGAAATAGTTCAGATAGCTACAAGGTAGTTAACATCGGAAACCATAACCAAATTTAGGAAAATAAACAACAATTAGTTTTGTGGAAAGGTTATCTGTTGTTAATAAGCCACAGAGAAGGTTGCATTTGCAAATTTGATTCCGTTTTACCACCGGCAGGCATGCTCTTTTGGTTTCGATTTTGCTCTTTTGATTACTGCATCTCACCCAAACAGAATTTGGAAAAGTGGAGTATGGGGCATTTGTAGATCTAGTAATTATCTACAATATTGCTGAAGAAAGTAAGGTTTTATCTTTAACATTTACACCGCTGTAGAGCTGCAATGCTGTTTGTGTTTGTGAGGCTTTTTTGCTCTTTTTGCTACCAACGGGGTAGCCGTTGCAGCCGTATAAAGCTTTAAATACAAAAGACATAGCAATGCTTACTTCAACAATATTGTAGATAATAACTAATTCTACAAATACCCCATATATCATTTTTTCAAATTCATGTTGACTGAAGTGCAGTAGTCAAAAGAGCAAAATCGAAACGGAAGAAGCATGTCAAGCCAGACTACCGGTTAGTATATGTTTCAATTGAACTAAACACTAATATATAGCGAATTGTGAACAAAAACCCAGATTTCTACCAGATTTCTGATTTCTATCCCTTAAAGACTGCCCTTGCAGAGTTTCTTTTTTTTTTTGCGATTCTGGCCAATAGCAACGGCTGACTTGACTTCTAGCAGCATAGATTCGGGGTGGCTCTTGCCGTGTCAAGCATGTCTCACCAGTATAAGCGGTCCTGGGCTACTCATCGCCAATTCGTTGAACGTCTCGACACACGGAACTCGGTTTTAATCTGGTCGAGCCATCCAGCACATTGGGTCTTTCTATTCCTGGTAAGCGTTTTTTACATCGTCAGCCTTGTGCGGTGGCGTATGCACCTTTATCGAAACGATTTGCGGAGGCAAAAGTAAGCTCGACTTACAGCTCGAATAGGTCGGTGAATCTGCTTACTCGTATTATTGCCGACGGTGGCCAGAAATCGCAAGTTATGAACTCATCAACCACCAAGTTCATCATCGTCAATAGTCACTGTCCATGGGAGGCGATCGTTGTTTTCTCTGGAGTCTCTTACTACCATTTACTTGGTTTTCGACGCATCGATTTGGAACGCAATTCTCCTAGCCTCCGTGTTAAGTCTGGCGTAGATTGCCTTTGCCGTTCCAAGGTTTCTAGTATTGATGTCGAGGTTGCTTGCGATTCGAAGGGACTAGAGACTTCATAGCTATTCGCGCTCGACTGTATCGTATGCTGCCCTGAAATCCACGAAAATAAGATTCGTAGGTACGTTGTACTCCCGACATTTCTTAAGGATTTCTCGGAATCCGTAGTAGAACAGGCCCATAAAGTCTGCCTGATACTGCCCTACAAGTTCTCTAGCTATTGAGGATAGACGGCGTAACAAAATCTGAGAAAGCATCTTGCAGGTGGCGTTGACCAGCGTAATGCCGCGGTAACTGCAGTAATTGAGCCGGTCGCCCTTTTTGCAGATCGGACAAACCACACCTTCCAGCCACTCCTCCGGTAGTTTCTTCCCCTTCCAAATCCTTGAAATTATCCAATGAAGTGCCGTTGCTAGCGGGGTTTTGCCATTTTTGTAAAGTGATGCCGGGAGTCAGTCCTTTCTAGTGACTCTATTTTTATTCAGTTGATCGATTTATCACTTCTGTTCGGTGCTCTCGCTTCACAGTAGCCATTACGAATTTTATTTCTTTCACTGATGCCTGCTTTTCAAAGTGACACTATTCTTGGCCTAATAATTCTAAAGCCGCTTGGTTTTATTTGAATTTTATAAAGGTTTTATCACGGTGTTACGCAATATCAAGATGATACAAGTCAAAAACTACGTATAGCTAGCTATAAAACCATAATAAAACTGTTTATAAAACAAATGTATTGTCTAAAAATAAAAATAAGAAAACTTATCCAATTTAATTCTACTATGTGTATTTTATTCAATGACAGATACGTATTTCGCCTACGACTTGCAGGCTTCCTCAGTGTCTGTTTTCGAACTAAATTAGCCAAAGCAATTTTACAGTTTTTATAGGAGCTTAAGGTTCTTTGCTGCTGGTATACAAAAGGTGATAGGTAAAGCGATACATTGTTTGCTTAAGACTACCTGTGTCAAACGATACAATGTTTGCTTCAGACTACCTGGGTAAAGCGATACAATGTTTGCTTAAACTACTCTTGTAGGTATACACAGTTGGTGTAGGTAAACTGATAATATTGTTAGCTATATTCTACTGGTAAACTAATTCTATTGCAGGAGTCTGAAATCTAAAAAATAAAATATTAGTTAAATGAAGGAAAACCTGAAAGGGTCTAATGGGGTTATGCGAAAATTGTGAAAAATGTGAAATCGGGATCCGAGGAAGGAGAGAGAGTGAAGTTTTTTAACCAGAAGTTGTTACGTCTGTGTGTATTCCTGTATGTCTGTGTTTTGGTACATATTTGAAAAGCCAGGAGTAACCGTTTCCAGGGTCTTTATTTAGTAAAGTGGAGGAGCACCTCTTATAAATCTCTAAACTCTCCGCTACATCCATCTTCCACGCAGAGCAGTTGTTAATTACTTTTGCGTTGTCAATGGTCAGCGGATGGTTGTCGTTGAAGACGTGCTCAGCCACTTTAGATCTAAAATGGTGTGTCAGACCTTTCTCGGCATCTCTTGATGCTTTTGCTACCTCTGCCAGGTGTTCTTTTGTTCGTGTTTCCAGATTCCTTCTAGTCTGGCCGATATACACCTTCTCGCATTGTGGGCAACTGATTTCATACACCCCGGATTTTCTTTGTTCTTCAATCGGGTCCTTAGTTGATCCCAACTTATTTTTGAGCTGGTTGTTTCGGCTCGTGTAGACCAGATCAATTCCAAATTTCCTCATTTTCTGACGGAGAGGGCGTGTAATGTTTCCGTCGTATTCTACTGCCACTCTCTTGAGTTCTGGTGTGATTGGTGTAAGTGTTGTTAGGGATTTTTTGTATTCGTCTCTTCTTTTTTTGGAAATCATATTCTGGATTGTCGTTTTGTTTCCGTTCTTTGTATCCGTTCAGTTTAGCTATTTCAAGAATGTGTGCTAGTTCTTTTTGTTTCCCTAGCTCACTTAACGGTAATGTTTCCATCCTATGTATCATGTGATGGAAAGCTGCCATTTTGTGTTGGTGCGAGTGGTTAGATGAGCTAGGTATAACTCGTTTGGTGTTCGTTGGTTTTCTATAAATTTCAATTTCTGTTTCTGTGCTTTCAATTTGTCTTATTATTATGATGTCCAGAAAAGGAAGTTTTCCGTCTTTCTCTAGTTCATATGTGAAGTGTATGTTCCTGTGTGTACCGTTCATGGCTGCTAGAATGGTTTCCAGCTCTCCTTTTTTGATGATGCTAAAAATGTCGTCGACGTAGCGCCACCATCTTGTTGGGAGTACTTGGTCTTGTTCCAGCTTGTTTTCAAGGTTAGCCATGAATAGTTCGCACAGAAACGGTGATAAAGGATTGCCCATTGGTGCACCTTTTAGCTGTTTGTAATAACTGTCCCTGAATGTGAAGTAATTCTCCTCCATACACAAACGGGTCAGCTTCAAATATCCTCCCACCTTTTTTCTCCATGCGTTATCCTCATGCTGTTTCAATAGCCAGTCTTCCAAGAGGCTTATCGATTCTTTCACGGGGTCAAAGTTGATCTTATTGCAGTTGCTTGACAAATCGCAATAAAACTGCTAGATTACCGTCAAACGGGGTAACTTGCAACAGTTCTCAACTATGAGTGCAAGTGAAAACTGATCTGTAGTACATTTGAGAACATTTAATTAATACAAAGTTATTAGGTCTAGCATAGAACAATTTCACATATTGAGAAAAAAATTGCGATCAATATTGGCTGTTGTAGAATGTTTTAACTAATTTGTTACTGGTAACCCCTTAAACGGGGTAACTTGCAACAAGCAATATTTTTTGGAAATTGAACGAATTTAAGGATTTGCATGAGTTTCTTTTGACTTGAATATGCGATCAGCATTAGCATTAGCTTTTGCATGAATATACGCATAAACGTCCTATGTCACGTTGATGAAAATAATTTATGAGCCCCGTACCGGAAAATTACGAGTTAAGGGGAAACCGAAAGTGGCTCAAAGATGGCTGGGTAAATGGCTACTATTCGAAGCATGTATTGTTTTGCGCCTTAAAAATGCATCTGTATTGGCAGAGCACGCTTTCGCCACGTAATCTGTGCTTTCAGTGCTGTTATAATTTCCTAAAACTTTTAATTCAATTTATCGATCTGCTATGTATCAATAAACGCTCAGCAAAACATAATTGCTAATCTATACCTATAAAGAAAGATTTCTGTCTGTCTGTCTGTCTGTCTGTCTGTCTGTCTGTCTGTCTGTCTGTCCGTATGTTCCTTATAGAATCGAAAACTACTGAACCAATCGGCATGAAAATATGCATGTAGAGGTTTTTTGGGGCCAGGAAAGGTTTTAGCGATGGTTAGAAACCCCTCCCCCCACTAAGAGGGGGGGCTCCCATACAAATGAAACACAAATTTCTGCATAACTCGACAACTAATCAAGCAAATAGAACAAAATTTGGCATGCGGGTGTTTTCGGTGATAAGAATTTATTCTATCGTAAATTGAGACCCCTCCCCTCTTTATAAGGTGAATTATAACTCCTCTCCTCTTTAAAAGGGGGGGCTTCCATACAAATTTCCTCATAACTCGAGAACTAATCAAGCAAATGGAACCAAATTTGGCATGTGAAGGTTTTCGAGGGCAAGAATATTTTCTATAGTAAATTAGGACCCCTCCAAACTTTAAGAGGGGGGGCACCTGTGCCAAAAAAAACAATTTTCCTCATAACTCGAGAAGTAATTAAGCAAATGGAACCAAATTTGGCATGTGGGTGTTTTTGGAGACAAAAATTTTTTCTATGATGAATTGGGACCCCTCCCCGTTTTAGGAGGGGGGGATCCTATACACATGAAATACAAATTTCCTCATAACTGAAGAACTAATCAAGCAAATGGAACAAAATCTGGCATGTGAAAGTTTTCAAGGGCAAGAATATTTTCTACGGTGAATAAGGACCCCTCCCCACTTTAAGAGGGGGGGCTCCTATACAAACGAAATACAAATTTCCTTATAACTCGAGAACTAATCAAGCAAATGGAACAAAATTTGGCACGTGGGTATTTTTGGAGACAATTTTTTTTCAATGATGAATTGGAACCCCTCCGCACTTTAGGAAGGGGGGCTCCTATACAAATGAAATGCAAATCTCCTCATAACTCGAGAATTAATCAAGCAAATGGAACCAAATTTGGCATGTGGAAGTTTTCTAGGGCATGAATATTTTCTATGGTGAATTAGAACCCCTACCCACTTTAAGAGGGGGGGCTCCTATACAAACGAAATACAAATTTCCTCATAACTCGAGAACTAATCAAGCAAATGGAACCAAATTTGACACGTGGGTGTTTTTGGAGACAAAAATGTTTTCTGTGATGAACTGGAACCCCTCCTCACTTTAGGAGGGGGGGCTCCTATACAAATGAAATACAAATTTTCTCATAACTCGAGAGCTAACCAAGCAAATGAAACCAAATTTGGCATGTGAAAGTTTTCGAGGGCAAGAATATTTTCTATGGTGAATTAGGACCCCTCCCAACTTTAAGAGGGGGTGCTTCTACACAAATAAAATACAAATTTCCTCATAATTCGAGAACTAATCAAGCAAATGGAACCATATTTGGCATGTGGGTGTTTTTGGAGGCAACCATTTTTTCTATGATGAATTAGGACCCCTTACCTTTTTAAGAGGGGGGGCTCTCATACAAACGAAATACAAATTTCCTCATAACTCTAGAACTAATCAAGCAAATGGAACCAAATTTATCATGTGGGTGTTTTTGTAGGCAAGAATATTTTCTATGGTATATTTTCTATGGATTTCCCCATTTTAAGAGGGGAGGGGGGCTCCTATACAAATGAAAAACAAATTTCCTAACTCGAGAACTAATCAAGCAAATGGAACCAAATTTGACATGTAAGTGGTTTTGGACGCAAGATTTTTTTCTATGGTGAATTGAGACCCCTCTCTTCTTTAGAAAGCGAGTTATGGCCCATCTCCCCTTTAAGAGGGTGGGCTTCCATACAAATGAAATGCAAATTCCCTCTTATCTCGAGAACTAATCAATCAAATGGAACCAAACTTGGCATTTGGGAGTTTTAGATGGCAGAAATTTTTTCTATGGTGAATTACGACCCCTTCCCGTTTTAAGAGAGGAGCTCCCATACAAATGAAATTCAAATTTCCTTATAACTTGAGAACTAATCAAGCAAATGGAACCAAATTTGGCATGTGGGAGATTTTGGAGTCTTGAATTTATTTTATGATAGTTAGAGACCTCTCACCCCCGTGGTAGGCGGATATGGACTCTCATACAAATAAAACAGAAATTTTTGCCAAACTCAAAAACTAATCGAACTCGAGAAATTCGAGCTCTTCCATAAAACATTAGTCAATACAAGACCACAAAAACTATCTATAATAACACTAGATCATTCAGGACGAGACGGTCGCGAGTGTTGCCGGTGACCCGCCGTCGGAAGCGCCGCCCACTGGGGGGCTTGCAAAACTCGAGATTGTGACAAAGATCACCCGAGATTCATGATTTATGTACAACACAGGTTAATTTGTGGCAATACGAAGTTTGTCGGGTCAGCTAGTGGAAAATAAATTTAACTGATCATATCGATCATTACGTGTTCATAAATGCGACCAATGTATAATTTGGAATTAGTTCATAGATATTTGGTTGCGCACATATTTCGTTGAACTAGCGATTTCCTAAAAAGCAGCAACACAGTATCAAACTTTCGTCACATCAATGAGCTTTTAAAGAGCTTTCAACTTTCGCCGCATCGATGAGCTTAGAGTGAAGTAAACAAACAAAACGCAAACGCAGGAATCAAAAACGCAATCCGATGCAAGCGGATTAATTAAACATCCTAGTGATCCTACGCATTATTCAGTTGCTGCTGTTAATTTTGATTGAATCGGAATGCCTTGATAAAGAAAACAAACCCTTTTTCGGGATGTTTGTAGTCAGTGCGGTTGGCTGCGGATCAGCTGTTTATGTTTGCAAGCTCCGCTATTGGACATATATTACCAATACTAATGCAATATTCAAACAAACGTTTAGGTTTTTGACGAACACATGAGATGTACAGTACAGTGTTTGTCGCACTAACACAATAACGTTAGCCACTTTCGATTCCGCCTTAAACTTTTTATATAATTCATGCAGTTGATATTCCTTGTCTGGATCCGATAGAACTAGAGATGGTCGGGTAGCGGAAAATTTGCTCGAAACCCGCACCCGTACTTGTACCCGCAGGGTATCTCTACTGACCACATTTAACACTAAAGATTGCCGGGTACCCGCCCCGGGTAGGGGCCCCTAAAAACTTTCGGGTTCGGGTCGGGTAAGGGTTTTTAATTTTTTTTTTAAACGGGTACGGGTCGGGTTCGGTTATTCAAATTTTCATACCTGATCATCTCTAGATAGAACTGCCATCTTTAAGGACCATTCACATATTATGTAACGCACTTAGGGGATCGGGAGTTGAGTAACAACTAATTACACGTCATATATCCACTATGCAAAATCGTGTCATGAAGTGGAGTGGGGGAATTAAATCATCGATATCTTGGTTACGTAATGTATGAATGTTCATTACATTACCAGGGACCGTAATCAGACACTGTCATATAGCTGGTCGATTTCTATCAGTGAGGATATTTTCTTTTTAGCCTCTTCTATGGCCATTTTCGGTATATCCAGAGAAAAACTCGTATATTTCCGACTTACCGAAAGTATCTTACACTCTTCAATTGTGCTTTAGTATTGCTTGATGCAAAATTAAATGATAACTTGCCTCGTGAAGATAACGGAACACAGCTTTTTATATCTACCAGCTGTTGCAAGTTACCCCGTTTAAGTGCTTGTTTTTCGAATATGTGGTAACAAGCAGGATAAACAAAACTAGTCATCATAAATCAATTATTTTGTTTCCTTATTATTCATTTTACTATAAAAAATGTACGTTAAGTTTCTTTTATTTGAAGTGCTTGTGGGCGACACAAACGTTTTACAGACGAAAAATTGACGATGAATTTGACATCATCTTGTGCGATTTTTTACAAATCACCAAAACTGCAAAAAATCAACATAACAGTATCCAAGGCTTCTTAAATCTGTTAACAACAAGATTCAGTGACTGATATAGATTAAAAATGGAAGTAACAGATCAAAAAGTACAATAAATTGGATCGATTTAGCGTTGTTGCATGTTACCCCGCTGTTGCAAGTTACCCCGTACGACGGTACTCAAATCTCGTTTTACGTCTACTATTGGGGGGGGGGGGGGCGTAAAAAAAGGTACATTAATTCAAATTTTGGACGCAAAACGAGAGGACGTTAATTCAAACTTTGGACGTAAAACGTGAGGACGTTAATTCAAATTTCGGACGTAAAAAAGATGACGTAAAACGAAATCACGTAAAATGAATGGACGTAAGAGATTCTAGTGTAACACAAACGTTGTACGAATCCGTTCGACTCTCACATTCGCTAAGTCTATATTTTTGGCCTAATAAGAAGAATTTTTCAGTTTGCCTAAATCGACATTTTTCGCATTAACATTTACTCTTCCTCAAGATAAAAAAATAACTTTTTTGTGTTGAGAAACACGGACATAGCTTCTTCGACAAAGTTGTAGAAAATATGAAGGTAAACAAATTTGTTGCAGAAATGAAATTTCTATCTCTTTCGCGTGAAGAGATACAGAGCATTTTCTAGAAAATTCTTTAAAAATTGGTTTTTCGTGCATAACTTTTGTTGGCTGCATTTTTTCAGAAAATATTGTTCTAGGCAATTATTGAAGCACTCAAAACACACGTTTCTGAAGAAGGCTGAAATTCTCTAGGACGTTTCTTTACAAAATTATCGCTTATTTAGGCTTTTTTTCCTTAACTTCTCGAACCTGTTGGATAAAATAGGAAAGTGAATGTATCAATTCAGAGCTTAGGTGAGATGCTACAAACTTACATAGGTGCCCACCGATGTGAGAGTACGGCAAGCATATGTTTTATGTGTTTTGCGTACGTCACAAGGGGAACACAGGGGAACACAAGGGGCGTACGCTTAAGAGGAACCCGAAAATGGTTCAAAGATGGCTGGATAAATGGCTACCTTTCGATGCATGTATTGTTTTGTGCCTTAAAAATGCATCTGTATTGGCAGCGGACGCTTACGTGGCGAAAGTGCTTCCAGTGCTGTTAGCAAAGCAAAGCCTAGGTGCTACATTCCGTTATCGAAACTTGACCTTCTGTTTTTATACGACAGACTTCGCAGCCAGCTGTTAGAGTGCAGGACAATTGCAGGGCCAGTTGCTAAGATCCTATTTACTCTAACAGCCTCTCTCAGTCGAGATTCGAACATACGACGGCTGGCTTATTAGGTCAGCGTCATACCTCGAAGCCAACTGGGAGGTTCCAGTGCTGTTATAATTTCCTAAAACTTATCATTCCATTTATCGATCCGCTACATATCAACAAACACTCAGCAAAACATAATTGCTAATGAAAAATAGATTTAACTGATCACATAGACCATTACGTGTTCATAAAACGTATAATCTGGAATTAGTTAGGCCATTACAAATATTTTATAAAGTTTTTGTCCTTCCGGTGTAGGGCCGCTGAAGGGGGAGGTGAAAAGAAACAAAGAGATTTTTTTAATCGAGCAAAAAAAATTGATTTTTGGCATTTTTACTTTAAGTTTAAACGTGAAAACGTTGCTTTTAACATAAACGTTATTATTTTCTATGCAAAAATCTACGAAAAAAGACAAATACGAAAGAAAAATTTTTCGGCCGATTTTCGGAAATTCTGTTGTTCGAATTTCCATTTCTATTTCATGCTAAAAGCATGAACTCAACTCGTACACTCATTTTTCGAGGTTTTCAGGCTGTAGAACCTACAGACAATTGATTTTATAAAAAAAATTAACTCATATCCTACAAATTATTTTTTGCCCCCCGATTTTTCAAGCCAATCCAAGGGGGGGCGACAAAAACTTTTAAAATTATTTGCAATGGCCTTAATAGATATTTGATTGCGCACATATTTCGTTGCACTAGCGATTTCCGCAAAAACCAGCACCACGGTCTCAAAGTTCCGCCACATTAATGAGCTTTTAAAGAGCTTTCAACTCTTGCCGCATCGATAAGCTTAGAGTGAAGTAAACAAACGATCAGCTGACCAGGAATCAATAACTGGCCTTCAATGCAAACGGATTAATTAACCATCCTTTTGATCCTATGCATTATTCAGCTCCTGCTGCTAATCCTAAATGCATCGGAATGTCTTGATAAAGAAAACAAACTATATTTCGGGATGTTTGTAGTCGCTGTGGTTGGCTGCGGATCGGCTGTGTTTATGTTTGCAAGCTCCGCACTATTTGACATATATTACCAATACTTATGCAACATTCAAATAAACGTTTAGGTTTATAACGAACACATGAGATGTATAGTACAGTGTTTGTCGCACTAACACAATAACGTTAGTCACTTTCGATTTCTCCTTAATACGCGGACACTGTTAAATAATTTTATAAAACAATAAAAACAAGTAAATTTATTGCTTCAATAATCTTCTGTAACATTGTAAGCTTTGAAAATGAAATGAAAACGTTCAAATGTTCACAGAAAGCTTGATAAAGATTGAAGTAATTAAAAAAACTATTAAAACATATGCTTTCCGTACTCTAATATGGATGGGAGGGGACTAGGATCACCTATACAAGTTTATAGTACTTAGTCTTAGTACTTCTTAGCTTAGTCAAGGTGAAGCACTGATTTCACATCTCCACTTGTGCCATTCTACCTTATTGGCTCGTGAAGCTAAGCAAAAATAAAGCTTAAATAAGCGATAAATTTGTAAGGATAGGTCATAGAGATTTGCGGCCTTCTATAAAAACGTGTGTTTTGAGTGCTTCGGTAATTATCTAGAAAAATTTCTACTTGTTAAATGCAACCAACAAAGTCAAGTATGAGAAACTAACTTTTAAAGGACTTTCTAAGAACATGCTCCATAGCCCTGCGCCTGACAGAAATAAATATGTCATTTTTCCAGCAAAGTTGTTTGCCTTTACATTTTTTACAACTTTGCCGAAAAAACTATTTCTCTATCTAGGGTACGGGTGGGTATTTCCAGCCCATTAGGCGGTAGCCTTAACAATATTCAGGAACTACGTTGAAACTATATTTATTCGAGACAAGATTTTTATACCAGTTGATAGAATAATATTTACTGAATATCGGCGAGTATTTTGGTCTAAATAAAACGCTACTGAAGTTATAGTCGCGAGAAATGATGAAGTCGCTGCGGCTAAATTGAGCCCATTTTCTATAGTGGTGTCTGTGTTTTTTAAATCCGACAGGCCGAAATAGCTAGCACAGCGATTAAATGCTTTTCAAAAACAGATCAAATGAGACAAGAAAAGAGAGACCGATGGACAACTTCTCGCTATTGCCTACATTCCGGGCTCATTTAAAATAATTAGTTTTGCAGTGACAACAGATTGCTGCTGGCGCTAGTGTATCATTGAATCGTTCATATACACTAGCGCCAGTTTTCACTCAAATACTAGATATGTCAGCACATATATTGGTAGTAGTGTAAATAACGCATCATATGCTGGAATTAAAAACAAAATGCTGCTAATGGCTAGTGAGTGAAAATTGATTTATATTTTCATATCAGAGGGGAATTTATGTGTTATTCCGTGATAAAAAGAAGCAGAATTGTTCTGTGATAGCATATTCACAGCTGTTTAGTTTCTAGAATAAGTAAACGTGATCATAATTGTGTGTTTTCCAAACTATCATCAAGAGCGGATACGCGTAAGCGATTGCTGCTGATTTTTTCAGCCTGGTTACGTGCTTGTGGAAAAACAGTGGTTTTGATGTTTATTGAATAAAATTAAGCAAACTACTTACATTTTTATGAAAATAGTTATAACACATTAAAGCCTATGAGTGCTACATTCGGTTGATATATAGCGGCAAAGTTTTTATTTGGGAAAGTGTAACCAAAAAAGGTAATGTATGCCGAAATTAGTAGCGTGATGGGAATACCCTCCCGTACGCTACTAACACAAAAAAGTGGACGTGTGTTGAGCCTACGTCGAGCGCAAAACACATGAAACATATGCTTACCGTACTCTCATATGGGTGGATAAGATTTGCGGTCTTCTGCAAAAACGTGTGTTTTGAGTACTTCTACAATTGCCTAGGACAATGTGTTCTTGTAATATGTAACCAACAAAAGTTAAGTATGAAACAATAATTTTTCTAAGTACTTTCTAAGAAATTTCTCTATAGTTCTACATCGGATAGAGATATGAATGTCATTTCTTTAGCAAATTTACTTATTTTTACATTTTCTACAACCATGAGCTGAAGAAACCAAGTCTTCAACTACAAACACAAGAAAGTTATTTTTATCATAGTAAGCTATGATTGCCTTTTGACACTCTCAAATTATGCTTATATTCACTGATAAAAATAGACACGGCGTTACCAAGTTACACATGAACTTAAACGTGTAAATATTGATAATCTTTCCCTTCGATTTAACGTGAAATGAAATATTTCATATGGGAAACACGTTAAACAACCATGTTTTTCTAACAAACCTTCAATCAACATGGTAGTCACGGCTTTCGCACTGCAAATCCACATGTTTTACCATTAGATCGTATCCTGTTGCTATCCACATGAAATTAAAGTGTAAGATTTTATTAATATTTCGCTGG
This sequence comes from Sabethes cyaneus, assembly GCF_943734655.1. Classification (NCBI taxonomy): domain Eukaryota; kingdom Metazoa; phylum Arthropoda; class Insecta; order Diptera; family Culicidae; genus Sabethes; species Sabethes cyaneus. Next base: position 179,947,367 of record NC_071355.1, read on the forward strand.
TTTTACACGTTTAATCAAAGGGTAACTCTTATGAAATATCATTCTATTTGAAATTCACGTGGCTTTCACGATGAGCTGATGTGAATATCAGATCATCTCAAAGTGTTTTACCCATGGTTTTACCATTGAATATGATTCATGTGTTATTCTTATGAAACTGTAGTGATTAGCACCAGGAGGATATCCATGTGTTCTGCACATTGAACGCACGTGTATAGTTTTTTCGGTGTTTGACAATCAGTGTTACGGCTAGGACTTTTGATAAAAGTTGTGAAATTCTGAAAATTGTTCAACATTTCCACAAAAAAAAACAATGAAATTGTACCTCAGCAAAAATGCCTGTGCAAAGGCAAACCAACCGCAGGCTAAAAGCCTCCCAAAATAAAGACCCTCTTAAAATGTCTGCGGAAGTGGTTATAAAATTACACTGTCTGATAAACTGATTGCAATAAAACGGATGCCCTTCGGTAACGGTGGTTCTGAAACGGAAAAGTTTACCAGCGTTGCTTGCTGCTTGCTGCTTGCTGAAAGTCTCGACAAAATATACTTCTATTCAGGGGGCACCTTTGACCTTTCAAATATCGATAGCGATGTTATTAATTTAAAAGCTACAAAAGTAGGTACTCGTGATTTACGAAATTTGGTTCATTGTAATGGAAAACATCGCTGCATCAACAATAGCGGTTTTACATATTTGCGCTGATAAGAGGGTGCTCTTATCAGCTTAAGGATTATATTTTCCACGAAAGGATTGTCTCGTAGCAATGTGCTTAATTTTGGTTTCTGAAGTGCATCAATATATTGAGTAGGGTGCATTAAGGATTGCTTAAAGCATTTCAATGAAGGATTTAAAGCATTACGTTCTGTTAGTTAGTCAGCTATCATAGTTACTTTAGCTTACGGCACATTTAAAATGAAACCCATAACAAACAAAAGGCTCTTAAAAGTTTTGTGAATCAACCCCTAGCAGCGCTCTGGTATTCAATTAGCAAAGGACTCGATTGTAAATAAATAAATAAATCTACTAAAGCATAACACCGTTGATTGAATGATAGAGCAAACTCCCCAATACGTTTGTTCTCAAGCGTTTCAACTTTGTTGACCACGAAATAGATCATGACTCTGCTGGAAAAGTGGATATATAGTAGCAAAGAAATAAAAACTCAATGCACAGCACACAAAACTCAATTACCTTGCTTGTTTTTCTTATAACAACCATTAAAGCGACACATGCTAGCACTCTGGCCCATTAGAGCCTTACGATAGCGTTGGTGGTACGAAACTCCGCGGCTGCCGTCCTGCTGTTGCTGCAGCCACTGTTGATAGTTTATTGCGCTCGTAAATCTGCTGCACCCGGTTGCGGTTCCGGTGCAGCCATCACCGACTAACACACGACTACACAAACACGACGGTTTCCTGCGCGAGTACGCTACCGCACTACTGATCAGCAATTTTCAAGAGTCCTGTATGATCCAGCCGCCACTGATACGGACCAGTACCACTTCATTTTTGCAGTTCACATTAGTTTTACAGTAAAATTGCAACAGTTGACGCGGAATTGTTCTTCCGGCTCGGGAGGCGGCCGGCACCAGCAGCAGCAGCAGTGCATTGTTTCTTTCCATCGACGCTAACGGTACTGCTGCTGGTGGTGTCCTCGGTGGAAATTGTGGCCGACTGTGGGCGGCCAGACAGCCTGAATGGCATTATTTCACTTTTTGCACTTTTTTTCCTCTTTCGGAAATGGACTTCCCATCCTCAGCGGCACGTGGTACCATTTCCACTGAGGCACTCTCTTTGCCTATTGCTTCGTTCCTTTCGCTACTAAGTTTTACAGTGTTTTCTACCCTTTTTTTTCTTTCACAGTCAGAAACAGATTATTTCTATTTCGCTGGGCTGTAGCAGATGAAGTTGATTTTATTAGTTTTTCTCTAGATTAAATGATCAAACTTCACTCTAACAGGTTCGCAGGATGATACTGAACAAAATCATTCAATATTTTGAGAAATAAATCCCATGTACTTTACGGTTGAAACACTTGTAACTGATTGACGACAGGCGACCTTTCAATCAAAACATGCGATGTGGAAATTCATTCACCAATAGACTTAGCCATAAATTGTTTTGTATTTTTGATGAGTTATTCGCTGCTCAACAGCAGTAAATAGAAACAGACAAACAACTTTAATTACCCTTCCCTGACTCGAGATTTACTATGTGTTTTTCATGTTTTAAGCGTAGTAGAACAGAGCAAAAATCATGGGAAGTCACAGTGAACATATGTCTCGAAAACTAGTAGGTATTTATAATTTCAGTCATTTAAATATCTTATTTTGTTGAATATCTTCATATTAATCACTAAGCTATTCTAGCTTTAGCGACAGTTAAAAGCACTAGTTACCCATCAAAGTGAATAAACGTACTCAGAACGTTGGTGTAGTTCGAGCTGATCGCATTTGATCACTCTTTTCTGGCATATTTCCCGTGAAATCGTCCCCGATGTTTCCCACCGAGAAGAAAAGAAAGACATAGCCATAAAACCGATAACATCGGGCTAGCGGAAAATAAGCGCCCGAGGAAAATATAAAGCTGAGTATTTATTTGCCGATGGCGTACACTGTCTGTAGCCTCTTTTTGACGTCAGACATCGGAATACGATTCCTCCTCATCCCAACCAAACCCGAACAACAAACGCAACGGGAGCCTTTCACTCGGTTCACACCACACGTCATACACCAGCGGCGCGCCGTACCGCACCGGGGGCCAACCGAGGCCAGAAAAACCCAAACTCCGAAGCGGGAAAGGGAAGCGCCATGAAACACGCTGTTTTTACGCACGATTATCTCACGAAGATGCTGCCGGACTGTCGCTGAACCTTGGGACTTTCGGTTGGGATTAAATGGAATGGGGGTGCTTTGTTAGGAAGCGGTGGAAAGCGTTCCGGTCGGTGGTAAAATCCCGTGAATATCATGTTAATATTCTGGCATTCACAGTCATACATGTACCGACGACGATACGACAAACGTAATTGACGGCCAAAGAAGACCGGTAAACGAGATGATTTCGGAAGATTGCTATGGATGTTTGAGACCTAAAATGCTGTGCGAAGCATAATTTTATTTAGTGTCGTTGTTCGGTTAACCATCACGTACTTTAGCGATATTGGATTCGAAACCGTCGGTCAAGGATGTTTTGATGGTTATGTTTTGGACCAGTAGTGCAATTATTTTTACCGCATTCGATTTATTCTGAGCTGTTTAATATTGATACGGTCTGAAGCATACAATGTTTTGTACCGGCACCACCGTAACATCAACCCACTACTTATTTCCCCTCCGCCTAAGTACAAAACCAATAGCATTGGTCAAAAACGATGCCTTTGAACAACCTAAATTTAAAGAGATGATAGGTTTTTAAGTCTAGAGTTTTCTACAGTTCACTCAGGAGAATTCTACTGCTACTGCATGCCAAAAAATTCCTGTCAATGCGCCTCTTTATCATTTGATCGAGGCGACTTGTGTTTTGTGTTGACTTAATAATGAAATCAGTCATTTGAAAAGACTGGACACGATTATAACGATAATATTAACAACACATAAAAGAAATGGTAGAAGAAAGTAAAGAAGCAAGGACATGTATAGTATCCCTAGAGTAGGACCAGACGTGTAGAGGGAAAATCAGGGCCATTTGAATCCCTTTTACCCTTAAATCATATGAGGAATGACAAAATACAGGATGGTCACTTTTCAACTTAAAGTTCTCAAGATCTTGTTCATATTTAGCCATATATTTGCCTTTTTTTAATTTATCCAGTCTCCTATATTAATAATTGTAAAGCAGACTAATAGGACAACGTCCATTTGTATAGAATAACAGAAAGACTTATGAAAATAGTTTGATATTTTACTTTAAAATTGAAATTTGTAACCAACTGTTACATAGAACAGTTAGTGCACAGAATAATGGCGGGACTAGGGTAACCATCCTAGTAGCTTCAACAACACTTGTAAAGTTTATTAGACTAGAATCGAATGGAAAAACTAATCGCTTTAGCTATTAAATTCAAGAAATGTCGCGGAAACATTCACGCAGCTTGTAGAAATAATCCATTATTGGTTCATACATCACCTAAAATCATACTTCAGCTGATTTTATGGTAGTAAAACAATATTGCAATATTATCTTGAATATCTTCAATCGTGAACGAGAGACGATTTACTCATATATGACTCGCTATGCGGTCATGATGTAAACTATTTTGGGAAGACAAGAATTGTCTGATGCAAAAAATGATCAATTGGATGAACTGGAAAACTTCGATATAGGCCAAAAATATATTGGGTTGTGCAATGGCATGTGGGGCTCGCATCCACGTTCTTTCGGTTGGTACCCGAATGGTTTACTCATTAAACTACTACCGCCCGATATATTAGGTAGTCTAATACCCAGTTTTGTTTTATTTTCCCAATCCCCCCATCATTCCGTATACGCACCACACATTCCTATGGGACGATATTATTTTTGTACGACTGCTCTTTGTTTCTAACGCAAACAAGATAGACGGATAGATCTACTCGGTCAGTGCGATGGTGAGCCATATCGAATATATTTTCCAGTTCATCCAATTAATCATTCTTCGCAACGCAACGATCAGTCATACGAGAATAATACCATCGCATAGAAGTGTGTGGTGCGTATACGGAATAATAGAATTGAGTAATATAACCGGCGGCAGTAGTTTAGTGAGTAAAACATTCGGGTACCAACCGAAAGAGCATGGGTGTGAGCCCCACCTGCCATTGCACAACCCAATCTATTTTTGGCCTATGTTGAAATTTTTCCAGTACATCCAATTAATTTATCTTCGCATCAGACACTTCCTCCTTAACCAAAAATAAATGCACAGTTTAATTCGGTGTTGCTTTTTTAATTAGATCGCCTCAGCGAAGCATAATTCCTCAGTCATGTATGAGCCACTCAATGACTTGCGTTTAATCTACAACATTGTTAAAGTAACTATTGCTCTAATTTTACTAATTATGGTTTTATAAACTTACCACCTCGCAGGATAGTATCATACCTACAAGAAGTAAAGTAATGCCTAGTTCAGCATTATAACTAACTCTACAACTGTTCCACACCCAACTTTTGTCGGTACAATAAAAAAAGCAAAATCGATTCAAATCGTGCGGGATAACCCTGTAGAGTAAGGAGGGGTAAAAGTGCGATGGGGGTAAAAGTACGATTCAATTAGTAATCGGTGCAGATTCCGAGTAAATTGACTACATTGGCATGGATGGGTGACTACTTTGACAGCCTGAATCTAATGTAAACTTTGGTTGCTTACAAAGCATAGTTGCTGAGTTATGTGCAAATATTATTTTAGGGCCGGTTTTGATGTAATTTTTTGTTATACGGCAAATACGATATCAACAGGAGGATATTACTTGTTGAAAAATTGTAGCAGCGTTTTACATCACTCACATATCTCTTTTGAAAATGTGGCGAGAAGAATTTACAAAATATATTTTGCTTTTCCATAAGTTAATCAAACCCCGTCAAGCGCCTAGCGGGGTAAAAGTGCGATTCATGGACGGGGCAAAAGTGCGATTCATGGGCGAGGCAAAAATGTATAGCTAACTATATACAGCTTTAGGCACTTTATTACAGATACTATAAATGGAAGAGCTGCAGAAAACTGTGTGCTCTACAGATGTTGGCCGAAAGAAAACAATGTTTTTCCGTTGATGAAACAAAAAACAAACATTTGGAAAAGTTTCGATCTGACGGAGGCTGCAATACACCAGCGCAAAATAGGAAAGGTGCAAATTGAGAATATTCCTTACCGAAACATACCGCAGATTGAAGATAATATGGTTTTGTTACTGCTACTGCTGTGCTAATTTCATGGATTCGAGCTTCGCACTTTTGCCCCGCTAGTGGGGTAAAAGTGCGAATCGGCACTTGATCATAAGAATGAAGAATTTGTTTTACATAATACTTTTATTCCAGATGATTTATAGTTGAATGTGAAGACATTGAGTTACTGCATCATTATATAATATATTTTGTTGTTGTCCTTCTTTATATCTCACGAAAATTGATGACAACTTCAAACATCGCACTTGTGCTCCGCCCTACTCTATAGGATGAAGGATTAGCAGATGAAGACATGCAAAATACTTTGTTTCAAGTAAATTTTTTTTCACATCATATTATATTAAGATCCTGCGATCGAATCATTTCCTATCTTAACTTATCAAAATGTTACCGGCATCGGGTGAAACCCAGCCTATCTGAGGCATGAAGTGACCAAAAACCAATCTTTCACTGCGTCGATCGAAAATTGCTGGAATATCGAGAGAAGCAGCGCAAGATGATTTTTATTTATGACAATGCTCCATTGCAATGTAGTAATGTTTATCAGGAAAAATATCTCTAGAAAATTATACAAGATGGTGAAAAACTACAAAGAAAAGTTGGAACAAGTGTGCCCTTCTGTATGGCAGTCTTTAGAAATATTTGTTTTGTTTGCTTTACTATGCTTGACTCAGGAATTATGAGATTTTACAATTAGCGATGTCCGAGACAACCAATATATTTCCATTGAAGTTTTCTGATAAAATTGATGACCTTGAATTTTCATATTATTTTCGATAATTTCACGTAATTGTTTCATGTGCTACTCTATTTTTTAGTTCTGCATTTTGTTGTTCTCTAGTTTTCTATTCTATTGTTATCTATTTTACTACTTTCTATTTTAATGTTAACATTCTTTATTTTATCGTTCTCTATTTTATCATTTTTTATTTTATCATTCACTATTTCATCGATCTCTATTTTATCCTTTTCTAGTTTATTATTCCCTGTTGTATCGTTCTCTATTTTTAATTGTAAACTACTCTACTCTACTCTACTCTACTCTACTCTATTCTACTCTACTCTATTCTACTCTACTCTACTCTACTCTACTCTACTCTACTCTACTCTACTCTACTCTATTCTATTCTACTCTACTCTACTCTACTCTACTCTACTCTACTCTACTCTACTCTACTCTACTCTACTCTACTCTACTCTACTCTACTCTACTCTACTCTACTCTACTCTACTCTACTCTACTCTACTCTACTCTACTCTACTCTACTCTACTCTACTCTACTCTACTCTACTCTACTCTACTCTACTCTACTCTACTCTACTCTACTCTACTCTACTCTACTCTACTCTACTCTACTCTACTCTACTCTACTCTACTCTACTCTACTCTACTCTACTCTACTCTACTCTACTCTACTCTACTCTACTCTACTCTACTCTACTCTACTCTACTCTACTCTACTCTACTCTACTCTACTCTACTCTACTCTACTCTACTCTACTCTACTCTACTCTACTCTACTCTACTCTACTCTACTCTACTCTACTCTACTCTACTCTACTCTACTCTACTCTACTCTACTCTACTCTACTCTACTCTACTCTACTCTACTCTACTCTACTCTACTCTACTCTACTCTACTCTACTCTACTCTACTCTACTCTACTCTACTCTACTCTACTCTACTCTACTCTACTCTACTCTACTCTACTCTACTCTACTCTACTCTACTCTACTCTACTCTACTCTACTCTACTCTACTCTACTCTACTCTACTCTACTCTACTCTACTCTACTCTACTCTACTCTACTCTACTCTACTCTACTCTACTCTACTCTACTCTACTCTACTCTACTCTACTCTACTCTACTCTACTCTACTCTACTCTACTCTACTCTACTCTACTCTACTCTACTCTACTCTACTCTACTCTACTCTACTCTACTCTACTCTACTCTACTCTACTCTACTCTACTCTACTCTACTCTACTCTACTCTACTCTACTCTACTCTACTCTACTCTACTCTACTCTACTCTACTCTACTCTACTCTACTCTACTCTACTCTACTCTACTCTACTCTACTCTACTCTACTCTACTCTACTCTACTCTACTCTACTCTACTCTACTCTACTCTACTCTACTCTACTCTACTCTACTCTACTCTACTCTACTCTACTCTACTCTACTCTACTCTACTCTACTCTACTCTACTCTACTCTACTCTACTCTACTCTACTCTACTCTACTCTACTCTACTCTACTCTACTCTACTCTACTCTACTCTACTCTACTCTACTCTACTCTACTCTACTCTACTCTACTCTACTCTACTCTACTCTACTCTACTCTACTCTACTCTACTCTACTCTACTCTACTCTACTGTAATCTAATCACTCTCTTGGCTTATTTAATTTTATTTCACATTATTAACATAGAGCTACGTCTTACGGAACTGAGAACCTAGAAACACGGGCGTCACAAAAAGTGGTTAGGTTTTGAGCGCCAATTTCTTGATGGACTTTAAATATTTGTATCGATGGGAAATTGTCTACACATCGCATTAACAACTTCTCAAAAGGTCCAATGCAACAATAACAAATTCTCTTCCCACTCTGCTCTGAGCTTATTATGGAGATATAAATGCACTTTTAAAAGTATCTGCATTGCATGAATCGGTGGCTGGCATCAGAAACTAGCTAGACTTTGAAAAATCTTGCGTTGAAATGCGTTTTTAAAGTTGATATAGGGGAGTGTCGTCGTGGTTGGGCCACGTTTTGGAAGTCGCCCATAACTTTCGTTTCAATAGGAATTTTGGAAATCTAAATACATCGTTGCAAAGGTCTAAGAATAAGGTATATTTCTGGAAAGTTTTGAACTGATTGCTTGTAAAACAAAAAAATTATAGGTATTTTCGTGAAGACAAAAAATGTTGTCATAGTCGGGCCATGTTGTACAGGTTGGGCCACCGCAGAAAATCTAAGACATACGTATTGAAATTCCATATAGAGACATGAAAAGAATGAACTCCGTGAACAACGGTTCATATAGGTACAAATACCCTATTTTTAATTGCATTTTTGCGAAATTTTGGCGATCTTGTAAAATCAATACTGCTACAATCGCCTTTTCCGAAGTGTACAATTACAATGAAAAAAAAAAACAACAAAAATCTAGGTTTTTATCGTACCTATTAATTGGGCTTTATTTCATCACATTTTACGTGACTGACATTCTCTAGCGATTATTGCGCTTCTGCGCTTGAAATTATGGTGGCCCAACCATGACTACTCAAGTGGCCCGACCTTTACAAATAGCGCTTTTCTAGTATTTCACCTTAGCCTTCCCAAACACCTTACTGGAGGGGATTTTTCTATAGTCTTCGTGAGCAGCGCAACACACTTCATATATTTTCAAAATTTATCTCGATAATTGCATTTCATGAATCATTTCTTGAAGAAAAGTTCATTGCCCCTGGAAAACTTTTTTTGTAAGATTTAGTCACTGAATTCAGTACGGGTGTTTTGAATACGCGATTGAAACTCACAATATTGTGAAAAGTTAGCTATCACAGTAACAAGTTTTACAATGGTTGTATCATAGATATCAAGAGTTAGTGATGTCCGAAATTTTCAATTATTCGATTACCGATTAATCGGCGAGCGTTGACTGTACTAATCGATTAATTCAACTATTCGTACTAATGGTATTCGATTGGAAATATTCGAATACTTTTTTCATTAATTCGATTAATCGAACGATTATGAACGATTAGCGGCCATTATTCGGGGATTCCGATCACAGTAAACAGGTGGTGTTTCAATGTCATCCTTGCGTCAAATTTGACCTTGAAACTTTTCGTGTACTTTCACTATTCAATAAGGCCATTACAAATATTTACAAAAGTTTTTGTCCCTCCGGTGTTGGGCCACAGAAAAGGGGGGGGGGGCGAAAAAAAAAACAAAGAGAATTTTTTAATCGAGCAAAAAAATATGGATTTTAGGCATTTTTACTTAAAGTTTAAACGTGAAAACCTAATCTATTCTTGCTTTTAATAAATACGTTATACGCAAGAAAATTTATTTGGCCGAGTTTCGGAAATTCCACTGTTTGAACTTCCATTTCTATTCCGTGCTAGAAGCGTTAACTCAACTCGTACACTCATTTTTCGAGGTTTTCAGGCTGTAGAGCCAACAGACAATCGATTTTACAATCTAATTTCCAAGGGGGGGAGGCGACAAAAACTTTGAAAATGATTTGCAATGGCCTAATTGGAAAAGAAAATTATAATGAAAACCACACAACTGCTATATCTATTATGAATCGATCAGTATCCAAAACATCAAAATCCGTTCATTATCAAAGCAAAGCCGATAGTCTGACGTATTTTCGTGACGTTAATTAGAATCTAAATTTTGGAATAACAATTCCTGCGGTAAAAAGTCCTACGTAAAAATATTAAATGATATAGCTCGACCAACATTCGCAAAGGGCGAATAAGTCAAAAGTATGCAAACCGAGTGAAACCTCGTCTTCTAATGCATCTTCTTGGTTTATAAGCCCTTTGCGAATGTTGATCGAGTTACGTTATCTAATATCATTTAATATTTTTTGTATTCTGTTTCATTTTATTTTATTCGATTCTGCAGTAATTCTACTTACATACAATGGGAAACTCTTGAGGTGATGGTGACTACCCCCATGCATGCATACATGCATACATATCGAAATTTTCCAGTTCATCCAATTAAACATTCTACGCATTAGACTCTTCTTCACTTTCCAAAATATTTCTTAAACAAACTAACAGATTATCACTGGATGTTTGTTAAATCATTCATAAACGCATAGAATTCTACCAATATACTACTGGTTGCTTACTGAGCGACGCTGCAATTTAAACCGATGCGATCCAATCCCTTTGATGTGATGAACGATAATTTCAATGCATTCTAGAAGCTCCCGCTCGGTGAAAACCAATTACCGTAAAAGTTTACACTTAAACTGTGACGTTACTATAATTGCTCTTCAAAGTCAACGCCACGGCGTAAGCTGCTGTGTTGCTTAAAATTTGTCTGCTTTGATAAAGCTGAAGTTCAGTTGCATATAAGAGCTGGAACAAGAAGAAGAATAATCCTTCTAACAAATTTAAACTGTAGCCATTATTGGCACATAAGAGTATTACGTAAAGAGAGCCAAAGAGCGGACAGTTCATGGTCAACGACTTCTGAAATCTAGCGAAACCAAATCATTTTCGCTGTGCTCAACCGAAAGGTCGCTTGCTGAGTTGCTCCGGACAGGACTTGATCGAGAGGGAAATGGGAAAACGCAGTGTACTGCTGTTTTGTTTTGTGCAAGAACAAGAGCCGGTTTAGCTGTAAGGTTGGAGCGTATAACAGTGGACATCAGAACAAGGCGACCAGCTGACCAACTCCTTGGCACGCCAATGGAAATGATTGTGGAAAATTTCACTCTGCCATTATCTGTTTCAGACATACTCTGACCCCGAATGGAGCAAAGGAAGACGATGATGATGATGATTGTTTATTTTAAGCACTTGGCTCTGGTATCCGATTGCAGTGATTTCCTTTGGTTGATGGGATAAAAATTTTCCGCTTTGACGAGTGAAGCAACGGCCATCGCCTTTGCCGGAGAAAAAAACCCTTTGTCGTTTAATTTTTTATTGTTAACCGGAGTCCTTATTCGACAGCAGATGCAGTTTACGATAATCGCTATGAATCATCGGATTATGTAATTTGACGATTACACTTTAGCTAAACAACTTGTTAAAAATTAGCATTATCTATCAACGCTTCCGCAAACGCCATATGTACCAGCATAAACCAGTAATCAATTAAATACACACAGCTGTCCTGTTGGTGACTCATAAATCAGCGCTGCCTCGGCTAATCAACATCGGTCTTTCCTTCCAGCTAATCCAGATGTACTTACAGCGCACATCAGTGCTAGAATTTTAAATTATAAATCATCTCTCTGTAAACCACAACGACAGACGAACACGGAAAAGAGCTGCGCAAGGGGGTCAGCGGCAGAAATATATGCTCACTGAAAAACATTTACGACACGCGAGGAAACATAAAATCCAAAATCATAAACTTTACTACCCGATGAACCACCCGATTTCTGTGTTATTGCATTCTAGTACAGCGCGAGAAGCGGTGTTGAAATTATTGCTCAGATTCAAACATTTACACGGGGCAATGAAAATTTATTATTTTCCACTCCATTGAAACGGCAACGCTTATTGCCTGGTAATCGCATTCCGAGAGTACTGCGAGCGGATATGCCATGGATGTGAACAATCCATCGGAACGCTCCTCTAGTCATGCATGCGGCAAAGCATCGAAAACAATGGGAAACATTCGGAAAAACATTCGAATAAAAAAATATGAAATTCAAGCAAATATTCAGCTTCGAGGTATTAAATGGGATTCAAAAAAATCCATAAATAAATTAAAAATCTGCAAACTTTTCCAAAATGAATGGTTTTGTCAACGTTATTATTTTTGTTCACTAATAAATTCGCCAGGAATTGATAACAAACATAAAAATGCGTCATTGATGTTTAAATTGCTAGCAACCAACATCGGTTTAACTCATTGCATGATAACGTACGGAATTAGTGGACAAAACTCTCTACACAAAGTCGAACACCATCACCATCAAAGCAAAGTATGTCCTTTCAGTTATTCGATTTATTATTCATCGTAGGTCCTTATCCGATTTTCGTGGTAAACCAAGTTAGACTTGCGCCTGTTGATATTAAATTCTAAATAAATAGGCGCCGGTTGACGGTCGTGTCCTACTTTACTAGCCGAAAAAAAAACAACAATGGGTTTATTCCAACCGACTACAGTTATGAATACAAATGCTGTTTGATTCCGTCTGCACAATCCGTACGCGGCCGTACGGTTTCGAGGATGTCATTTATAATATGTAAACAATGGAAACATTAATCAATTACGAACATTTTTTTTTGATTGCAATAAAATTAGGATTTAAATATACGCTCAGAATGAATGACGTTTTCATTGCTGTTATTGAAATCATGTATTTTGAAACCATAGGTTTCAGGAAATTGTCCGAGGAAAATAAAAAAAAAAGCATCATTAAATCGTCCAACCCGTCCGGAACATGCCAAAGAAGCGAACCAACAAAAGAATCGTGCACATAAAGCCATAAAAGTGTTCAATTAATTTTTGTAACGGCCACGATAATTGGTGTCATAAAATAGCACATATTCAATATTCACTGCCGTCCTTCGTGTAACCGTGAGCCGTAATTCAAACCGATGCTTAAAACATAACTAAACAGCCGCCAGTAGAAGTATTGGACTTCAGCTCTTCAATCGCTAAATTTCCCATGGTAATAGGTTTTACGATCAGGCTCAGGCTAAGACTGTGAATGACTTTCTCCGGAGCCTGCCTCCACCATACCACCACCGCATCCGGACAGATCAGGTATGGAACAAAGTACTTACACACTGGAATTAACTTTGCATCCCGCCAAAGGCAGTCGTAAAAATATTGACAACCAACCTACGGCCACGATACAGGCTATTTAACCGCCTCCCGTGTAGGTTGGAGGGGATTTGGACAGTAAACCTCTAAGCCGTCGAACGAGTAAAGCACTATTTGTTGTTGTTGTTGTTGTTGTTGTTCTTGTTGTTGTCGTTGTTGGGACAATCAGATAATAATAGTAAAATTGCGCTTCATTTGGAAGGTTGCCAAATTGGTAGTTTCAAAGTATTGTCCACGGGGACCGTTCAAGAGACCACCCACTCACTAATCGATGTGTGTAGTAAACTGCCACAGGAATATTAGGAGATAATGCTTTTCATAATTGGTTGTTTGAAATTATCTATGTGCATAGACATGACAGGCATGCAGTAAAGTACCTATATCTTAAACATCATGTTTATGTGCATGGTGTATTATACCTAATGTTTCGCTATTTTTTTAGTGTGAACATAGTGGATTATTCATGCGTTGTCTTATAAATAATTTCTGATTTACGTAATGGTAATTACATAAAATTGGTGCCCAAATAACAAAAAAGAAAATTCGAGCCTAAATTTCATCGAAATGGAACAAAAACACAAGTTTTGAACAAAATCCGAGCACTTTTAAATTTCAATACTGGAACTGTTGTCCTATCTTCAGAATTGATGTTGTTGTTTTCCGGCTAATAAAGTAGGACACGGTCATCAGCTGGTGGCTATTTATTTAGAACTAACTGATTACCCGATCTTACTCGGGGTCTTTTTTGTCTCTCAGTCACTTGTACATCTGTTGTAACGAAAATTCTCATAATGCAAGAAACAAATAAATTTTTTCTCCATCTGAATTTGTCTACTCCCTTTGTCAGTTCCCCTCCTACTGTCCCCCAGCAACTTGTAAATCTTTCTTCTTCTGGGTAATCCTTATAAATCGACACAGCATTTTTTGCGTTTTTTAACCTCCCCCTTGTTGAAGGCCACCCTATTCCCCCTCTCAGAAATCCAGTCTCTTGTATAATTGCTATCTTTCCAAGTGCCAAAGAAACGCAACCCCTTTCTCGATTTGAACCGTCCTTTTCCTTGTAAAAAACCGTCTTCCGCTTTGGTCAATCCCCTTGCGTTGTTTATTTTATGTCAAAAACTTGTGTTTACAAACGACGTATGATGAAGAAACGTCCGGATGTTCCGGAATTTGGCGGAATATACATTCATAGTCACGTTCCGTGTCCCCATCATGTCGGTTCTTTTCTAGTCAACACCCTCTTCTGTTAAGTAGCTAATCATGCATCAGTTTTCCCTTAGAAAATTCCTATAATGGAAACGAGCAAAGGTTTCTTTCATATCGCAAGTAACAATTCCAAGTTTTATTACGTTCATATAGTGGTTTTCATGACCAATTTCATAAAACCGTTAATAAAACTATGAGCTCCACCAGAACTTTCTGATGACCGCCATAAAACTGCTTTCTGACCAAGTGGCCCACTCCTCAGAATGTTTTCATAACCGCTATAAGAATCAGATTATAAGCTCAAGTAGCCGTATCATGCTTTGCTGAAAGCAGCAATAAAACCGGTTAAGCTTTCGATGCTTGACAGCCATCGCCATAATTTAAAAAAGCATTTCGCTTTTCGCATTTCGCGTTTCGCTTTTCTGGCAAAAGCTAAATAAGTTCACTAGCTTTGTCAAATTGAAAATAAATCCGTGAGCAGAAAAGTTGAGGTTTTACTGACATATCATTCTGAACGATTTGGTTTATAGCGACCAGAATAAAATATCCCATAGAATATTTTTAAATGTTAAGCAATTTCATTGGTTTGCAGCATGTGCGCATTTAATTTCATCGTGCATATTGATATGACAGGTCAATAAAATCAGCGCGCCACTGAAATTTTGCAATTGTCGGAAACTGGTTGTTTTAACAAATTGAAAATATTCAGTTAGTCAATCTCAATTTCTAGCAAAATCATTTTAGTTGCTTCCTCTGACAGTAAAACCGATTGATAATAACTTTCTTTCTGCAAAACACTCTGCTTTGATGAATTGTTGTTTGCGAGCTAAAACAAAATACTAGAATATGGCAATATGGCTTCGCATAAAAAAAATGATTTTGGTGTTGAACTTTGGTATTCTTCATGGGTATGAAATGGGGAAGGCAAATGAGGAGCGTCCAATATAGCTCTAGCTATCCCAAGCCCCTACCTAGCGCCTCCACGTGGCCATACGCGGTAATGCTCTATTGAGTAGCCAAGCTAGGAGGTGCGATACTGTGTGGTTCCCGGCTGCCTGATCTCATAATCGAGGTTTTGGGCAGCCGGTGGAGCCACACGATCTGGTAAGCATAATATAAGTTATTTTAATTATTTTTGTCGTTTTAGCTTATGAAGCATTTACTGCTTTATAGTGAAAACTTTGGCCAATACGAGTGTTAATACTGCACATGGATATTGGATACCAGAAGAAAAATTAAATTAATTATTAGAAGCATTTATGGAAGCTAAAAGGACGCAGCTCTATTCCATTCGAAGGACTGCTGGTGAGATTGTTCTATTTTTACCCATATATACCACATTTCATAAATAAACTAGAATCGGGAAGAGGGAGGGACCATCAGAGCACTTGTTTGAAGCGGTGGGCCTAGGGAGAGTGAAACAGTCAACTTTCTAGGGTTAATCTTGGCCCGATTAACAACACATCGTGGATAATGAGCGGGCTCTTCTCCCCACCTGCTGGAGTCATTCTGCATTAAGACGGTTTATTCAACGATTGACTCAGGAGACTTAGCCCTTGGAAGGAGATTCTCTAAATTCCTGGTACGTGTACGTGATGTTGCTTATCGACCAATTCCCTTTTAGCCCTTCATACAAGAGTTGGGAAGCATGACCAATCGTTGAATATGTTCAACTCTTTTTGACATGATAGGCTCATTGCTATGAACGGATGTTCTGATAAGGCAGGTGGTAGTACCATATATTCATATACTAGCTGACCCGACAAACTTCGTATTGCCACAAATTAATCTGTGTTGTACATAAATCATGAATCTCGGATGATCTTTGTCACAATCTCGAGTTTTGCAAGCCCCCCAGTGGGCGGCGCTTCCGACGGCGGGTCACCGGCAACACTCGCGACCGTCTCGTCCTGAATGATCTAGTGTTACTATAGATAGTTTTTGTGGTCTTGTATTGACTAATGTTTTATGGAAGAGTCTCGAATTTCTCGAGTTCGATTAGTTTTTGTGTTTCACAAAAATTTCTGTTTTATTTGTATGAGAGTCTCACCACAGAGGTGAGAGGTCTCTAACTATCGTAAAATGAATTCAAGACTCCAAAATCTCCCACATACCAAATTTGGTTCCATTTGCTTGATTAGTTCTCAAGTTATAAGGAAATTTGAATTTCATTTGTATGGGAGCTCCCCTCTTAAAAGGGGAAGGGGTCGTAATTCACCATAGAAAAAATTTCTGCCATCTAAAACTCCCACATGCCAAATTTGGTTCCATTTGATTGATTAGTTCTCGAGATAAGAGGAAATTTGCATTTCATTTATATGGAAGCCCACCCTCTTAAAGGGGAGATGGGCCATAACTCGCTTTCTAAAGAAGAGAGGGGTCTCAATTCACCATAGAAAAAAATCTTGCGTCCAAAACCACTTACATGTCAAATTTGGTTCCATTTGCTTGATTAGTTCTCGAGTTATGAGGAAATTTGTTTTTCATTTGTATAAGAGCACCCCCCCCCCCCTCTTAAAGTAGGGAAATCCATAGAAAATATACCATAGAAAATATTCTTGCCTACAAAAACACCCACATGCCAAATATGGTTCCATTTGCTTGATTAGTTCTCGAATTATGAGGAAATTTGTATTTTATTTGTGTAGAAGCACCCCCTCGTAAAGTTGGGAGGGGTCCTAATTCACCATAGAAAATATTTTTACCTCCAGAAACCTCCACATGCCAAATTTGGTTATATTTGCTTGGTTAGTTCTCGAGTTATGAGGAAATTTGAATTTCATTTGTATAGGAGCCCCCCCTCCTAAAGTGGGTAGGGGTCCCAATTCATCATTAAAAAAATATTTGTGTCCAAAAACACCCACGTGCCAAATTTGGTTCCATTTGCTTGATTAGTTCTCGAGTTATGAGGAAATTTGTATTTCGTTTGTATAGGAGCCCCCCCTCCTAAAGTTGGGAGGGGTCCTAATTCACCATAGAAAATATTCTTGCCCTCGAAAACTTTCACATGCCAAATTTGGTTTCATTTGCTTGATTAGCTCTCGAGTTATGAGGAAATTTGTATTTCATTTGTATAGGAGCCCCCCTCCTAAAGTGAGGAGGGGTCCCAGTTCATCATAGAAAAAATTTTTGTCTCCAAAAATACCCACGTGTCAAATTTGGTTCCATTTGCTTGATTAGTTCTCGAGTTATGAAGAAATTTGTATTTCGTTTGTATAGGAGCCCCCCCTCTTCAAGTGGGGAGGGGTTCTAATTCACCATAGAAAATATTCATGCCCTCGAAAACTTTCACATGCCAAATTTGGTTTCATTTGCTTGATTAGCTCTCGAGTTATGAGGAAATTTGTATTTCATTTGTATAGGAGCCCCCCCTCCTAAAGTGAAGAGGGGTCCCAGTTCATCATAGAAAGAATTTTTGTCTCCAAGAACACCCACGTGTCAAATTTGGTTCCATTTGCTTGATTAGTTCTCGAGTTATGAGGAAAATTGTGTTTCTTTGGTACAGGAGCCCCCCCTCTTAAAGTGGGGAGGGGTCCTAATTTACTATAGAAAATATTCTTGCCCTCGAAAACCTTCACATGCCAAATTTGGTTCCATTTGCTTGATTAGTTCTCGAGTTATGAGGAAATTTGTATGGAAGCCCCCCCTTTTAAAGAGGAGAGGAGTTATAATTCCCCTTATAAAGAGGGGAGGGGTCTCAATTTACCATAGAATAAATTCTTGTCACCGGAAACACCCACATGCCAAATTTTGTTCTATTTGCTTGATTAGTTGTCGAGTTATGCAGATATTTGTGTTTCAATTGTATGGGAGCCCCTCCTCTTAGTGGGGGGAGGGGTTTCTAACCATCACTAAAACCTTTCCTGGCCCCAAAAAACCTCTATATGCATATTTTCATGCCGATTGATTCTGTAGTTTTCGATTCTATAAGGAACATACGGACAGACAGACAGACAGACAGACAGACAGACAGACAGACAGACAGAAATCCTTCTTTATAGGTATAGATTCATATTGAACTTTGGTATTCTTCATAATAGCAGCAAAAAAACTGTTTGGTCAGAGTGTTACCGTTTTAATAGCTCTATAAAACTAACAGATTTATTGCGGTTTGACAAGTAGTCGCGATAAAATCAATTTTGATTGGTGTGCCATTTTGTATTGCTACGCCACACTTATGGTAAGTTTATAAGAGATGTGGTGCAGCCAACAAGTTTTAACGTGGTAATAAAGCAACTACAATAAATTTGCTTTATGAACAGTTTTATTATGGTGTTCTAGGTAGCTATAAGTGTGTTTGGACTCGAATTCTTTTCGTATTGCGCAATACCACAATAAAACCTTTATAAAATTCAAGTAAAACCAAGTAGACACCTGAACCAACAAATAGTTGGTAAGCATCGTTTTTATTTATCGCGTCCATGTCGCAAAATTTAATTTCTTCGAATTGAAATGCCTCTCGGTATCAAAATCACTTTCCCGGGCTCACGAAAAATTGGTAGTAAGATACAATGGAGAGGTATAGGAAAGTTTCAGTTTTATCAAAATTAGGCTGAAGGTATGAAAATTAAGCATAACAAAGTAACTGTACCACAAATAAAGTGTGATTAGTGGTTGTTTTTAGGCAAGTAATCATAGATAAGTGAGAAATTTTGATTTTACTACCATTAGAAAAGCGCCATCTCGTGAAAAGCAACGGTTCGTCTGGCGTCATATTGACGACGATTAGCCCAGGACCAGGGAATCAAAATATCATTGTTCATACGCAGAAATAACCGAAAAAACGAAGAGCGACAAACCAGTTATTCTCTGCCTATAAAACAAACATACGTAGCAACCAGAATGTATCACGATAACAAAATATTAGGACAAATGAATATCCATTCACACTAGCAAGTAGGACAACTTTCACATTGATACACACTCGCTCTCACAAGCGCTTGTTGTTGGTGATGCAGGTATACAATAAAATATGTCTTTGTCGCCAGTCGGCTGGTTAAAGACAATTCTTTATCAGCAACTTGAACAAAAGGGACAAACAGAAAAAACCTTAAGAAAAAGACCAGCTTGCTTTGACCTAAAGTCTGGCGTACAAAAGTTACCAACGTTACCTTGGTAACTACCAAACACTGCCGCTGTCGACACAGTGTAACATGATTAGGATTGCTACAGTAGTACAGCAGTGTGTCTTTTTCGTAGGCAACAACATAGTTGTCATGAAACATCTGTATCCACGATAAACAGCTACGATAACTTGTCTTTGGTCTTACTTCCATGCAATAGTGACAAAGTTTCATCATACATTGTCGCAACATTTTGAAGTAGGGACAATATCTTTGTCTCTTGTGCGCTCGAGATTTTTGATTCCCTACCCAGGACCGAGCACAGTGGAGAGGAATGCTTGATACGACAAGAGCCACACCGGCTCTCTGCTGGTAGAAGTAAGTAAGTAAATTACAAAATTTGTAGGTAAGGAACTCCAGCTATAACACGAGCGAAAATGAAACAACATCCTCTCTTATGTGAGTGAGTGTGAGAAGCATAGCATCCAACACTTAATAAACTGACGAAAGCGTATGACAAATAACTGCTGGCGCTGGTGCAGTGTGCGTACATTCTGCTTCCTATACGCTCCCACGAGTGCACAACTTCGTAGCGTGTTTGTTACCAACCCGCTCATGAGGTAAGCCACTGCCAACAGTTTGTGAGCGCGAGCTGCATACTAGAATGATTTTATTTGACTTCTCGACTTTCTTCTGTATCCTAGCTCCTCGCTTTCCAAGCAACAATGTGAGTTTTATTGTACTTTTATGGAGGTTTGCATAATCAATTTAGCTCCTAAATGCCATCGAAAGAGTGTAATAAAACCCAAATTGTTACTTGGGTTACATACGCGGATAAGCGGTATCAACTGCTTAGGTGGCAATAACGAATGACAGCGAGGACCGTGTACGATAACTAAATAAACATTCGCCGCAGTGCATGATAGGAAACTAAGAAAAGCAGTCCAACAGAGATGATGGGGGGCTCTGTAGTCGCATGGTTACCGAGTCTGCTTTGACAAGCGAATGGTCATGGGTTCACACATTCCATAAACTGTATTTTGATTGCTGTTTGCACAAAAGCTAGAATACAATGAGACGAGACGTCGGTAGTTATTTGGTAGTGCTCGTTTAATAAACACGTCAAAAATGATGGGTGTTTCACAACCGGAGCCGTTTCACAATAGCGGACAGTTCCCTAAACAAACCCAGAGAGAGGTATTCTATACTGGGCTAGCAAAGTAAAAAAAAATTCGTGCAAGAAATTCACAAGAAATTAAACCACTCTAAGAATTTATAACTTTGAAACAAACAACGCTTTCAAACATGTTTTACGAAGAGCAAGATATTATCAAATGGATTCAGGAGAGTTTTTCAATATATTCTACTCATAAAAAAGACTTATTTTTCGAACAGACAAACAGCAATCCCCATCAATTCCGCATTTGCAATTATAGGGATAAGAATTGCAGAGCGATATTTCAATACACAGCGATTAAACTACAACTTTTTTGAGATATTCATCCTATCGCAACGTAAGTCTGGAGAGATTGAGATAGTCATTAATAAAACTGAAAGCATTGCCAGAAAATGGGATACAGCACGGTTTTTTCGCAGCAAGCAAACAACGATCAATTAATTTAGCACTTAAAACTTCTAGAATAATTTTCAAAATTGGACCACAATGATACAATGGATTTGCACTTCTTGTTTGTATACAAATCTTTTTTACACAAAACGAAATGTAATTAAATCATTTATCCGCATAGCTCATAAAACGACTTATGCTGCCGCGTCGTCGGCGTGGAAAAAATACACAAAAACATGCCAACTATTACGGCGCTAATGTATCTCATTCCGGAAACCGGCACAAACCCTACACTTTCTCTAGCAAGGAAACCACAAACCCCGAAAACAGGCATCGACATCCCGTTGGTTGGTCGGAAAGGCAGTCATGTTTATCGGCTTGCATCTAGAATTAACCGGCTGCGTGGGCACATCTTGGGCGAAACTTTTGCACCGGAAGCAGTTTCAGTCAACCGACCGCAGCAACGAGCAAACAAAAAACTGTGACATTCATGTTGTTCGAAGAAAAGTATTGTTTTCATATTAGAAAATGGTTTTCAAACAAAGAATGGGCGACAGAGTCGCAGTAAGAATAATAACAGTGATAAACGTCACTTTATATAGGTACTCAATTCTAAAAGGTTGTTCAACATTACAAAAAATACAATCCTCTATGGTGGATGTAGTGGAATAGCTTTCAATGGTGAAGCTTACGTAAAGCTCCATCAAGTGATGAAATATGGAGGCCACTGTGTTGTTGATGAAATTTCTACTATGTATGAAATTAATGCTAGTAAAAAGTTTTCCTCTTTTGCTCAGCTAGCATGGTTCACATACATTGTAGAAAACTTTGGTATACGTTGAACTAATTATAGAACAAGCTAAAAGCGAATGAATACCAATTTTGCACGAAAGTTCCAAGATGGATTTCTACCATTAGCATATTGCTTCACAGTCACAAAATGAACGAAATTTAAATTTGTTTCGTCAACATTAAAAGTGATTTCAAATTCATACTACATTATATACAAGGCATTAAAAAGAGATGTTAAGTGGATAAAATAAATAGGAAAATTTTTGTCGATCGACCATTAAAATACCTCACAAAAACAAGTTGACAAAAAGGATTAAGCGCCATAACTTGGTTTGACATTTTTCCACAGCATTTCAGTTCTATTTGTGTAATTGCTCTCATCAGGCCATTAGTTATTAGAAAATCACAAAAACACAAAACGAATCCCCATAATGGCGTAAAAGTTTTCTTTACTTATACCTCCGATGAACATAAAACCACTCGAACTCGAAAGTATGCTCAATATTCATATGTGGTACACCGCAGCAAAAGAAAACTTCCCAACATCTACCATCCGGTCGAAGGATGCCCACTTCCGTTCCTTAATGGAACGAAACTTTTCCGTACCGAGCCGAACCCGTCTTATCAAGTGCAGTCGCATGAATTGGAAAAGTTTACCGTTTGTAACCCGCCCCGTCGCGTCATCGTCGTCGTCGTCGTCGTCGTCGGAACCGATCGCAGACCACGACGAGGGTGTCGGGTGTGTTGTCCCACACGATAAATTCATAAATTTCCACAAGATTTAACATTCTACGTTCAATGAAACATCCATTTGAGCGATATTCATTATGTCACCGCTTCTGTGCAGGCGGTGCGATGTATCGTTTTCGGCGATCTGTGCGGCGCTTAGGATGATGGGTTCGATTGCCGTTAAATGCTGTCCTGAAGGGGGTTTCCTGCTCTGGTGGTGGCGACGATATCCAACGTTCACGCAGGCAGTTCAGGTCATAATGACGTTATTGAAGACTAGCACACCATTTTGAAGGCTGTCTGGCGAAAAACTTTGCTCGTACTAACCGACAAAGTCTGCTTGTGGAAGTGAAACGATTGACATTGAAAACTTTTTCAATCAAAATACGTGGTAAAAGGAAGAATATTTAAGATGTTCAAGGTTGGTTTTTATATAGCTTTGACCAATATTTAAATGTATGCCAATATTTAAATGTATTAATATCACTGTATGTAGTTTAATAAAGAATATGTTTTTATCTACCACATTTCCTCGTAGAAGAACTCCCGTAAATGATCACTACTAGAAAAAAAAATAACTAAAAAAATATTTCTTTCAAAATATCAGTGATATTTTATTGCAAAAGATAGGTACTAAGATATAGCACTTCCCACTTACTAGAATTAAAGTACAGACAAAACGGCACAGCCGCCGTTCTGTCTGTAATCTGAGTAGAAAAGTAACTCGTCTTCAAAGGGACAGGTTCTTGCAAGCGAACGACTGATCTTTCCATTCAAACATCAATAATTCAATCATGAAAGCTCTCCTTTGGTATGCTACCGTCGAATAAACTGAGGCCCCGAGAATTTTTTTCGAGAAGAATTTGCCAATAGCCCAACAAAAATATCCCAATGTATATTTCAGATTTTTCTTCTGCAAAGTCTACCCCGCATAAGCCTGCTTGTCGTTTCTTTCCGAAGGAGGAACATAATTTCATGAGATTAATGTTCATTATAAATGGCAACCACCCGATTTAAAGGCTCATTTCGGGTGACCTGTTCGATAGACAGAATGACCTAATCCATTTTAATTTGCTTTTGCTATCGTATCTCATGATTTGATTGCACCGGTTTGTGCTCTGTATTTTTCACCACTTAGACAATTAAGGCATAGCATATTAATTAGAATTCTGCTGAGCTGTTCAGTCGTAGCACGTACGGAGATAGTGGAGCTTTTACGTGATTTCTCCAACACAAAAGCTTTATGAAAAGTCATATGAATCATTCCTACCAATTTGTGTTTTAATTTTCTAACCCTTTAGATACGAATACGTCCTCTCTCTACTTTAACATCATCATATCGTTCACTTAACATATCAATTAGACAACTGCAAATAGACAGTTTCACTTTAATATTTGAGTTCACTACATATGTAAACTTCTGGTAAGATGTTAGTACAAATTTTGCATAATACAAAATGTGTACAGTATGGCGTCTCCAAATAACACTATCTTATGAAAGCTCAGCAGGCTTGTTTTTGCTCATCTTAACTCTCAGATCTTAAACATAAAAAAGCAAAGACATCTGCTTCTCATAACGACCAAGTGCTTTTGTTTAATGTTGCAAATCAAGCGAGAAGCCAACGATGCCTACTCTCACGCGGGGGAGTATGAGAGGTATAGCATTGAACGCTTACGCCACTCACGCAAGCGTAAGACACACAGGCGCCGTTGCTGTATGCAGACATTCTGCTACCTACACACTCGCGAACGCACCGCCTCATATCGTCTTTCCGCATAGCCCACTCGCGAGTCAAATAACTCGTGAGCAACAAGCTGTCCATGAAGGCTAGTAGCGCACCGGGATACAGATTTGGCATTACTTTTTCTTTTCTTCTTCATCTTCGCCCTCGAATCTACTCACGGGCGGGATTTCGAGCCCTCGCGATTAATCAGTATCAGCAGCTCGGGCTGCAATGACGAACGAGAGCGACGATCGTAGCTGTTAGCTAAATACACACTCGAAAAACCTCGTCGCAGTGCATTTATTTGTTCATACACTGTGACAAGTTTTCCGAGCGAGAGTCCCAAACGACCCAGTAAACATTTTCATACGCATATCAGAATAACAAATGAGTTATATGTACCTATATATATCCTGAAAAAAACGTACTATAAAATATACATTAACAATTCAACTTTATAAGTCTATGGATGCGATAAGATCCGACTCAAAACGATTAGTTTTATAATGCTATACAATTCTGTACTGGAAGTCGTAAGTCAATCACTTGCTACCGTCAAATACGACAGAATATAAACTTGTGTGGATTTCATTAGGCTATATTTACGATCCTGAATTTATCAAAAGTCAATAACGATTGGTGTTTGCTGGGGAATGCTTGTGTCGGCGTGGTCGTTAGGATGAGTCCGTGTGTGTGAGAAAATTACACCACACAAGTTTGGGCTTCGCAACATTGCTTTAGTTCAACCGTTTTCTCTGCCTCCGAATGATGCATGCATACTGTTTTCTCTTACAACCACCCATCTTGCGCAGGAAGAACACAACCACAAGCAAAGCTAATCTTTTTGTCACACACGGAAGACTAGAGACTATTTCCTCTGTATGCAAAACAGAATATCGGACAGACAATTATATATGGACTGCAACGATTTGCTCCGTGGTCTTGAAAGCATCCATTCGGTAGTGCTCCGATAGAAAAAAAGATGAAATAATACTAACAATCAGCCGGGGGCAGAGCAAAGCAGCAAAACACTGCAGAAGAAAAAAATCTCCTGGCTTGTCGGAGAAGGCAAAATTCGACAGAGAGAGGGAGAGAGAGAGAGAGAGAGAGAAAGAGGGAGGTCGTCTTTTGCGTTTTACCAGTAAAAGATTATTTTCAGAGAACGGCTATCCCCGGAGCTCAGGATGTCACAACATTGGTTGCCGTGATTTGGAGGTCAAATTTAAGTTTTGTGATAAAAGAGACTTGTTTAGAATAGTTTGCAAATTTTATGGTAAAACAATGTACCAAATTATCTTGCCCACCACCATTAAACTTGATACATCGATAAAAATTTATTATTTATTGAAATTTCTTGACAATATTCGTCAAAACAAGCTATAAAACAATGTCCTAGAGCTGCCTATTTTCAATATAAAGATGGAAAATTTGATGATGAACAACCGATTAGATTCGTAATAATTACTCATAGTTTTATTCACGCATTTTTCACACGAATAGAATCAAAGGAGAAACAACTAATTTTTCTCTAGAGTAAATAATCAGTAGATTTGACAGATGGTGTACCGCAAGGCAGAATGTTTGGTCCTTTGATCTTCAATATGTTTGTAAATAATCACCCAAGCAACACAGCTTGTTATAGAATAGTATAACATTACATACATCAGAACTTCTCTATTACCAGAAAAGCGCAAAAAATTGAAGTCTAATGAATCAACAATTGAAAGAAGTATGTATCAGGTTGTTTCATACCACTTTAAAACGTTACTATAGCATTAGCTACAACTTGTTCTTCCATTAGTTTAAATTTAATAATTATGTCTCTATATAAAAACTTCGTATTGACATGTTGACAAAAACAAACATTATTCATTTGATATGAGCTGTCAAATAAATTCATGTTATCACAAAACATCTCAAAACCTTAATAATAACGACACATGTTTTCAAAGTACGTTTATAGTACTCTTAAACGACTACTTTCCATGAAAATTATTTTCTAACTTGTTTTGTGTGTTACTTGGGCACTGCAAAAGTGAATAGTGCAAATTTCACGCTTATCGATAAATGTGCTGTTGTTGCTGACTGTCCATTGCGCCAGGGATGGGTGAATAGGATAGAGTAAGCAAGGGTAAACTCAAGTATGCGAATAAAATTCAATCTTTTATGGTCGACCTCGACCGCCAGCGCTACTAGGGTTATATGGGGAATAAAATTAATAATAAGCATATCGCTCACTCAATAGGCCGCATGAATAAAACAGTTTGCTTTACTTCTCTCATAAGGTTTACACGGGAAAAGCAGAGAAAACTGTTTTATTTATATGACCTCATAACGATTATAGGAAGAAAATGCAGTGCAGGTTATACCAAACACCCGGGCGATATCACAATTTCAGATCTGCAGTACTAGTCTCATCACTGCGACTCCACGTCCACGCTAGAAAAAAATTGTACGTAGGTATATAGACATTGAGTAGCACTTCGTTAGCAACGGTGCTAAGTACGCGCATAGACACATTCCAGTGTTACAGGACACCATTCCTACTATGCAAATCAGTTGCTATTTCATCAAGTCCCTCAAGATGACGGAAGATAACGTCCTCGTTAATACACTATTTTACAAGGTATTTGGCAAAAAATTGGTGAAACTGGAAGCTGTTCACACAGTAAAAATGGGTGCTAATTCTGTCCCGTAACGCTGGAATGGGTCACTTAATGGTTCGGTATTGCATAATATAAGACATTTGAGTTCAGCTTTTGAGAACACCAAGTCCCTGTACTACCACCTACGATACTGTTGACTATAAAAAGCTATGGAAAATTATGGACGAACACAGCTTTCTCAGCAAGTTGACAAGACTGATTTAGGCCACGATGGATGATGTACAGTGCTGCGTGAGGATAGCGAGTACGTTATCAAACCCGTTTGAGACACACAGGGAATGTCGACAAGGCGATGGTATTTCCTGCCTCCTGTTCAACAAAGCGTTAGAATGTGTTACAAAACGTGAGGGTTTTGTTTAAACATGCGGTGCACAATATCCAATAAATTTAGGCAATTTATCTGTCTCGCTGACGACGTGCACATTTTTAGAAGGACGTTCCAGGCGGTTGCCGAGCAGTATACCAAGCGAAAACGTGAAGTAGTGAAGGTTGGATTAGTGGTGAATACGTTTAAAACTAAGTATTTGTTAGCAAGAGAAACCGAGCGTGTCGACACGTTTAGCCCGGGTCGACAAGGAGGAGTTCGAGGTGGTGGACGAATTTGAATACCTCGTGGTGTTAATGACTTCGGATAACAACTGTAACAGAGAAATACGCAGATGTATTCTTGCAGGAAGTCGTACTTACTACGGACTGCACAAGACTTTACGGTCTGGTTAGCTTCACTCCCTGTACTAAAGGTATTAAATACAAAACGTTAATAAGACCGGTAGTGCTCTACGGGCGTGGAACGTAGACAATGCTCTACGGGAACTTGAAAGCACTGGCTATTTTCGAACATCGTATACCGAGGAGCATCTTTGGGAGGTATGTGAGTATGGTTTATGGAGGAGAAGGATGAATTGCGAGCTGGCGCAGCTTTTCGGCGAACTATTCAGAAAGTTGTTAAAACTGGAATGGCACAATGGGTGGTACATGTTGTGAGAACACCCCGGGCAACAACCCGGGTAATAACCCCGCAAAAATGGTGTTCATTTCAAATCCGGTTGGTAACCAGATGCAGAGCTGCCCAGCGTGTTAGATGGTTAGACCAAGTGGAGCAAGACATGGAAAGTGTGGGTCACTCGAAAAATTGAGGACGGCCAGCCGTGGACCGAGTTTGTAGGCGGAACAGGCGGTTACAGTAACCATAATATTGAGTTTTCTTAAGGTTGGGGGTTCGGCCAAATAGTGGTTCGATCTTTCATGATTCAGCCAAATTGAGATTCAGGCTTTCGTAATTCGGCCATTTGTTATTCGACCATTCGGTACTAGCCCCATTTTACCTACTGCGAATAACGAGGTTACACTTTTTTTTTTGTATTCAGGCACTGACACGACCGATCGTTTGTGTAATGAACATGGTTTGTTATGTGGTTTGTCATAATCTGTACAGATTGCGATAAAGTATTTGTCGCTTACAAGTAGTGATTTCAATGAATCTGAATCCAATCGCTGGAATATTGTTGATCGCAAGAAGCGATTTTTTCCATCTCTCATTCCTGGTAATCAAAACATGCGAGAAGCATCAACCATCCAAACGAAAGGTAGTAGGACGGCACCGTAGATCTGAAGAAGCTCCGGACGGTAGTCGATCAATTCACTAATTCGGAAGGCACCGAAACGGAATGACAAACAAAACACGGTAGCCAAACCTCGCGCAAGCATGCTGGACAGGAAGTGGTTTACAAAACCGGTTCAGTATTGTGATGGATGATGACATCTCGACAACTCTAAATTTGCAGTTCCCGAAAGTGTACGAAAGAAGAAGCTGTCAAAACTTGCAGAAAAAATCCTCGCCTGGTGAGCGATCTGCGTATGCAGCCAAATTAGTTAGCCGTTAGTAACGTCAGGGACCGGAAATGGGCAAATCTGCAAGAACGAATGTCTCTATAAGCAGCTTTTGCCCTTCTTAAGATCTCATGAAGGTGCAACACTTTTTGGCCGATTTGGCATTCTACGCGGTCCGTCTCAAACAGGTACTAAAACCAAATTATTGAGAGAATAACCCCTCAAATACCGTCAAACGGGGTAACTTGCAACAGTTCTCAACTATGAGTGCAAGTGGAAACTTATCTGTAGTACATTTAAGGACATTTAATTAACACAAAGTTATTAGGTCTACCATAGAATAATTTCACATATTGAGAAAAACTATGCGATCAATATTGGCTGTTGTAGAATTTTTTAACTAATTTGTTACTAGTAACCCCTTAAACGGGGTAACTTGCAACAAGAAATATTTTTTTTGGAAATTGAACGAATTTAAAAATTTGTATGAGTTTCTTTTGACTTGAATATGCAAATGATAATCCGACTTGCGATTTTTAATGCTTTTGCTATGAATATACGCATAAATGCCCTATGTCATGTTGGTGAAAAAAATTTATGAGCCCCGTAACGGAAATTACAGAAATAACTTTTTATATTATTCATGCAGTTGATATTCCTTGTCTGGATCCAATAGAGCTGCCTTTTTTAAGGACCATTCACATATTACGTAAAGCACTTAGGGAAGTGTGAGTTGTGTAACAACGCATTACACGTCGTATATTCATTATGCAAAATCGCGTCATGAAGTGGAGCGGGAGAGTTAAAAATCATCGATATCTCGGTTACGTAACATATAAATGTTCATTACGTTACGAGTGATCGTAATTAGACACTGTCATATTGCTGGTCGATTCTCTCAGTGAGGTTATTTTCGTTTTGGCCTCTTCTATGACCAGTTTCAGTATATCCAGAGAAAAACTGGCATATTTCCGGCTTACCAAAAGTATCTTACACTCTTCAGGTGTGCTTTAGTATTGTTTGATGCAAAATTAAATGATAACTTGCCTCTTGAAGGTAACGGAACACAGCTTTTTATATCTACCAGCTGTTGCAAGTTTCCCCGTTTAAGTACTTGTTTCAAGAATAACGTGGCAACAAGTAAGATAAACAAAACTAGTCATCATAAATCAATTATTTTGTTTTCTTAGTGTTCATTTTACTATAATAAATGTATGTTAGGCTTTTTTTATTTGGAGTGCCTGTGGGCGACACAAACTTTTTACTGACGAAAAATTGACGAAGAATTTGACACCAACTTGTGGGGTTTTTTTTATTAAAAATCACCAAAACAGCAGAAAAGCAACATAACAGTGTCTAAGGCTTCTTTGAAGTGTTAACAACAAGATTCAGTGACTGATATAGATTAAAAATTGAAGTAACAGATCAAAAAGTACATTAATTTGGATCGATATAGCGTTGTTGCATGTTACCCCGCTGTTGCAAGTTACCCCGTTTGACGGTACTTCAGAACTTTGACCTATTTTGTTGGGTCATCAAGGAAGGAAACTTCCAAAAAATCCCAAGAGAGATTGAAAATGAACTTAAATTAAAGAAAGTGTGTTTAACAGTGTCTAAAAAAGTTGGTTCTGAGGGGTCAGTCCCGGCATAGTGGTTAGCATTCACGCTTCTCGCGCCTCTCACGCCGAGGACCCGGGTTCAAATCCCAACCCCGCAGAAGTCACGTATGACCCAAAACTGGTTAAAGTGACTATAATCCAAACAAAAAAAAAAGTTGGTTCTGCCGCTGCCCAAAATTTGACGAAAGAAGTGAAGGTACCGATGTTAGGAGGACCGGGTTAGGAGAAGGTTACGTAAAACAATGATATCGAAATATAACTATGCAGAAGCACTGCATATCCAGAAAGAATAAAATCGGACCTGAGAAAAACTGTGATTTGGACCCTTTATCATTCAGCCATTAGCTCTATTATAAAGCTTGCTTCATTTAGAATTGGAACAAACTTTTGCTCATACTGTGGCGCTCTTGGTGGACGGATTTGGAAGTTCTTGGCGCGCACGTGTCGGAAATTTTGTTAGCTTCACCTATGTATTTTTGACATCTAGCAAAACGACTGAATTTTGTAAACAAACAATATGGAATGCCGAAAAAAGGGCAAAAATTGTGCATAGTTATTTGGAAAATCCATTGTGGTCTGCATCTACGCTAGCTAAACAGCTGAAATTGCCCAGAAATACCGCATGACGCGCTATCAAACGATATAAAGAAACATTGACGTAGATTTGGAAGCCTCAAGTTAATCATCGGAGAGGAATTGTCGACCGCAAACTGCGTGGTAAGATTTTGAAGATTATTAACGGGAAATAAGCAGTCATTAACTTTTCGTCGGAGAGTACAATTTCGGAAGGAGTTTTTGGGCCACGAGGTGAAAATGCTACTCGTGAAAGAGGAGTTGGATTCCTACTGAGCCCAGGGGCACATGCGGCCCTGATGAAGTGGGAACCAATAAATGAGCGAATAATCGTTGCCAGAATCGTTGAAGATTCGTTGCCGATGGAGCAGCTAAATGACCTCGACCTAGCCGACGACATTGTCTTGCTCGCACAACGCCGAAACGATATGCAGAGCAAGTTAGACGACCTCTCCGAGAGCTCCCAGGCAGCAGGTCTCACAGTCAATGTAGCGAAAACTAAGTCTATGGTAGTGAACACTGACAATTCCACCAACTTCACAGTAGCGGGACAACAAGTTGAGTAGGTAGCCGTCTTTCAATATCTTGGTAGCCAAACAACGCCCGATGGTGGTACCAAGACTGATATAGCCACACGGATCAGGAAGGCCAGGGGTGCCTTTGCAGGTCTGCGAAACATTTGGCGCTCAAACCAGATCACTCTACGTACGAAAACCCGAATCTTTAATTCAAACGTTAAATCCGTACTGCTGTATGCCTGCGAAACGTGGTGCGTCTCAGCGGAGACAACGCAAAAACTGCAGGTATTCATTAACCGGTGCCTGCGATATATTATTCGTGCCTGGTGGCCTGATAATTGGATATCCAATGAGGAACTCCATCGTCGGTGTCATCAACGGCCGATAGCCACAGAAATTCGTGAGCGTAGGTGGAAGTGGATCGGACACACCTTGAGGAAAGGAGCGAACGAGGTTTGCAGAGCAGCACTCGACTGGAATCCACAAGGACAGCGTAGAAGAGGCAGACCCAGAGGCTCATGGAGACGGAGCTTAGCCAACGACATCCGGGCTGTAGACGAGAACCTGTCCTGGCGACAGGTAAAAGCCATGGCGGGTAACCGTCAGCAGTGGAGATCTCTGATTTCATCCCTTTGTTCTGCCGGACCGGCGGACATGGACACATAAGTAAGTAAGTTTTTGGGCCCAAAAGTAGGGTTCTGTTTATAAAAATGTAAATACTGCATTCTTCTTGCCAATCTGAACACAGCGAATATATTTTCATGAACAGAATTTTTGTTTCAAACAAAAAAACTGCTTTTGGAATTGGCAGAATCGATGACAACTAATTTCACCTTAAGAGGAATCCCAATCTGTCGGACCGTGATTTCAAATCAAATCACTGATTTGGCCAAAAAATTCGGTACTGCGCATAGTACCGTGAGGAGAATTCGACTCCGGAAAGGAATCAAGTAGTATCGAGCTAGCAAACATCCAAACCGAACCATAAAACTGAATAGTTTGGCCAAAATCCGTGCTCGAAAGCTATATGACCGTTTTCATTACAAATAAGACAATGACGTCGGAACTGTACCAAAAGGAGTGTCTCTAAAAACGAATTTTGCCGTTCATTCGATCCCACCACCATTCCGTGATGTTTTGGCCAGATTTGGCATGCTGTCATATGATATTACAGCAAAGTCGTTCAAGAATGGTATGCAGAGAAAGGGGTCCAGTTTGTTCCGAAAGACCTTAACCCAGCCAATTACCCTCAGTTAGGCCCTATTGAGAAATACTGGGCAATCATGAAGAGGAGACTCAAGGCAAAGGGAAAAGATTGATTGCTCGACTGGACTGCTCGACTGAACTGTTCGATTCGACTGCTCGACTCAACTGCTTGATTGGACAGATCGACTTGACTGGTTGACTGAACAGCTCGATTTAACAACTCGAGTGGACACATTTGCTTGACTTACTACTCGACCCGACTGCTCGACTTAACTGCACGATTGAACTGCTCGACTGGACTGTTCGATTCGACTCCTCGACTGGATTGCTTGACTGCACAGCATGATTCATCTGGTCGACTAGATTGCTCGACTCAACTGTTTGATTCGACGCTCGACTCAACTGCTCGATTCAACTGCTTGATTGCACTGCTCGACTGGACTACTCGATTCAACTGCTCGACTCGACTGCTCGAATGAACTGCTTGACTTAACTAGTCTATTAGACTATTCGAACCGGCTGCTCGACTCAACTGCTAAACCGGATTGCTCGATTCAACTGCTCGATTAGACTAGTCGATTTGATTGCTAGACTTAACTGACAGCTTGATTCAACAGCTCGACTAGACTGCTCGACTTAACCATTCAACCCGACTGCTCGACTCAACTGCTTGACTTAACTGATTCGACAGCTCGGCCTAACTGCTCGATTCAATTGCTCGACTGGACTACTCGACTGAACTGCTCGACTTAACTGTTCGACTTAACTGCTTGACTGAGGCGCTTGACCCGACTGCTCGACTAGACTGCTTGTCTAAATTGTTCGATTCGAGTGCTTGACTCAACTGCTTGACTTCTGTTTCATTCGATAGCTTAACTTAACTACTTGATTCAACTGCTCGACTGGACTACTCGACTTAACTGCTCGACTTGACTACTCGACTCGACCACTCGATTTTACTGCTTAACTCGACTGCTCGACCGGAATGCTTGACTGAACAGCTTTATTTAACTGCTCGACTAGACTGCTCGATTTGACTGCTCGACTTGACTGTTCAACTCGACTGCTCGACCTGGTCCGGTCTGATTTACCACCGACCATGTGAATCGATTTGCGGCAGACAATAGACGGTTCAGAGCCACTCACACAAAAGAGCCATATTGCCCGCCTATAGAATCAGCACAGGGGAGATAATATTTTTATTCAGTTAAATAAAATCCAATACGACCATAAAAACTATTTGTTTCAGTTTCCAGCGATGACTCTTTTATGTACAAAATCTTAGAGCTATATTATGCAATATAAGAACTCAAAGAACTAATACGAATATTAAACATCTTCGCAAACACTGGCCAATGGAATGTATCCGCAGTTTTCTGAATTCTGAACAGACATTTATATTTTCCGGATCGTAAGATTCGGGCTCAATTAGTTTTTTATAAACACCAATCGTAGTTGCAAATGTGTAAAGCTTTTCTAGAATAATTTTGATTGATTGACCTTGTTGAACGGCTTGGTTATTTTTAAATTACGGTGTACATATGTAAGTTGCAAATTATTGATTTTCCATGCAGTAAGCATGGAAGAATTGAACAATTATTTCAATTGTAAGTACACCCACAGGCTATTTGCAGAAAGCACGCATGTACGGTATTAATATACCTTGCATTGGAACGGCGGAATGTTCCTATAGAATGGCTTCTAAATCAGGTCGGTTGCATTCCCCAGAATGATTCGCATGGATTGAAACAGGAAATCAAGTACATTGAAATGGTAGGCAGCTTTTTATATGTCATATGAGTCCCATATAGAGCATATTTTACGCCTACAGCGTAATGGTATGGCTGGTATTACACTGGGGGTGAATTTGTTCTTATGTAAAAATAGTTTATGCTCCAATAATGCTATTTCAAATTAGACGTAACTTTTGCTATAAATATTGTGATAATATAAGATCCTTATCTTATATTATGGACAGTACAGTGTTATCCTCTTTGAGTTTTCCCCTTAATTGAAGTTTTTGAAGCGTCTTAGTAGAATACGAAACCTAAAATTGAATAAAAAGAAGGAAACGGTGGGAATTGTCTTTTTCGAAAGAATTCTGGAAAAGTTTTTATACTTTAGGAAACAGTTTACATTGCCTCGACTTTATGTTTTGCAGTTTTATAACACCACAATCAAAATCAAAACAGAGCATGTCGCTTTCTTAATCATATTTGACCTTTGTATTGAAATACGAAAAACTCAGTTATATTATTTAAGGAGGAATGGATTCTCGTACATTCTATTGAGAATTACAAAAATAAATGGTCTATTCTAAGGATAAAACCTAAATAACCGACCGAAGAAACCGTTACAGAAGTAATTGCTTATTTTTAAAATTACTAGGAAATTTTCTGTGTTTACTAAATTATGTTCAGAACGATAGGAACCGAAACACCTTAGTTGTGTTCGTCTAAATCGCTTCAAGCTACAAGGGGTTTCTTTTGTTTCAGCTATTGCGATAACGTTCACAAAGTTCAGTGGAGCTAAAAATATCGAACCAAAAAGCCGCCCACAAGTGGACGTCCTTGCCGTGGTAGTGCAATTCTCTGTGTCTTCACACAGTAGCCAGCCCCTCCATAGGTTTGGACTTAAATTGGACTCGTTAAAGGACTTTCGTGATATCTGAAAATAGAATCTCGACGCTGCTCTACTGCAGCACGGGCCGGCAGAGGCAGGTTGCCAGCTCACACTAACAAACGTGCTGCTGCTGAGAAATATTCTTGAAAATTATTGTTTAAATGTTCCAATGTGTCGTTTTCCCTCATTTAAATTTTTCATTAACAAATTTTGAAAGTTATTTTTTCCACTAAATTCGTCAATCATTTCCACATAGGTCTGTCATCATTTTCAATTGGACAAACAAATCAACAGCGAGTGATACATCTGTTAGCCTGTGCTATCGCTTTTGCTTTATCTCTCATTCGAAATAATGTTGCATATTCCTATGGGCTTAAGGAAAACTTTTGTAGATTGTTGCCAAAAGTTTGTTATCGTAAAAATAGACGTTATATCGTGATTAAATTTGCTGTTGTTTAACTCGGAGAAGGTATAAATTTTACTTCTGTTAAGCCATTCATCATTTGCTCAAACATTCATTGGACAAGTTAAGATCAGTGGGATTGTTGCATTTTGGCCCTAAAATTGTCTCCGAGTATACGAGCAAATCGCAAAATTTGTTTTACTAAGGAATGGGATCAAGAATTACAAGAGTAATGAAACTCCAAGAATTTTATGCGTTCACTAGTTCATAACATTACTCGACATGACAATGTAACTTAAAATAGGCTTAGGTAACAAATATATTATATATATCTTCAAATATTCTTCTACTCGTAGGACAAACATTTCTACATGTCTTCTGGATCTCGAGTATTGAACAGCGCTTTCGTTTTATTATGACAAACCTATCCATCCGTTTGAAAATTCACAAAACGCTGTGGGTGTTTTGATTCGGTCCTAAATTAAGTGACTCGCTGCTGTGGCCTAATCAAACTCGCTATCTGCCCCACCTTAATGAAAATTTGCAAAACATTTCCCTTCCAGCCATCCGAAGTTTCATTTCACGCTCAGATTGGCCGCATACGATGCGCGTAAAAAAAGGGTAAACTTTTATCTTGTGCCCAGGGCGAGATTGACTGCGGATGATGATTCTGTTTCCCCGCAGCAGCAAAGAAAAACAATCCACTGGAAGGCAGGCAGGTAAAAACCGGACCACACAAATAGGAACGTACATCGATGCAACCACATACAAACTTCCGTACAACATGTTGTTGACGGCAGACGGCAAAAGAAGGACAAATTCGTGAAAAAAGAAACCGATCCAAATGTTTAGCTGTTGCCTCCGGCTAATCGCCGGCTATGCCAAAACACAATGCACGACTAAGCTTGTGATGTTCTGCTAAGCGATAGCAAGTGAAAACATCAGCAAAAGTTTGCACTTTCTGCCTCTACTTACTGGATGCGGCGGTACACTAAGGCCCAGAAGTCTGCGGAAGGATTTGAAAAGAGACACCCACTGAAATAGATAGCAGGACGAGCAGAAACAGGAGCCGCCGAGATGGAACGAGCACGAGCTACCGGCCTTGTCGAACCGGAACAATGACAATTGGATACAATCAAGTTCCAAAGTGCCGGAAGATGGGTCAAGTCGTTTATGGGGGGAGGTGAAAGCTCGGATAAAGAACTTTTGTTTCTGGCGTCAAACACAGACGATAAAAGCGGAAGAACTTACAATTACAGTGCTAATTCGAATTCCGCACTTCGAATTCGGCTGCTATCCGAGCTGAACAGCATAACGACTTACCGCTTTGTTTAATTTTTTTAAATTTGTTCACATGGGGATGAAAAGTTGTTGAATAATTTAAATTAAGTAAGTTTGATTGTGCTACTCCTTCTTATGTAGGGGAAGGTAGTCAACGGTGAGACACGAGAAAGAACGGCATTCAACTTTCGATGGCACTGTTCTATGAAATTTTTAAAATTCTAACCACCAGTTTCGTTACAGACGGATTTCACGCCAACTTCTCTATGAGGCTGGCAGGGCAGCCCCCTTTCAGAATTCAATATATGTGCCTTGTCCATCTTGCCTGTGTCATCATCAACCTGAGGGAGGGAGTGGATAAGGGAATTTGGACTACACAAACACATATATACAGAGTGATGTTTGTACTCCCGATGGAATACTGCAATCCTTGGTAGTTAACTGATCAATAGTACACCCCTAACAATGGCACGTTAACCATAAGGCTTAACTCTGAAACTTTTCGTTTGAAGACAAGTTTCAAAATTTTTCCAATAATGTTCATGTTTAGATAAAAACCAAGATCGAATCTTTTGTTTTATCCAACATGCGACAATTGGTAGGGCAAGTTCTGGACCAAAAACTCACTTTTCAGCACCAGATCTTGCTGGCCCATTAGTCCATTCATTTCCGGTTATACCAGAATGGTCAGAAATCCAAACCAGATGAACGGCAAACAGAATGCTCAATTTTTCTTATTGCGTCTGGTAGGCAATGACTGTTACTGATTTTGAATTCACTACACAAAGTGTTTTTTATAGTGGCCTTGTCTGACAACGACCGTGACAACCAATGATGTATGTGGGTTTAAGCCCCCAAGAGTTACCAATGGTTCGTGTATATTACCCGACGGCCATGCCAGTGCTTGCTTGCAATAGACCAACTTTGTGTTTTTTTGGGCTTTTAATGAGGTCCGGCATATTTATTTTTTTTATAACGGTAGCTTTTTACAATTAACGTAGTGGACGGTAAAAGAAAGTAACGAACGAAAGATGTTGATAGGATCCAACAGAATAGAACCAGGCGTGAAGGGGATTAAAGTAAGCGACGCTTAAGAAGTTGTATTCCGCTTGTTTTTATCTGAGCTGGGGAATCCACGGATCGAACCAAACTTGGAAGAGAAGTGGGTTCGAAATTGGTTATATTTGGTCGTGTTGGCTCAAAATCCGTATAAAAAAATAAAACCAAAAAAACATTTGGGTCATTCCACGTCGAGTGACCGAGAAAAAGTACAAACTTGCAATCGACCTTCTCGGATTTGAACCAAATTTTGTCAGATTGTTCGTTTCAAGTCAGCAAGGAAAAATCCTAGGTTCGGTGCCGATTGGACGTTCCCTCGATTGATAAACTCCATGTTTAATGAAAAGACACGTTTTTGTCAAATCCTCTTATTTTCTTTTGCTTATATCTCTGGAAATACTTGGTTTAGAAATCATGCTGAAACCATCTGACAAAATCTGGTTCAAATCCGAGTAGGTCGATTACATGGCACTCGGACACTTGACGTGGAATGACCCATTTATAGTTGAGTAATTCTCGCTGAGGCCACTACTGACACGAGGTCTTCAAATATTGGAACTTTTGCGCTTAATTGGTTGAAAATGGTTAAAAAATATGAATTACACTTTTGATCTTTTGATATCTCGAAATAGTGGACCCCTCGTTCGCCAAGGGGCCAAACAGTTTCAAAAAAAGTTGAATTTTGAGCAAACCTTGAGATCTATACCATGTGATATTTCATAAACTTGCCATGAAATAACTAACAAATGGCCCGGATCTGTAAAGAAGAAGAACAGGGCTTTCAAATGGAGTAAAAAATTTATTGGTGGTCATCTTGGATTTGGTCGCCATATTGAATTTAAAAAAAATGGCAGATTGAATGACCGATTTTCATTTCAAGACCATCATTGGAAAGCTGAGAAAAATGCTATAAGAAACATTCATGAAATAAGGTGTGCAATGCCATTAACTGAATAAAACAACCAGTTATTTGTAGGAAGAATCACAATTTTCATATAACTATTGTGATATTTTCAAAATTGGCTATAAAACAAATTACAAACGACACGGTTTTGTAAAGAGGAGAGATAGGGATGGATAGATAGGACAGATTACAAACGAAGTGTAAAAAAAATCTGCGGCCATCATGGATTTAGCCGTCATGTTGGATTTTATCAATAAATCGCCGTTTTCGTCATTATCCCCCCAGTTGATTTTAATTTTAAGACCACCATCGGAAATCTGAGAAAAAATGCTATAAGGAACATTCATCAGGTTAGGTGT
The DNA here is from genome assembly GCF_943734655.1 of Sabethes cyaneus. Classification (NCBI taxonomy): domain Eukaryota; kingdom Metazoa; phylum Arthropoda; class Insecta; order Diptera; family Culicidae; genus Sabethes; species Sabethes cyaneus. The sequence continues at coordinate 179,986,910 of NC_071355.1, forward strand.
GCAATGGCATTAACTAAATAAAATTAAAATCGGTTGTGGGGATCATGGCGAAAACGGCGACTTTTAGATAAAATCCAACACGGCGGTCAAATCCAAGATGGCTTCGTGTTTAAGCCCTGTCTCTTCTCTTTATAAAACCGTGTCGTTTGTAGTTTGTTTCAATGCAAATTTTGGAAATATGTATCACGATAATTATATGAAAATTGTGAACCTTGCTACAAATAACTGGTTGTTTTATTCAGTTATTGGCAGGGCTTCGACCGATCCTTTTTTTTCTACCGCAGCAACACCAACGTACACTCAAATTCACACCGTCCGTTTAGGGCCGGAATACGAACGCAATGCATAACATAACTGGCAGTTTGCTCAGTCAAACGCCGATTGAACGCAGTAGAATGAATGCGTTCTAAAGCTTTTTAACATTTTCGTTTCGATCAAGTTGCCTTTAAAACAGTCAAATGACTGGCAGTCACCACGCTAACGAAAAGCTACCGCACTAGCGTATGATTCAATACTACAAAAAACAACCTCTACATGTGCATGGAAAAAGTCGGTCGGACTCTGTCCAATACAAACGAACATTTTGCTTGCGCCGGACCGACGTTGGAGTGACAAACTATTACTGTGAGCAGCCGATTTGGAGACAAAAAGAAAAATGAAAAATTACGTCATATTATGCTTCCAGTCAGTTTGCAGTTCAGATTCTTCATATGAACGCGCAAAGCGGGAGTACGACTGTTTGATTTTGCAGAGAGGCTGCTTGGATTGTAAGACGGCAGCAGCGCAAGCGGCAGATTGACTGGAGACTGGATTCAAAAAACAGTCAAATCTCGGGTAAATTTTCAAATAGACCTCTCTTCCGGCTTTCACGGCTACATAAATGCATGGAAAAGGAAATTTTCAAAATATTTAGCTAACTAGTGACTCCGGCAACCGTTTTATGCAAAGCTGATGTGTTAAAATGCATTAGGAAAAAGCCGTAAAAAGCGGAAGAAAGGAGACGCGAAGAGAATCTCTCATTGTCACTTAGGTCTATTTGAAAATTTACCCGAGAAATGATCGTTCAAAAAGCGGAGTTTGAATGCGGAAAGTTCGCATTCACGGCAGTCACATTCAACTTGCGATCCCTTTTCAAGCCCTGGTTAATGGCATTGCACACCTAATTTTATGAATGTTTCTTACAGCATTTTTTCTCAGTTTTCCAATGGATGAAAATCGGTTGGAGGCTCATGGTGAAAACAGCCATTTTTTGATAAAATCCACTATGGCGACCAAATCCAAGATGGCCGCCAAAAAAATTTTTACTCCATTTGAAAGTCCCGTTCTTCTTCTTTGAAGAACCGGGCCACTTGCTAGTTGTTTCATGGCAAATTTATGAGATATCACATGATATAAATCTCAAGGTTTGCTCAAAATTAAGCTTTTTTTGAAACTGTTAGGCCCCTTGGCGAACGAGGGGTCCACTATTTCGAGGTATCACAAGCGTAATTCATATTTTTTAACCATTTTATCCAATTAAGCGCAAAAGTTCCAATATTTGAAGACCTCGTGTCAGTAGTGGCCCCGTTTCAGCGAGAATTACTCAGTTTATAATAGGCTATTTTGCATCATTCACCCAAAGGGGGTGATGTAAATATGTACTGCTGCAAAATTTTCAAGATGACTATAAATTATCAGTCTTAATATGTCTAGAAAAATCACTTTTTTTTGCAGCAGCCATGGCGAAAATAGTTAAGCAACTATGCTCGATTCTTTGTTCGTACCGCCAACCCCACTGCGGAGCGAAGAAATTGGACATCGTGAGGCACGTCGTGTCCGTCGAATATAGCCAACTCGGCATTTACAGCATCCTCTACCTTCTGGGGAAAGGCGAGAGCGTCGAACGGAAGTCTGGTTCCGGTCGACCGATGGTGCTGCTCGACCGTAAAATGCAGTAAAAGCTGAAAAGGAAGACCGAGAGCAAGGTGGCCTCATTGTTTCACACCATGGGTCGGGAGGTCTGAGTCACCGGGCAAACGGTGAAGAAGTACCTGAATAAAATGGACATTTTTATGCAAAAGTGTAAGTCAATGCCGGCCGTGTCTGTGTAGCAGGCAATCACCCAAATGGAGTGGCCAAAAGCGATAATTAAAAACAACTTTTCGGTAAAGCGCTACTTTGTGGACAATAAGGATAACAAGACGCTGGACGGCAAGTACTGGCAGAGGAGCGGGTACTTTACGTTCCCTTCCAAAGGGATAAGCGACAATATATCTCCCACACCAAGTTCCCGAAGGAAGTCCTTCTGTGGCTGACGATCAGTGAGAAGTGAATGTCCAAGCCACTGTTTTTTTACTAAGAGGCTTGTAATGAATGGGTAGATATACAATATGAAGTGCTACCCAGAAGTCTTTATCAAGTATCACGCGAAGGAGGATACGGTTTTTCGGTCGGATCTGCCCTCGGCACATTATACCAAGGGATCACTGGAGGAAATGGATCGGGTTGTATCGACGGACGTTGTACCGAAGACCGCCGTCCCTGCCAAAGTCTCTTGGCTGTGAGCGATAGAAAATTTTTGTGCGAACCTCAAACAGAGGATCTACTCCGTTAATTTTGAGGACAAAACGTAAAAGCTGTTGATCGCCAAGGTAACGAAAGAGCTATAGAACAAGCCGACAACCATTTTTTCATCGGCGGTGGTTAAGGTTTATGGTCAATTGCAGCAAGCGTCCCGTAGGGTGTCGAAGCATTTTTGTGGAAGGCTTAATAAACGTAGGATTAAAGGAAAATTTGATCCATTGATTTACTTTCTGTATTTTGTTTTCATCGCCATCCGAAATTAGTCTATTTTTTTAATGTATACGTTAGCCGGAAAGTTGCACTTTCGTAAAAACAACAGCATAGAACTTAGTTACGTACTTTTTTCGAAATTGAGAAAAAGATTTTTTTAGTAAATCACAATAATTAGCCAACTTTTTTCAACCTGAAATAAAATTTGGGCATTTGCAGTTAATAAAAACTGAATGAGTCTACTGCGTTACATCATTCACCCAAAGGGGGGTTGGTGTACTGTAACACATTTTCCAACATTTGCGTAAGTTTTTAACAGTCATATTTCTTTTATCTCAAAATTGGCTTCAATCAGTGTCAGTGAAGCGGGATTCACTTCATCATAATGATTTAGAGTTTCACTTATTCTTTTCTAATTTTGTAGAGCTCATTTCCTACATTTTCTACAATGTAACGCATGTTAATTCATATAGCTATCATCGAAAAATCGTGCCTGATTTTCAATTGCAGTCATTTGATTTAAGAGAAACTAATCCAACTATTAAAAAAACAAAGCTTTGGGCTTAAACGTCTTTCTAAGACTTGATCTTTCTTTATCGACAGACTTCGCAGCTGGCTGTTAGAGTACAGTGGTTCTACTGATTCTAGATAGCAAGCACCACTTAGCCTAGATTCGAACATACGACGACTGGCTTGTTAGATTGGCTTGTAAGTTGAAAAGACAATTTTTAAGCACCAACAACGCTTTAACGAGTTCTACAGAGTTTAAGTTCGTTCTTCGCAATAAACACATTTCCCTCAGAACAAAGTACAATACAAGATATTTTAAATTTGTTTAAATTATCAGAGGAAAGGAAAAAAAATTTTAAGCATCTTTAACGAGTTTCGCAGAATTTAAGTGGTCGACCCCGTTTCAGAAACAAACTCTGTACACAGCCATGGCTGCAGGCTGCATATTCTAAACCACTAAATCACCGCAAAAACTCGAAAAGCTACGAAAGATAATCATATTCCGTTTCAACTGGCCCCAAAAATTAAACGAAAACAAACGACCGAAACTCAATTGGTACTTTTTTCCAGAACTTTCTCTGTTTTTCCAGTGAAAGCGTTCGCATTGCAGATGAGTTTTCGAGCACTATCATTAAAAGATTATTCAACAGGTAAAGTTATTATTCAATTTTGTTAGTTCACGACGAAGCATCCTCTTTTTGTAATGTCTGCTTATGCTTATACCAATTATGAGTAATGAATAATTTATCATATTTCGTCTGGAAATTTCAAGATAAAGGCCCACCGCTTTCTTCGATGCAGCAAAACAACCGAGCGCCTCCATGATCAACCGCACAGCACGGTTCGCATAATCACGTCCTACTCAAGAAAAATCCTTTCAGATTTATATTGAAACCAGACCCACCACAGCGGAATGGTTTTCTCGTGAAATTCTATAAACGGCGACCACCGAGTGAGTCACTAGAAAACTGCCGCCGGCATTCCCCCGGTAGCGCGCCATCGTCTGTACGATCGTCGCGGCTGAAGCCGATGACGACGTTAATGATGGAGTAGTCGTCTTTCAATGATTACTACCCCTACTGGTACACTCCCGCCGTTCTTCGGTGCAATCTGCATCATGCACAACTGGCCGCGTCCTACCACCACCACCATTACCCGCCCAGTACGCCCAGAGCACTGTATACATCTTACACTTTCCATTCCACTAGGACGCTAATTTATCATTCCACCGCACCGGCTGCGACAGAGGTGGTGGTTTTCATTTCAACGCGTGGTGTTTCAAACCCATTGCACTCGCCCTTGGTGAGTAAAGAAAAAAAGTAATCGGAAAAGAAATGTCGTCAATTTAAAACTAATTATTATAGTTAAGCTATAATTCTTGTCTCGGTGGACACATTGAATTATTGCCGGATAGATATGACTTCATCCTGGGCAGCAGTTTCATGCCGGTGCGGTGTCGTCAATAAGTTTTTCCAATTATCAACGATCTTACGTTATCCTTGTGTGATTTTTTTGTGTACATTTTTGACACTTGTACGAATTTCTTTAGGCAAAATAAAAAAGTTTCAAGACAGACTAGTGCAATTCTAGCACTAAAAGTTTTTTAGTCATAAATTGTTGGACCAACAATTTCTGTGGTAACAATCCTAGAGCCAAGAGTTATTTTTCGATTGTCGGAGGGGCGCCACTGCGACAGTAATTTTAATTGTTTTTGACTTCTACTACTATGTACGGTGGCAGTAAACCTGAGATCCTGTTATGGACGATTTGATACCGAATCAATTACGGTTCCTTGACATTTCGTTCCACATTATAACCATGATTGGTTACTTACTGTCTCTTGGCAAACCACGTTTGAAAAGGATTTCAAAAGCAAACATTAAATAACATGTGAATCAGAGGAAACACAATGGAATTTACTCCTGGTTTGACTCGCGGCAAAGTTATGTTATTTTTCAATCAATTTTCATTGCGCCAAAGCTGACTGAATAATGAAAAACTTTTTCATGGGAACTCGCAATTAATCTTCTCAGTGGGAATTCTGCGGCACGACTTGATAGGCCGGCAATGGGTGACAAATTACATGAACGAACGTCATCGTCATCGCCACCACAGCACAGTATCATCGATGGCGGAGAGCGATGGCCCCCGAGGATAAGATAAATGACGTTTTTCTGGTTGGTACACAATGAAGCTCGTTTACAAAAAAATTTGAATTTACCATCAATATCTGGATGTTTCAGTGCATGCACAAATGAAGCAATTATATTTTCCATTGCATTATTGATTGTAATTCTATTTATATAATTCGTAAAATACAAACTATTGGTTGAATCATTAATTGAGATTATTTTTATCAATTTTTTAAAGGTAGTTAACTCATCTGTTAGTCACAATTGACAGTCGATACTTTTTTGTTTGTTAGAGACTGCAGCGAAAAGAAAACGAACCCCGAAATAAACAACTCGAGAAAAGCATGCACAAAACATGCCTAATGAATTGCATGCCAGGAGCGTAAATAAAAAACAAACAACAACCAAACAAACCTAATTTCTGAGCAATTTTCCAATTGGCACCGAGCAGCGTGACCGCGTCATGCGTCCTCCAGAGCTTGTGCTGGTGGGGATGGTGAGGGGGCAGCAAATGTTGTTCGGCGCTGTTTTGCTGGTGCTGCTGCTTTTGGGAATCTAAAAATACACAGAAGAACAGATTTTCGAAATGACGAGTTCAGTTGGAAACTGAGCACGCAAAAACTGACAACAACAACAGCAACTGTAGGCGACAAAAAAAAACACATTGATGGAAAGCTCGTGAAAAAGTTGACGTGAAATAGTCACTCTCACCAGAAGAGTGTGAATTTGGTCGGTTGGTTGGTTGGTTATGAGAGCGTACATCGTATCATACATAAACAGCAATAGTGTATAAGCAACGGTGGCGACTTAAATATGCAAATGAAGTTTCGCAGTACACCAACTGAATGGTACATGCTATGTTTCTGAATGCAGCTCGATATGAAGTGTACAATTGTGAACTAACTAACTAGATTTAGAAACAACATGTGTCGAAAATTTGACTATGATCTATTCATCGCAACAATATGTTAACGGTTGAAATGAGTTTGAGATAAAATGCAAAATGATTTTATGAAGTTTGCTGTGAAACGGCTCGAATACTTTTTGATGCACTGGAAAAATAAATAACACAGAGACGCTATTTGCTGCAGTATATAAATATCTACAATAGAATAGTTAGGAAAATATTTGTTCAATATATGAACCATCACTAAATATGGAGTGGATTGTTGACATTGGTGGATTGTTGTTTTTCAGAAAATTATGTTTGACTCTGTCTGTTCTTTCTATTTTCTAAGATATGGTCCAGCTACTGAGTTTATTATCGCTAATTGTGATGCACATGCATTAGAAATGACTTCTGTGTATCGCTTCTGGATCGTTATTTTTTCTTTTGCTGTCTTGTTTTGCTTTTATTACTATTTGCCAATTAATTTTTACTTGAAGTTTTTCTTGATTTTTTTACTTTATATTTTTACCGCTTTCCTTCTTTGCTTTACAATTTTTACTTCTGCTTTTTTCTATCTATTGGTTTTTTGCTTTTTCCTTACTTTTTATTTTTTACCATTTTTCATTTTTGCTATTCTTTTTAATTTTTCTACACATATTTCTACCTTTCCATTTTCCATCTGTCTGTCTTTACTTCTGTCCATCTGTGCATCTGTCCACCTGCGCATCTGTCCATCTCTGCATCTGTCCATCTGTCCATTTGCCCATCTGTCCATCTGTCTGTCCGTCTGTCCGTCTGTCCATCAGTCCGTCTGTCCGTCTGTTCATCTGTCCATCTGTCCATCTGTCCATCTGTCCATCTGTCCATCTGTCTGTCTGTCTGTCCGTTCATCCGTCCATCCGTCCATCTGTCCATCTGTCCATCTGTCTGTCTGTCTGTCTGTCTGTCCATCCGTCCATCTGTTCATCCGTCCATCTGTCCATCCGTCCATCCGCCTATTTGTCCATCCGTCCATCTGTTCATCCGTCCATCTGTCCATCTGTCCATCTGTCCATCTGTCCATCTGTCCATCTGTCTGTCTGTCTGTCCGTTCATCCGTCCATCTGTCCATCTGTCCATCTGTCCATCTGTCCATCTGTCCATCTGTCCATCTGTCCATCTGTCCATCTGTCCATCTGTCCATCTGTCTGTCTGTCTGTCCGTTCATCCGTCCATCTGTCCATCTGTCCATCTGTCCATCTGTCCATCTGTCCATCTGTCCATCCGTCCATCTGTCCATCTGTCCATCTGTTCATCTGTCCATTCGTCCATCCGTCCATCCGTCTATTTGTCCATCCATCCATCTGTTCATCCGTCCATCTGTCCATCTGTCCATCTGTCCATCTGTCTATCTGTCCATCTGTCCATTTGTCTGTCTGTCTGTCCGTTCATCGGTCCATCTGTCCATCTGTCTATCTGTCCATCTGTCTGTCTGTCTGTCTGTCTGTCCGTTCATCCGTCCATCTGTCCGTCTGTCCGTCTGTCCATCTATCCATCTATCCATCTGTCCATCTGTCCATCTGTCCATCCGTCCATCCGTCTATTTGTCTATCTGTCCATCTGTCCATCTGTCCATCTGCCCATCCACCCTTCTGTCCATCTGTCCATCCGTCCATCTGTCCATCTGTCCGTCCGTCTATCTGTCCATCTGTCCATCTGTCCATCTGTCTGTCTGTCTGTCCGTTTATCGGTCCATCTGTCCAACTGTCCGTTTGTCCATCTGTCTATCTGTCCATCTGTCCATCTGTCTGTCTGTCTGTCTGTCCATTCATCCGTCCATCTGTCCGTCTGTCCATTTGTCCATCTATCCATCTATCCATCTGTCCATCAGTCCATCCGTCCATTCGTCCATCCGTCCATTCGTCCATCTGTCCATCTGTCCATCTGTCCTTCTGTCCATCTGTCCATCTGTCCATCTGTCCATCTGTCCATCCGTCCATCTGTCCATCTGCGCATCTGTCCATCCGTTCATCTGTCCATCTGTCCATCTGTCCATCTGTCTATCTGTCCATTTGTCCATCTGTCCATTTGTCTGTCTGTCTGTCTGTCCGTCCATCTGTCCATCTGTCCATCTGTCCATCTGTCCATCTTTTCAACCGTCCATCTGTCCATCTGTCCATTCGTCCATCCATCTATTTGTCCATCTGTCCATCTGTCCATCCGTCCATCTGTCCATCCACCCATCTGTCCATCCGTCCATCTATCCATCCGTCCATCTGTCCATCCGTCCATCTGTCCATCCAGACAGGTCTGTCTGTCTTCCTGATTTCTAGTGTTTTTGCTCATGAATCTTTTCGGTTTTCAATCTTCCCAGCTTTTTAGTCTTCCTGGTTTGTGGTCGTCCTGTTTTTTTGTTTTTCCGTTTTTTAGTCTTTTTGTTTTTTAGTTTTACTGATTTTTGATCTTCCTGTTTTTTAGTTTCTCTTGTTCTTAACCTCTCCGATTTTTAGTCTTACCGTTTTATAGTCTTTCTAGTTTTCTGTGTTTCAAGTTGTTAATCTTTCCGTTTTTAGTCGTTCTGTGTTTCGGTCGTCTTGTTTTTAGTCTCGCCGGTTATTCTTTCCGGGTTTTAGTCTTCCTAGTTTTTAGTCTTTCCATATTTAAATCTTTCCCTTTTTCTTTTTTAGTCCTGGTAAGAGTTTTAGTCTTTCCGATTTTTATTTTTCCGGTTTTTTTGGTCTTCCCGTTTTTCAGGTTTTTAGCTCCCGTTTTTAGCTTTCAGGTTTGTAGTCTTTTCTGTTTTTAATTTTTCTGGTTTTCAGTCTTTCCGGTTTTTAGTCATTCTGTTTTCTAGTCTTTCCGTTAAATAATCGTCCTGTTGTTAGTCTCTCCTGGATTTGGTCTTTCTAGTTTTTAATCATTCCGGTCTTGGTCTTTTCTTATTTTATTCTATCCGGTTTTTCGTCTTCTTGTTTTTTGTCTTTCCAGTTTTTAGTCGTTCCGGTTTTCACTCTTTCCGTTTATTAGTCTTTCCGTTTATTAGGCGTCCTGTTTTTAGTCTCTCCGGGTTTTAGTCTTTCCAGTTTTCAGTCTTCCCGTTTGTAGGCTTTCTGTTTTTTAGTCGTCCTGCTTATAATCTCTCCGGGTTTTAGTTTATCGGCGTTTCAGTCTTTCCGGTTTATTGTCATTCTAGTTTTTAGTCTTTCTGTTTTTTAATATTTCCGTTTTTAAGCCTCCGTTTTTCAGTCATTTCTTTTTTTAGTCTTTCCGGTTTTCAGTTGTTCCGTATTTTAGTCTGTCCGTTTTGTAGTCTTGCTGTATATTAGTCGTCCAGTTTTTAGTCTCTCCGGGTTTTGGTCTTTCCAGTTTTTAGTCTTTTCGTTTTTTTTTCTCGTTTCAGTTTTCAGCCGTTCCGGTTTTTAGGCATACCGGTTTTTAGACTTTCCGTTATAAGTATTTCCGTTTTTAAGACTTTCCGGTTTTTAGTCTTTAATTATTTTAGTCATTTCGGTTTTTAGTGTTTTGGTTTTTTAGTCTTTCCAGTTTTCAGTCTTTCCGGTTTTTAGTCTTTTCAGGTTATAGTCTTCCCGTTTGTGGGCTTTCCGTTTTTTAGTCGTCCTGCTTATAATCTCTCCGGGTTTTAGTTTATCGGCGTTTCAGTCTTTCCGGTTTATGATCATTCCAGTTTTTAGTCTTTCTGTTTTTTAATCTTTCCGTTTTTAAGCCTCCGTTTTTCAGTCATTTCTGTTTTTAATCTTTCCGGTCTTCAGTTGTTCCGTATTTTAGTCTGTCCGTTTTGTAGTCTTGCTGTATATTAGTCGTCCAGTTTTTAGTTTCTTCGGGTTTTGGTCTTTCCAGTTTTTAATCTTTCCGGTTTTTTGTCTTTTCGTTTTTTTTGTCATTTCAGTTTTCAGTCGTTCCGGTTTTTTAGGCATACCGGTTTTTAGACATTCCTTTTTAAGTCTTTCCTTAAGACTTTCCGGTTTTTAGTCTTTAATTTTTTTAGTCATTCCGGTTTTTAGTGTTTTGGTTTTTTAGTCTTTCCGGTTTTCTGTCTTTCCGTTTTTTAATCTTTCCGTTTTTAGACTTTCAGCTTTTTAATCTCTCTGTCTTTCCGTCTATTTGCCTTGCTGCCACTCTTATTCTGTCTTGTTTCGTCTCTTTCGGTTTTCCTCTATTTCTGATTTTCTGATTTTCTGCCTTTCACTCTTTTTGGCTCTGTTTCCTTCATCCAAACGTTGGTTTCAGTTTGAATTAATTTCGAAACAATTCGATTTCGAATTTAAAGTTGATTAGATAATGATGATTTTAAGTTTTTTTCAAATTTTCCGATTGTTTAGTAAGATTAATATAAGAAACATTTTCATCCAAATTTCTGTGTACATTTATTACTAAATCAAATAACAATCGACTAAATATTATTTCTAAACAAAACGATTTCGAAAAGTTTTTCTTCAAGGAAATTGAAAAGTGAAAAAGCGGAAAACGTGACGAAAGCCAAGGCTAGAGCACAAATTATTTTTACAGTAAACATCTTCTTCAGTAAGCTTGCAGTGATTTCGCAAGCTTACTGGTCCGCAAAATGGGCAAAGCAAACAAAGGAACCAAATATTAACCAGGAGTTGAACATTGTGTTCGACACTAAACTGAAGGAACGAATAAGACGACGGCAAATCAAAGTTTATATAGCCCATCATCATCTACCACTACCGCCACCACCACGTACGTAGGGTATCCTATCTGTTGAGGTTGGTAAGGTCGTGATGACTTTATGCAGGCCACGATTGACCCCTTTTTTGTTTTAACAATCCAAATGGGAAATGTGGCAAGGTGCCAGAATAAAAGCTGTGTAATGTTCTTGCCACATAAAAGATCCCGAATAGAGGATTGGTTTTTTCAGTAAAAATTTACCCTTCATTTTCTTTACCAAATGTACAACTACATGTATGTAGGTCGATAAAATACTAGCAAGGCTGTCAGGATACGCCACTAACCATGTCGCAGCTGTAAACTAAATAAAACGTTTGGTATAAATTGTATGGAATCACATTCCTTACATCTGGTCACTGCGGTAGTAAATTTTATCCAAGCTGGACGATGTACTTAATAGGTTGAAGATAAACCAGCGTTGAGCTTGAATTTGGTCAGAAAACATAGTAATAATTATAAGCGACTAGCCTCAAGATCATACTGAAACAATTACAATCGAGGACTGTTCTGTTTGAAGCGGCAATTAAAGCGTTTAATTTATTTCCGTTTTTGCGGAGAAACATTCCGACAAAGCAAATTAGTTTAGTTAGGTTTGAAGATTAATGGATTATTTACCTTTAATGAAATAGGCTCATTTCGATAATGATTTGGCTAATTTGGTCAGCTAATGATGTGCGAAATCGTTGAACAGCTAAATTTTCACAAATGCACTGAAACACAAAATGCAGCATCGAACCAGTGCGTAAATAATTACCAAATATGTACTATAATAAATGCATATCGACCCAGCTGTTGTTATTGATCCAACTTCGTTGGAAAACTTCGCTGTGGAAAACGGACCGTACAGCTAACGGCAGCTGTTGCTGCTAGTGTTGGCCTACGTCCAACGAAAATCCTGACCTTCTTGCGATTTTGTACGCATGGTTTGCTTGAAGAGACGATAATGCTCGCTGACCTTAGACTCGAAGCTATTTCTGGACATCGTACTGATGCACACAAACGGACACAAAATCCATCGTTGCGAACACGAAACGCATTTAGACAATAAATTTATTCGTACGACGACCCTATTCTGCTAATGAAGATGTTTTATTTAGTTTTCCATTGTGAGGGTCGGTTGGAGAATCGTAGCTCGATAAGGAGGAAAGGAAGTTATTACGTTTTGTATTGTTTTCGTCTTATGCTGTTAAAAACTGTAATCTGAGAATCTACAATAACCACAATTCCTGCTGATTTTATATCCTTTTTCTACCACGTCGCTTACAGTTGATCTAAAAATAGAACACTAGCGCAAGCGAGGAGCAAAAAATAAAATAAAAGTACTTTAGGGCAAAGTTGTAGTGGGTGAACAAGGAAACAAGGATTGCTTTTTTGATGTTTTGCTCCGTTTGATGGAAAATGAATATAATACCAAAGCGGAAAGGATTTGTTCTAGTAGGAACGTTCGGTACACTTGGAAAAGCAATACGGAGTGCTCATTTAAAGCATGTCACCGTATATAAGAACGTTGAAGTATCAAAAAGTCAATCCAGTGGAAGCTCGTCCGACACCTGACAATCTGCAAGCCAGGATATCATCAGTGAGTCGTTTGTTCGAAAAGGACCTACTGAACGACATGTGATAATGGGACGCCCCTTACCTAAATGGTGCAGTTATATTTAGCACCAATTCAGGGCTAGAGCTCTTCTCGCCGTCGACAGAATCGTCGCTCAAGATGGAGTGACACCAGCTTTTGTTCGAGCTTCCTCTCCCCCAGCAAACGTTCTATGCTAGAACGGTTTTTCTTTCTGTCATTCCATTTGCCAGCAACAGTTGCCAGTGTGACCGTGTGCGGAAAACTTCAGTGTGTGGGTATGCCATCGTATGAAAAAAATTAACACTTCAGACTAGAAGTTTTGTGTACAACGGATTAAAGTAGCCGTAAGCTGTAAGTGTTATACATATAAGGAGACTGCAAATAACGCTAATGACACTCGAGAAGCGTTTCTTTAGCTTCAATTTAAAATTATCCCTTATGTGATAACAATTTGCACAATTTTTCTATGGAATTATTTGTTTTAGTTTTTAGTATACATTTGAAAAAAAAAATAACAAGAAAGAATGGTTTGTATTAAAGTTGTTTACAAATATTTCTGGTTTAATTATTACCCAAGTAGCACACTTTAGATCCATTTAGTTGAAGCAACCGGATTACGACTAAAATGAGTCATAATTGGTTTACCACAACAACTTTGTAACAATCGTGCTAGAAGGATAGTTTAATCGAATTAACTTTAAAACGATTTTCATTACAAGAATTTCCAGGCTTAAACATTAGTGGGAAAAGAGCTGTATTATGATTTTAGTATAGACTGGTTCTTTCTGTTAGCAATTTTTCCTTCAATCTACCATCCATGATACTATATCCTAGCAGCCTGGTACAATAAAACCAACCATATCCAATAGACACTAACGTTTTTTCCAGGGGTTCGAAGTTTCTAAGCCCCGAAACTTCAAAGAATGTTTCCTTAAATTTAACATATTAAACTGAATTTATAATAACTTTATCAAAAACAATTACCGACAGAGATAAGGTATACCATAGAAATGCTCGTTCTGTTAAAAGATCTTAAATTTCAGCGTGATTTCTATAGACAAATCTAAGGAGTGCCCATGGGAAACCACCTATTTCGATTTTTATGTAAGTCTCAATGCTCAATGTTTATGCAAAACTCAAATCATTTCCTGTAAATTTCCGAATGATGAAAATAATGCTTTGATCTATTGGATTTATGAAAGAAAATACTTCTCATTTTTTCAGAAGCCAATGAATTCCGCATTAAAAGAACACAAAGCCCTTCGGACGGGAAAAAATGTATAGACCGGTAATGGGACCGCGTAGCCTGCATAACGACTAGAACCATAACGACCAACGATGTATAAACTTCGCTGCTTCCCGAGGCCTCGTAATACGCACTTTTTTCTCGCGCAAAATCATCTGACCGATGTATAAAGAACCGGATTGAGCAGATTCTCAACTTCTTCTTTAATACCACGAATACACGTTTTCCACGAGGTGCGTATATTGACTATGACCATCACGTGCACTCAATACTGCCAACTGTTTACCAGACACACCAAAGACGTCCTCCTTCGATGAACATTAGGCAGCTATGTAACCCGCAATTTGGCGAGAACTATGCGCAAATACTGGATGGCACTACCTTCTCCCGAGGAGTTAGGCACGTGAAAACTCAAAGGCGGTTGGGGCAGAATACGTCGGAGAATCGGGACATTAGGTAAACAGTCCCGTAGAAGGATTCGTTTAACAGGGAATGGCAACAAGCGGTTGAGAGAAAGAAAATTGCTTGGAAAAATCTGAGCTTGCCACTAGAGAGACTTGGCCAAATACTGACGAGCTAGGAACCAGTTGACCACGATCCTGAGGAGTAAAAGGCGCCAAAAGCAGGACAGAGATCGTGAAGAATTAGAACAGCTAGTCCAAGATAATGACACGCGCAAGTTTTACGAGAAGGTGAACCAAACTCGTAAGGGCTACACACCTAAATCTGACATATCCCTACTCACACGAGGAAGGTAATCTAATCACAAAACGAGCGTGAGGTGTTCGACAGGTGGAAGCAGTTCTTCGATGAACACCTCAATGGCGAAGTTACAGGAAAAAGCCAATCGGAAGTTAATCTAGAAGTGCCCATGGAAGATAGTATGTCCCAACACCTGATCTCCAAAAAGTCATACGAGAAATAGGGTTGCTGAAGACCAACAAAGCCGCTGGTAATGGCCACCTATGGGTGAAAGGAGTGGTTTGTCCCATCTAGAAATACGCCGTTCGAATCGATTGCTGCAACTGTTGTGCTTCATGTGCTTCAACGGCGCAACTGCGGACCAGATTTTTACCATCCGACAGAACTTGCAGAAATGTCGGGAGTGCAAGGTGCCCCCGCATCACATTATTGATTTTAAAGCAGCATACGATACAGTCGATCGAGACAAGCTATGGCAGATAATGCACGAATACGGTTTTCCGGATGAACTGACGCGACTAATTAGAGCTCATTGGATCGAGTGATGTGTTTCGTGTGTATTTCAGGGAGACTCTCGAGTCCGTTCAAAATGCGGCGAAGGTTGAAACAAGGTGACGGCTTTTCCTGCATGCTGTTAAACATCGCTTTTGAAGAGATGATGCGACGAGCGGACATCGAAACGATAGGTTCAATCTTCAAGTAGCCAGCTCCCAGGCTTGCAAATTATTTTGATATCATCTAGGAACCTTGCGACAACGGAGGCAATCTATACCAAACTGAAAGCGGAGTCTCGGAGGATTGAGCTAAAACTAAAATGTTGAAGACATGGAATGGAAGAAGCCTTAAAGGAGACAAGCGTGCACCTTTCACGGATGGTAGCCGTTGACGGCGAAGAACTAAAGGTGCATCTACCACCAGTTCGTGAATTTGGGATTGCTGGTGACCGCAACAAACACTGCACAGTGGACATAATCAACCGAAAAACGGAACGTTTTGTTGCCACGCGAAATCGATTGGTGATAATCTCAACGCGCGGAAATGACGAAAAGTAGTCTATTTTGCCCCATTCACCCCTATTTTCTAATAGTTTTGAAAGAATCATGAACAAACTTTCTCCAATTTGAGATTCTATGGCAAGGAAAGTAGAAGAGTTTCAGGAAAAAGGTATATGAATAACTTTATTTTAATACACTCGCTTGTTACGCGAAGGATACGTTCCGCGTAAATCCAAATCGCGTAAAAACGCGTAAATTCCGAAATTCGCGTAAAAAACCGCGTAAACTCCGTAATTCACGTAAAACAAACCGCGTAAATTCCAAAATTCGCGTATAAAAAACAAAATTTCGCGTAAAACTTCGTGGATTTCAACACTACGTTAAAAAATTGACTGATTGAGCACATCCGCGTAAATACCGAAAATCGCATAAAACAACCGCGTAAATTTCGAAATTCGCGTAGAAAAAAACCTCGTAAATTCTGAAATTCACGTAAAAATAGTCGCGCAAAAAACAAACCGCGTAAAAAGCGACTTTAGTGTACAATACAATCTAGAAGTCTGATTTGCCCATTTTACCGGTGGTTGTGTCGCCCTAAGTCAGTAACTTGCTTCTAAGACGACGAGCTATTTTGGTTGTCCACCGTTCTTTAGGTAATTGATGCGAAGTGAGTAATGAGAAGTGAGTAATCAGTAGTAAGTAGTGAGAAGTGAGCAGTGAAACCTGTGAAGCGAATAGTGAGAAATGAGTAGTGAGTAGTGAAAATGAGAAGTGAGCAGTCAGAAGTGCGTCACTGAGTAGTGAGTAGTGAAAGGTGAGCAGGAAAAATTATGAATGTCAGTAATTAGCAATGAGAAGTGAGAAGTTAGAAGTGAGCAATAAAAAACAAAACCTTGAGTATAAATGTCTCTAGCATTTAAGAAGTAACTCTAAGGTCAATAAGAAGTAAGAGGTAAATAGTTCAATACTACTTAGTTCGTTCCACTAAGACTTTGTTCCTTATCGGTTTCATGATCACTCTGCTTCGGATTCGGATTCGGATGTATTTTGAAGGACGATGTAATTTGCAATTTTGATGTAAAATGTAAAAATAGACTTTGAAAAAATCCCGGGTTAAAATATTACCTTGCTAAACGTAAGGGGGATTCTCCAGATAAGTTCAAAATTTGAAGCTACACCAAACCATTTTGGAGATGTGAATTTCAGTAAACGAATGTCTCATTGAATTTTAAATTTAGAAAAGAAATGAGAAGTGAGTAGTAAAAAGTGAGAAATTAGTAGTAAATAGTGAGAAGTGAGCAGTGAAAACTGTGATGTGAAAAATGAGTAGTGAGAAGTGAGTAATGAAAAGTGAAAAGTGAAAAAACGGAATAAAAAATAAGCAAGTTAATTTTTTTTTGATACGATGGTTCTACAATTGATGAAGGGACGGTAGAGGAAAGAAATGAAAATTTTTTGGTGAAGGAGGGGAAGAGCGGAAAGGAAGGGGGGGTTATTGGTAGCTATGCTTGACAAGTAGTCATTTTGACTCCTACCTTTTGTCCAATGCTGGAAGGTGCATGAGTCGAACCAAGCTGTAATCTGAGATTATAACCGGATTCGAACCCACAACACCCGCCAGGGCATGTGGTTCGCTGGTACTTGTACCTTTGAACCATAGAGGCGCCTTTCCGCTCTTCCCCTCCTTCACCAAAAAAATTTTCATTTCTTTCCTCTACCGTCCCTTCATCAATTGTAGAACCATCGTTTCAAAAAAATATTAATATATATGTATGACCGCATTTCAAGGTCAAGACTAAAAACTTGAGATTAGTCTATGAGCAAGTTGTCGGAAAAAAATGTTTCTCTATACACAATTTTGCACTACAAAGAAAAAAATGTTTAATGTAGAAAAACATTTAGATGATCTAGGAAGAAATGAAGTGTCTGATGCCAAGAATGATTACTTGGATGCAAAGCCGTAGCGTGACATTGTGGCGCCTTTGGCGGAAACCCAATTTGGCGCCCCCTCATTTTTTAAATCAGTGCTCATTGCAGGATTATTACTTTTTCGTATTCGCAAAGCAAAGCAAAACCATGGGTATAAACGTCCTGTTGAGAACATGACTCTTCTTTATCGACAGACTTCGCAGCCGGTTATTAGAGTACAGGACAATGACGGGGCTAGTGTAACGATCCTACTAACTCTGTAGCAGCAGCTCCCAGCCGAGATTCGAACTTACGACGACTGGCTTGTTAAACCAGTTAGGGCGGTTTCGAATTCGTCCCTTATCCAATACTTAGACGCACTTAACGATGAAAAAGAATTACAAAAGATAATTCAATGAAACTAATTTGTTTTAAACCCTACGTTTATTAAGCCTTCTATAAAAATGCTACGACACCCTGCTAGATGGTTTTACAGCTGTTCTCCGAGATCTTCGCTATGGCCGCGCAAAAGATAGACGTCGGCATATTATTCAAGTTTCGTGACCTTGGCGATCAGGTGGTTCTTTGTTTTAGCTACAAAGGTATTGAAGTAAATGCTCCATTTGAGCTTCGTGCTAAAATTAACTATTGATCGCAGTTAGGGGACGTTGGGAGAGTTGATGATCGTCGGTACAACCTTTATCTTCAGCCGGTTCATCTGCTCTAGTACTCAGGTCTGACCAAAAGACCACATTCTTTGCGCAATACTTTTTATTGAAGGCGGTAATTTCCGGTAGGTACTTCATGTAGCTTTGTATCTCCTCGTTCACCGTAAACCCTGAACGAAATAACAGTGGCTTGAACATTCTCTTCTTTATGATTGTCAGCCACAGAGCTTGGGAACTTTTTGGTAGGGGACGTAAAGCTCTCGGTTCTTTGCCAGACCTTGCGTCCAGCGACAAATAGTTTTCGTCGCCCATTATGACCACGACATCGTGCTTCACCGGAAAGATGTGTTTAACCAGCACCTTCAGTCGTTCTCTGGGCGATTGCCTGCTACTCAGACTCAAATGACGCTTCCGCATAGAAATGTCCATTTTGGCCAACGACTTCTTCACCGTTTAGCCGGTTTCTTTGACCTCCCGGCCCAAGACGCGGAACGATGAGACCTCGGTCTTCATCTTTAACTTCTTCTGCACGGCCGCACAGCACTGTCGGGCGGCCGGAACCAGGCTTCCGTATAGCACTTTCGCCTTTCTCGCGAGAAAAGATTTTGCGAATGTTAGATTACTCTATTCGGTGGATACAAAGTGCTTCATCATGCCCAACTTTTTCGCTACGGATGGAGTTGGAAGTACGAACAAAGCATCGAGCATAGTTGTTTGACAGTTTTCACTATGACTGCTGTACGCAAATCAACTGATAACGCAGGCCGTTTTTGGCAGGCCCTTTTTTGGAGCCCCTAAGAGCTTGCGCCCTTGGCGGGGGCCAGTCTGGCCAACCGCACGCTACGGTGCTGCTTGGATAAACTGCAAAATTTCGATATAGACCAAATATATATATTTTATATCTGTTAACAATGAGCCGTATGAATAAAACAGTTTACTTTGGTTTTACCGTTTAAATCGTATGGGAGCCTTTGCTCTAACTTTTTTATTCATACGGCCTAATAATATCTGATGATGGCTGAATAAAAGACAGTAGACCGAAACGTAATCAACTGAGTTTTGACATTTCACCAATCGTGATCAATTTGAATACATTCATATAATATATATTAAATTGTGCAATGGCAGGTGGGGCTCGTACCCACGTTCTTTCAGTTGGTATACGAATGTTTTACTTACTAAGCTACTGCCGCTCATTATATTAGGTAATTCAATAGCTAGTTTTGTTTATTCGCCTCATTATATCATTCCCGTACGTCACACGCTTAGATGATGTCGCGATGCTGTGATGATGCGTTGTATTAACTATTACTAAAAGTTTGCAACATGTTTATTCGACAAAGTGAGTTTTCGAAGTCTTGGATAAATGTTTGGAAAAGGAGACAAGTGCTGCGTGGTGAAATACCATAGAATAACATCTGCTGGCTATCAGTTACTGGAGATTCTTGTGAATGTGCTACTGTTTAGTAAAGTGAAATAATATATTTCGAAGGAGCAACGTTGCTTTTTTAGCTTAAAGCTGCTTTCGATCGAATTGATCACCAAATTTACTACGAAAACTTTACCGACCAAGGACTTATATGAGGACTTTGTCGACTGACTTCAAACATACCCCAGGAATCGTCCCCTGTCAGTAAAGCTAGGTTCTACCGAGTCCTGCAATTTATGCAATAAATCTAGTGTTCCACAGGGAAGTAATTTAAGACCATGACTTTTCCCTACATAGGAATCGTCCCCTGTCAGTAAAGCTAGGTTCTACCGAGTCCTGCAATTCCTGCAATAAATCTAGTGTTCCACAGGGAAGTAATTTAAGACCATTACTTTTGTGTGCTTTGTAATTCCAGCGGGATGCGATTCATTTGAAAAATTTTCGTATCCATAAGATCTATAGAGGACTACAAAATTTTGTTGCTCGATCTGCTAATTGGTGTCGTATGAACATTCTCTCTATAAATGTCTCCAAATTTTGTGACATCACGTTTACTAGAAGTAAAACTCCAATCGTACACGAATACAGAGTCGAAGAGTCTCTTCCAGAACGTGTAGCTAATGTTAAAGACCTCAACCCCAACCTAATTCTAAACTCACCTAAATTATTATTTCAGTATCATATCGAAAGCGAATTGAAACGTGGGATTTATTTTACGAAAAATCGCATTTCCATTTTTTAAAGATTCAAACCGCAACCTTTGGCTTTTTTATCCCAATTCTCTGAAACGTTGCTGTTTTCCCCAAGGTGATTTGTCGGTATTTAGTAGCAGCAAACGTTGGGCTAGTATTCTTTTTTCCCCCTAAACGGGGCATGCGTTTGCGATGCAAACCTTTGATCATACGGGAATGAAGAATGCTGTCCTGAGGGAAAGCCACCACATGAGTTAGAGTTGAACTGAAATTACTCTACCGCGCTACCTAGCGGGGACAGACCATTTAATTCTACGCAATTAACATTGTGTCTTCCCGCAGAACTGAACAATGAGAAATGCACCCGTAGGAAAATGAAATTCAATGGAATATATTGTACCTGTAATAGAAACGGTTTGAAAAAAGTCGTAGTGGTGAAACTTTTATTAGAGATTTTACAAATTTAGTATTCTTTTTCAAATAAATAAACTTGAAATTATGAAATGGGGAGTAAAGGTTCTAAACAGATCGAAAATTCAACGCAGCAAACATTTTTTAACACCTTAGCAACACTTTGGATTCGAGCAACATCAATAAGATATTTGCTCAAAATGCTTTGCCTCGTGAATTTGTTTACACAGAAATCGTCACATCTCGCTATGGCCAGACCGATTATAAATGCAAAAAAATTTCCACAATAAACGGCTCCCCAATTTGCCGGGTGATTTTTCTTTGCTACACTGGTCAAATCTAAAATTGAAACAGATATTCATCGGAGAAAGAAAAAAAAAAGACGAAGGCCTTAGCAAACAAGTAAACAACAAAGCAACCGATCAACCATTAAACATAAATAAATCGAATCTGAAGCATTACCACTCATGATGTTCGAGAGGATGATTGACGCCCGGCGGCGGCCGGTGGGCAAATGGAAACCCGAAATGGTAAACAGGCAAAAGTGGGTGGTTGGTTGGTTGGTTGGGTTGGGGTGGATTGTTCGCAAACAGGCTGATTCGACCGACCGCTGCGCTGCGCTGGCTGGTTGGCTGGCTGGCTGTGTAGCGCCGCCTGTGGTCGTCCGCTCGCACGGCACTCGCAGTGGAAATAATGATGATGGTTGGTGTTGGAGAGCAAGGATGAACGGTTGATCAACACTCTAATGATGCTGATGTAGAGGCGATGCAACGGACGAAGGACGTGGATCGATGGATGTGGACGGACAAACGAAACAAAACGGCTGCGAAAGACTCGAAGAGGAAAAAAAACCTCACTCTCGTTGTTGCCTCGAGTCGTGTAGCAATTTAACTTCGGAACAAATGAGCCAAAACGGAAAAAGGCAGTAAGGAAAACTCAGCGGCAGTTCTAACGCGAGCCAGGAAATTTTGGCTAAATATTTTCACTAATGTGAGTTTCAAAATATACAGAATATAAGAATTCAGTCAGTTAGTTGCAACTTAATTAGTGTAAATTGTTCTTTTAAGCTTAAATAACGAAGGAAAGCATAAAAACGTTTGTTCTACATCCATCTAGAACATGACGGTTGCAGTCAGGCACTGCACAAAGGAAGCTGAGCTCGTGCCAAAAATTATGACAGGAAATTTGTCAACATTTTATTAGTAACATAAAACGATGAAGAGGGCTTAACTTTGACGTTTTCCGGTTTGAACAACTTTTTTCAAGCACAAAAACTGCGTACATTTTCCGTACCAAATGTTGTTAAAATTATACTGCGCTCAGCCACTTGTCATATAGTAGCATGTGTAACAAGAAAAATCACAAATTACATTTTCCAAAGAAATATTATGCGACCTTATGTTGCTATCGGAGCTGCTGCGCTGCGACACACGAAGCCGGGCTCGGGGTACAACTGGCAGGCGGTAAAATATGCACACTTGAATCGAGACTCCGCTGCTGAGTGACTTTTCTGCTGCAACTCCGGACGCCTTGGAAAACGTGCACTTTACACATTGTGTCACCGTCCTCTTCATGGCAGCTAACACGTGCTGCAATTTGCTATTCGATGTAAGCTTCTACTACATTTAGCGCAACCTTGCGTACAGGGTACGGGGTGACGTTTTCGTCTACCCCTTTTTTTCTTCCTGCCTGCCCGAGAACCTGGAAAATGTGAGTAGGGTTCGTTTGACAAACCAATGTGAAAGTAGTGCTAGGTTTTGAATTGTGCAGTCCGGATATCCCTTTAACTACCTTACTGTAGACATTAGTGCTATCTTCATATGGGCAAGGTTTTCGTTCAAGTATGTGAAATTATCGTTCATTTTTTCACCTATCGATACTCATTACACTAGTTGTTGAAGAGTGGTAAACAGTAAACGAAATGTGTCAGCGTGCCTTTTTCTGGTATGCATGATTTAGTGTGGGAAAGCTGCTGTGTCTGTATGTGAACATTAGCTCACGTTTATAAGTGCATCTCTAATCGTCTATAATTTACACCGGTAATTGGATTACTCGTTGCAAAACAGCTTAGCAAGATTAAAGTAATAAATAATTCCGGCGTACATTGCCACCGGGCGAGCAGGTCTGGCAAAAAGCACCGCATGCATGCAATAAAGCAAATATTTGTTGAAGAAAGTGCTCCAACATGCGGTAATTAGTGGTGGTGCTTCAGTAGTAGGTACGGGTGCACAATAGTAAACGCTGCAGCATAACGCACCGCTTGACGACCGGCCGAGCGGCAATTTTACGGTGTATACACACATGCAAAAAAATAATGTTTACAAATCTGAATTGCACTCACAGACGAACTTCCCCTATGTTACCAACCGGGCCTGCCTGCTATTTGGCATCATATCACTGCACTGCATGGTGCATCCAGAGTGGATTAAATAACAAAGCTCCTTCGCACAGCTACAAATGATCAACAACAACAACGACGCAGTGGCAACGGTAATTTTAAACATAAGAAGTTGAGAGTCTTTCTTGCTATCTTGCAATCGTGACATTGTGTAGAAAATTATAATATGAAACCTTTTACTTCACGGCTGGATCACAATTATTCCTTTTCATAAGGCTAACTGACGCACTAGTTGAGTGCTTTCGTCTAGGAAGCCTTTGACAGAACATAATTTAGTTTACGTTGTTTTTTAACAAAGTCACTTTTAAATAACGAGGACGGTAAATAAGTAAACTTAAGTTTCATTAAATGCTTTTGAACACCCTATATCATGCTTAATTCTTTGAAATATGAGCTTTCAGAAATACTGCACTGTTACACTGTTGCAGCCGAAGAATGTTTTCTAGAAAAGCTATTCTGAAAATAGCGCATTTCAGGCAAAACAAAAATATTTTATCCAAGACAACTCGAACGATTTAGGCACACTTAATTGCAAGTGAAAACTTTGCATTGTCCTGAACCTTTATTCGAAGTTTCATAGAGTTGGTGCTTGTGATTCAAATGTTCTCAAAAAAATGTGTTTCAATGGAGACGCATGGTATTAATCGTAGAATCCGAAGAAATCAGACAAAAATGAAATTTGTTGTTCAGCTACTTGTTTGTGATCTTTAACTTGAAAGACTCGTGCTAGATTGGACCTTCAAATAAATTGTTTATAATAAACAGCAGAAAACATGCTGAAATTAACTATCACAGAAAACTAGAGAACAGAAAACAGTACTAATTTATTATTATGCTTTTTGCAGCAAATATGATGCAAAATCGGCAACATAAAATGAAATCGCATCACAGTTTACACATAAAAAATAAACAATTTTTTTTAACAATCACCTAAAAAATAGTCGAAATGAAACATATGAGAGAGAAGGTTAGAAATTGTTAACAATTATCAGTAGACAATAAAACGCAATAAGAAAGAGCACACAAGGGAAAACCACGAATCTTTGTAATTTTATTGTGATTGGAACAACAATAAAATTATTTCACTCCGCTCTATCATTCTTTCAAAGGGGGATAGTGTGGCATCGCCAAAATTAACGCCAAGGATGCGAAATTCAGTTAAAAATTGTTTTAGCCAAATAAAATTGCAAACAATAGAAGCGTCTGCGTCGCGGGACTCAAACATAGCTTGCCTTAGGACTACAAATGTGGATTCAATTCCTCCCCTCAATGTTGTATGGACCTTTATATAGATTTTGTATGTACCGAGTTTGCGCATTATCAGGTAGAATTTTATGCTACTAGTTGACGCATCAACAATCTACGTGCTCTACTCATTTTATACTTTAAATGACGAAACACCAGCTTCAAATCTGTATTCGTGGCTCAAGACGTTCTTGGAACTTGTGGTTTTTCCATTATTATCTAACTAGCTGTAGCCCGCGTGCGTCGCCTCGCGCCTAATTGATAGCAAATCGGAGGTACGCTACGTAACGCTAACGCTATGTAACTCAATGAGGTGCAACCACGATACTTTTTCTCGTCTTGACTGTCATCTGATGGTATGATTGGTTTGAGTCTTTGCTTAATGTGGGCGAAAATATATTGCGCCTCTCGTTTTGGCTACAGATAAGACTCGTATATATATATAGATTTTAATAGATTCACTTTCTGGCCAAGTTTGGTTTTGGTATATTGTCCGTCAAGTAAAAAATCAAGTCGAGGCCTTCACCGATATAGATATGCGTAGCCCCCAGGGCTATGCATAGTCATCATTCAATGAATAACACAGGGCTACCTTTTCGTTTTACTGATACTGACTTTTTCGCGGTCAAACGTAAACTCTATTTTGATTAAAGCAGAGGAGCGTTTGGTGCGGAAAATGTTAGGCTGAATACTGGGCAAGTTTCGATCTGCGGCTAAAAATATATTGGGTTTAGTTTGTGGCAGTGGGACTCCAACCCACAATTTCTCGATTAGTACTCGACTGCTTTACGCATTTAAACTATACCACACCCATGTATTAATTAGTCTCAGATCTAGTTTTATCCCTACCAGTCCAAGCGTTCTATCTTTCGCACACATACGTTCCCCCGGTGACGGTTATTATTTGTAATATGACTGCCCTTTGCTTCTACCACGAGAAGATAGATAGTTTGCCAGAGCAGTTATCACCAGGGCCTTAAATTATCACCGAATTTCAAACAAAACAGAAAATCTTTTTTCTCAGTATACATTGTTTTTTATGCCACTGAGTTTCGTATGTACAACTGCACAGTGATTTTCATCATAGTATACAAGTTCAATATATCGTGAAAATAGAACAGGAGAAAGTGATTTTCAAATCCAAAAGGTGTTACTTGCAACAGTTCTCAACTATGAGTGCAAGTGAAAACTTATCTGTAGTACATTTGAGGACGTTTGATTAATACGTAATTATCAGGTCTACCATAGAACAATTTCACATATTGAGAAAAAATATGCGATCAATATTGGCTGTTGTAGAATTTTTTAACTAATTTGTTACTAGTAACCCCTTAAACGGGGTAACTTGCAACAAGTAATATTTTTTGGAAATTGAACGAATTTAAAGATTTGTATGAGTTTCTTTTGATTTGAATATGCAAATGATAATCCGACTTGCGATTTTTAATGCTTTTGCTAGGAATATACGCATAAATGCCCTATGTCGCGTTGGTAAAAACAATTTATGAGCCCCGTAACGGAAATTACAGAAATAACTTTTTATATTATGCATGCAGTTGATATTCCTTGTCTGGATACAATAAAGTTGCCTTTTTAAGGACCACTCACATATTACGTAACGCACTTAGTGAAGTGGGAGTTGTGTAACAACGCATTACACGTCGTATATCCATTATGCAAAATCGCGTCATGAAGTGGGGCGGGAAAGTTAAAAATCATCGATATCTCGGTTACGTAATATATGATTGTTCATTACGTTTTTTTTCTGTATGGACTCATCACTGCGACCAGTATGGTTAGATCTATTGTGATATCGCCCGGGTGTTTGTTGTATAACCCGCACTGCATTTATTTTGGCTATAGTCGCTATTGAGTCGCTATTGAATTTTTTTATGCGTGCTTGTGTGTAATTTGAGTACCCTTCCTTCAATGCTTTTTCTCTACTTTACCCACCTCGTTCCACATGACAGCGCTGTCTCCAATTATAGCCATCCCTGGAACAGCTAACCAGTGCATTGAACTATAAGGGTCTCATTTTTGCACTGTCAATAGGCCATAACGGGATAACATAGAATTTAGCACGAAGAAAGGGTGGTGCTGGTGAGGGGCCTGGGAATAAACGCATGCTAAAGTCACTTTGCCATCGAATGGCCTGATTCTACTAAGATTCGAACCCATGACCATTACGTTCATTACGTTACGAGTGATCGTAATTAGACACTGCCATATTGCTGGTCGATTCTCTCGGTGACCTTATTTTCGTTTTGGCCGCTTCTATGGCCATTTTCAGTATATCCAGAGAAAAACTGGCATATTACCGACTTACCGAAAGTCTCTTACACTCTTCAGGTGTGCTTTAGTTTTGATTTATGCACAATTAAATGATAACACGCCCCTTGAAGGTAACGGAAAACAGCTTTTTATATCTACCAGCTGTTGCAAGTTACCCCGTTTAAGTACTTGTTTTACGAATAACGTGGTAACAAGTAAGATAAACAAAACTAGTCATCATAAATCAATTATTTTGTTTCCTTATTGTTCATTTTACTATAAAAAATGGTTGTTAGGCTTCTTTTATTTGAAGTGCCTTTGGACGACACAAACGTTTTACTGACGAAAAATTGACAATGAACTTGACACCATCTTGCGAGATTTTTTAAAAATCATCAAAACAGCAGAAAATCAACATAACAGTGTCAAAGACTTCTTTGAAGTGTTAACAACAAGATTCAGTGACTGATATAGATTAAAAATTCAAGTAACAGATCAAAAAGTACATTAAATTGGATCCATATAGCGTTGTTGCATGTTACCCCGCTGTTGCAAGTTACCCCGTTTGACAGTACTTTAAAATAATTCCGCTCCATTACATCATTCTTCCAAAGGAGGATGGTGTGGCGAACACCAAAAGCAAAGCAAGGCGAAATTCGGATAGAAATTATTTTACAAAAAGTAGAAGGTAGTATTAGTCTGTGTTTCGGAACACAACAGCAGCCTTCTCATAGAACTAATCTAGAATACACGGTGTTCAAATACACGGTGTTATTAAAAAATTAAATAGGTTGGAATTATGAATAGGCCGGGTTATTAAAAAAATTAAATTTAAACGGAAAATGCCTCTGAGCCACTTTTTAAAAAAATCGATTGACGAATTTTTGAGTAACGCCCTTTTGAAGTTTTAAAGGGCAAATTGCTTATATAAAGTGAATAAAAATCTTCAATGGAACTTTCAAAATGAGCGTAAATCACAGCCAGTATTGATTTCTATTGCAACATATGTCCATTGCCGACCATTTTAGGAATTTTACGCTGTATTGGGATTAACCGGAAATGTTCCGGATTAAGTTATCTCTGTGGGAAATAGCCAGTATCGAACATGAACAAATACTTATCATGCGACACCTCAAATTATGCTAGAATTTAAAACCAAGATCACTGACAGTCATATCAACTACCTAGCGCCACGTTGGTTATATATGGACAAGTTCCGCGGACTTCCGGGAGCACCCAGACCAGTGGCTAGTTTTGTCCATAAACAAAATCTTATCGTGCGGCACCCTAAATTACACTAGAATTCAATAACTAGATCAATGAAAGCCAAATTTACTTTCTAGGCTCAGGTTTGGTCATATCTGGACATGTTTGGAGGACTCCGGAAAACCCTAGGAAATGACCAATTTCGAATATGAACAAAAACTCGTCATACGACACCTTAAATCACACTAAAACTTTTAAAATAGATCCAAGTAAGCCAAATTGAGTACCAAGAACCACAATGGCCAATTCCGAACATGTCTTTATTATCAAAAATGTACCACATTATGTTATTGACTTCCCAGGGGTTCTCGGGGTCCCCCAAATATGTCCAGATATGACCAAACCTGAGCCTAGATAGTAAATTTGGCTTTCATTGATCTAGTTATTGAATTCTAGTGTGATTTAAGGTGCCGCACGATAAGTTTTTTTTAATGGACAAAACTGGCCACTGGTCTGGGTGCTCCCGGAAGTCCACGGAACTTGTCCATATGTAACCAACGTGGCGCTAGGTAGTTGATATGACTGTCAGTGATCTAGGTTTTAAATTCATAAAATAACCGCCTAGGAACGATTCTCGTTTAACAACCAGTCGTTGTATCTTCGAATCTCGAATCTTATTAATAAGAATTAATAAGATCGTTGTACTAGCCCCGTAATTGTCCTGTACTCTAACAGCCGGCTGTAAAGTCTGTCTATGAAGAAGGGCCTACTATTAGGAAGACGTTTAAGCTTAAGGCTTTGCCTTTTTTCAGTAAAATAATTCTAATGATTTGTGATGTCTACCTGACATGCTGTCAAATTATTAAAATTCATATCAAGTGTAGACGCTCAATGACATATGTAAGATTTGACACTGTGAATTTCAATTGAATGCATATTTGTTTATTTTATAGTTTTCCTTCTGGTTTACATCTAAAACCAACAGTAGATAAAAAACCCGAAAAGACAACCAAGATTTACATCACTTTCATTATCTTTTCTTACAAGACATCAACTCCAAACACTTTATAATATCGTCCATTCTAAATGAGGGTATCGGTATCGTTTCGTACTTTCCGAAACTTGTTTTACTTTAGAAACTTGGTCGCTTTTTATCGTTAATAGAAATAACTGAAATTGCAATTGTTGAAAGGTATGTCTAATTGTCGTCTGTGTCTGGGAAGTGAGTCGATCATACTGAAAATATTACCACAATAGATCTCGAATAATGGTCGCAGTGGTTCATTCTCCTACAAAAAAAACTGAAAATGTGTGGACAATTTTAACCTTGAAGCTTTTCGAACCTTTCGTTGATTTTCACCATTGTTCCATTGACCAATTGAAAAACAATGTTTTACTAATGTTTGTTCTTTGCCGAAACTGGTCGGCGAGATGGTTCCAGTTAACCGAAACTGGTCGGTTAAATGGATCGAGAAGAAGGGGATGTGAATTGACACAGCGAACGAATTTGATACGTGCTCTCTTTAGTATTAGCTGAGATTGATTGGTATTGTATTATATTGAGTGTAAGATTGATTTGAATACAATGTATATATATTTATAATGAGTAAGGTATATAAGCGGTATGCATTTATGTAGTTTTAAGTAGAATAATTATTAGGATTTAGGATTTAGATTAATTCTTTTAATGTTTTGCATGTTTAGATTATTAGGTTCAAATTTAATTTCGGGGAACGCAACATCCTGGGCCCCGTTGAAGCGTAGCATTCAAAGTTAAACTGGTTGTTTGAGGATAGCTGTATATTCTGCATCACAATTTTCGATGGGCAAAATGCAAAGTTCTGACGTTGCACGACGTCGGGTTCCATTCTGCGTGCGTACATCTACGACTCGGGTGATGCCATCAGCCCCAGGGTAGACAGTAACCACTCGTCCTAGTGGCCACCGTTTTGGAGGTACGCAGTCCGTTTTTATGACGACCATCGTCCCGACAGCAAAGTTAGGTGGCACCTTCCTCCATTTAGCAGGTCGTTGATGGAGCAACCCGATGTACTCAGTTGACCAACGTTTCCACAAGTCAGTTATGGCACGTTGGGTTGCCTGAAAGCGGGAAAGGCGATTGAGTGGCTTTTGTTGATAGTCCTGCTCGGGAAGTTGGAACGGTGACTCTCCAATTAAAAAATGCCCAGGAGTGA
Source organism: Sabethes cyaneus (assembly GCF_943734655.1). Lineage (NCBI taxonomy): Eukaryota > Metazoa > Arthropoda > Insecta > Diptera > Culicidae > Sabethes > Sabethes cyaneus. Next base: position 180,016,844 of record NC_071355.1, read on the forward strand.
GGACGGAGAGGTCACTAGGATCGTTCGATAGTGGAGTCAACGGGCGGGAGTTCATGATGTTTTCAGTTTGGGCGATGGCTGTGCGGAAATCATCTAAACGGTACGGCGTCGTTTTCATGATGCGAATGAGGTGATATTTAAATTTCTTAACTGCAGCCTCCCATAAACCGCCGAAATGCGGTGCCCGTGGCGGAATGAACTGGAACTCAATTCCACGTTGCAGGCATTCATTGGCCCAAGAAGTAGATGCAAACCGCTCTCGATACTGTCGTCGCATCTCGCGTAACTCGCGCGCGGCGCCTACGAACGATGTGCTGTTGTCGCAATATATGATTCGAATGCGTCCGACACGACTCACAAAGCGTCTAAGCGAATTGACGCACGCAGCTGCTGATAACCCGTCGACGATGTGCAGCGCTACGGCTTTAACGGCGAAACATACGTACACGGCGACCCAGACTTTTACCGATGCGCCTCGACCTGCGAGCGGTCGAACGAGAAACGGCTCACAATAGTCTAGCCCTGTTTGTTCAAAGACCTTCGATGGAGTAATGCGTGCAGCTGGTAATGGAGCCATGTATTGGTCACATGGATGAGGACGGCAACGGGAGCATGTCAAACATTGGTGCACTGTTCTACGTGCGAGTTCTCTTCCACGTGCAGGCCAGAATCGCTGGCGAATGATTGATAGTAATTGTGCAGGTCCAGTGTGTAGTGTTTGATGATGGATGGATCTGGCAATCAACCGAGAAAAGTGATGATCATACGGTAGTACCATTGGAAATCGAGTATCGAAGCTTCCAGAGAGATTTGCTAACCTGCCTTGGATCCGCAATGTCCCTTCTGGGTCGAGCATGAGGTCGTAACTGTTGAGTGGTGACTTGAGATTGGCTTTCTTGAGAGAGGTTTCACCATGACCTTTCCCCTCGAGATAATGAATTTCACTGGGAAAGGATGCTCGTTGAACAACACGAACTAACGATTTGAACGCCTCATCATATTCGTTCGGCGATAGAGCACCGGTAAGCCTGTATTTCGTATTCGATTTACAGTTACGCAAGAATCGGCGACAGTACGAAGTAACCTTGAGTAAGCGAGCCAGGTCCGAAAATCTTTCTATTAAGCACTGATCAGTAGTGAACGCTGCTAACACAGTGGTTGCCTTACGCTCCAAAGTTAATTGTTCCGATGCCATCGATGAAAGCGTAGCAGTTTGCTTAGGCCAGTGTTCACGGTCGAGAAGCAGAAACGGTGGCCCGTGCCACCAAAGAGTATTATGTTGAAGTTCATCGGGCTGGAGTCCTCTCGATAAGCAGTCGGCAGGATTGAGTGCTGTAGGAACATACCGCCACTGGGAGTCTTGGGTAAGTCGATGAATCTCGGCAATACGGTTGGATACGAATATCTTCCACTTCGACGGGGGTGAGCGAATCCAGTGCAGAACACTGGTTGAATCGGACCACAAAATTGGGGTTCCAGCGAATGTGGTCGTCTGAAGAATCGTATCTATCAATTGACTTCCCAGACGGGCAGCGCAAAGCTCTAACCGTGGCATAGTTTCGCCACTTTTTGGAGAAACTCGAGATTTGGCGATGAGTAAATTACTGAATTTTGGACCATTTAAATCGCTCGCAACAACGTAAAGGCAAGCTCCATATCACTAATCACTAATCACTAATTACCCTCCAATTGCTACATCTTCTATGAAACGATTGGTATACAAACAATTGAAAACTGTTCACAACTGCCAGAGTTATTAACTTTTAAAATCTCTCAGTATTTCTTGACGCTTGCTTGAACCTAAATTTTGGATGGCACATTGCAGTGAGACGTAGTCCTGGGTCAAAATCAATACACAATAAAATGCAATAAGCATAAGTACACAAGTTAAAAGATACGAATCTTTGCAAGTCGTTTGTAGTTGAAGAACGACAACACTTTAGAATAATTCACTCCATTACACCATTCTTCCAAAGGGGGACGGTGTAGCGTATCGGTACTTGTGGCTTGAACAGCACGTTATCTCCATTTAGATTTTAGCGTATACCAAATGGTGCTATATTCCGCCTTCGGAACTTGACTTTCTGTTTTTATTCGACAGACCTCGCTGCCAGCTGTCGATAAATAGGACAATTGCAGAGCTAGTGCTACGTTCCTATTGACTCTTACAGTCTCTCCCAGTCGAGCTAGACCTCGAGGAATTGGGAGGCATGAGTCATAAAATCTATAGTTTCTTCACTCATTAGAGTTCGATTCTACTGGATATAAATGATGCAGTGTGAACTCGACTAACTCTAATCTTCGAAACCAGACGGTGTGACTCTGCTGGCTTTTTCAACTTAGGCTATCACGACGGCGATAAAAAGGTTCTCGTGAAAATAATATCGCGACTTTAATACGTAATCGCGATGTGCCACCCCCAGCATTAGGAAAATTAAGGAAGCTATCTGAAAATAACAATTCGGCGGGGTGTGCTACTGGTCTCGATATTGGTTTGTTTACCAAATGGGTCAAGCAAACTAACAAAATAAAAGGCTTGGTGTTACATTCCACTTCTGGAACTTGATTTTCTGTTTTTATTTGACATACTTCGCAGCCTGCTGATAAAATACAGGGTAATGGCGGGGCAAGTGCTACTATCCTATTTACTCTTACAGCCTTCTCCCAGTCGAGATACGAATACATGATGACAGGTTTGTTAGACCAACGTTACCTCGGGTCAACTGGGAGAACTGAATTGGCTTAACAAACTGGTTGTTTGTTGGGCTTTAACTGATCGTCAAAACTCCTAATTGGGATCGAAAACCAAAGCAGTGCAGTGGAAGCATGGAGTTTGCTGTTCTCCTATCTGCAAGCAAGGTGACAAGCTGAATTCTGAAAATTACCAAGCGATCAAAATCCTGATTTTCGTAAATAGATTCGTGGGAAACTATCAGGCATGCTCCACGGAAGGTCAGCCTACTGCAGACCACACCTTCACCCTGCGGTAGATGTTCCAGAACTATGCCCAATTCACTGATTTTAAAGCCGTGTATGATAGTGTTAACCTACAAAAGCTATGCAAATTTTGGACGGAAATGGCTCTCCGCGGAAACTGATCACACTAATCATCGAACAAATTTATTGATTAGGTTGATTTGTCAACAAATCTGATCAGTTTGCCTGCTTTGCTTGAATACTGTCGGACGAGTGTTCGAGGCAGTGAGAATAAAACGTGAAGCAGAAAAGAGCTTTAGCCACCTTCTGGATACTGGGTTCGTCATAGAGCTGTGCGAGTTCATAGTTCATCCTCCTCCTCTATACTTCGTTCTCCTGTACGCCGCCGAAGATCGTTCTTAGCACTCGTCGTTCGAAAACTCCGAGCACTCGCAAGTCCTCCGCGAGCATTGTCCATGTTTCATGCCCGAACAGCCGGTTAGAGGCTATACGGAAAGACAATTTCTGGTTCTGCTATATAGATAATTTTCACGGACATTGCGCGAGTGCGCGTGTTTACTGCCGAGAGTTATAGTTGGAAGAATCATATGCGGGCCGTTTTCCAAGCTATTATCTTTGCAATATGCAAAGATTGCAATGTTCGAATCTCGGCTGGGAGAGGCTGTTAGAGTCAATAGGATCGTAGCAACTGGCCCTGCAATTGTCTTGTACTCTAACAGCTGGCTGGGAAGTCTGTCGTATAAAAATAGAAGGTCAAGTTTCGATAACGGAATGTAGCACCTAGGCTTTGCTTTGCTTTGCTATCTTTGCAATAATGTTCACAGCACTTCGGAAAAAAATAATTGGCTAGATGTCTGTATGTATTTACTTATGTTCTGATGGCCTATAAATGCCCATTGTCGAAATTCAAAGCCAACAAGTCGTTGTATGCCACACTCAGCAACAAGAGTTAATTATTCTGAATGTTATTTTGCCTGGGAATAACAACATATTCAGCTGATCTAATGCAATATGAAAATCCGGTTGTCGTTTAAATGTCAGGCAGATTAAATTAAGACTTGTTTAAAGATCCGTTCTTTTAGAGATTTTTTTTAATTTGTTAGCGGGCTACCTAAAAAAACTTGGTCATATGTTCGCTGAAATTATTTAAATACCGTTTAAAGCCTTTATTCACAAGTCTAAAAAGTTGATGGTACATATATAACCAGATTTGGAGTGCTTCTACGTTGATGCGATGCAATCGTGTATATCGATCCAGGTTATCAACCAAATTACATTACATATTGATAAAATATTGAGTAGAAACATGAAGTGTATTGACACTTTGATAGCTGCATTGTAGTACCTACTACTATATTTAAGTGGTGCACAAAACTGACTCGAGCCAGATCACAGCAGTGCACTGGAACAAAAGAAAATCGCACCCTGTGCTGCACCACTCGCGAACCAGTTAATCCACCCCTGGAGAGAGGGTTTTAGCGATGCAAAGCCCTTTGAACGCGTTTTTTATAATCTCCTGTGCAACTACCACTGCACGCTAGCTAGTAGTTACGATGATATTGCTCAATAACCCTTCCATACCCTCAACCCTTCACCACACGTTGTCGCGTCGTCGGTCGGCTTTTCGAGCGTTGCGTTGTTGCAATTATGACAACCAAAGTCAATTATGCCATGCCGGTCGGGGTGTTGCGGTGTTTACATTTTCGTTGCGATCAATCGACCCAAACGACCAATGCGACGAAAGCTCTACGCTGTTGCTTTGGCACTACAGCTCGTGTGTCCTGTCCCTGCTGGTGAATGGCGAAGAAAGGGTTTATTGCCTTTGCAGTTACTGACTGACATTGGTTGTGATGGGCTGCTGCATTGCATTTCAAGTGACAGTGACATTGAGTCTATCCTGATGGTACATACTTCCGATAGGTAAATGGTTTTTCCGATATTGTCTGGAAAAGCAAGAAACAAGTAAATTGCTATAGCTTTTGTCCTAAGAAGTTATGATTCCACGGTTCTACTACACATAATTTAATGCAAACTGACTTTGGAGCTCTTTAGAACTAACTTTAACTTCTCAAAACTAGACATTAGCGCCGTTGAAGGTTATTCCCCACCAGACTAGAAATTAAATAATTCTACAATCCGTAACTCGCCGCGCCAATAATAGTAGGATTCGCATCAGCTCCCAGCAGAGACGCTAATCATTTCACTCAACGGGAAGGCCGAAATCACCTGAGCTCGTGTAGCGCATGTATTTAATTAGATCGATTTCCCAGCTGGTTGAATTGCTCAGGTGAGTGGCTCAGCTATTTAAGTGTGCTTTGTGTAGATGAATTTCGTCCAGATGTGAACGACGGCTAAAGTCTGTCGTGTGAGAATTACCTATTTTTATTGGGAATGGTGGATAATATATGACTCAGCAAGTTATTTTGAGCTGTTTTTATTCTTCTAATGGAACTTCAAAATGGAGCAGATATTTGCATTTTGTTGATTATTGTTATTATCGCAATTCGATTTACGTCTATAGCGGTATAACGCCCGAAACTGAAACGTTAGTTAAGTTCCGAACGACAGTTTCGAAAACCCAACGAGTTTTATTTTTGATCGTTCGGATTTGATTTTTACGTAGGTTTTTTCTTTAATAATATTGAATCAACATACGTTAATAATTACCACACATTAGAAGCTCTGAATTATACAACTACAATGGTCGGTAACCGTTGACGGCGACGAACTAGAAGTGGTAGATGAGTTCGTATATTTGGGATCGCTGGTGACCGCGGACAACAACACTAGGAAGTAGATTCAAGCGAGAAATCAGGCCTACATTACCCTCCGTAAAACGCTATAATCAACAAGCATACGCGGCAGTGGGAAGCTGACGAACCTCAAGCTGACAAAATCCTCATTAGACCGGTAGTTCTTCATGGACTTGAAGCTGTAACGCTGCTAACGGAGCCTTTGGCGTGTTCGAGTGGAAATTAACGCTATTGCAAATCATTTTCAAAGTTTTTGTCACCTCCCTCCCCCCTTGGAAATTGGCTTGAAAAATCGGGGGGGGGGGGCAAAAAAAAAAATTGTAGGATATGAGTTACATTTTTTTATAAAATCAATTGTCTCTACATTGGCTCTACAGCCTGAAAAACTCGAAAAATGAGTGTACGAGTTGAGTTAACGCTGCTAGCATGAAATAGAAATGGAAGTTCAAACAGTGGAATTTCCGAAACTCGGCCAAAAAATTTTTCTTTCGTTTTTGTCTTTTTGTTCGTGGATTTTTGCATGAAAAAGAACAACGTATTTATTAAAAGCAAGAATAGATTTGGTTTTCACGTTTAAATTTTAAGTAAAAATGCCTAAAATCTATTTTTTTGATCGATTAAAAAATTCTCTTTGTTTTTTTTCGCCCCCCCCCCCCCCCCCCACTTCAGTGGCCCAACACCGGAGGGACAAAAACTTTTTTAAATATTTGTAATGGCCTAATGGGGACAACATTTGACGGAGTACAAACTGAAAATATGCCATTAAGTGTATTTGCAGCATCGTGACAGACGTAAGAGAGGAGACACAAAGAGAATATCTCATTTGGAGTTAGGACCTATTCAAAAATCGAGCCAGAAATGTTGACCTTGCGACAAATCCTCGATAAATTCCCGGAATCCAACTTGCAGACTCACCATTTGTTTCTAGATAGGCGTGCTGTGAAGCTGTACCATCATCACAAAATCTCACATGCTCCTAGGGTTCGCAGGTGAAATCGATATCATCATCGGTTTAACTTTTGCAGCAAGTCTGATTTTTCACAGGGAAGTAGTTTAGGACCGTTACTTTTTGTTACACGCTCCAACGATTTATTTTGTGCATGCATCGGAATGCAATGTATTCTATGTGGATGGTTTTACAATTTACAAGTCACATATTTATGTTTTCTATTTGTATTGATTTCTAAAGTGAATGACATTTTTCAAAATTATAGTACAAAATTCACAGAGCATTGAATGTTTTTTGCAATTTTCCTTCTTGCTTTTAGGAATGGGCCTAATCTTGATGACGATAAAATGATAAAAATTTCATGATAGCTTTCTTGGTTTTTCCAGAATTATGACTGAAAAACTGACGAAAGGTCGTGCACCGTTCTTGGAGAAACAACTTTTCAGAACATTTACCCAAATATTTCCACAATCGTTAGTGGATACCCGAGCAGGAGCGAAGAGCAAAAAAATATAAAAACAATATCAAACTGTGTTATAATGGTATATTTTGTTATTGAATAGATATGGAGATACATTGATAGCACATTTTGTTATTGAGTAGATATTTAAAACAGTGGTTGTAAGATGAGTTTAATAACTGATTTTGTAATCATATCTTATTTTGGACTTAAAATGACATTCGATATATTTCATACAATTTTTTATTGATTAAAGAGATTTTAGATTATAAATATTCTATAAAATGACTTTTTAAAATCTCATATAGGGGAACTGGGGGGAAAATGAACACCCTTAGCAATGTCGTCATTTGTTTCCCCAGGAACCAACCAAATGCTGAACGCACTACATGAATTGAAAGCTGGATTCATATTCCACGTATCAAAATATAAAGCTGTTTGAAAAAGGACGATTTGTCATGAAAAATTCCTTATTTTCGAAAGTGTCACATTCGAGCCTGATTTTTTTCGTGTGGGTAAAATGAACATGTAGTAAGGGCAAAATGAACATGTCATAAAAAACTAAAGTTAACATGCAGTTTGGACAAATTAAACATTATTTTACCTTATCATTGTTCTACATAAGCTGTAGATATTCAACAAGGCTGCTAAAATTAAAATTGGACTCCACAAAGTTAACATAATGTATCTTCGCCACGTTCATATAATGCTTGACTTTCAACTCGCTTCATCGGTCATTTTCCGTCTTTTTTCGAGAGACTCGATCATTTTTATTGATTGAATTGTAATTAGGTCATGGCTGCTGATATATGGAAAATAAAACATCATTATACACATTGTTCATTTTGCCCCCATAGTGAAGTGTTTATTTTTCCCCCAAAACACCAATTGTTTCCTAGTGTTTATTATAAACAAACAGTTGATAAAAATATTTGGAATTTTCGACAGATCCACAGGACAGTGATAAGCAAACAACACTAAATGATACCAATAGTCGAAATTTAATTTGTTTCGCCAAAAAAGCTTATATACTATTAGTGAAAATTACCATCGGCGTGAGATTTCAACAAATATTTTTTACTTTTTCAATTTTTTTCACATTAGAAAGCTTATGATCACCACATATTGTCTCAAACAGCTTGAAATACTTCTAGGAGAAGATACCTATTGATCTGGTACAGATTTTAATCGGTTTACTGGGAATTTGGCTACCTGTTCATTTTACCTCCCCTGTTCATTTTACCCACAGTTCCCCTACTACTGCATTTGTTATACAATACCTTAATAATATTAAAATATGTTATTCTAAACTCTGAATACAGTCATGTAATTGCTTTGTTTTTCAAATAACACAAGTTGTTATTCTTTTGGCCTTAAAGAAGTAAAATTCTGATATTATTTTTTGTTATTTTACAAACTAAGTCAGCCAAAACAAGACCAAATTTTGATATGAGCTATTCGATTTCCAATAACACTTTTTGATATTATTTTGTTCTTCGCTCCTGCTCGGGTACGAACATGAATTTTCTCAGCAATCCAGAAAAACTATTATCTGGAAAAGGTTTTTGATAAACATTTTTATAGTAATGAAAAACTTCAAAGGGAAATCGGAAAAAATATTTTTTGATTAATCATTGGGATGTTTTCTCTACTCCCACGATCCGACACGAATACAGTATCAAGTGCAAAGTGTCGCTAATAAAAAACAACAACAACAATAAATTTACTCCAATGATTTATAGTCTTTTATTGCTACTGCTAAATTCACCATAGCGTTTACCGTTGTTCTTAAGCTATTGCCGGAAGGTTTTAATGGTTAGAGATCCCAAAACGGTCATTGGCTTTATAAACCATGTAGTATCGAATTGGGGCACAGGATTACAACTATCCCGCTCAACTCCATCAATGGGTATGAGCGATCCGTAAACTGTGTACAGCAATCTGGGCCTACCACAAAAGACGGTCATTAAGACTGTCGCAGTGGCCTTTTAACCCAATGCCCTTCTGGCATACAAAAAAATAGAGACCCTTCACCACCTTTAAGAGGGGGGGCCTCCCACAGAAATGAAATACAAATTTCTTCATAACTCGAGAACTAATCAAGCGAATGGAACCAAATTTGGCATGCGGGGGTTTTCAAAGGCAAGAATTTTTTCTATGATGAATTATGATCCCTCTCTCTCTCTCTCTCTTTAAGAGGTGGGGTGCTTCCATACAAATGAAATACAAATTTCCTCATAACTCGAAAACTAATCAAGCACCAAATTTGACATGTGGGGGGTTTCGGAGGCATGAATTTATTTCATGATGGTTTCAGACCCATCACTTCTGATTTTCTATGATGAATTCTGACCTCTCCCCCTTCTAAGAGGAGGGGGGGGGGGGTCCTATGCAAATGAAATACCACTTTCCTCATAACTCGAGAACTAATCAAGCAAATGGAACCAAATTTGCGATGTGGGGGATTTTGAAGGCATGAATTTATTTCATGATGGTTTGAGACCCCTCACGGTGTTGAAAAAATCATAGCAACAAAAAACTCAATGAGATTTCAAGCACATGAAATTTCAACCTTGATCACAAACTCGAAACTCACATATGATTTTCTCGCGCTATTATACGTAATGTCTCTGTTGCTATGCGATGTGAACCAAATTCAGCTGTCAGCATTTTGCTTAATTCTTCCACAGCTGGCATTTCATACAACGAACCAGAGAGCAAAAGAGAATCTACCGTCAGAGAAAACATCAGCAGCGAAAAACGCAGCCCACATTAAATAATTAAAATGACTAACATATTGGCGGAATTTACATTTTTCCTTCGCGGGAATCGACATTTTCTTAACTAGAAAGTAACAAGCCAAATGAGAATTAGTTAAATACGTAATTTAAATGTGAGTTTTAGTTTAACTTTGCGATTTACTTAGAGGTTCATTCCCTCGCGCTCACTCACAGCTACGTATCGCACGAGAGAATGCCTATGCTGTTCAGCAAAGAACTCCTCCGGGTAGCAGTTGAAGCAAAGCAGAATGTGATCAAGCGGGAAGAATATATGTGTGAGTTTTGTGCTTTTTGCTATGACAACAGAAAAACTCACGCGTGATTTTTTTTCTGCATGAAACTCTAGCGCAACATTCACTGAGAATCATTCATTTTCACGGTTAGCATGCGAACTGATAAGCACGATTTCTTAATAGAGAGCTCAAAAATCTAACACCCGCAAGTTTTGCCAATGTTGGCTGGTGATTAATTCTATAGATAACAGCAGAAACGGTATTTAAATACCCAGTGATTTTGTACAGGCCCGCACAATAGTGAGAAAGTGAGCCATCAGTATTTTACAGCTTTACTGTTCACTATATTTAGCGGTTAATTTAACCCCATTTATAGGTAACTAGCTGACCCGACAAACTTCGTATTGCCACAAATTAACCTGTGTTGTACATAAATCATGAATCTCGGATGATCTTTGTCACAATCTCGAGTTTTGCAAGCCCCCCAGTGGGCGGCGCTTCCGACGGCGGGTCACCGGCAACACTCGCGACCGTATCGTCCTGAATGATCTAGTGTTACTATAGATAGTTTTTGTGGTCTTGTATTGACTAATGTTTTATGGAAGAGTCTCGAATTTCTCGAGTTCGATTAGTTTTGGAGTTTCGCAAAAATTTCTGTTTTATTTGTATGAGAGTCCATATCCCCCTACCACAGGGGTGAGAGGTCTCTAACTATCGTAAAATGAATTCAAGACTCCAAAATCTCCCACATGCCAAATTTGGTTCCATTTGCTTGATTAGTTCTCAAGTTATAAGGAAATTTAAATTTCATTTGTATGGGAGCTCCCCTCTTAAAAGGGGAAGGGGTCGTAATTCACCATAGAAAAAATTTCTGCCATCTAAAACTCCCACATGTCAAATTTGGTTCCATTTGATTGATTAGTTCTCGAGATAAGAGGAAATTTGCATTTCATTTGTATGGAAGCCCACCCTCTTAAAGGGGAGATGGGCCATAATAATCGCTTTCTAAAGAAGAGAGGGGTCTCAATTCACCATAGAAAAAATCTTGCGTCCAAGACCACTTACATGTCAAATTTGGTTCCATTTGCTTGATTAGTTCTCGAGTTATGAGGAAATTTGTTTTTCATTTGTATAGGAGCTCCCCCCCCCCCCTCTTAAAGTGGGGAAATCCATAGAAAATATTCTTGCCTACAAAAACACACATGATTCTTGCCACATGATAAATTTGGTTCCATTTGCTTGATTAGTTCTAGAGTTATGAGGAAATTTGTATTTCGTTTGTATGAGAGCCCCCCCTCTTAAAAAGGTAAGGGGTCCTAATTCATCATAGAAAAAATGGTTGCCTCCAAAAACACCCACATGCCAAATATGGTTCCATTTGCTTGATTAGCTCTCGAGTTATGGGGAAATTTGTATTTCATTTGTATAGGAGCCCCCCTCCTAAAACGGGGAGGGGTCCTAGTTCATCATAGAAAAAATTTTTGTCTCCAAAAACACCCACGTGTCAAATTTGGTTCCATTTGCTTGATTAGTTCTCGAGTTATGAGGAAAATTGTGTTTCTTTGGTACAGGAGCCCCCCCTCTTAAAGTGGGGAGGGGTCCTAATTTACTATAGAAAATATTCTTGCCCTCGAAAACCTTCACATGCCAAATTTGGTTCCATTTGCTTGATTAGTTCTCGAGTTATGAGGAAATTTGTATGGAAGCCCCCCCTTTTAAAGAGGAGAGAAGTTATAATTCCCCTTATAAAGAGGGGAGGGGTCTTAATTTACCATAGAATAAATTCTTGTCACCGGAAACACCCACATGCCAAATTTTGTTCTATTTGCTTGATTAGTTGTCGAGTTATGCAGAAATTTGTGTTTCATTTGTATGGTAGCCCCCCCTCTTAGTAGGGGGAGGGGTTTCTAACCATCACTAAAACCTTTCCTGGCCCCAAAAAACCTCTACATGCATATTTTCATGCCGATTGGTTCAGTAGTTTTCGATTCTATAAGGAACATACGGACAGACAGACAGACAGACAGACAGAAATCCTTCTTTATAGGTATAGATTTCAACTACTACTTGTGACTTCCATAATATCAATTTTTCGGCTGTTTCATATACCTGACAACTAATACTTAACGAAAGAAAAGCTTTCACCGTCGTCGAGTCATTTTTTATGCACGTTCATTCACATTTTCCAGCATTTGCCTAGTTCGCCTAGTGAGGGGAAGTCGAGAACCTTTCAATGTATTCAAATGATATTCAGTAAATAATTTACTTATCCTTCACACCGATGCGACAGACGCCACCAATCGAACCCTGGGCAGACTGATTGCCAATGAAGCTGGCACTGAGCCTGCGGTGGACGTTGAATGCTCTTTTGTTGTTTTGTTCTACGACGCGTATTCGCCATGCATGCTAAGCAAGGCTTAAAAATGCAATTTGCCACAATGAATATTGGTCGTTTCATGTGGGCCACTACCTGCTCCTACACATTGGTTTTTGATTGGGAGCAACTGCACGTTCTAAGAGGATTAAATACAGGTGTTTCAGCTTAGAAATGGCAGCCGGAGCCATAGGGATAATAACTGTGTTTGTCACAACGACCAACGAACATCCCCGAAAAGAGTTGAATTCGATCTAATGCAACCTGACGTGGGTGAAGGTTAACCGTAAAATGTTACCTGTATCTTGCAAGAATAATGCGAATTACAGTTTGTCTTTGCTAGTTAAAATTTGATCGAAGGCAGTTTACTCAACTGGCTCTGTCATAATGGGTAAATTTATAAGGAAAAGGATATAAGAAAATTAGTGACCTGATTTTTGCTCTGTAACTTACCACCTTGAACTAATTTAGTTTAGTTTTTGTAAAGCAAAAGTTCACGCATATTGCTTTAGATGTCAGTTGGTTTACTGTAATCACGTCCCTGTATAAGAGCATTTACTAAAACCACGCTATAATGCGGAATATAGTTTCATGAGATACCACGCGTTTTCTTCGCTTGACCGACGTCAATTCCATTTCGCTCGAATCCATTTGGCACTGTAGGTTATATTATTTATAGCACCAACCATTGGACGATAGAACCCTTCACTCCGGGACACATAACTGCATTATCCCAGAGGGGAAAGAACGATTGACGCCACTGTCGCAACAAGCCATTAATTTATGTATTCACTATCACACACTGAATGGCAATATGCCACACCGTTGTTGGCTGCGAGAGCTTCCTTAGAAATGGCTGTTCCTGTCGTCGACAACATTGGCAGATGTTTGGAACAACCATGCCTCCAACTCCGTTACTTTTTTTAGAACTACAAACGCGAGCTTCACACTGCTACCCCCCGCTTTCCATTACCATGACCGCGTCGGTTACTATCCGTCACGAGCTTTATCGGGTTTCTCTCTTTCGCTAAAGTCGCTTCGAGCCAGAAAAGCAATACCGCACAATCCCACCCTCCACTGCTTCCGCAGAGCACTGGACTCACCAGGACTAGCGTTATGGGTTGTTATTCTCCAACAATTGCCAGACCACTACCAATCGATACAACCCACGCTCGGCAACGCTCGTCCGTTCTCTTGACCTGCGGTGGTGACTCGCGTTGCCACGAGAAATCATCCGCAGCCACAGTCCGGCTGTAGGTTACACACGGATGATAACAGGCCACTGCTGCCGACCGGATCTCCCCTCGAACACACTGCCGTTCATTGACACTCTTCAATAGGTTCAATTATTTTACTCCCCCAGGCGGCTCCAAATCATCACTATAGACACCGATCGGCCGGCTTTACTTAGACTTCTCCCAATTCCGACAACTGTGACCGCTTTAACTACTCGTGTGCGTCACACTCTCGTTCTTCCTCGTTCAATCGGCCACCCGTTGCTGACGTCCATATGCTGCGGCAAACCGTTTATCTGCCAATTGGATTTCGTGTCACGACCGTCACACCGAATCGCCCAAACATCAGACCGATGGCATTCTGCACCGGGAATCAGCAGACCGAGGAAGCCAATAATCACATCACAATTAAATGAAATTTTAAACAAGTTACGGCGCTCCAGCACAAGTGGCACAGACGAACACAAATACAAATTTATTGCACAACCGACCCGTTTGGGGAAATATGTTCTTATACCTACACCACGGTTTAGTTTGCAGGTTGTTCGGTTCTTTTGTGGAATTTTTCCTTTCAGATGAATTTAGCCATCCATATCTTCAGTGCACTAACGATACTAACTCAAGAAGCAACTATTTGAGCGCTGCTGTTGAAGAGTGCTGCTGCGTGACTATGCTAATATGTTGTCCAAACCGGAGGAGGCCAATGTAAGCAAAAGGAATTATATTTTTCTTTATTCGCTGCTCCTCATGCTTCTAAGATATTGTCACTGATAAAAATACCAGAACGATATTTTAGATATTGGTATTGATTTTTCTTCGATAGACATTACGAGCAAAGTTGAAGCTTTTAATTTTATAATCTCGAATTAATAAATTTACATACTTCCTCAATCAATTTCCCAAATGTATAGTCGAGAACGACTGCATTAAAATACGTTGCAGCTCAACGGATTCAACGAATTGATCAAGGGTGGAAAATTCGATTTGTCTCACTAGAGAAAACTGCGCCACTAGCGCCTATATTTATTCTGGATCTGCCACTTTATTTCAATCTTCGCGGCAGCAACGCAACGTCAGAACGTCTCCGGCCGGTGTGTGTTTGCCGGCATTTCCTACTGCTGCTCTGCTGGCGGGGTTTTTATTTTTTCTTTCAGCCAACCAGCCGGCGGCTTCGATAACCAGGGCTGCCTGCAACAACAACGTGTGCGGCACTATGGCAGCGCAGCACTGATTGCGAAACGTGCGAATTTCTTTCCCAGAGGATGAATTGCTTGATTGACTTGCTTCGGCTTGTTTTTTCTGTTGCCGGCGTTTGTGAATTTAAAGAAACGCCTTCGCAATAATACAATCGGCAGACAAATTTTGGAGTGGCTCTTTTTCTTTTCAATTTATTTTTATAATTCTCAAATGTTTTTTAAATAGCAAATTTTGTTAAGATGTGCATGTGCATGGCTAAGACTATTATGAAAATCAGATATGTTAACAACAGTTTCCTTTTTTTATCGAATGAGAATGAAATGAACACAACTTCAGAAATTAATGTATGATTCTGGTATTCTCGTTATCACGAATAGCACTGGTTCGGCCTAACTTTCGAATCGAATCGAATGGAAAATACGGTCTAACGAACACTCGAGACCAGCATGAATTGAAAAACATTTTGCCATTCCCTTTTTGCCATGCCCAGACATGTCGAATAACTAGTCTGGACTAAGTTTTATTTACTGTAAAAGAAATAACGTCAAACTGATCCGAGAGATCTTACAGAAATGTCGGGAATACAATGCGTCCACGCATCTCATCTCTATTGATTTCAAAGCAGCATACGATACAATCGCACGGTAGTCAAATTTTGAAAAAACGCGGACATTAGCAATTGGGCAAAAAATGCATAATTTTTAAGGGTGGTGTCTTCGGAGAAGTTTAATAATAAAATATAGCGTATCTTTCTGCACTATTAGGGTTACCGTGAATTCACCTATTAGGGTGATACGAACTTTTGTTTTTTTAATAAACCTCAAAAAAATTTTTTTTTCGTTAAAAAGTTGCAGAACCTGCTAAAATAAGTAACTTTGCTGAATACATTAACTATCTATCTCTTACCGGTTGCGAAATATAATGATGTGTTAAAAAGATGCGTCTAACATCAATTATGGTCAATAACTTTGCACATAATATTTTTACTGCTTTCGAGTGTTCTACAAAGTTATTCAGTATGCTAAAATACACATTTTCTCTGAAGACTATTTGTCGCTAAGACGCATATAAGTTATAAAATAAAAGTAAAAAAAAAATTTGCAATATTCAAACATTTTTTTCAATTTCGGGCAGCTTTGCATAAACCAGACAACCATTAGGTTAAAGTACTATATCTATACCTATAAAGAAGGATTTCTGTCTGTCTGTCTGTCTGTCTGTCCGTATGTTCCTTATAGAATCGAAAACTACTGAACCAATCGGCATGAAAATATGCATGTAGAGGTTTTTTGGGGCCAGGAAAGGTTTTAGTGATGGTTAGAAACCCCTCCCCCCACTAAGAGGGGGGGCTCCCATACAAATGAAACACAAATTTCTGCATAACTCGACAACTAATCAAGCAAACAGAACAAAATTTGGCATGTGGGTGTTTTCGGTGACAAGAATTTATTCTATGGTAAATTGAGACCCCTCCCATCTTTATAAGGGGAATTATAACTCCTCTCCTCTTTAAAAGGGGGGGCTTCCATACAAATTTCCTCACAACTCGAGAACTAATCAAGCAAATGGAACCAAATTTGGCATGTGAAGGTTTTCGAGGGCAAGAATATTTTCTATAGTAAATTAGGACCCCTCCCCACTTTAAGAGGGGGGGCTCCTGCACCAAAGAAACACAATTTTCCTCATAACTCGAGAAGTAATTAAGCAAATGGAACCAAATTTGGCATGTGGGTGTTTTTGGAGACAAAAATTTTTGGGATGAATTGGGACCTCTCCCCGTTTTAGGAGGGGGGGATCCTATACACATGAAATACAAATTTCCTCATAACTGAAGAACTAATCAAGCAAATGGAACAAAATTTGACATGTGAAAGTTTTCAAGGGCAAGAATATTTTCTATGGTGAATGAGGACCCCTCCCCACTTTAAGAGGGGGGGCTCCTATACAAACGAAATACAAATTTCGTCATAACTCGAGAACTAATCAAGCAAATGGAACAAAATTTGGCATGTGGGTGTTTTTGGAGACAAATTTTTTTTTCTATGATGAATTGGGACCCCTCCCCACTTTAGGAAGGGGGGCTCCTATACAAATGAAATGAAAATTTCCTCATAACTCGAGAATTAATCAAGCAAATGGAACCAAATTTGGCATGTGAAAGTTTTCTAGGGCATGAATATTTTCTATGGTGAATTCGGACCCCTCCCAACTTTAAGAGGGGGGGCTCCTATACAAACGAAATACAAATTTCCTCATAACTCGAGAACTAATCAAGCAAATGGAACCAAATTTGGCATGTGGGAGATTTTGGAGTCTTGAATTTATTTTACGATAGTTAGAGACCTCTCACCCCTGTGGTAGGGGGATATGGACTCTCATACAAATAAAACAGAAATTTTTGCGAAACTCAAAAACTAATCGAACTCGAGAAATTCGAGACTCTTCCATGAAACATTAGTCAATACAAGACCACAAAAACTATCTATAGTAACACTAGATCATTCAGGACGAGACGGTCGCGAGTGTTGCCGGTGACCCGCCGTCGGAAGCGCCGCCCACTGGGGGGCTTGCAAAACTCGAGATTGTGACAAAGATCATCCGAGATTCATGATTTATGTACAACACAGGTTAATTTGTGGCAATACGAAGTTTGTCGGGTCAGCTAGTTTTATCTATAAAAAATCAGAGGAGTTATGTACAAAACACGACCGCATATATAGGTGACGCAGGACTACGTAAGTCTCTTTGTAGTGATAGTAGCATGTATTCATGCTTGTGATTATTCGATTCTTCATGTATACATGCTATATGCAACATATATACATGCTACATGCGTTGTATGTAACATTTATCAAAGTAGTAACATTGCATACGTTCAATTCTCAAAAGATTGTGCATTTAAAAACAATTTAACTATTGCTTTCCTGCTACCTTACTGAAATTAAAGATTGTTTTTATTACCCATGGTTTCCCACGTTGAAGGGATTTTACCAATTCAATCCTATTTTATCAACAGCACATCTTTTCAATACACTTCTAATGAAACGGTAAGCATGTGTATTCACGGGAATCTAGCAATCATTGACTTTTCGTCGGAAAGCCCAATTTCGGAAGTTTTTCGGCCCAAAAGCGGGATTGTGTTATAAAAATGTATACTGCGTGTACTGCATTCTTCTTGCCAATCTGAACACAGCGAATATATTTTCATAAACCGAATTTTTGTTTCAAACAAAAAAACTGCTTTTGAAATTGGCAGAATCGATGATGACTAATTTCATCTTCATAAAGAGTCGTATTATAACCGAACACTGCAGCTGTAGCACATTTTTCCAACAAAGATATCAAATTCGCCGAGGTTTAATCGTCTCGTAGTAAAGAATTTGCGATCTGTTGGGACAATGAACTTGTGTCATATTTTCTGGCACACTTCCCTAACACAGACATCAAATTGGATTAGGTTTAATCGCGTTCGTAAGAAATCTGTTGGCACGAGGGGGCTTTGTCACTCTTTCTGGCGTACTTCCCAAGCAAGGACATCAAAATGGTCTAGGTTGAATCGCGGTGTTAAGAAATCTTGTTAAAATGAGGAAACTTGGTCACTTGTTTTGGCTTACTTCCCAAGCACAGATATCAAATTGGTATAGCTTTAGATCATCGCAAAGAATCTACCAACCAATCATGAAGCGAGAATTCTGGTAAAACATAGGTTCATTATTTTCAATTTTTCAATAGTTCAACATCAATAATTCATACTTTTCTTCATTTGGGTCAATTCTTAGAAGATTTTTCGATCGATTGGTGTATGAATATTGAAAATCGAAGGGAAAACCGCTGAGTTATTAGCGCTCAAAACCTTTCATTTTTCGTGACGCTCGCATTTTTCGCTTTTTTGGAACGATACCCTATCTCAAAACTTGCCGTAAGACGTAGTCCTACGTCAAAAAATATTTCCATCAGGAGATCTCCAAAGGAATCTCAGAAAAATCAATTGAAAAATGTGTTAGTTTTTGATAAAAATTTTTATTACTCATTAAATATGCATCTTCGTGAAAAACAATCTTCAGTGAAAATGTGTATTTTAGCATACTGAATAACTTTGTAGAACACTCGAGAGCAATGAAAAAATCATGTGCAAAGTTATTGACCATAATTGATTTTTAAGTGCTCTATTTTAACACATTATTATATTTCGCAACCGGTAAGAGATAGCATTCAGCTATATTCAGCAAAGTTATTATTTTAGTATGTTCTGCAACTTTTTGAAGCAAATTTTTTTTTAATTATTTAAAAAAACAAAAGTTTGTATCACCCTAATAGGTGCATTCATGGTCATCCTAGTAGTGCAGAAAGCTGCGCTATGTTTTATTATTAAAGTTCTCCCAAGACACCACCCTTGAAAAATTACGCATTTTTTACCCAATTGCTAATGTCCGCGTTTCGTCAAAATTTGACCACTGTGAGTCGATCGAAACCTGCTATGGCACATAATGCACGATCGCAGTTTTCCGAATAAACTGATGCGGCTGATCAGGGTTACATTGAATCGAGTGATGGGTTTCGTGCGTATCTTGGGGACACCCTCTAGTCCCTTCGAGACGCGGCGAGGGTTGAGATAAGATTATGGCTTATTCTGCATCCTGTTCAATATCACTCTTGAGGGGAAGATTCGACGAGTGGGCATCAAAACGAGAGGCACGATTTTTACCAAGGGTAGCCAACCCCTAGGCTTTCCAGGTGACTTTGATATTATAGCCAGGAATTTTGCGACGGCGGGGTATGAAATGGGGAAGGTAACTAGAAGAAAGCGCCTAACACAGCTCTAACCATCCCAAGCCCCTACCTAGCGCCTCCACGTGGCCATACCCGGAAATACTCCAATTTGAATAATTGAGTAGATAAGCTGGGAGGTGCGGAGTCATGTGGTGTTCAGTTCCTGATCTTATAACTGTGGTTTTAAGCAACCATTGAACCACATGTTTTTATTTTTCAGTGTTATATTATTTAAACTTACATTTTTGACAGTCTAATCTATTTTCAGAGAGTGAAATAAGGCTTGACCAATTGCAGCTGGGCTTCTGGTCCAAATGCCAACAGTTCTTTCCCGAGGTTCCGGAGTATAACTCAACTTTTATAAGCAAAGACACTCCCAAGAATTGTGAATTAATCATTATCTATATAGGACGTGTTCGGTACGGGAGGTCCACGCTTTTTTCCTATCCCTTTATTTCAAGCAGTTGGATAGAATTAGGTATTAGTTTTAGTTCCACTTGCTTGGAACTTTCTCTGCGGTACATGCTGCGCAGTTGGCCTGGCCGTGGACAAGAAAAAATGATTGATTTAAGTAATCTGTCTAACATTTGGAACCGGGACAGACAATTTTTGGCAAACAACTTTTTATGTCTGGCTAAGCCTCTGGCCTCTCAAAAGAATGTAACGATCCTTCTCCCTTTTTGCGTTCACATTGAAGAGTGTAAATTGCAAATTGACTAGGAGCATAAGGTGACGTATTTTTTCGTTTACTTTTTGTCTCCAAATCGGCTTCCCACAGTAAAAGTTTGTCGCCCGTCGTCAGTCCGACGCAAGCAAAATGTTCGATTGTGTCGGACAGCGTCCGACCAACTTCTTCCATGCACATGTAGTGGTTGTTTTTTTTGTATTGAATCATCGCGGTTGCTTTTCGTTAGTGTGATGACTGTCCATCATGCAGTCATTCGCTGCTCCAAACAGTAAAGGAAACTTGATCAAAACAAAAATGTAAAAAAAGATCAAAACGCATTCGTTCTGCTGTACAATCAGAGGTATGACTAACCGAATTATGGGGGTACTGTGCATTGCGTTCGAACTCCAGTACAAAACAGACGCTGTGAAATTGAATGAAAGGTGGAGCTGATTGCTGTATAAAAAAAGGATCGCAAAAAACCCTGGGCTAGACATCAAAAATTCTGGAAGATATAAAAAAACTGCATAGTTGCCAACGGTATTTGTTACAACAAACTTCAAGTCAAGCTGTTCTCCAGTGTTCGGTAAATCGCTACGAAAAGGAAATTACACTGAACGCATTGGTGCAAATGTACTCTTCCTGGTGATAAAGCATTTGAAAGTGATAAAGCATTTAACAGCCAGCTGCATTAAAATTATCCTACGTCATTTGCAGCTGACCATCCGTAATGACAAACAAATGAACAATTCATGAATGAAGTTGACATTGCCATATTGTCAAACGTTCAAACCGTTTTGCTGTTAAAACAAACCGAGAAGAAAGCCCAAATTCAGTGTTTTATCAAAAAGTAAAGTTTTAATTTAGTTGTACAGTCAGTCCACAATCATGGGTCACACTCAATTATGGGTCATTTGAGCTTTTTTTGTCGATTAATGCGTGAATATTATGCTAATTGATTGATTAAATTGTTACTCATAAGTAGCATTAACTATTTGATTAATCCTTAGGTGATATTCAAACGGAAATTAGCAGCTAAAGCTAAACGACCCACAATTGTGTGTGACCCATGATTGTGGACTGACTGTATTATAAATTAGTTACAGTAGGATTAAAAGAAATTCTCTTTTAACTTTCGTTAAATAATTTAAAATGAGCAATGCGTCTCTAAACAACTACGGAGCGAGGATTTATAGTTAGGCATTGCTCAATTATTTTCAATTTCCAGTATATAATATAATGATGCGATAATGATATAATTCCGGATTTCGGATTGTCAAATTTTTATTAACGAAATCTTTACACGATACTTTTCGTTTTTTAATATATCTTTTAAACCACAAGTCTGTGCCCCGTGGGGGACGGCATTTCTCTTCTAAGCATGGAATAAATGGTCGGTGTTAAATCAAACCGGACCAAGTCGCAAAATTAAAAAAAAAATGAGTTAATTATAGCAAATGATCAAGAATTTTCTAAGCTACCTTTTAATCTAATCACACTACATAAATGTTGCAAACAACCAGAGTTATGAGATGATTTCGAACGATTGATACGTATTAACCATACAGAGCAGCAAACTTTGAACGCGTTTTTCTCGAAATCAGAGTTTTGTCACTTGGATCGGTCTGACTTATCACCGACCAAATCTGAATCGGATGAGCGCTCATCTAAGGAATCGATCGTAATTTGTCAAGATCGACTAGAGCAAATTGGCATCCTTCCCTGTCTGGTCTGGTGTACCTCAGGGGACTCATCTTGGACCATTACTTTTCGTCGCACTCATGAACGAGCTTCCGGCATTTCTTCCTGGAGTTTACATCCTAATTTATGCTGGCGATATGAAGTTTTTGACGTGGGACAAAGTGTCATTCCATAATATAGATTCTAGTTACCCTCACGAAAATATGAAAGATTTTAAACGCTAATAGCTCTGCCAATTATGAATGGATTTTCAAGGTTTAGATACCGATCGTCCCATAACAGATGTAGCAATTATGTGGTTTATTCTGTTGTCATTTTCTTTTTCAATCAAGAATGAGTGAAAATTAACGAAAAGTGTCAAAGTCAAATATCCACATACATGTTTTCGTGATCGCTTTGCTTCACAGGCAGGAACGACAGTTAAACATTCCATCTATTTACTGTAATTTCGATTACTTTATTTTTATAAATCTATAAACCTAGTCTAAGTTAATATTTGTATTAGAAAAGCGCGCCAGAACTTAGTCCAATTTGATGTCCTGAAGGTGAACAGCTATGAAAAAGTGAGTGACCCTATCTTTCGTCCAATTGTAACCACATACTGCAAGAATTTATTCAAAATTGATGTCTTATGTGAAAAAGTGGTTGACGGATATTCATACATGTGACGTGATACAGCAATTTGAAAAGTGAGGAAGAATCAGCGACTGTATGCTCCAAAAATCAGTTTTGGGTGTTTCATTTGTTGCTTTACAATTAGTTGCATGCAATTGTTTACATACGTCCAATTACATTGCTGTCAAGTGTGAAATAACTGATAAACAGAGTGTCAAAAAGAAAACAATTACAGTGCAGAGGACGTTAGCTAATTGATGATATTTTAACTGTCATAATTTTAATTCGTTGTTCGTATGTTAGTTGAGAGGCAATTAGATTTCAAATCAACCTGTCACAATAAATGGTGCTATTATAGATCAACTATTTTCAAGGAAATTATCGAATGTGAACCAGTGGTAGATGATAACCCAGATTATTATTTTTTCCCTTTAACCGTAAGTTGTGCGACCAATGAGATATATTTTGTTTTGAGCAAGATAAAATTTATTTCAAGCCAGTTACCTAGTGCTACACTAGTGCTACAAGTCACTCAAAAATTATCCAAATGTGTTATCGTCGCCAATCACCAGAAGAAGCGTGATTGTGGCCTAATGACACTCTTTTTTTTTTTTTTTTGAGTGGTTTTAACCCAAAGGGTCATTCACCACGGATGACACTCTTAGTGGAACTACAAACTCTAAGAAACGGATATAACTGATACACAGAGCACGGGCATTTAGGAAATTGAAACTTGTCTTCTTGTATTAAATTTACAGGAATGTTTCCGAGCATTTATCACAAAACAGTAAATTAAAATTTTCGTAGTCTCTACGTAAGCCTCCCGCTCGTGCCGCTAGGCACACACCATAATAATTTTTGCTCCTGGTGAAATACTTTAAGGATTGTCGAATTATTCAAGGTAGCGTACAACATTTCGTTGGTTTTTGCAAAGTGCATTATGGTTTCGTACTAAACCAAATAAATTGCTATTCAATTATTTAATGGAAGCTTAAATAATACCAACAACAGGCAATAGTTATATGCCATCTTAGGGTAGAAATGGATAGTGAGCTCAACTTCATCCGACATATACTGAAAAGTTGTCGCAAAAGCAAATTTGTTATTTGGCTGGATGAAATGCCTCAGTGGAGAATTGAAGCACCCGCATTTTTTTGTCGAAAGATAGCTTATAGTGTCACAATAAAAGTTTTCTGTGGTGAAAACATCGGTTGGCGTAATTTAGGGGTTGCACATTAGAGTTTTGTGATATAAGGAACTTTTGGCAAACGATTCCTGAATCGACAATTTGCGAGTTGCAAGACTTTGGTTTTTATCTGGTTCCATAGTCTGCCAGCACGGTACCAGTACAGTCTATAAGCGATACATATCAAATACTTCATAAATCTTAAAAAAAATATTAACTCACAATAAGAACTTAAGCCGGGCCGTGTTTGCTGTATACCGAACAAAAGCAATTGAAATATACTAACACAAACTTTCTCTGGCAGCCAATCAACGTTTTGTTTGCGGAAACACACAACATCTCCGTGGCTTTTCTACCATCTCTTCTCTAGCTTGTAACAAAACATACCTAGCTACCTGCATGTCCATGTTCCTGCGCCTGAAATGCTTTTCCTCTCCAAGCTTATTTTTCACGTAATCTATGCAGTGATTCTTGTTACTTTCTACTGCTGAGTTACATTTTTCCACCCACACTTTGAGTAAAACTGATCGACGTAGATTATACATTTTGACGGTCATTATTTTTTATGAAGCATACCTGTTTTCTCAGTATGGACATGAAAAAGTTTTGTCGTAGAACTATGTTTCTCAGAAAGTTAACTGGTGCAGGGGGAAATTCCAAAAAAATCGAAATATGTGAGCGTCACAAAATAATGAAAGATTTTAAACGCCAATTATGAATGGATTTTGATGGTTTGAATTCCGATCGATTCATAATAGATGAGTTTTTATTACAATTTTCATTTTCAATTACTAAATAGTGAAAATTAACAAAAAGTTTCAAGATCAAATTTCTCTATTTATTTTTTTCGTGATCATCTTGCTTCACAGGCAGGGACGACAATTAAATACACTATTTGTTTAGTGTGGTTTCCTTTTTAAAAAAAAGTAGCAACCCCCCAAATGTGCCAAACAAACCTCAAATGTGCGACCCCTAAATCGAGTCAACCAATGTTTGCGCCATACACTCTTAAATGATTCTACCTGTAAATTGGTCGGATTTAGTTAAAGTTAGGTTGAAACTACTCAAAATGCCCTTAAAGTGTACAAACTCAGATTTTGAGTAGTTTTTCAACCAAAAAATTTGTAGTAGGAACTTAAAATTGCATTATTTGTCATAGAGAATAATTCAATTATCGGTAGCAAGTAGCCAAAATTGGTTGAAATTTTTACCAAAAGTTTGAGTTTGTACACTTTAAGGGCATTTTGAGTACTTTCAACCTAGCTTTAACTAAATCCGACCAATTTACAGGTAGAATCATTTAAAAATGTACAAAAGCTTTGTTGTGACCCTAAGGTATCATTTGAGGGGTGATTCCACAGGTTTCAAGCCATAGTGTTATTTTGGGACGCCCTAATGTATACAGTATATTCTAAAGAGTTTCTTTAAGGTTTGTTGTTTTTAAATTTATTTTGCAACACGAAAAACGCTAAAACCCATTTTGTTACAAAGCCCTCGCCTGTAATACACAAAATAATCCCTTGCATTTTCATAAAAAAAATCATTTTATCACATTCTAACAACATTCTATTTATATAAGAGGCTTATGTCTGTACCGAAAACCAGGTCTCTGACAGGACGTCATAAGAGGCTTATCGGTAAATAAAAACAGGTCCCTGACAGGACGTCATGCTTTCGTAGCAATGGGTTGTATTCTCAGTCACTTCACTAGTCGACGACTTAACTGAACGATTGAACTGCTCGGCTGGACTGTTCGATTCGACTGCTCGACTGGACTGCTTGATTGGACAGCATGATTTATCTGCTCGACTAGACTGCTCGACTCAACTGTTCGATTCGACGCTCGACTCAACTACTCGATTCAACTGCTTGATTCCACAGCTCGACTGGACTACTCGACTCAACTGCTCGAATGAACTGCTTGACTCAACTACTCGATTGGACTATTCGAATCGGCTGCTCGACTCAACTGTTCAACCCGATTGCGTGATTCAACTGCTCGACTAGACTACTCGACTTGATTGCTCGACTCAACTGACAGCTTGATTTAATAGATCGACTAGACTGCTCGAACTCACTGCTCGACTTAGCCACTGAACCAGACTGCTCAACTCAACTGCTTGACTTAACTGTTTGATACAACAGCTCGACTTAACTGCTCGATTCAACTGCTCGACTGGACTACTTGACTGAACTGCTCAACTTAACTATTCGACTTAACTGCTTGGACTGAATCACTTGACCCGACTGCTCGACTAAACTGCTCAACTCAACTGCTCGGCCAGACTACTCGACTTAACTGCGCGACTAGACTACTCGATTCAACTGCTCGACTTGACTACTCGACTAAACTGCTCGACTGGACTGCTTGACTGAACAGCTTGATTTAACTGCTCGACTAGACTACTCGACTTGACTGTTCGACTCGAATGGTCGACCCAACTGCTTGACTCGATTGCTTGATTCGACTGCTCGACTCGCCTGCGCAACTCGATTGCTTGTCGCGATATCATATGGTCGGTGTTAAATCAGACCGGACCAAGTCGCAAAATTTTAAAAAATGAGTTAATAATAGCAAACGATCAAAAATTTTCTAAGCAACATTTTACTCTAATCAGACTACATAAATGTTGCAAACAGCCAGAAGTTTTTATTCAGTTAAATAAAATCCAATACGACCATAAAAACTATTTGTTTCAGTTTCCGGCTATGACTCTTTTATGTACAACATCTTAGAGCTATATTATGCAATATAAGAACTCAAAGAACTAATACAAAGATTAACAAATATTTTCGCAAACACTGGCCAATGGAATGTATCCGCAGTATTCGAAATTCTGAACAGGCATTTATATTTCCGAATCGTAAGATTCGGGCTCTTACTAGTATTATAAATCGAAAGAATGAGATCGTCTCAAAATTGGATAAAACGATTTACTTTTAGGACATCAACTTGGTCTAGGTTTCAAACGAAATAAACATCCTTGACCTGTTGGAACGAGGAAAGTTTGTCACAAATTGTCTTTACTAGCATATAAAGCAAGATGATCACAAAGAAATGGGGAAAATAACCTCAAAATGTTTCGTTAATTCTTATTATCTAGCGATTGAAAACAAAAATATATGATAAAAATCACATAATTGTTACCTAACATTTAATCGATGTGTATATAAGCCATAAAAGTCCACACAGAATCGGTAGTGCAAAATTCATTTATTTTATAATAGTTTTTGGGGCATTTATAGGTTTTGTTTTAACAGAACTTTAAATGCATAGGAAAAAATACTTCTTCTTAACCACTTTCTGATTGTTAATTTTGAACATTTGATTTGATTTGATATGATTTGAATAAAATTTGACATTGGCAGCAATTCTATTTTCCATCAGATATAATTTAAGCAATGATAGTATCGAATTATCGATTTTTGTCACAATTCCGTTTTCGGCTCTCGTATCAAGAGCAGCACAGATGAACCAATGCGAAAAGCTATGGCCTCGATCTAGATTTGCCACTGCAGACGTGCCACTTCAGTTTTAATTAGAAACAATATTCAAGCAACGCTGGTCGGTACCAATATTGCGAAATGTGATTACGCTGAGATGAGGGTGTCGACTGTCGAGGTTGGTCGCTCAAATTGGCGGGTAAACTTTTACCAATTGAAATACGTCACCTCCGTAATACAGCCAATATTTGTACGATAAAATCTAGTATAAATTTTATTATCATTATAAAATTTTGAAAATTTTATGTTTTAATATCGGTTTTTTACTTTTTTTATCAAATTTATTTCATTTGTTTTCACAAATGTGAACTGTGAAAAATGTGGACTCAGACCCACAACTCTACATTGTCGGTCTAGTGTGTTTTCAGTTACACCACCGCTCAGTTTTAACATAGGGTCTGATTATAAGCCATAGTTCTTTAAATAGCACATTCGATGCTCTTCAGGTCGAGAATTGATAGCTATGCTTCCTTACCATTGAGTTGATTAACAGAACCTCGTATTTTAACAATTAAACTTTGGTCTTCCGGTATATTAAAAAGATCCGAATTACCATTGTGACGTTTTACTTCGGTTTTCTACTAACGTAAAAACTGTCGACACTACTACCATAGGACATAACACACATCGTTCTTACAAACAAATGAATGTTTTGTTGTTGTGTCTCATGATGTTAGCACCATTACACAACGGGCAAAAATGTGGTCGTAATCACAATCATTTAGAAGCTGCTTGTTTTAAATTTTACAAGAAATCTATTTCTAAATTGCGTAGTATGGTGTCGACTTGTCTATATCTAAAAATTGCAATGAATGGACTGGTGATAGTCCCATCTGGTAGAGTCCTTCGGAAGATGCCCCTTTTGCCTTATTATCCTCAAAAATCATTGTTAATCTTAATTGAAGCGATTAAAACTAACTCAAAGGCCGGGGAATAACTTCGAATAGCAACAATTCATTTGAAAACCATCAGGAGAGTTTAATGTCATCGATATCGTATCGTCATGAATTCACAAATGGTCCATTTTGCCTGATTCTCTCCTAGATCCATAAAAACACGTTCATTTGCTATTGCGTAAAAAATGTGTAATTTTTCAAAGATGGTTTCTTTGAAGAAATTTATCAATAAAATATAGCGTATTCCGTTACATTATTAGGATGGCCATAAATTCACCTATTAGGGTGGTACAAACTTTTGTAGTTTATTTTTTGAATACGTCCAAAAAAATTTTTTTTTTCAAAAAAAATTGTAGAAAACACTAAAATACGCAACTTTGTTGAACCTTGACTCTATATGTCTCATACTAGTTGAATATAATAAGAAAAAGGAAATATAATGATTTGTTTGAAAAGGGCACTTAAAAATCAATTCTAATCACTTACTTTGCATCCAATTTATTTATTGAAATACAAGTCTTTGAAAAAATGTATTTTGACATACTGAATAACTGTGGAGAACAGTAAAAAGCAATAAAAATTGTGGAAAAAGCTCTCAGCTTTTCAATCTTACGAAAAATTTAATATGCCAAATAAAATCCGTTTGAAACAAGACTTGAAAAAATCTTAAGCTTCAGGCAAAATGCGAAAAAAAAATTGTTTGACGCCCTGCGACTGCTCTAAAAGTGACTTACTGCGTCGAGTCCTTTGAAAAGCACCGGCTTAAAAAAGAACAATTCCGGTGCACTGCAGCATAGTCGTCGTGAAAATTTATTATGAATATTTAACCGTGTATACCATCTTGCAGCATATTTAGTTCAAAATCTAGTGGACAAGTTCTTTAATCACTTATTTTAACGCAGTCAAACGAATGAAAAACAATTTCGGACTTAAACTGCCAGTCATCCGTTTTGGACACCTAATCATTAATAACTTTCTCAGCGTAGGAGTTCGTGATCTCTCACCCGCAAGAACCAAACTACGCGTTTTGTTTTGCTTTCGATATTCAGTAGTGCTCAATCCAATTATAGCCTTATTTCAAATTCACCGCATCTCGATTGTTACTGACATATTTTAATTTGAGTTTTCATCACCACACAACACTGCAAACAACCGGTTAAATGCTTCCTTTCGCTCGCATTTGCCGCTGTCGCACGCAGAAACAACACGACCACATTCTACGGCTGGTTATGCTTTATCGCCGATACTCGTCCGTACCACTCACTGCTGGTGATTCTATTTTTTAGTTTCGAAAACAATCTTACTCTCGAAACGTTTCACTCGATCCGAATCGAAGCGTTGCTGAAGGTTGCAAATAAGCTGACCACTTTCCTATGTAGCATTCGTCCGTGCAGCTGTTCTCGTAATCGTACACTGACTGCACACAACCGTACGTACACCGATCCCGTGCGTCTGTCTATTGTTGTCGCTTCTGATTACAGTTTCAATTTTCACTCATGTATGAGACGACGACGGCTGTCTTCAGCACTAGTGTACCCCGTCCTTTACGTTCCGAACTACGATTCGACACAATCGACCAGTCTCGGGCACCGGATCATGCAACACGCGACCGATTCCGCGACAAGCCACCCGCGAAATGAGGCGCCGTTCCGCGACGAAGCCGCAGCACACCGCTGCTGTAGAGCACCGACCAGCGACACGGTTGCGTCCGACTGTTGCTGAGCATTTGTGAAATCGCACTGTTCACCGCTCGACTGACCGATAAACCGACTGACTTGTACCGCGTCCTACGGAAGAAATGAACAAATGAATGTACGCAGAGCCGGGTCTGCGAAAATCGGTATCTGAAGCTTATCAAACTATGATAGTCGGCCCTTCTAGATGGGTGCACGTAGGTAGTCCGAAACCCACGATGGGGTTGAACACGAAAATTCTCTCCCGCTGAGCAATAAGTGTGTCGATTTGACCGGCGGCGGCATCATCAGAGCCCGTTTGGCAGTTCGGAGAGAAACCAACGAACGTATGAATATTCTCTGTTTACGGTCGGCGTAACATTCGGTTACAGTGTGTTTTCATTTTCGAGTTTCATTTTCTGTCACGTTCCATACCGGCTGGAGAGAAGCACACAGTACGATATGTTTTTGGGAGATGGAGAGAAAACGGCAAGAAAGTTCATGCGAGAGTTTCCCTACCAAAGCTTTTCATCGTTGAAAGCATACGAGGTAAACACTGGAGTTTATGATAAGTGAAATACCATGCATCTCCACTGAAATAATTGGATGAATTACGAATGATGATGGTTGGCAGTACATCACCCTGTGCTAAATTCCAGTTTCTTCGAGGGCGACACCCCGCCACGCTTGTTGCCACGTTGTGCAACTAAAAACATATTTTTCGTCAAATATGACCGCGGGGAAAGATGTTTTCAAATCGATTTCAACAGAGTTAAACGAAGTGGCGCTGTACGAATGAAAACTGGTCAAAATTTTCCAACTTGTTGCTACTAATAAATCCAGTAATTCCAAGTAAATCCAAATCCAAGCAAAAACAAATCAAAATTTAACAGTGCTTTGATTCCATTCAAATTTTGTGTATTTTAGGCCCCCGCTTTCTGTATTAGGGTGGTTCCCAAAATCATTAAAAATTCGTGATTTTTGAATCGCTGAATCGACTTGAATTAGTTTGATACCAAATAAAATGTATTCTAATGAGCTTTTTAAGCAAAACATTTGATTAAATTTTTTTGTGATAGCAAAAATATTGCAAACATTAGATTACTTTTGTGTTTTTATGGTGCGTAGACCAAGGTGATCCTCGATTTGTATATTTTTCTGGAAAATTTTTTACATGACACCTCACCAAAATTCGGTAATTTTTACAAAACACCGCGCGTCTCCGTTGCATTCTCGTTAATTCATTTCTTGAAAAAATTGTAACGCAAAAATGAAAAAACTATAAATTGCAGAATTTTTGGTATATATAAAATATTCTAAACATTCTCGGCTTTCCAAGAAAAATACATAAAGTGATAGTCTCTTCGGTCTGCACGCCATGAAAACACAAAAAAACACATATTTTCAATGTTTTCGCGATCACAAGAAACTGCGCCCCTGAACTTAACATTTTTCCTTGAAAGTTCAATAAAATACCTTTCAGTTGGTATCAAAATTGGTTCTATGATTCAACAGTTAATAATTATTAAAGAAAAATTGGCAAAAATGACGATTTTTGAGAACTCTAAAAGGGGCACCCTAAGCGCCAAATAAGAAAACTATGGATCTTAAAAGTTTTTAAACTGCATAGAATCATGACTTCCTGGCAGTGAACTAGATATCTCTAGTTTTTCTTTCCTGAAATAATCGTTTCCTTGCAGTTAAAAGTAATACACCATGCGTCTCCATTGCCTAATGGAAACTTTACTTGCTTAAAATAATTGTGTTATTTGTCAACAAAAAAACAAACAGACATGGAATAAAATCGCAGAAAACTGGGGTATGCTTGGTCCTTACCCCATGAGCTGTGTTCTAGAGTTCTAGATGACCAAACGGTTGGGGTTTGTTTATTTGGACTCTGTCGACTGTTAGTTTCGTAATTTTCATCGTACTTTTGACGTAGGACTACGTCTTTGTTTACTATACTGGGACTGGGTAGCACTTTGTGAAAACGAAAATAGAAGTGTAACGTTTGAATGAAAGATTTCAAATGCTAATAACTATTAAACTACTGAACGAAACTGAATAATGTATATGTCGTTGGATAGATAAAATGACCAGCAATTTTATGAAGGGGGTAAGAGACCAATTTTAAGGAGGGCGTAAGAGGGGAGGCTCCTATACTATTGAAACACAAATTTATTAAAAACTCGAGAACTAATCAAGCAAATAGACCAAATTTGGCAATGGGGGTTTTATGAAGGTAGGATTTTTTCTATGGTGTACTGAGACCCCTTCCACTTCTAAGAGGGGGGCTCCCATACAAATTTCCTCATAAATCTCGAACTAATCAAGCAAATGGAACCAAATTTTGCATATGGGGGTTTCAGAAGGCAAATTTTTTTTCTGTGGTAAATGAAAACCCCTCCCCACTTAAGGAAGGGGGCTCCCATACAAATAATATGCAAATTTCCTCATAACTCGAAAACTAATCAAGCAAAAAGACCTAAATTTGGCATGTGGGGGTTTTTGGAGGCAGGATTTTTTTCTATGGTGTACTGAGACCCCTTCCACTTTTAAGAGGGGGGGTTCCCATACAAATGAAATACAAATTTCCACATAAATCTCGAACTAATCAAGCAAATGGAGCCAAATTTAGCATATGGGGGTTTCAGAAGGCAAATTTTTTTTCTGTGGTGAATTGAGACCCCTTCCCTCTTTAGTAAGGGGGGCTCTCATACAAATAACAGGCAAATTTCCTCATAACTCGAAAACTAATCAAGCAAAAGGAACCAAATTTGGCATGTGGGGGTTTTTGGAGGCATGAATTTATTTTATGATGGTTTGAGACCCCTCACCCTTGTGGTAAGAAGATAAGGATTCTCGAATAAATAAAACAGAAATTTTTGCGTTTGTGCCATATTTTCAGCTATGTATAATCTGTGAAAGTAAACTAGTAAAACCTTCTCGGAGCAAAAGACAGTGAAACGACGCCGCTAACTTACGTGCCTGTTGCCATCCATGTCATAAGAGAAGCACATTCGAATGGCACGTCATATTTGTGATGAACGTGCTTTGGCTTTAAAGTTATTTGTATCCAATGATCCTTTTAAAGGCCACAAAAGAGTTAAAGTAAGATTATTGAAACATGTCAAGCTACGCGTAATCATATTTAATACAATAATCTGTGGGCTGGTCATTCATTACTATTTCAACCTTGAATGAACACAAGTGACAGTGCTACGTCACTCTTTCGTACAACCCTTAGGGCTGTATACCTTGAAGTTTTTTTACTTTTTCAGTCTTTTACGGAATTTGGAACTGGCTTTTTCAATTCACTCCGACGTTTCGACTAT
This sequence comes from Sabethes cyaneus, assembly GCF_943734655.1. Taxonomy (NCBI): domain Eukaryota; kingdom Metazoa; phylum Arthropoda; class Insecta; order Diptera; family Culicidae; genus Sabethes; species Sabethes cyaneus. Next base: position 180,050,109 of record NC_071355.1, read on the forward strand.
TTATTTGTCTTTTTCAGGGATACAGGTATACCTCCATAGTACGTACCCTCGTTAGTACGTACCCTCGATATTACGTACCCTCCATAATACGTACATTTTGCCTCGATAGTACGTACATTTTCCAGCAATGATTTTTTTTATTTTCTATATAAAGCAGAAACTTTTTTATGAATATTTATGAGTCAATACAAGCAAATACGTATTCAATAATTCTAAATATTTGAATAATATCAGTTATTTATGTTATGTAAAAACCATTATTTTAGAATTAAAAACAGTTTCTAAATAGTAAATTAATCAAATATACGTTCTAAGTAACAGTTATTTTTTAGCATTCTGATTTTGCAGATTTTTGCTCAGAGAATTAACCTTTTCTGTGATGCACAATCTTTCCAACTGCGATGGGGGGAACAGTAGGTAATGTTATATTCGTTTGTTTGCATATACTGGTGTTCGTCAAATACGTGTAATACGATTACTACCCATAAAAGCGTAACTGTCCCATAAGGACAAAAGTGAAGTGTGGAAAAATGAGACTGCAAGCAACTGACTAATTTATAAATATATATGTTGTGCGTCATTATATAAGAATTATTTTACTTTCTTTGGAGGAAAAATCACGTTGCGCTAGTAATTAAACTATCCATATTAATTTTGTTGTAAAGTTAAACACAAATGAATATTTTTTTCAAAATTTCGAAGATTGGTCAGTTAGAGATTCGAACATTTCAGCTTATATTGACTACTATGTACCAAACCTTAACCTCGATTTATTCGATTAAAATATATAAATTTTCAATTTGAGAGAGAATTTTGCAAAAAACTAATTGTTTTTGGATTCCTTTTGCTTTACTTTTCAACTATTTTTTAACATTTGTAGTATTTTTTCTAAAATAATTTTAAAATAAATAATTGCACAAAGGTGCTTGGGAGTAGCATGACTGTACTATATGGGAAAAGGAAGGAATATTAGTCCGATACTTGTTGTTGCTAGAGACCGCGGGTACCACTGCATCTCCACAAGTATCACGGGATAGGATTTATGTTAGTAGGGGAAGGTATAGATCAGGTTTCATTTTGGTAGATGATATGATCCAACGAAACAACGCGTCAGCGATTACATTTCATCTCTACTTTTCGCGATCACCATTGCAAATAAATCGTCGTTTATAAAGCGTGTGCGACGTATTTGGACCTGAGTTCGTTTCGACGGTATGAATATTATGCCTTGGACATTTATTTCCGTAAGCAAAACATAAACTAGTCCCGCGCGAATCCACTGTGTGGGCGGTGTAATATTGCATCCGTCTTGTTAGATGAGGATGAGGTTTCTCGCAAAATTAAGATAACGACATCGAGGTGGTCATCAAAATCACGCGTTCTAATTCGTTTACACACCGTTACATACAAAAATTTGCTGCTCTGCGATCTCGGCCCTTCACTTAAGTCAAATATTATTGTAAAGTACAGTACAAACTACTCTTCCAAAGTCCAAACTACTGGCTCGAATTTAAAACTGGGTAATTGTCACCGCTCCGAAAAAATTTTGTTGTCAAAGTTTTGCAATGAACGAGACACGAAAGCAAGCGATGCTGATCCCTCGCAATAAAATATTCCGAACTAGAACACCTTAAACACTATTAACGAAAACTGAGAATAAAAATTTGCTTCAATAATCATTAGAATTAAATTAGGAACATTGACCATTGCGAAACCATTCCAAATTCTTGGCAATTTGAATGAAGACGTAGATAATCACACATTGCTAACTGGTTACAATACCTGACAGCAAAAACCAGGAACAGTGAAACCAATTAACCATTTCTTGAAGCAATTGGTTCCTAAGTTGATAAGCATTGCCGCTTACCAACCCAAATATGTAAAGATATAGCGCCCCACACGCTCCCAAAATAATTATTTATTTTATAATATATTAAAATTTGGAAATTTTAGGCAATATTTAACATAATAAAAACAATACTTGACACTAAAAATTGTGATTCGATATAACGTACGTTTCGATAGTACGTACGCTAAACGATACGCGGGTGTACGTACTATCGAGGTATACCTGTAGCTACAATATTTTGTAATGGTAGTTTTAGTTATAAATGTCTTTTGTTTAGATTGTACCTACAGTTGTCTCAGTTCGTCGTTAAAATATTTAATTTTAAGAATGTAAATGTCTTCTTTAGTTTTTCTGTGCATATCTGTCTGCAAAAAATTAATTGTATTTGTAGTCTGTCTCAGTTCAGTACAGTTTGTTGGTGAAAAAAACTATGACAGTAGCAAAGCTTTCGAAAAGGCCAAAAAAAGTACGATAAAAATTTGTTTATTTGTAAAAAAATCATCGGACTCTTGGTGGTCTTCTTGATATAAACTCATACGATAGTACATACATACATACAATAGTTACAAATTTATCACCTGCGAGAGAGTCGTCGTTGAAAGTTATTAGCCGTCAAGTTGAAGTAGAGTTCGTTGAACCGCGATGCCAGAAATCGGATAGAGACGTACTGTTTGTAATTTGTATTCGGTCCTTGCAGGTACAGGAAATCCCTAGTACTGAAGTGTCGTTCAGGAGCATACAAATTCAGCTGACTCAGAAGGACGGGGCAGCCAATATCTCCTAAGAGCAATCTAGCCAGGAACGTGGCTTGAGCGTTGGCACGTCTCTTTTCTAGAAATTGTCTCTGTACTGCTTCAATTCTAGCGATCCAAGTTTGTTGGTAAGGACACCAGGTCACAGATCAGAATTACAAAACAGACCTCACAAGTGAAAGAATAGTATAATGATTGAAAACAGTACGGGTCACGTGGCTCCTCCGCGATTTTAAAAATAAGGTCGAGTTTCTTATTGGCCCAAGAGATAATATCGTTGTAGTGTATACGGAAAGTTAGTGCACTATCCAGGACGACACCAAGATAACGAATGTAATAGACGCGTTGTAACAAATGCTCCGCTATATTGTAGCTAATATAGCTTTTAGGCTTATTTTTATAGTAAAATTAGTTCACAACTCACAAGGCGTTGCAGTTCAATGCAGTCGGAGTTCGTTTTAAAATTTAAGATTTTCATATCATCAGCGTAAAAAGACTGATAGGCAGGTGGCAGGAGAGCTGACAGTTCATTTACAAAAAAGAGGAGTGATCCAAGGTCACTCCCTTGTGGTACGCCAGAGAAATCGCAGAACGAACTAGAAAACTCGGACCCGATCCTCATACTCAGCATATGGTCTGTTAAGTATGAGTGTAGTCACTTGCAGAACGATGCAGAAAATCCCAGCTTCTCCAGCCAAGGAGAACTCCGTGATTCACCCAATCAAACACTCCTTTCAGGTCCGTTTACACTGCATCAATTTGCACTCATTCATGTTGTGCAGACAGAACCAGACATGAAATCGACGAGATTCCTGGAGTCTGAACGTTTTGGAAAAAAGCCATGCTGGTCTGAAGGCATGTAATGTTGACAGCAAGCGAACCCAATTATCTCGAGCACTTTAGAGCTGAAGCATAACGATGTAATCCCTCGATAGTTTTAAATGTTGCGCTTGTCACCAATCTGGAGTATAAGGAACATACTGATTCTTTCCATAGACTAGGGAACTTACGTTGCTGGATTGAAGCATTGAACAGTAGTAGTAAAACAGGTCTAGCGAGAATGATAAAACACTTCTTCAGAATGCAAGATCGAATGCCATCGGATCCGGCCACTAACAAATAGTTTATTTCTCGACATTTTCGGGGTAGTTTCGACAATCTCCTTCGTTACACGAAAGACGTTGAGGTTGATGACGTCGTTGGTAGTGTTTCCAACAACAGAAGCAATTTAGTCTACGGAAGAAGGAAAACGATTAAAAACCTGTTTGAAGTGTGTAACAAAGAGTTCACATTTAAGTATCGTGAGCAACGATGGCTTTACGATCGTCCAGAAACAGATCTACAGACAGGCCGTCTTCGTTTTTCTTAGAGTTGATAAATGACCAAAACTTCCTCGGATTCCTGCGAAGGTATCTTTGCATCCGTAGAGTATACTGTTAATACCGAAGACGGTTGTACGTTCTAAATTCGCTACAGATACGTTTAAAGTACCGTTACGTGATCATTGAAATGCTCGGAGAGCAGAGGATCTTGCACGTTTCAATCGACGGAGATGCGCGTCTTCCCATGGAGGCTTGCGAGCGGGTCAACAGCGATGTCAACATCAAGAGAAAGCAATACAGATTGCCAGTCGGCTTGCGCAATTACCTTGGCGAAGCCATCAAAATCTGTTCTGTGGGGAAGGAGGACGTTAAGAAGATTTTTGCTTTTGAATTCTGAATATTAAAGAAAACTTCGTTGGCGAAATACGTATCTGTCAAGAATGGGGGGCTCCGTAGCCGCAAGGTTATCGAGTCTGTTTTGACAAGCGAGTGGTCGTGGGTTCGAATCTTAGTAGAATCAAGCCATTCGATGTCAAGTGACTTTAGCATGGGTTTATTCTCAGGCCCCTCCATTTACCCTTCCTTCATGCTGAATTCTATATTTACCCTCTAAAGCCTCTTGACAGTGCAAATGTCCCTCCTATAGTTAAGTGTACTGGTCAGAGGTACGAATGAGTCCTCGCCAGGGGCGGCTATAATATGGGATAGTACTGGCAGCGAGGAATAAAAGTGGGTAAAGTAGATCAAGCTTTGAAGGAAGGGTAAGCCCCAATACACACAAGCATGCATAAAATTTAATAAAGCATATCGCTCATTCAATAGCGATTATAGCAAAAAAGAAATGCAGTGCAGGTCATACAGCAAACACCCGGGCGATATCACAATAGATCAACTACACTGGTCGCAGTGATGAGTCCACACATGGAAAAAAAATCTGTCAAGAATAAAATATACATAGTGGAATTAAATTGGATAAGGTTTTCTTTTTATTTAATTTCCAGGTTTCCTATTCTGCTAAGACGCTGCAAAAACTTCAGTCAACTGTTATGGTATGTCTGTTCGTGGATGACTATTGTAAAGGTTCCGAAAATGTTTCTTTTTGATCAATAGAAGGTAATTACGAATTGATTGTAATCTTTACATAGTTGGTGAAAAGCCAGATAATGTGGTGGTTCTTAGTTTCTTATCCAGCAGCTCCTATCCTCACCTGCTCGTGGTACCATCGGAATATGAGCAACCTTGGCAGAAATAAAGTAACCAACCCCGGTGGAAACTACGATCGTATACCGACAGGGAAGAAGACACTCATGCGAAGACTGAGTGTAGTAACAAGGAATAGCCTTATCAACCTGGAGCGTCTCTTCCCATATCAGGGGCGGCTTTTGATGGCTTGACGATTCTTCAACCCGCAGTGTGTGGAAGAGAGCGGTTGTATTCTAGGTTAGGAGCTGTTTACGACGGCGTCTGATCCAGAGCGGGCGGCTGAATTAAGAATTGTGGTATCTCGGCACTAAAACTAAGATGGCAGCCCCAACACAAGACTCGGCAGCGTGGTCCTAGTCATCCTAGTCACTAGTAGGATGTACGGCTGCAGATTTTGCTTTACTTCTTCTCTTCTTCATCATCTTACGCCCTTGCTTCACACTCGGGTAAGAGTGTGGGCCCTCGTGAGCATTCCGAATCAACTGCTCGAGTTGCAAGGAAGTGACGACCGTGGCTGATAGTTAAATACACACTCGTAAAAACTCACCGTAGGGCATGAAAAAATAAGCAAGAGAGTCCGAGTGAGATGCTCATGTCAGTGTGTTCGTTAGAAAGAGAATGCGTGTGTGAGAAAATTAGACCACACGGGTGCGGTCTTCGCAACATTGCTGAGCAACGTACAATGAACCAGATTGACCACGTTCTAATAGATGGCCGGTTCTTCTTTAACCTCACGAACATACGAGAAGTTAGATGCTTCAACCCTTGAAGACGGTTGGGGTAGAATACGGTCTGACATCGAAGAGACCGCTGCCTACTACCACTACTACTAGATGAGTACTAGATGAGGATCCCCGGAATATATGAAATGATAGGTTTGATGGGGAATACGAGCAGGTAGTAAAGAGGAAAAAAATAAAAAATAGAAAAATTATCTGAGCATTACGACTAGAGAGAACTTGATCAAATACCGCCGAGTCAGGAACCAGTTAACGACGAGTGTTATGAGCAAAAAGCGTCAGAAGGAAGACAGAGATCATCAAAAATTATAACATCTATTTCAAGCTTATAACACGCGCAAATTATATGAGAAGGTGAACCAATGTCTCAGGGAATATATACCAAAATCTGACATATGTATGAATGAGGGAGGAAATCTGATCACAAGAGAGCACGAAGTGGTCGACATATTCGATGAGTCCCCCAATAGCGAAGGTACAGAAGGAGGTGGAGCCGGAGGTACTTAGGAGCGCCAATCTAAGATAGTAATGTCCCAGTATCTGATCTCCAAGAAGTCAAACGAGAGTACGGGTTGCTATAGACCAACACACCCGCCGGTAAGGATTGCTTATCACCAGAGCTTCATAAACATGGACTAGAAATGCTGGGAACGGCCCTCACTGGGTTTTACCCAAGAGTTGGGAGGACGAGAAGCTTCCAGAAGAATGCATGCAGGGAGTCCCATCTACAAACTATCGCGGCACTCTCTTGCTTGCGTCACTGTGGACCAAATTTTTACCAACCGAAAGATCTAGCGGAAAATTCGATTGAACAACACATCACATCTTTATTGACTTCAAAGCAGCATATGGTACAGTCGATCGAGATCAGCTATGATAGATAATGCACGAACTTGGTTTTCCGGACAAACCAGCGCGATTGATCAGAGTTACATTGGATCGAGTGATGTGTTTCGTGCACATCTCAGTGACACCCCGGGTCTCTTCGACGCGGCGAGGAAGTTTTATCCTACATGCTGTTCAATATCGCTCTTGGGGAGGTGATTCAACGAGCGGGCATCGAAACGAGAACATGCTTTTCGCCACATGTAGTCAAATCGTAGGCACCGTGGATGATTTTGGTATCATATCCAGGAACTTTGCGACGGTGGAGGTAATCTACGCAAGACTGACAGTAAAATCTAAGAGGATTGAGCTAAATTTTAATGCGACGAAGACCAAATACATGAAGGGAAGTTCCTCAAAGGAAACAAACGCGTACTTCCACGGACGGTAACCGTTGACGGCGACGAACTAGAAAAGGTACACGAGTGTTGTATTTGGGATCGCTGATGACTGCGAACAACAGCACTAGTAAGGAGGTCCAGCAGTGCATTCAAGCGGGAAATCGGTCCTACACTGAGAAAACTTTTCGTATAGTTTCTATGTGTCCTACACATAGATTGTTGCAATGTGCCCGGTAAATGAACTTTATGTGCCAAACAGTTAACATTTAAGTGTGCGCGAAAACTTTACACATTCTATTCATATACGCATAATTTATATGTGCGCTTCTGGGCGGATTGTGTTTATATGTGACACATGATAATCATATGGATTTTCAAATGGAAATTAACCATTAGTTATGTGCACAATGTTTTGAGTGTACTGCCGTGCCTTTTGAATGTATTTATTGCATAACGATCCGTCTACATATTTACGAGAAAATGTTAATCGATAAATTAAAATAAGAAAACTGAAGAAGAAGAAGAAGAAGAAAAAGAATTTCTGATCGTTTGGTTCAAGAATATTTTTTTATGGAAAGTAAAACACCAGCTGGTGCGACGATTGATTAGTTGGATGAACTGAGAGGTTTCGGTATCTAGCCCAAATATATATTGGGTAATTCAATGGTTGGTATAACTCCCATTCCCATGTTTATTGAAAAATGTAGAAAAATTGAGCTTCAACCCAATATTTTTACAAGAAAGTTTGTTAAAGGCATTTCATGTGTTACCAAAATTATCAAAATTGGTCGAATGATTTAAAAGGTATTGATTTAATTCTTACTTAGAACAAAACTGATGGTTTCTGGGAGCAACTAAACTAGGGTGAGGGCGCCATTACTAGTCCTATTGCCTATATTGGTTTTATCTTCACTTCAATCATCTATATCTGCAATAATAAACAATCATATCGGAGTTTTTCTAACCTAAGGGTAAGTTTTATTTATGCTTCGATAAAAATGTGCAAAAGATATGATTGATATAGCCATTCATTACAGACATGGATGATTGTAGTGATAATAGGACCAATATAGGCAGAAGGATTAATAATTGCGCCCCACCCTAATCTCAGCAGTCAACTAAACCAACTAAAAATACGGATCTAAAAGTTATTCACAACAGAAAGAAATGGGTAGAATTAGGAATTGGGTATTTGTACAAAATAAAAAAAAACACTGAACCGAAGAAGATCCATCCGCATCGATAAACAAACTTTCAAGAGCAGCTCCGCTATAAATTAAGAAGATAAGCGTGTCCTACGCTAACAAACGTCACACACGACTGGAGTTGTGGAAATCCATTCTAACACAAAGCTATCCGCATCGCATCGATTTTCCTTTCCGAAGAAAGGCAGCTGCAGCACGTATAATTCGATGATACCTTTGATGTGACAGAACAGACAGCAAAAAACGTAGAAGGATATGTTATACGCCTGCATTCTGGAAGCATTGAAATGGGTATTTGTTGCAGTGGGATCGTTTGTTCGTATCGCTTCAGATCTATTTTATTCGTTTAGCATTGAAAATTTACGTTGAAAATTTTTCGAAAAGCATGTAGCAAGGCACGAAGTCTGTAGACGGAATCTACTTTAATACTGTTCAAATGATTCTAGTCTGGGCATCTCGACAAATTCTGTAACTATTGGCATGCAAAATGTTGTTGAAACACCTTCCTAATAATAATTTTTAAGCAAACGTTTATAATGTTGATAAAAAGAAATAAAAGTTCAAGTTGTTCGATAACCGAGCCTCAATAACGTTGTGTTTAGTTTCAATCAAATCTATGGAACTATAGTATAAATTGTATAAAAAAAGACTCAAAAATGATAATTATTCCTATATAAATATTTACAAATTCATGACAAGCAATGTAACAATAAAAGGTTTCAAACTTAAATAAGTTTAGAATTTCTTATTCAAATTATCATCAGGTGCATTTTCCTCAATGAACTTCAAAGATTTATTTTATTGAGCAATATACAGGGTCAAGTATTTTTACTTTTAACAACTTTTTTTGGATACTGTCTTCGATGCTGTTTCGATCACATGAAGGAAGTATTACTAATCAATCTTGTTCTCGGGTTTGACATATCTCATGTACAAATGAATGGTCAAAGAACTAATGAATAAATGAAATGTGCTTTCAAATACAAAAATTGCAGCAATTCTACGAGTCCTATATAATACAGCAAAACCACTTAAAGAACATTATTTATCCCGCTCCTCCCTCACATACAGTACACGAACGACATCACTATAATTAATCAATGTTGATGCAAAAGCACGAACATAGGTCCTTTGCAGAGTGGTGATATGCCATGCAGATCGAGGAACATCACATTCAGTAAAACTAAAAGAAGCCACAACCGCCGATAACCGCGAAATGAAATGGTAGGTATGTATTCTACATAGGAATGTACCTAGAAAAGCGGGATTTATTATACCGGGAAACCAACTGCACTACTTGCTAGTTATCGTACTATTGCCTTGTTGCAGTTTTCGTTGGAATTGTGCAGAACAAAATGCTCTTATGAAGTGTGACTCACATACATTTCTTTGATGTTTGCATGGTCGCTTGGCAGGGAAACTTACCTGAAAAAAAAACAGAATAAAACAAAAGGTTTACTAAATTTCTTCACTTTATAAATACGGATTATAACGCTACTTCCTCTTAGGTCTAATAGGGCCCCTTTAACGTTGGCTCTTTCCATCGGAAAGTCATAAAACCTAATGTGGGAATTGGGGAAACCCCTCTTAGCCCACCCTTTAACGAGTCGTGTTATAATTCAGTTGGTATCTTCGTTGGTTGTGAAAACTCAAATTGCGCTGCTCAACATAAAAAAAGGATCCGTACCTACTCTAGTCAGTTTGCACGGTTTATTTATTTGCGTGATAAACGACGATGATACGATAAAACACTTTCACTGAAACGACTAGATAGCGCCCACTCGTGTTAGAGGGTTTTCACGAAAAAAAAATTTACTTCTATCACGTCTGATTATTCGTAGAGAATCGCAGGGTGAGAAGTGGGTAAGTAATTATTTCACAATTACTCTCCTGGTAGTACTTTTGTGGCATACAGCAACCGGTTTGAAACGCAAAAATACTTTCATGATATGGAAGGTTTCTATTGTGATATCCCGAGTTGGTGTTAAAATTAAAATCACAACAGTTCCTCATGACAGTATTGACCCGCTTCATGTTTCCATGTGCACACTGTTGGACATTTATTTTTTCCTTGCAGTTTATAGTATTTATACGAATTTTTTATTTACAATTGTTAATCACCTCGATTGTTGATATCGATTTCCATCTCTCAAACCACAAACCAGCTCAAGGATTAAAAGCCGAGTCATGTTCTAGGAGATAATATTTTTTTAAATTTTCTCTCTTAGCAAGACCATGTTAACTCGATTGGAAACGGGTACGTGATTAATTGGATGATGGAAGATTTGTGTCTCTTAATTAATTCATTGTTTAATTGCAATTGCACAGTCACGCAAAAAAAAGAAATCCTATGAAAGCTCTGTACAACTTCGTAGTGTTTTTGTACCTGGAAATAACTCTTAAAATTCAATGCATGCACATTGGGCGTAACTATAAATTTAATTGAAAATATATTTATTTTCGAAAATTAAAAAAAAATTAATTTCGAGAAAGTTTTTTTTTATTTTCTCATTTTGACGCTATAGTAGTCATGCTTTACTTTTTCTCACTCTGGGAAGAGTAAATGTTTGATGTGGAAATTGAAAAATCGGATGAACTGAAAACAGAAAAATGTTCCAAATCAACTAGAGTGTGTTGCTCCATTTACATCACCAGTCCATTTACACCATGACGATGAGTCAGAATTTTTAGTCTAATATTAAATATTTTACAATTCCCTATTGTTCAATTTCTGCATTAAGAATTTACTCTTCCTTAAGTATTTAGTATTTATATAATTAGGAAAGAAAAGACTATTTTTCAACATTATTGTACACAATAGGCCAAAGGGTCCCAGAATTTCTTAAAATATTGCATACGGGCATAATTTATAGTTATTTTAATTTTATTTTTATTAAATATTTTTCATGAATTAGTCCGTATTTGTCATAATTCGTACCATCGTACATCGTGGAAAGTTAATAACTGTTTCGAGATAATATTTTTATGGATGCCTCAGAAAATTTACAAACATTTTCATTAAACATATTTACTCTGTGATGATCTGTTTCGGTAATATGAACGTTAGAATAAAATAAATGCTTATGAAAATCAAGCTTTCCGAGCATTACACTTGAATGACAGAAAATGCTTTCGTGAAATTTTTATCACGAAAAGATAATGAATATGCAAAAAAGAATAAAATATTTTTTAAAATTTCTGAGAATTAAAACACGGTTTTGCGACTTTTTTTTACAGTTTTTGTTGAAAACCTTTTACAACTGATATTTTGCCCAAAATTGCTGCGAAAATTTTCTTACATTATCATCCAGAAAAATTTGTTCTGCGATACTAGGTTTAAGAGTTACAAACTTTTAAAATACACTCCAGTCCTTGTTTTGAACGGTTTGTATTTTCAATTATTAAGAAGGGGGCAGAAAGGGGAAATAAGGCAAGAAAGGGAGATAAAGAGGGAGGAATGCGGAAAAAAGCTGCAAAAGAGAATGATAAAAATGGTCATTAAGGGGAAACCGAAAGTGGCTCAAAGATGGCTGGATAAATGGCTACCATTCGAAGCATGTATTGTTTTGCGCCTTAAAAATGCATCTGTATTGGCAGAGCACGCTTTTACCTCGTAATCAGTGCTTCCAGCGCTGTTATAATTTCCTAAAACTTGTAATTCAATTTATCGATCTGCTATGTATCAATAAACGCTCAGCAAAACATAATTGCTAATGGAAAATAAATTTAACTGAACATATCGATCATTACGTGTTCATAAAAGCGACCAATGTATAATTTGGAATTAGTTAATAGATATTTGGTTACGCACATATTTCGTTGAACTAGCGATTTCCGAAAAAGCAGCAACACAGTATCAAACTTTCGTCACATCAATGAGCTTTTGAAGAGCTTTCAACTTTCGCCGCATCGATGAGCTTAGAATGAAATAAACAAACAAAACGCAAACGCAGGAATCAAAAACGCAATCCGATGCAAGCGGATTAATTAAACATCTTAGTGATCCTACGCATTATTCAGTTGCTGCTGTTAATTTTGATTGAATCGGAATGCCTTGACAAAGAAAACAAACCCTTTTTCGGGATGTTTGTAGTCAGTGCGGTTGGCTGCGGATCAGCTGTTAATGTTTGCAAGCTCCGCTATTTGACATATATTACCAATACTAATGCAATATTCAAATAAACGTTTAGGTTTTTAACGAACACATGAGATGTACAGTACAGTGTTTGTCACACTAACACAATAACGTTAGCCACTTTCGGTTCCGCCTTAAAAATAATGGGTAAGAAAAAAGCGGATACATTCATTCATATGGGTCACAGTGATAAAATGAGAGAAATATGGTTAAACAAAATAAGGGAACATGTAAAAATGCAATGAAAGAAAACACACACAAATTTGAAGGAAATTGTGAGAAACATTGAAATAATGGAACAGATTAAAAAAAAATTAAAAATCAAGAGTAAAAGAAACTGGTGGAAAATAGTGACAACGAATAAAGAAATATCTTATTTGTTTATTATTTCCTTTTATTTTCTTCCAGAATTTTCACTATTTCAGTTTACGTTTGTTCTATTCTCAATTTATTCAACTATTTACCTCACTTTGCATTCATGTCTCCATAATTAACATTTCTTATTATTATTTTTCATTCTAATTTTTCTATTTTTACCGTTTTCTCTACACTGCGCAGATTTATTTTGATCGTTTTAATTTTGTCACTTCTATTAAATATTAACTTCGCTTCGTATCTCTTATTTTCCAGCAGTCAATTTTATTATTTAATTTTTTATATTACGTTACAATATGTTTTCGTGTATTCCCATATTTTTTTGCTTGATACATGAAAAAGTTCTCGAAAAATTGAAATTCGGTTAGTTTCTTAATGATGCGACTGGAAAAAGATTGCAGTTGGACTGAAAATGGATTGAAAATGGACTGGAAATGAACTGGAAATGTATTGAAAAAAAGAAACTGGAGGAACTGAACTAAAAATGGACAGGAATTGGACTGGAAACGGTCTGGAAATTAACTGGAAAAAACCAGAGATAGACTGGAAATGGATTGGAAATTCACTGAGAAAAAGTGTGGGAATGGACCGCAAATTGATTGAAAATGAACAGGAATTGGCCTAAAAATGGGCCTGAAAATGGACTGAAAATGGAATAAAAATGCACTGGGAATGAACTGAAAATGAACCGGAAATGGATTGGAAATGGTCTGGAAAAAGCGTGGAGTTGGACTGAAAATGGATTAAAAATGGACTGGAAATGAGTTGGAAATGGGTTGGAAAAGGACTTGAAATGTACTGAAAAAAACTAAAGATTGACTGAAAATGGTCAGGAATTGGACTGGAAACGGACTAGAAATGAACTGAAAAAACCGGAGATGGACTGGAAATGGATTGGAAATACACTGGGAAAAAATGTGAGAATGGACCACAAATTGATTGAAAATGGACTGGTATTGGCCTAGAAATGGACTGGAAATAGACTGAAGATGGTCTGAAAATGGACTGGAAAAGAAATGGAAATGCGCTAGGAATGGACTGAAAGTGGACCGGAAATGGATTGGAAATGGACTCGAAAAAGCGTGGAGATGGACTGGAAATGCTTTGGAAATGAACTGGAAATGAACCGGAAATGGACTGGAAAAGGACCGGAAATGGACTGGACAAGGACCGGAAATGGAAAGGAAATGGAATCGAAATGGAAAGGAAATGGAATCGAAATGGACTGAAAATGGACCAGATATGGACCGCAAATTAATTGAAAATGGACTAGAATTGGCCTAGAAATGTACTGGAAATGAACTGGAAATGGCCTGAAAATGGAATCGAAATGCACTGGGAATAGACTGAAAATGGACCGGAAATGGATTGGAAAAAGCGTGAAGATAGACTGAAAATGCATTCGAAATGAACTGGAAGTGAACCGAAAATGGACGGCAAAAGGACCGGAGATGGACAGGAAATGGATTTGAAATGGACTGGAAATGGACCAGAAATAAACTAGAAATGGACCAATAATGGACTGGAAATGCCTTGGGAATAGATTGGAAATGGACCGGAGAAAAATTGGAGCTAGACTGGAAAAGAATTGGAAATGCGCTGCAAATGGACTGGAAATAGACTGGTGCTGGACTAGAAATGGTCTGAAAATGAACTGGAAACGGATTGGAAATGAACCAGAAATCGATTGGAAATGCACTGGGAAAAAGAATGCAAATGGATCGCAAACTGATTGGAAATGGACTGGAATTGGCCTAGAAATGTACTGGAAATGGACTGAAAATAGTCTGAAAATGGACTGGAAATGGAATGCAAATGCACTCCCAAATAACAATTCCAAGTTTTATTACGTTCGTATAGTGGTTTTCTTGACCAATTTTATAAAACCGCTAATAAAACTATGAGCTCCACCAGAACTTTCTGATGACCGCTATAAAACTGCTTTCTGACTAAGTGGCCCACTCTTCAGAAGGTTTTCATAACCGCTATAAGAATCAGGTCATAAGCTCAAGTAGTCGTATCACGCTCTGCTGAAAGCAGCAATAAAACCCGTTAAGCTTTCGCTGCTTGACAGCCATCGCCATATTTAATAAAGCTTTTCGCTTTTCACTCTGGTGAAATTTAAATAAGTTCGCCAGAATTATCAACTTGAAAATACATGCGTGTGCAGCAAAGTTATAGTTTTGCTGGCACATTATTCATATCGATTTGGTTTAGGTATAGCGACCATAATAAAATATCCCATAGAATATTTCATACATTTTAAGCAATTTCGTTGGTTTGCAGCATGTGCGCATTTAATTTCATCGTGCATATTGATATGATAGGTGGATAAAATCAACGCGCCACTAAAATTTTGCAATTTTCGAAAACTGGTTATTTTAATAAAATAAATATATTCAGTTTGTCAATCTCAATTTCTAGCAAAATCATTTTAGTTGTTTCCTGTGGCTGGAAAACCGATTGATAATAACTTTCTCTTTGCAAAACACTTTGCTTTGATGAATTTTTGTTTGTGAGCTAAAACGAAATACTAGAATATGGCATTATGGCTTCCCATAAAAAAATGATTTTGGTGTTGAACTGCGGTATTCTTCATAATAGCCGCAAAAAACCGTTTGGTCAGGTTGCTACCGATTTAATAGCTCTATAAAATTAGCAGATTTAATGCGGTTTGACAAGTAACCGCGATAAGATCAATTTTGATTGGTGCGCCATTTTGTATTACTACACCACTCTTATGGTAAGTTTATAAGTGACGTGGTGCAGCCAACAAGTTTTAACGTGGTAATATAAGCAACCACAATAAATTTGCTTTATTACCAGTTTTATTATGGTTTTCTAGCTAGCTATAAGTGTGTTTGAACTCGTAGCCTTTCGGTATTGCGCAATACCACAATAAAACCAGAGGTAATGAATAATACTACAATAAAACCTTTATAAAATTTAAGTAAAACCAAGTGGCTTTAGAATTGTTAGTTGGGCTGCGAATGGAATAGAAAAGGACCGGAAATGGATTAGAAATGGATTGGAAAAGGTGTGCAGATGGCCTGGAAATTCATTGGAAATGAACTGGAAAGGGACCGGAAATAGTGATGTCCGTTAATCGTTCGATTAATTCAACTAATCGAATAACTATAAAAATATTCGAATAATTTTTAATCGAATACTGCCAGCACGACTAGTTGAATTAATCGAATAGTTCAAAGGAAATAATATGAATGCGAATAATCCCCGAATAATGGCCACTAATCGTTCATAATCGTTCGATTAATCGAATTAATGAAAAAAATGTTCGAATATTTCTAATCGAATACCACCAGCACGAATAGTTGAATTAATCGATTAGTGCAGACAACGCTCGCCGATTAATCGGTAATCGAATAATTGAAAATTTTGGACATCACTAACCGGAAATGGACTGGAAATTGATTGCAATTGAAATGGACTGGGAATGGCCCTGAAATAAATTAGAAATGTACTAGAAATGGACTGGAAATGGACTGAAAATGAACTGATAATGAATTGGACATGAACTGTAAATGGACTGGAAACGTACTGAAAATGGATTGGAAATGGACTGGAAATGTACTGGAAAAAACTAAAGATGGACTGAAAATGGACTGGAAATGGACTGGAAATGGACTGAAAATGAACTGCAAATGTACGGGGAAAACTGGAAATGGACTGGAAATTAGCAGGAAATGGATTGAAAATGGACTGGAAAAAGATTCGAGCTTGACTAGAAATGAATTGAAAATGAATTGGAAATGGTCCTGAAATGTTGCGGAAATGGGTTGGAAACGTACTGGGAACGGAGTGGAAATGGATCGGAAATGGAATGGAAATGAACTGGAAATGGAAAATTTGGAACAATAACCTTTACTACTTTATATTGTCATTCAAAATTTTTTATTTCCATTAGTATAAAATTATTTGGGACAGTTGAATAGAAGAATGCAAAACAGCTATAAATAACAGAAGTAACAGAACAGAAAGGGAATAAAGATATAAATAAAAGACTGAATTGAAAAATTACATAAGCGTACTAAACAAGAAAAAGGAGTGATTAAAATCGGTATTAAGGAAACTGAAATTTAAAAAGGAAAATGAGTAAGAAAAATTAGAAAAATATGAAAAACAAATCAAAGTGGTTTGAAAACCCACAAAAAAATAAGAAAGGAAATATAAAACAGTGGCATAATAGTAAAATCAGAAAGTAAGGTAAAGAACGAAAGGTAAATTGAAACGAAAACATGAAAGTGCAAGGGGAAATTGAAAGCAAAAAGAAATCTACAAAGCGGAGAAATTTCAGCAAAAATAAAGCTACGTAAAATACGTAAATAAGATGATAAAAAACTAACGAAGCGGAAAAAATGATGAAATGACTATATATTATGAAAGGGAAGATGGAAATAAATCATAAAAAACGAAAGAGAACAAGAAAACAAAGGCACATTAATGAGTAAACATAAACAAGAAAAATGAGGCAAGTTAATGAGGAAAATAGGGAAGAGCAAATGGAAAAAGGTGCTGGAAAAAGAAAATTTGAAGAGCAGAGGAGGTAAGACATGAAAAAATAGCAAACTGTTGATTTCTGAATCCACAACAAGTCAGTCCTTTGTGGTTCAAGCGTTAGGAGAGAAAAGTTTGGTTCGTAAGCGGTTATAATTAGCTCCCATTATATAAAAGCAATGCCTACACACTTAAAAAAGCACCGAGTCAAAAAGCACCACCTCAATAGCCGGCCGTTCGTCCAGCCCAAATTACTGTGGCGACCTACTGATTGGTGGACAATTGCTAAATATAATAGAACGTGTTGGTTTTCAATACAACACAATTCGATCAATACAATTCAATACAATTCGATCCAACACACTTACCGGCTTTTCGACGTGCGCGCCACAGGACGGGCGGAACGGTGTTACCCGGGGAGGCCAGTGTGACAGCCTTGAACGGTCCTGTAAAATAAAATAAATAATTATCAGTAATTAAAGATGCGGTGTACGACTAGTTTTCATAGAACTCCCCATTTCCTACAATATAGCACAATATATTCTACGAAAATTTCATTTTATAGCAATCGATTTTTTGACTGAAGTTTTTGGAGCGTCTCAGTAGAACACATAACAGTAGAACATAACACAGAACACGTAGTAGAATTAAATTGGATAAGTTTTTTTCTTTTTTAATTTTAGGAATCGATTTCTTGCTTCTTAATTTCTTGTTATTTTAACAATTTTGTGTATATTTAAACTTCATTTATTTGAATAAGAAACGCATTTATAATTTTTACGCAAAAAAAATTAGCAATTGATCAAAATCGGTAGAGCAGGAAGATGGTACGTGGAATATATTAAATCAACTATAGCTCTAAAATTAGAATTGTGATTAGTATCCTATTCAGTAGTAGTAAACGGCATTTTCCACATTTTATTTCTGGTTTAGCTTGCTCTCAAAATAGCAAACACTCATGCGCGCATGCATATAACACAAATATGTACATATGTGGTTCGAATCAAAGAATTTGGTTTAATTTATGTCTGTTCACAGTTACCTCATAAAGGTTTTCGTTGAAGACAAACAGCAAAAGTGATTAACGCATCACATTTTTTTTATTTAACACTTCTCCATACTTTAATTAAATCTAGTTAAAATAAATTTCATACGGAGCGTTTAATGCGATTGTAAAAGGGAAGAATAACGTTCGGTTGGTGGCTACAGGAAGTGAGCGCTGGCCGGGGATAGGCACAGAGATCGCAAGGCGCCGGAGGCGGTGTGCTGGGCTGGACACTACTGCAATCACACGTCGAATCTTCGCCCACCAGAACCTTGGCCGCTTCCTGCACGTACTTCATGGTAGGAACAGCCGCATTCAAGCACTGCTTGACTATCTGATTCAACCTGGTAGCATGATCGGCATCGCAGAGTGAGCCAGTGACGGCATCACAGCACTGACGGGTCTGCGGTGTTAGCAATTCCGACTGGCCGAGCTGGGTGTAGAGATTCTCCAGCTGAATACCTCGTTCGATGGAGTAGAATCCGGCACGAATGAACGTTGCCAGTTGAACCTGAGGCCAGTTTGGGTTTTCGACTATGTTGCCCTTACAGTACTCTAGCAGAACGCAACGCGGTAAACTTTCTATAATTAGCGAAGTCTGCACCAATTGTTGTAGTTCGAGTGCTTCATTCGTGATGTACTGATCTGTGTTGACGATGTCTCCAAAGTGCAGATAGTAACATTTGAAGGTTTCGTATGCTCGACTGTTGAAGCAGTCCTCTCGTATTCCAGCCAAAGCAGTTTTAACACACTCGCGGGTCCGATTCTCGTGGCAACTATCGTCAGGCAGCGGTCGGAAGAAATTGCGGAACGCGAACTCCCGAACACCGGTGCTGTCATCCCAACTGCCCAGATTGACGAGGATACAGTGGATTAACTTTTTCACGATCGGTTCGTTCGGATAGGACTGCCGGATGTACCGCTGAAGGGTACAATTCGAAAGCTGCAAATATTCGGCACATTCCTGCTGAGCCGTTGGAAAACTTTTGTAAGTGGTATAGTGCGGCAGTTGGCAGTGTGCAACCGCCGAAAAAAAGCCAAATACTAAAGCGGTAAGTAGTAATCTCATTGTGATTGCCGATTGTCCGTGACTAGTACTGGCTCGTTGGCAAGCCTGCGGTTTGTATTTAAGTCTACGAGCGTGGTGTTTGACCGATATTGAGACGTGTTTCGAAATGATTTTTTTTACAAAACGTTTTCGACTGCTGCACGCAGAGGTAACCAAAATATAAACTAGTTTTAACAGGAAAAATGCATTTGATCGGTATTTATCACGGCTTATGCAGCAGATTAAATTTCATTCATAAACTGTGCATTGCGTAACCGGTTAAGTTCTACGAAACCAATGTCGAAAGATTTCGATAGCCGCTGCTTTTATCATCATTTATTTCAACCAATAGACTGCCATACGCACAGAAAGTGCGTCATCGTTCGCTCTATTGAAAATATCGAAACATAGCATTTGTATTTCCGTTATACTAGGCTAGGAATCAAACTTCTTCAAACTAAAAGAAAAAATATTTGCACTAGCATTTGTCGCCAGTGGGTACTGCTTCGGCCAGCTAGCTGTTGCCAAGCAATCATTGAACTAGGAATAACCTGAGAGGTATAACACCTGCTACCACTTAGCAGGAGAAAAAACTAGTTAGCAGACATTCTCAACATTCAACACAAGATTTCCGACAGCAAACCATACAGAACCGTAACGTTGGATCGTTGGACTGTCATCACAACATGTTAGTGAATTTCCTAGCCATCTTTTTTTTCAAGTCATTGGTTTTTACAACGCAATATTCTGACGTAAATTAGTTTTAAGCTTCAATGTTACCCTGAGGTTGTGTTGATAGAGAGCATTAATTACATTTACGGTTTTCAGTTTAAGGCAATGTTTATAAAAATTTGAATATAAACAAATAATGAATGCTCAAACAATTTTTCAGCCACCTGTTTGATTTTCACACTTTTGGAAATTCGTGCACTCATTTCCCAGCTGCTGCACTACTTCTTCATAAAAACATTTTAGCGGACAACAGGTGCGAATCTTATTGGTGATGCCAAATGATTTACAAACATTGCTAATGCTAATTCAACATCTATTAGGATGAATAAAGATTCTTGTTTTACGACTATTTTAAAACCGATTTAACAAGTAGTGGTGACCGAGACGTAACGAACATTCTGACTCAACTGGTTTATTCGTGGATTGATTTAAGAATTTTTCTTAAATTACACGAAATGAAACATAGAAAATGAACTTCGAATTTAGCTCTGTATCATACTCAGACTCTTTGAACAACGAATTTCTCATGCGCATGTTAGGGTACAGGATAGTTGCAGGACAAGTGCAACGTTCCTGCTTACGCTACTTCTGAAAAATAACCTATGGTTGAATCTAGGAAACGGGTGAACACTTGAACAGCTCATTGAAATACCTCTGAAATAAAATTCTAAATCTAATTTTAATTTTCAACGTTATTTAGGACCAAAGAAAATTCCAAGAAGATGAAAGGTCGGTATTCACTACCGTTTTCTGATTAAACCGAAAAAGCGAGTGTCGCCGTGTCTTTACTAACGGGTGACAACTAATCAGTCTTCTATCCCTATATGCTTCGATTCTTGTGTCCCACATGTGCTCGTTTCATTCCACAGCTTGGATCAGCTTAGTGATATTGTCCTTGGTCCATTCTGCAGATACTTTTTGACGTAGGACTAAGTCTTACGGCAAGGTTTGGCTGGGTAGGGTGTCATTCCAAAAAATCTTTCTCAAAAAGTGGTCAGGTTTTGAACGCTAATAGCTTAGCGGTTTCCCGATCGATTTTCAATATTTTTGTACCAACCAATCGGAACATCTTCTACGAATTGGCTCAAATGAAGAACGCTATTATTTCGTAAGTGTACACTATTGAAAAACTGAAAATAATGAAGCATTGTCCAACTAGAAATCCTCGCCTCCTGATTGGTCGAAGAAAAGACGTCATCATGGTTTGCACGTGTTTTTTACAAAAAAGTGACAGAAACTCCTCGTCCCAATAGGTCGAAGATTCTTTACGGCGCTTAAACCTATACCAATTTGATATCTGTGCTAGGGAAGTACCTCAGAGTCAGGGATGCCACATATAATTCTGTGTTTTTTGTTGAAAAAATCTGACAATCTGTACGGCGAAGAAAAATATCTGTGCAAAAATCTGTCTAATGCAAAACAATGAGAATGAAAGAGATAGAGAGTCATTTTGCTGACTATTTCCGTCTCTTTCACTCTCATGTAAAAGCTCAAAAATCTGTTTAATCTGTGTAATTTGGCGAAAATCTGTATTCTATGCATACAGATTCTGTACAGGCGATTTCTTTCAATTATCTGTTAAACACAGAATAATCTGTGCATGTGGCAACCCTGCTCAGAGTGCAAAACTACCCCTCTTCTTCAGCATTGACCAGCATCGTTTCAGCATTAAATCTAGTCCAATGTGATGTCCTGAAGGTAAACAATGTTGATAAAGTATAAAACCACCCCTTTCCTTCAACCTAACTTTTAACATTTAAGATTGAAATTAGTCCAAATTGAAGTCCTGAAGGTGAAACGTCATCGAAAAGTGCGCGGTCATCCTTTCGTTTTGCCAGATTGTATCCATATAGGTACTGCAAGAATTTGTTCGAAACTGTTGTCTTGCATTTGTGCATGTGACGTAGCGTAGGAAATCAAAACAAGCCGAAACAGTACTTGGCGAATGTCATTGTCAAAATGCTTTGAGGCTAATTTCAAAGGGCTCAACTAGAAAAGTTAGATCTTGAGGATGAATCTACAGATTTAATGCAGTATTGTTGGACTATAAGATTGCTTTATTCTACAATAATTTATATCTTTAGACTCGATTTTTCTCACTTTCATTTAAATTACGACTTGAAAAAGTACTAGCATATTATTACAGTGATATTCCTCAGTGTATACATTTCGCTAGTTGCTGTGCGCAGTGTGTGCTCCGAACAATATTGTGGATTCGTAGCCCACCCCACACTGAATTTTTTTCTCAAACTGTCAAAAAAAGACAAAGATACACGAAGAAGATCTGATCTACCGAAATTAAAGATATATTATCCAAAAATTAGTGTACATTTGGAAACGGTACGTAATCCGCTGTTCGGCGAAGCTTTCGTTTGACGTCGAAACAGAAGCGGTGTACGGCCGTCATGTCAACTTTGCGAATGCATCTCTTGATTCTACCAGTCAACTGCTTGCAATTCGTGGTTCTCCAGTTATTTTTGTACACCAAGGAACTCAAAATCCCGAAGAAATCTTCGATTGGGCGCACTGAGACAGATTTTCCGGGTCGTGGTTTTTGGGTAAAAATGAGATCGAATGAGCATTCAGGAACGATTGTGCTTTTTGGCGTAATGCGATGATGCTCTATCCGGCCAAAAAATGTATCGTCCATCTGCATTATGTTTTTGTAGAAATGGGATCAAAATTTTCTTCAAACATTCGTCTGGTGCATCTTAAATGACAGCCAAACCAAAGGGCTTGTTGTTGAAGAAACGAGAAAGAGAACGATGTCCTTCTGCGTCCATAATTTTGGCTGGTCTGTCGCTACCTTGCTTGCGAATAGTTGTTGGGCATCTTAGGATATGGTAAACAGTCGAAGCCGCAACATATTCGCTTTTCAAATGTTGTACCGTATAGTTAATGCCGAGATTTCTGTGGCAGTTCGTAAAAGTGTACAACGCGCTCCCGAAATGCTTCTTGTTTCGACGTCATTTTAAGCAAAACAAGGCAAGCATAAACAAAACAAAAAATATCGGCAAAAAGAGGAGAGAGAGAGAGAGCTAACACATACATACTCCCATTTCTCTCTGAGCTCGTTTGTTGTGGAGTATAGTGGCATCAATAAAATTCCAAAATTTTAGTTGTCACCCGTTATTATCACCAATCTCTTTACAAGACAGCACAATGGCGAAAGTAGAGCACCATTTGTTTGTATGTGTATTAATTTACACGCTGAATGCTCGATCTAACTCGAGACCCCTTTGAACCCACTATTTTTCTTCATTTGGACGACCATCAGGGGCGATGTCAGCTCTCTCGTCTCTTGTCCTCCAGCTACTAGTATATCTTTTTTTGTAGCGGAAATCCCTATAAAACAGGAGTAGCAAAACCATTTTCTTCATTTCAATCTTATTTAGTAGGGTACGGGTGGGTATTTCCAGCCCATTAAGCGGTAGCCTGAAGATCAATTCGAGACAAGATTTTGATACCAGTCGATAGAATAATATTTACTGAATATCGGCGTGTATTTTGGTCTTAATAAAACGCTACTGCATTTGAGTTATAGTCGCGAGAAATGATGAAGTCGCTGCGGCTAAATTGAGCCCATTTTCTATAGTGGTGTCTGTGTTTTCTAAATCCGACAGGCCGAAATAACTAGCACAGCGATTAAATGCTTTTCAAAAACAGATCAAAAGAGACAAGAAAAGAGAGACCGAAAAATAACTCCTCGCTATTGCCTACATTCCGGGCTCATTGAGGATAATTAGTTTTGCAGTGACAACAGCTTGCTGCTGGCGCTAGTGTATCACTGAATCAGTCATATACACAAGCGCCAGTTGTCACTTAAATACCAGATATGTCAGCACATATATTGGTAGTAGTGTAAGTAACGCACCATACGCTGGAATTAAAAACAAAATGCTGCTAACGGCTAGTGAATGAAAATTGATTTATATTTACATATCAGAGAGGAATTTTTGTGTTCTTCCGTGATAAAAAGAAGTAGAATTGTTCTGTGATAGCATATTCACAGCTGTTTAGTTTCTAGAATAAGTAAACGTGATCATAATTATGTGTTTTCCAAACCATCATCAAGAGCGGATACGCGTAAGCAATTGCTGCTAGTTTTGTCAGCCTGGTTACGTGCTAGTGGAAAAATAGTGGTTTTGATGTTTATTGAATAAAATTAAGCAAACTACTTACATTTTTATGAAAATAGTTATAACACATTAAAGCCATTCGTTTCAGTATTGTTATATAGCGGCAAAGTTTTTATTTAGGAAAGTGTAGCCAAAAACGGTAATGTATGCCGAAATTAGCAGCGTGATGGGAATACCCTCCCGTACCCTACTTACTCCTAGTAGCATAGAACCGAAGTGGCTCGGGCTGTAAGGGTAATCCGGGTATAACCGACACTGTGGGTAAAACCGACGCCCCATTAGTTTTTAAGTTATAGGCTGTTTTCTAGAAATTTTCCAATACATTCTGTCTACACTTGTTATTTGTTACGTTTCGAGTCATTTTACAATCGCCGAAGTTCTGCAGCTGTCAAAAAATTAAAAAAACTTAGCCGATCAGCATTGATGAAACAGTCCTACAATTTCGCAAATGGAATTGAAGCATTTTAGTCAGAAAAAACTGTAAAATTCGATATATTTTTTTTGCATGCCTGATTTAGCACACAATATTCTTTAGTCTACTTTGTAAAAAAAAATCAGGCGATTTTTTCGTTTATTGAGTCTCTAAAACTTTGTTTTGAAGTTTTATGTCAATTCGGGGTAAAAGCGACACTTTCAGTCAGGGTAAAACCGACACTGACATTACCGTACAACCGGTATAACCGACCGACATTATACATAATATATGTTTTAAGTTTCATGCTTTTATTTTTATGTTTTAATATAAAACATAAAAGAGGGGTGTAAAGAGTAATAAAAAATCAGCCGTAACCTTTTCCAAGGATCTTTTTTCCAATTTGTATGAGATATACTTATTGCACTCCATGACAGTCAAGAATGGAAAGTTAACAAGAAATTGGCATTTGTTACTATGACATGAATGAGTCATGTAGTCAGTTTTGATCATCTGCTTTAATATTGGTGCTATGATCACCTTGCTTTAATATTGTGAAGCCCCAACAATTATTTCCAACGGAGATATATAAATTTGCATCTTTTGTTTCATAAAAAAGACTTCACATTTTTGTAATCAGTAGACACAGTTCACTAGAGTAGGACTAACCAATGGGTGTATCAAGTTCCTTAAAGGGAAAGCAAGGATTTTTTTAAGACTCTGTTAAAAGCTTGTTAAAAAAGTTATTGAGACGTCAGTGTAGGGAGAATAGGAAGGGGGAGAAGGGAGGATTCACTCATACTGTCGCTTGTAGTATACAGACACGTTTCTTGAGAATCATAATTTTTTTCAGATAAACTTTCATTTAATGTTTAAGAGGTGTCAGTTTTGCCCTGATAGGGTATTGATCTTACACGCACTACTGCTTGTTGCGCTTGATGAGACAGAGTTTTCTTTTTCATAATAAACATAATATATCAAAAACATTCAAAATATGTATCTAACAGACTTCGTGAAACGAAGAATCAATAGTCAAACTAAGATTCTATGAGGTTTGCTAGTCGATAATTGACATAAAAATATGGAATTTCTGTGAAAGCCGTTAGGGTGACGGTTTTACCCATAGTTGCCCTAACAAAAATTTCTCTCCACAGTACTTGCTCACAAGTTCTGCTACTCATAAATTCTTTGAGCATCACGCCTGTCTGCCTCAACCTAGTCCAGTCATCTAGTACATTGGGCACCTCTATTCCTGGTACCGATGACATCCGTGCGACATGGATAGCCCAAAATAGCCTACCGATTTTCACCAGGTGCACGAAAGGAGTCTCTCCAAGTAGCACCTGCTGCTTCATACGCCTGCACCATTCTCCACATTTCGTTTGTACTCCACCAAAAACAATCCGCAACACCTTTCGTTCATCTCTTCACTCTTATTATTGTCAACAGTGCTGACTCAGCACCAGAGATCCCAAATATGTGAACTTCTAGTTCATCGCTGTCAATAGTCACAATCCGTGGGTGGCGAATGTATTTCCTCTGGAGCCTCTTTCTATCATATAGCGTACGAAACTAACTTTTCAACCTACTTCTATTCCTGGTCTTCCCTCTGTTCTACACATTCTAGTGGGAAAACCTGTTACCTATTACTTGGTAAGAAACAAATTTACACTACCATTACTGCGCATTTGTTTCGTACATAAATTGGTTCTTCAGGGCAAGGTAACTCAAAAACAGAGTAGAGGCATGCCAAAAATACCATCGAATGCACTTTTTGGTTATCAACGCATTGATTTGAAACTCAATCCTCCTTGCCTCTGTTTTTAGTCTAGCATGGATTGCCTCCGTCATCGCCAAGCATCTTGTAATAGTTTCAAGGCCGCCCGCGAAGGCTAGGAATTGGCTACTCTTGCTGAAGATCGTTCCTCTCGTTACGATTCCCGCTCGCCAGTTCACACCTTCAATAGTTATGTTAAATAGCAAGGAGGACAGTCCATGGCCTTGCCGTAACCCTCTACACGATTCAAAAGGACTTGTGAGTGCCGCCGAAAGGCGCATGTAACACATCACTCGCTCACTCAGAGTAGCTTTTATCAGCCGGATCAGTTTGTCTGGAAACCTGTTTTCATGCATTATCTGCCATAGCTGTCCGCGCTCAACTGTGTCGTATGCTGCCCTGAAATCCACGTCAGTCGCCGTTTTTGTGGATGGGACAAAACACACCTTCCATCCACTCCTACGGTAGTTTGCCCTTCTTCCAAGCCCTGCAAATTGCCACAATTAGTGCCACTGTAAGTGATTCATAACCAGATTTGTAGAGTTCTGCCAGAAGTCGGTCTTTTCGGTGGTTCAAATAATCTTTAATTGTCTTTAATTGAATCACTCCCGTTTCGCCTCCTTCAGTTATGTCACCATTGAGGTACTCATCGAAGTTGTTTCTGTTTCCACTAGCCCACTTTACTTCACACTCGATTATGGTCAAGTTTCCCTCCTCGTCCATACACATGACAGGCTTCGATGTGTATTCTTTACGGGGAATGGTTCGCCTTACCATAGAAGTTGCGCATGTCACCAGCCCGCAATAGTTGTTCTAGCTCCTTACGATCTCTGTCCTCTTTCTGGCGCTTTTTCCCCTTCAGGATCGTGGTCCACTCATTCCACGCTCATCGAAACTTGGACAAATTTTCCCTCGTGACAAGGCTTCGATACTTTTTCCGTGCTATGCATGCTAAAATTCACGTCAGGTGAACAGAACACTTTCAGACGCTGTTGAATCGAGAAGTAAACACGGAGATCAGCGGGAACAGGATAAGAATTGTGAGCGGTGGCCAAGCTGTTGAGCCAGCAACACAGGTGGAGGTTAAGAAAGCTATCAGTCAGTGAGTTGAAAAACGGTAAGGCTTCTGGGAAGGAATGAACTCCCGACTGAACATCAAAGAGTAGAGAGGTTGGAAGATTGGTGGATATCGACTCGAGTGTAAAAAACTATCGAGGCATTACATTGCTCAATTCTACCTATAAGGTGCTTTTCCGTATTCTGTTTTGTATACTGAGACCGTTAGCGGAGTCTATCATGTCCGTAGAGGACTACCGGTCTGATTTGCGTTATGTACATCGTCAGCTTTATGCGGCGGTGTTTGCTCCTTGATAGAAGCGTCTTGCGGAGGGAAAAGTAGGCTCAAATTCCAGCTTGAATACGTCGTTGAATCTCCTTACTAATATTACTGCCGGCGGAGACCACAGACCCAAATTTACGAACTCATCAACCACTTTCAGTTCATCGCCGTCAATAGTCACTATCCTTGGGAGGCAAATGTTGCTTTCACTGGAGCTTCTTCGTACCATATATTTGGTTTTCGATGCATTGATTTGTAACCCAATCCTCCTAGCTTCCGTTTTTAGTCTGGCGAACGCCTCCGCCGTCCCGAGGTTTCTAGTAGTGATGTCAATTTTGTCTGCGAAGGAGGAATTGGTTACTCTTGATGAAGATCGTTTAGCTCGTTTAGATGCCCGCTCGCCGGATCACACCTTTAATGGCGATATTGAATGACATACAGGACGCGATTCGAAAGGACTCAAAATTCCCCCGAAACGCACATGTAGCACATCAATCACTCCAGGGTAGCCGTGATCGGCCGCGTCAATTTGTCCGGAAAACCGTTCTAGTGCATTACTTGCCATAGCTGACATCCATGAAAATATGATGCGTGGGCACGTTGTACTCCCAACATTTCTGGAAGATTTGTTGGAGAGTAAAAATTTAATCCGTCGTAGCCGAAGCAGCAAAATCTGGGAGAACACCTTGTAGGCGGCAATGCAATGACCAGTGTAATGTTGCGGTAATTACAGTAATGTAGCCGATCGCTCTTTTGTAGATGGGACAGACGACAGACCACAGCTTTCATCGACTTCTCTGGGGTGCGGTTGCGGCCTCGTTGAGGGCCGAGCGTATCGTACTCCATCCGTTTTCCATCTAGCTCCACAAAGGAAGACAGAACTTCATCCAGTACGTGCGCGTAGTTTTCGGCATCTCGCGGGTTGTCTAATTGCAGAATGTTTAACCGGGGAGGGCAGCTTTGTCGCAAGGTATAAACCGTCGATAGTTTTGAGCGCACATGTACTGCTACTAGGTAATGGTCTGAGTTGATATCCGCACCCCGTAGGGAGCGTACGTTGGTGATGTTCGAGAAAAACCGGCCCTCGATGAGAATATAATCGATTTAGATCAAGGTTCGATGGTCAGGTGATTTCCAGGTGGCTTTGTAAATATATTTGCATGAATTAGGCTATGGGTCCCGAAGGTTGCTCGTATTCCGAGTGGTATCACGAGAAGGTAGGGATAGGAGTTACTGCATAAGAGACTAAAGACCACCATGGGGTCTGTTTTACGCATTATCCACGATCAGATATTTACTCTGCTTTAGTTACTACACTATCATCTGTTTGAAGACTTTAAAGTGGCGTACGATTCAGTTAAATGAAATGAGCTGTGGCAGATAATGCTAGGACATAGTTTTCCGGCGAGGCTATTTAAGTTGATGCGACTTTGGACGGGTACGTGCAAAAGCATGCGTCAGAATAGCGAGTGAAATCTCACCTTGAGGTGCAATACGAAGAGCAAACGTGGAAAGGAACAAGACTATCATCACGAAATCTCACATGCTTCTTGGATTTGCGGATGACATCGATGTCATCGGAATCAACCGTAGATCAGGAGAAAAGACGTTTAGACCTTTTAAAATGGAAGCAACGAGATTGAGGCTTGCCATTGACACTACCAAAACGTACATAATTGTTGGCAGGGAACGTGGGAAACCAAATGGTGAACCAGCGCCTCTTGGGTTCAAAGGTACAAGTACCAGCGAGCCACATGCCCTGGCGGGTGTTGTGGGTTCGAATCCGGTTATAATCTCTGATTATAGCTCGACCCATGCAGCTTCCAGCATTGGACAAAAGGTAGGAGTCACAACGACAACTTGTTAAACGAAGCTACCAATAACCCCCTACCTCATCTTTCCACTCTTTCCACTCCATATTCAAAAACTTTTCATTACTTTCCCTTATCGTCCCTTCATCAATTGTAGAACCACCGTTTCTTTGACCGCATTTCAAGGTCAAGACTAAAAATACGAGGTTTAGTCTATTCCGTTCATAAACGAACTGTATTTTATTCGGTTTTAGGCCAAGAGAGGATCTGTATGTACCCTGGGGATCGATGATTCGATGTCCGCCAGAGTAAAATTTGTTATAAATTTTTACACCGTAACTAGAATGGCTCACTCACTAGGCTGACTATAACGCTTTCAAAATAGTCTAAGTCTAAGTTTTCGAAACACATTTTTACAGAGCACAAAATTTCGGGTATATATCTTTCTACATAATAAATTTACAATGCAAATTGAACTATTATACTTTGACACTTTTTATGCTATTTGGAGCAAAAGTTTGAAAAATGAATCTCCAACTAATCACTCTTTATATATTGAAATATATAAATATTGAAAGTTTTTTTATCGTTTTAAAATTGTGAGAGAAATAATTGCACGTATCCTGGGAAAACATGTGAATATTGTAAGCGGATTTCGGGAATAAATCCGGTTCTGATGATTCAAAGGCCAGAACTAAAAGTTCGGGGGAAGTTACTTTTGCATTCTTATATTCTTCGTCATAAAATCTTTAATCCCTTTAGCATGCATCTACGCTTAAAATCCTCTAACCAACGCAGTAGCTGAATTTCAAAGATTAATTATCCAAGCACCTGTAAATTGATTTATAACGATCGGATCTTCCTCGTCCGCCCGCCGCCATCTGCCAAGCGGTTTGTGTATACAGGTTTATAGAAGCCACTGGAAGTCGTCCATCGCCGCGAGCTGCCCGATGATAAATCATAGAATCGAATTTGCATTTCAGCATTCCATCTCAGTTGGCCAGGCCCGCTCAGTTGGCGCGAAAACAGCAATGATGATAATGATGTCTCGATGCAAAGTGACGCCGATGTCGACGGCGACGACTACGACGAAGACGGTGACAGGGCAGGCTTCTCTGTTTTCGAACTGGTTACTATACAGACCACGAGACAGGTAAAGTATGTCGAGCGTGATTCGATTGGACGTGCTTCGTCCTACCCCATCGTGGGTAGGTTTGGGGCGGTGGGTGAGCTTGAATCAGAGCTGAACTGTTGATTACTCGCGGCTAGAATGATGAGGCGCCGAGACTGCTATAGTAGTAATCAAACCCAAAGACGGCGTAGAGCCACCTGTAGCCAGCCTGCCTGGGGGGAGGGAAGGACAAGTGAGTAAATTCCGCAGCACTGCGAGCTGTATGAGACTTAGCAATGCGGTTGTGGATTCCGATGACTAATGAATGTAGCGTGGAAAGTTTACGTCCAGCTACATCCGACTATCAAGAGTAATTTTAATTAATCGCACATTAATCTGTAATTAGATCTTCTAGTGCATATCGTGGACGACAGCTGCGGGTAGATAGTGCCTGGCGTCTCGATCGGATCCGATATGACAGTTTAATAAGCAGCCAACGAAAATTTCTTCTGATTAAGTCTTGCCTGTAGACGACCATTAGAAATGAAATTATGTTGCAATATGAATATGCAGAAAGTGGTTTTCCGTAGTGTACACTGAAAGTACCGTGAGAGCGTCACACTCACCTTAAAATTAAGTGTCATTCAAGATATCGGGACATTGAATTAAGACCACCAACGAAGTTGGCAAAAACGATGTCAACTACGCCAGGTCGAGAGTTTGTAGTATAAAGCACCAACGAGATTTTATCTTCTTTTCGGTTAATTAAAATTGGCGTGGGTTTTTGCAAATCTTGATGCCAATGCAAACTACTTTGGATCGTTAATCGTCTAACCCCAATGTCAGCGTGAAACGCTGTCAACTCATTAGAAATTTTATGAATTCCCAAGACCACCCGGGAAGCGTCTATTGTTTTCCGCGATATCAAGCAATCTACAATCCTCAGATTGAAGCACTGAACCGGCAGACCACTGAAGTCGATCTGTATGCATAAACAACGAACGGTGAGCTTCTCGTTCCCATTTGGTCCACCTATATGTCCAGCTACACGCTAGCTAGAGGAAAAGTTGCAACTGCTTCAAATGGCAGCGTGATAGTGTCTACTGAACATCAGTTAAAAGAAACAATTAGTATTCGTAGAAATTCGCGGGCGGCACGTCAACGTCGTAATGATGGTTATCCGGATTGCAGTGGCTCATCACAACAGCAACTTTCGCATCGTAGTGACAGCAAAACTAATTTGCGGCGTTCGGGATAGCCTTCGGGACTTTGCTAATGTCATTCGTGTGGATGAGGCGGTGTGTACCTTCACGGCAGACAGTCACATGCCCGTCTATTCAGACGGTATTTCTATGCAAAATCGCACGTCCAGTGAGCCGGGTGGTTTGTTGTTTGATTATTGACAGAGAATAGTGGTTGTGCCAATGCATAGCGCATAGGTGATAGTGTTTGCATCACAACGCGTAGCTCAAGCTCAACCAAAACGAACGAAAAATGTTGTTTATCAAAACGGCATCGGCTAGATATAGAGCACAAAAACTCAATCAGCTGAAAATCAATAGCTTCGGGTAGGATTTGAAATTGGAATTTGAAATCAAGTATAATTTGGATTAGAAAAATATAACCTTCAATGTCGACATTCATGTATCATATTGCTTAGGCAAATCGCGAAGATATTCTCGGCTATAATTTGGGTGTCGCAAGGTAAGGTTTCGTCGATTGGAACTTTCGGTTTCGTGGTGTTCGTATTGTCGTCTGCAGCAATAGCTGAACACTATTCGTATCAATATTCCAAATAATCTGAAATTATCAATAGTTAGTTTTACTGCGTACGATTAAAATATAAAAACTAACTATTTTTTTATTATGAGATAGAGACATGGTTGCTTCAGCAAAGTTGTAGATGATAGAAAAACAAGTAACTTTTCTAAGGAAATGATATTTTTATTTCCATCAAGTACAGAGTTATTGACCATATTGTTAGGAAGTTTATTAAAAATTAGTTTTGATACTTCAGTTTAGTAGTTGCGTTTTACACGAATACATCGTTCAAGGGAATTACCCGAAAACTCAAAACACACGTTTCTACAGAAGACCGCATATCCCTAGGAGCTTTCCTTGTATAGTTATCACATATTTAAAATTTACTTTTTCCAAACATCACGAACCTGCAGGGTAGATTTATCGGTATTTCAACTTGAAGCATATGTCAAGTCTTATAAACTTGATGGGTGTCGCTTATTTCCGTTCCATATTAAAATACCCATATTAAAGTACGGCAAGCTTATGTATTAAAATGGGCCTAAAATAGACCCTACAGTGGTTCACAGTCTCTTATCCAGCAACTCCTCATAGTACAAACCGGAAAACGAACAACTTTGGTGAAGATCGGGTAATCAATCCCGGTAGAAACCAACGTCGTATGCTGACAGGGAAGGCGGGTAGGAAGTACTACTCCCGCAAACGAACGAAAACGGTCTAAGACTCGGCCTCGCCGCCTCCAAGAACATGATCAAACATGAGTATAATACTATTTTCCAGCAAAACCTCCACCATCGATACACCTGGAAATCATCCAACTAGATGAAATCATAGAACGACCAAATAATCTGCGCTTTTCAGGCAATATCGACGTCAGAACCTAACGGGGCGCTAGTATTGACTTGGACCACGCGTGGGCTGAATAAGTCAAAAACTATCTTTTGTGAACAACATACTTTACCGGCGCACAGTGGTCCAAACAGCGAAATACGCGATCGTTTGATATAGCGCCGAAACGTGAAGTTTTAAGTAGGAGTTGTTTGATCTGCCACCATTTGCCACCTTGGGAAATATTTAAGCTCAAAGTAGTACTATTTTTCACCAAAAATGCTCAAAATCTCCGAAACCACAGAAAATCGCGTATAATAATGTTCTACAGAAACGTTGATTTTAGCAAGATAAACAACTTTCTAGAACACTATGAACACATAAAAGTTGACCAGACTAAGCCAGGGTTTAAAAACTGTTTTGAAGGGTTTGTCCACGAATAACGCTTCATAGACAATTTCCATGAAGAGATACAAGTATGGCGGCATCCATAAAGTACGTCACACTTATAGGGGGGAGGGGGGGTTGACCTAATCGTGATGATTTGTGACGTAGGGGGGATGGGGGGTATGAAGTTATGTGACGTCACATGAAAAGAAATCGAATGGAAAATTTATTCATGCAATTATAATTTAGCCTTCATTTTAGGATACAACTATTGAAGGCTTCTATAAAATTAACATACTGATGGATTTTAAAACCAATAGTTAAATTCTTTGAATGAAAGCTTTTTTTAAACATATATGTGTGAACAGGACTCATTTATTTTATGTAGTATGAACTCTCCATTAAGGCTTTACAGAAGATACAGTACACCGCTGAAGAGCTGCTTTAGTACCGTCCTGCCTAAAAGATTTTTGCAACCGCAAACAGCAGTCGCACAAACTTTTGAAGGGCTACGGGATGCTACCAGAGACCCATGGCAATGTTTTTCCTTGATATTCGTGCTGAACTCAATCGATGAACAAAAACTCATACCGAAGTTCCATGACTGCTTTTAAGGTTTTTCGGCATAATTTATATTGCACCTCACTCAAAAGCTCTCTGAAGGATAGACTTTATGCCACTTGCGGATTAAATCTCGCATCTAAGGTAGTGTTGAATGGTTGCACGATTGAATGAATACACAAAATGACAAAATCCGTCAGAAAAGTTCTTCCAAGGCGTGTTGCTGCAAGACGTCAACAGGAAGTCCTGATTCTTTCAACTAGATCAGACGAATTTGAGTGGATGGATGTGAAGAGCGTGGATATGCGCGAAACATTAATCGACGACACATCAACGACTTCTGAAGCTCATCTTCAAAATCCGTGAATCGATGACTTATAAGCTCAAAAATTTTCCTTTTTTTATTTGCAGAAATCATTTGATAGCTCTAAATAAAAAGGTTGGAATGAATGTTTAATTTTTTTTGTAGTGAAGTATGGAGGGGGGGGGGGGTTGCCGTGACGTGACGTACTTTTTCAGGAGGGGGTCACGAATGTGTGACGAAATGTGACAAGGGGGGGAGGGGGGTTTGATTTTGGTCAAAATTTGCTTGACGTACTAAATGGATGTCGCCTATAGTGTCTTTGACAAAGTTGTTTGCATTGATATTTTCTACAACTTTGCTGAAATTATCAAATCTGTATCTCGAATATATGAGAAAATAAATTTCGTATCTCACTTTTAAGGAAATTAATCACCCAAAGATTTCTCTCACAAGATGGGGCTTGTTATACCAAGAAATGTTCCTAAAGACACTCTATGCGAAAAACTTAACGTTTCGGCGCTATATCAAACGATCACGTATTTCGCTGTTTGGACCACTGCATGGCGCCCGAGATGGTAAACGGATGCCGCCTTTGAAAGCTACGCGTTATCGCTCGAAACCACGCGATCGGAAGAATGCCCATGTTGAGGACTGTTGGAATGTTGCCGTAGCGGAGAACGTCCTTGGCCGTGTAGCACCAAATCGACGTAACGAATGGTTTGACGAATGGAGTGCCAGCAGATATTGGATGATAAGAACGCAGTATGGGTACTAATACTGCTTAGAGCGAATTATCAGAATGTGGAGCGAAACAAACAGAAGCGGGGGCACAGCGAACCCGACTCTTGCATGAGAAGAAATGCCACTTGGAGGAGAAAAAGTGCGAGGAACTCGAGAGCTGTACTATTTTCACGATACATTTTCACGAAATTATATCAAAGACTCAGAGAATCTCCCAAAAGCTTTGAAACGTGCAGAGATCAGGGTGGACGGTGAAGGTATTTTGACAGACGACCGTGCGTTGATCGAAAGGTGGAAGCAGCAACACCAGAATGGCGTGCAGGTGGAAGTCCGTGATAGTGAAGGAAGTGGCTTCTCTGGTGCAGCAAGCTACGAAGATGTGCCACTCCCGTCGACGTTACGTATTACGAAGCAGCAGGAAGATGGTATTGGAGCGGAACTATTCTGAATATGGCTTACAAAGTGCTTTCCCACTTCATGTCTTTTTGGAGGGTCGGTTTCTCAACGGACCCAAATATACACCCTGCGGTAGAATCTCCTGAAGTTCCACGAATTTCGAGTCCCCAAGCACACCCTGTTAGTTTTTTTTATTATAGTCACTTTAACAGCTTGGGTCATTCGTAATTACCGCGGGGTAGAGATTTGAACCCGGGTTCTCGGCGTGAGAGGCGTGAATGCTAACCACTACACCGGGATTGACCCCTCACCTGTTCATTGATTTCAAAGCCACATATGATAGTGGAAAGGAAAGTTCTGGATGAAAACGGCTTTTTGGGGAAGCTTACTAGACTTATCACCTTGGCTCACTGGCAAAACAGAGGACGATAATACCAGCCGTGAGATTAAAAGGCGTATTATCATCGGAAGTCGTGCTTACTATGAACTTCACAAGCAGATGCGAACGAAAAATTTCAGCCTCCGTACAAAGTAAACATCGTATAAAACGCTAAATAGAGCGATTGTCCCTAAGGGCATAACATGTGTACACTGTTAGAAGAGGACCTGCGAGCATTCGGATTTTTGAAAAGGCAGATGCTACAGCCATCTTTGATGGCATGCAAGGGAACGGTGTATAGAGACGAAGAATAGTCCACGAACTTGCGGGTCTCTACGGTTAAACTAGTATTCAGAAAGTGGCCAAAGCTGCACGGATATCGGATACGTTGGGCAGGATATGTTGCTAGAATGCCGGATAACTATGCTGCGAAAATGGTGTTCGCATCGAATCCGGCAGAAACAAGACAAAGAGGGACACTGCGAGCGAGGTGACCAGGTGGAGCAAGATCTGGCGAGAACTAAGTGCCCGCAAAACAGGAAACTAGCTGACTTGGATCGAGTTAAATGGAGGAATTACGTTACGCAGGCCTTGTCATAAGACGAACGGCCAACTAAGTAAGTACACAACTTCTTAAGCATTCCCCTTTACCTAATTTTCCGCTCTTTTCCCTTCACACCTAGTCCCAATATGTTTGAATCCTATCAATATCGTCGTCGTCGTCAGCAGCCTAGAACCGGAATGGGTCATACTGTTTCAAGCAGTGGCCTTCATTCAACTCGATCTTGGGCCAATAGTTGCCAATTCCCCAGTCGCTCCAGAAGTCGCAAATCACTTTCAACCTGGTTGAGCCACCGTTTCTGGTACCGGTGCTGTTGTTGAAAAGAACTGTTTTCGTCGCACTGTCGTCGAGCATTCGAACGACGCGTCCAGCCCACCATAGCCTGCCGACTTTCACCAGACAGTGTTGCTATTCATCCATAAAAGTACTGATTCGGTTAAAAAAAACTCTCAAAGGTGATTCGAAACGTCAAATTCGCTGGCAATTCGTTTCTATTTGAGATAAGAGATCTTAGCGAAAGAACAGAAAATTAAAACTCACGCTTTTTCATGCATGAATTAATCGCTATTGATGCAATCCAACACGAATAGCTTTTATCTTGAATCATCGCGGTGCATTGATGCTCAATATCTTCACATTCAACTATAAATCATCTGGAGTGACAGTGTTGTCCAAAATAAACTTTTAATTTTTCTAATCGAGTGCCGAATCGCACTTTTACCCCACTAGCGGGACCAAAGTACGATGCTTGAATTCATGATATTAGCACAGCAGTAGCTAACAAAACCATAATATCTTCAAACTGCGATAAGTTTCAGAAAAGACTATTCTCAATTTGCACCTTTTTTATTTTCCGCTGGTGTACTGCAGCCTGCGTCATATCGAAACTTTACTAAACGTTTTATTTTTGTTCCACTAGCGGATAGGCACTGTTTTGCTTTAGCCAGTACCTGTAGAGCACCCAGTCTTCTGCAGTTCCACCATTTCAAGTACCGTCATCCGGGGCGAGATTGTGCCAAAAAAGTATATATTTTTGTTCTTTAGCTCAGTATACACACAATTTAGGAACTAAGTTGATTTCGAAGCTGTCAATATATACTAAATTGTTCAATTAACAACTACCGTAGAGATGGTCTAGTTACAATGAAACCTAATTTTACTGGAAGTGCATCAACTTTGGCACAATCTCACCCCTTCTAGGGGGTGACATTGTGCCAAAAACATAAAGTTAGGCTAAAACCCTAAACAGTGAATATTAGCATGTTTATAAACAATACACATAAAGATCAGTATAAAGTAATTCACATGGGGCCGTCCATGAACTAAGTGGACTATTAGGGGCAGGGGGCCGGCCAAAAACAACGCATCATATAAAAAATATGAACGAAAATAACCCGGAGGGGTCTGAAATAACTAAAAATGAGTTCGTAGTCAATGGAGAGCCTTTATATAGCCAGTAGAGTTTCTAGGGTTAACAAGGGGGAGATATATGAAGGGGTGTATCCTAAGGAAGCATACCTATTTGATTATTTAACAAAAGTAACCATTATTTCGTTCAAGAACCCGCGGCCGCAGAACATGTGTCTATCCTACCCCCCTCCCCCCTCCTTAAAACTGGCAGTTTATACACGGTATAATATATTCGTCTTATATTAGAGTGTTTATTCAAAGTATCTGGAATTTCCAGATAAAAAATAAAAATTAGTTTACATTATTTAGCAGACCTATGATGCTGTGTGCTCCAAAATGGATGATGCAATCTAATCTGTCAAAATATTGTGCTCAATAGAAAATAATGTGAGTGTGCTGGTGTATACTGACGTATTTTTGTTGTGTATGTGAAATCCACAAATTGGATCGATCATTATGGCTTGGCACAATCTCACCCCCGTGAAGCTCGAAAAGTACAAAGTTTCGAAAAATATTATTTTCGTAATCAAAACTTATCCAACGCATAATAACCTTTCAAAACATTGTAAATGATTAGTTTATATACCTTCAAGATAGCAAGTTGATGCGATTTCTTGTTTGGGTTGGTTTATGAGGGACATTTTTTACAAGCGTTATTTCCGCGTATTTTTGATCGCGAACTTTGAAACCCTGTTTAGGCTAAATAGTTTGCTAATATGATCTGTGTTCCATTCTAAGTTATGAATAAATATGTTATGTTCATCATCATTTTGAATTTAAGTCACCAGTTTCTACAGATATAATAAATTTTCACAAATAAACATTTTTGGTTTTTGGCACAATCTCACCCCCGTGGCCCAATGTCACCCCGGATGGCGGTATCTATAATACAGTGTCTAAGCTGTACACGGATAGAAATTTGATCTCCAAAACGAGCAAAATGACTCATGATTCCAGGTTTATAGCTTATGATTTATGAAAATACACCATAAATAATAATCATGATATCACGAGCTTCTTGCAGTACAACACAACGCAAAATCATGAACTATTATTCATGATTTTGTGCTGTCGGATATGGCAGTTCAGTTATGATTTGATAGGAATTCGCATTTCATGGTTTCATGACTTCATTCATGGCATCGGAATCAAATTTCTCTCCGTCTATATACGATTCCTCATTCAAACTAACGGGGTTAATTTTTATTTGAACAACTGACAACCCTAAATCTGCTGAAACTTGTATGAACTGGCCGCCCTGCAATTTGTTATTGTTTTGGTGATTTGATTTAGTTGGCAGTTGAAAGCAGCGAATATTTTATTCTCCGATCGGATTTCTATAGTAATCGTTACGAAACGAAATGTGAAACTGATTAAACAAATCGTGTTTATGTGCATTGTCTGCAAAAGCAAATGATGTCATGTTGAGAATGACATTTGAACCATTTTTAATTTGCACGTCGTGCGAACCAGCGGGGTTCAAATTGACAAGTGTTCAGATTAAAAACCGTCAAACGAACGGAGGTCTACGGTATTTACCTATGCATATTTATTAAAAGTTTTATCTAGAGTACACAGTTAAAAGTTAGAATGTTGGGGCAGAAATTTCAAATTCCTTTTGAGCAGACCAATAAGGTGCAATTGTTTAAGAAATTCGTAACAAAACATAGCGTTTTAACAAGTCTACCTGTTTCCATGGTTCTCCATTGGAAATAACCCAGTGTAGATCCTATCAACATCTTCGTAACATTACCGTCCGCTCCGTTCGTTGTAAAAAACTACCGTTATAAAAATTAAAGGAAACTAATCTTGTCATACCTTCGCTTCGCACATTAAGCGACTCGTTTAGTTTGTTGAACAGAACCTTTCAAGCAAGCTTCAATTGATGCGGCTGATTGTTTCAACTGACGACGATTGAAAGTCAGGCATGGCTTGTAGATGCTAAATCGATTAACTATAACCTAGATTGGTAGATTGTATAAAATGTTACTCCTTTTCAGTTCATTTGCATTCGAAGTTGCTAGCCTTCTAGTCAGTATTTGTTGAAAAGTTCAAATAAAACTTTAAAAGGGATTTTATTTTGTTTGATTATAGTCACTTTAACAGCTTGGGTCATGCGTGACTTCTGCGGGGTTAGGATTTGAACTCGGGTCCTCGGCGTGAGAGGCATGAATGCTAACCACTACATCGGGATTGACCCCTCTTTAAATCGATCGTCACGATGAAGTGAAACCCACTTCACCGACGCTGAGAGAAGCCATCTTTCAAGCAAAGCGGCACTACTTCAGTCGAAATTGAATCTTCATTGCGTCATTGTTAAGTGATGATTTGCATTTGAAAGTAACGTTGTCAGATCTCAATTTCACCGCTTCGTGCTTTACAATAAATTACAATAAATTTTTCTTCTTATATTGAACTTTAACACTTCATAGTTTGTAATTTGATAAACTGGCGAGTTTGTAGCGGTGGCGGGACGGTGGGTTTGTGGCGGTGCGGTGGTGCGGCAGCAGTTTTGTGGCGGTATGGCGGTGGATGACGTGAAAATAAAAAGTAGATGAACAAAATATATTACGTATTTGTTTGATATTTGCTTTGCGTAACTAGAGGAAAAAGCAGGAACAAATCGTGCAAAAAATATGCGTTTTAAGCATTTTTACTTAAAGTTTAAACGTGAAAACCAAATCTATTCTTGCTTGTTAGTGTATATGAAACGTTATTATTTTCCATGCAAAAACCTGCGAATCGAACGACAAAAACGAAAGCAAAATTTTTTGCCGATTTTCGGAAATTCCATTTCAATTTCGTGCAGAAGCGTTAAATCCGCTCGAACACTCGTTTCTCGAGTTCTTTAGGCTGTAGTGCCCACAGACAATTGATTTTATAAAAAAAAAATTAAACTTATATCCTATTATTCTCAATGTAGAAAACAGTAACTTAGGTATTTCATAAAATGAATTAAAGAAGCTCCGAAGCATGAATGGTTTGTACTTGGAATCAACAAAGTTACAATAAAGTATAATCTTATTCATGGAATCATGAGTCAATATTTCGTCAATATTGTACGTGTGCAAGAAAACTGCAAACAATAAGTGGAACCATTCCATATATGGCATGTTTATGATTTTAAATGATACATGTAGCTGATTATCAAATTTTGCTTACACCTCACAACGCCGCAATTGTCGCATGCTTTTGGCACATAAAATCATCCCTAGATGTATGCATGTACAATGTGTCAAACGACACTTCCACAAGGGCAGCAGAAATCAAAGACTAAACAAATATCGTCAACAAGTGGCAATAAACCGACGGCAATTCGTGCGGTGACCTGAATACAAACAGCTCGCTAAAACGCCGATTGACCAGTTGTGTGTGCCCCCCTATGGCTGCTTCAAACATTAAAACCACACGCAGCAAAAAAAAAGGAAACCCAATGGGGGTACGTGGGGTACGCAGCATGTTAACGGCGCAGGCACGCTTCTTTACGCCGCAATATGATCGCGACATCAAATAACAATATTAGTCGTTACACTTTCGTAAACCGTGCACAGCACGGCACTCGAATTGAAGGTTTATTTTTGCGCGATTCGGCAAAATTGCCAATTGACCGAAGGTCGATTCGATTTCAAAACGATACGAAAAGGGGTCACACTTGATCGGGGCTTCACGCTGATAGCATTTTAAGTGTCCAATTTTGACTTACATTCTTGCGAAGGGCTGTAATGGCGGATTACGTCGAACTCTTGCAGCATACGATTGTCAACTAAAGGGCAACGGGACTACTCGGTGGTACTCTAAGCCTTACACGGATGCTTCAAATGATGATTCGATAGCTCCTGTGCCACACGTGCCTCCGGCACGGCTTGACGCGTATTCACGTCAAATCACCAACGCTCTCAA
Organism: Sabethes cyaneus; assembly: GCF_943734655.1. Classification (NCBI taxonomy): domain Eukaryota; kingdom Metazoa; phylum Arthropoda; class Insecta; order Diptera; family Culicidae; genus Sabethes; species Sabethes cyaneus. Next base: position 180,092,074 of record NC_071355.1, read on the forward strand.
TGAGATCTGCGATTAATTACCACTCAGTTCACGATTATACCGGGTACGATCACGATGCCTCCATGCACAGAAATTAGCAGAAATTATTTCACTTCCCACTCTTGCTCACTCTCACACTCATCCGATCTGTTGACACATTTCTTCCGATTCCTTTTCTACAGTCATATATATTTAGCCACTTGCGTAATTCGCGCTAAAACACACTATAAATATATCTGCTTATCATGAATCTTTTCACACATTAAGCAAAAGACGAGGATCACTTCTACTGCCGCGAGATGCGGTTAACCGGAAGAAAAAGCGAGAGATCCGAACAGGGTTGCTGCGAAACTGCTGTGTGTTCTGTAAACAATTTGTGGTTTAGCTTACATTCAGTGGAAGATTTCCGCCTAGAAAGTTCTAATTAAATTAAGCACGGTAATATGATTGTGCCTAATAATGTTAACTAGAGTAGCAATTTTTAATAGACTAACCTCTTGTCTTCTCTTGTCTTTGCAATGAGGTTAGACTTTTAATTTTTTTTATAACGGTATCTTTTTACAATCGTTGAAGGGAACGCTAGAGGAAAGTAATGAAAGAAACGTATTGATAGTATCTCAGAAAAGACAAGACATCCACTGATCGAAAATAGTCATATTTTTCACAATGCATATTTCAGTAATCAATTTAACTACGTATGAATCAACACTTAATTATCTCGAAAAATTTTAGTCGATTGATGTAAATGTCTTGCGTATTTGTTAAGAGCTTGCCGAGCAATAACACGATCACAGATTAGATTTTTATGTTACACTCACAATATTCTGTCAAAGCTGCTTCTACGTCAATAAATTAAGTTTATTGATTGCAATCATTATAGTATGTATAATACTTTAATAATTTTATATGGACATTTTAAATTGATTATCAACTCTTTATCTTTATCTTATTTCACGTTTAAATTAATTCGTCATAGTCAAAATGCGTGCTCAAAAAAGCTTTTGTACGTAACTGAATAGCAAAAAACCAAATCATAATACAAACAGAATCAACGCTCATGTCTGTAATTAAATTGAGCGAGCCTCCTTAAACCTTAACAGCGTAGATTGCTGCTTGCTACTGGATTGGATGCTGCAGGCAGAAGATGCGCGTACGAACGACTTCAACAAAACAAATAAATTTACTTCCATTAATCAATATAATACCAACACACCCGTGTCGAACGCACGCACAACAATCAATACACCATTCATTGAAAGTCGGAATGTTGGCTGACAAATAGGTTCGGTTGAGTGATCATGGGAAGAAGCCAAAACAGAGTAGAAAAAAAAACTTCCTTACGGTCACGGAAGATTGACTACTCTACCTACTGCTGGCTAGTGTGTACGCGTGCGCAAGTCGATAGAAGACTTCTAATCTAGTACTACAGTCTGCCCGCCCGGCAGGAATGGTATTGGTTTGATTTCTGTTTCCAAGCTAGCCATGTGGTGGAAGCACTCACAGTGGAAAACGTACAGGAGAATCCAATACTGCTGTGATTTTAAGAAGCTGAATGAATTTTATCACCATTATCGAACTGACCACGTCGTACACTGTTGTAGACAGCTGCGCCACCAGAGATAGTGCGATTGCGCAACAGTATCCGGGAGTAACTTTGAAACTAATAAAAAATATTGGATTTCCTTGACATAAAAAATTACAATTTATTAAAATTCTCCTAATTTCAAATTTGGGTTAGTTTTTGATCACGGATTGCGTTCAAAAATATTTATTTTCGGTATAAAGTCGACGTTTCGAAGGGTATCCCTGCATCTTCAGGACAGAAAGTACACAAATATTTGTTTTGTCAAGTAACGCATGACAACTAAAATCGTGGAATTTTTTTCTCAAGCTGTCAAAAAAGACAAAGATACATGAAGAAGTTCTGATTTACCGAAATTAAAGATACATTATCCATTGTTGAAAAAAATTAGTGCACATTTGAAAACGGTCCGTAATCGGCTGTGCGGCTAAGCTTCCGTTTGATATCCGAACAGGAACGTTGTACGGCCGTCATGCCAACTTTACAAATGCATCTCTTGATTCTACCAATCAACAGTTTGCAATTCGTGGCTCTCCAGTTATTTTTGTACACCAAGGAACTCAAAATCCCGAATAAATCTTCGATTGGGCGCACTGAGACAGATTTTTCGGGTCGTGGTTTTTGGGTACAAATGGAATCGAATGGGTATTTAGGAACGATTGTGATTTTTGGCATAATGCGATGATGCTCTATCCGGCCAAAACACGTATTATCCATCTGCATGATGTTTTTGTAGAAACGGTATCAAAATTTTCTTCAAACCTTCGTCTGGCACAGCTTAATTGATAGCCAAACCAGAGGGCTTGTTTTTGACGAAACTAGAAAGAGAACGATGTCCTTCTGCGTCCATAATTTTGGCTGGTCTTCCACGACCTTGCTTGCGAATACCAAGTGAGGGGTTCTTTCCCAATGCTGTCTAGCAAAAAATCAGAGGGGTTGTGTACAAGACACGACCGCATATACAAGTGACGCAGGACTACGTAAGTGGCTGGTAAATGGCTTGGTAATGCGTACCATCGGTGCCTTGTGCACTGGGTATAAAATAGACCCCACAGTGGTTCACAGCCTCTTACCTAGCAACTCCTACCCCAACCTGCTCGTGGTACCAGCCGGGATACGAGCAACCTCGGGTGGAGATCGGGTAACCAACCCCGGTGGAAACCAAGGTCGTATGCTGACAGGGGAGGAGGGCTCCTTCGAGCTACGTTGGCCCTCCGGCGATACTGTGGGGTTGGTTGCGGGCTTTGCAAGCCTGAACCACTAAAAAAACCAAAGCAATGGACTCCGTAAGTAATAATAATAACTCTAATCGGAACAATCGGCAAAGACCCAGGCGACGAAAACGGACTAACGATTGGAAATTAGGAACATGGAACTGTCGGTCTCTAAATTTCCTCGGAAGTACCCACGTGCTTTCTAAAGAAGTGAAGAGCCGCAAGTTCGACATCGTAGCGCTGCATGAGGTATGCTGGAAAGGAACGATGGTACGTACGTATAGAGATGGTCATACCATTTACCAGAGCTGCGGCAATACACACGAGCTGGGCACAGCTTTTATAGTGATGGGCGAGATGCAGAAGCGGGTGATCGGGTGGTGGCCGATCAACCCCCGAATGTGCAGATTAAGAATCAAGGGCCGATTCTTCAATATAAGCATAATTAACGTGCACAGCCCTCACCTCGGAAGTACCGATGATGACAAAGACGAATTCTACGCGCAGTTGGAGCGTGAATACGACCGCTGCCCAAGACATGATGTCAAAATTATCATCGGGGACTGTAATGCTCAGGTTGGTCAGGAGGAGGAATTCAAACCGGTGATTGGACGGTTCAGCGCCCACCCGCAAACGAACGAAAATGGCCTAAGACTTGTCGACTTCGCCGCCTCCAAGAACATGGCCATACGTAGTACCTTCTTCCAGCATAACCTCTACCATCGGTACACCTGGAGATCACCCAACCAGACAGAATCACAAATCGACCACGTTCTGATAGATGGTCGGCACTTTTCAGACATTATCGATGTCAGAACCTATCCGGGCGCTAACATTGATTCGGATCACTACCTAGTGATGGTAAGGATACGTCAAAAACTATCTGTTGTGAACAACATACGATACCGCCGCCCGCCACGGTATAATCTAGCGCGACTGAAGCAACCAGAGGTCGCCGAAAACTACGCGTTATCGCTCGAAACCGCGCTGCCGGAAGAGGGAGAGCTGGATGAAGCCCCTCTTGAAGACTGTTGGAATGCCGTGAAAACAGCCATTAACAGCGTAGCGGAGAACGTCCTAGGCAGTGTGGCACCGAATCGACGTAACGAATGGTTTGACGAGGAATGCCAGCAGATATTGGATGAGAAGAACGCAGCGCGGGTACAAATGCTGCGTAGAGCCACCCGTCAGAATTTGGAGCGATACAAACAGAAGCGGAGGCAGCAAACCCGATTCTTCAAGGAAAAGAAGCGCCACCAAGAGGAGAAGGAGTGCGAAGAACTCGAACAGCTGTACCGCTTTCACGACACACGGAAGTTCTATCAGAAACTCAACGGATCTCGCAAAGGCTTCGTGCCGCAGGCCGAAATGTGCAGAGATAAAGATGGAGGTATCTTGACTGATGACCGTGCGGTGATTAAAAGGTGGAAGCAGCACTACGATGAACACCTGAATGGCGTGCAGGCGGAAGACCATGATAGCGGAGGAAGTGACCACATTGGTGCAGCAAGCGACGAAGATGTGCCACCCCCATCGATAAGGGAAGTTAAAGAAGCCATCCAGCGGCTGAAGAACAACAAAGCAGCGGGAAAGGATGGCATTGGAGCGGAACTTATTAAAATGGGCCCGGACAAGTTGGCCGGCTGTCTGCATCAATTGATTGTCAACATTTGGGATACGGAACGACTACCGGAGGAGTGAAAAGACGGGGTTATCTGCCCTATCTACAAGAAAGGTGATAAGCTGGATTGTGAGAACTACCGAGCCATCACTATCCTGAATGCCGCCTACAAAGTGCTGTCCCAAGTCCTCTTTCATCGACTATCGCCAATAGCCAATAGATTTGTGGGAAGTTACCAGGCCGGCTTCATGGAGGGTCGGTCTACAACAGACCAAATCTTCACCCTGCGGCAGATCCTCCAGAAGTGCCGCGAATTCCGAGTCCCCACGCACCACCTGTTTATCGATTTCAAAGCCGCATATGATAGCGTAAACCGACAAGAGCTATGGAAAATTTTGGACGAAAACGGCTTTCCGGGTAAGCTTACTAGACTTATCATGGCTACGATGGATGGGATCCAGTGCTGTGTGAGAATCTCGGGTGGATTGTCGGACCCATTCGAATCTCGCAGGGGACTTCGACAAGGAGATGGTCTTTCCTGCCTGCTATTCAACATTGCGCTTGAAGGTGTTATAAGGCGAGCGGCGATCGAAATGCGGGGCACGATTTTCAATAAATCCAGTCAATTTATCTGCTTTGCTGACGACGTGGATGCTGTCGGCAGAACATTTGAGGCGGTGGAAGATCAGTACACCAGACTGAAACGCGAAGCAGAGAAGATTGGATTGCAGATAAATACGTCTAAAACGAAGTATATGCTGGCGGGCGGGACCGAGCGCGACAGGGCTCGCCTGGGCAGCACCGTGGTAATCGACGGGGATGAGTTCGAGGTAGTCGACGAGTTCGTATACCTTGGCTCGCTGGCAACAGAGGACAACAATACCAGCCGTGAGATTAAAAGACGTAGTATCAGCGGAAGTCGGGCCTACTACGGACTCCACAAACACTTGCGGTCGAACAATCTGAGCCCCCGTACAAAGTGCACACTGTACAAAACGCTAATTAGACCGGTTGTCCTCTACGGGCACGAAACGTGGACATTGCTAGAAGAGGACCTACGAGCACTCGGAGTTTTCGAACGGCGGGTGCTAAGAACCATCTTTGGCGGAGTGCAAGAGAACGGTGTATGGAGGCGAAGAATGAACCACGAGCTCGCGCGTCTCTACGGCGAACCAAGTATTCAGAAAGTGGTTAAAGCTGGACGGATACGTTGGGCAGGACATGTTGCTAGAATGCCGGACAACTATCCTGCAAAAATGGTTTTCGCATCAAATCCGGTAGGAACAAGACGAAGAGGGGCACAGCGAGCGAGGTGGCAAGACCAGGTGGAGCGAGATCTGGCGAGCACTGGGTGCCCGCGGAACTGGAGATCAGTTGCCATGGACCGAAACAGATGGAGAAATTATACTGCGCAGGCCTTGTCATAAGACGTTAGGCCAATTAAGTAAGTAAGTAAGGACTACGTAAGTCTCTTTGTAGTGATAGTGGCGTGTATTCATGCTTGTAATCATTCGATTCTTCATGTATACATGCTATATGCAACATATATACATGCTACATGCGTTGTATGTAACATGTATCAAAGTAGTAACATTGCATACGTTCAATTCTCAAAAAATTGTGCATTTGAAAACAATTTAACAAAATCAAGAACACAAACTATTGCTTTTCTGCTACCTTTCTGAAATTAAAGATTGTTTTATTATCCATGGTCTCCCACGTTGAAGGAATTTTACCAATTCAATCCTATTTTATCAACAGCACATCTTTTCACTACACTTCTAATGAAACGGCAAGCATGCGTATTCATACAGAGTCGTATTATAACCGAACACTACAGCTGTAGCACATTTTTCCAACACAGATATCAAATTTACCGAGGTTTAACCGTCTCGCGGTAAAGAATTTGCGATCTGTTGGGATAACGAACTTGTCATTTTTTCTGACACACTTCCCTAACACAGACATCAAATCGGACTGGGTTTAATCGCATTCGTAAGAAATCTGTTGGTACGATGGGGCTTTGTTACTCTCTCTGGCGTACTTCCCAAGCAAGGACATCAAAATGGTCTAGGTTGAACCGCGGTGTTAAGAAATCTTGTTGAAATGAGGAGACTTTGTCACTTGTTTTGGCTTACTTCCCAAGCACAGATATCAAATTGGTATAGGTTTAGATCATCGTAAAGAATCTTCCAACCAATCACGAAGCGAGAATTCTGGTAAAACATAGGTTCATTATTTTCAATTTTTCAATAGTTCAACATCAAGAATCCATACTTTTCTTCGTTTGAGTCAATTCTTGGAAGAATATTGTAAGAATATTGAAAATCAATCAGAAAACCGCTGAGCTATTAGCGCTCAAAACCTTTCATTTTTCGTGACGCTCGCATTTTTTGATTTTTTGGAATGACACCCTATCTCAAAACTTGCCGTAAGACGTAGTCCTACGTCAAAACAACACTCTCTCGGTTTGTTTACATTTTGCAGATTGGCCTTTTTGAAAAGTTGGTGCCGAAATGTCAAAATAAGTGCAGATTTCAAGAATATGGTTCGGATTAGTATATCGACACGCAGAATAATTCTGCACCAATGGTTATCCTGTAAGCTATCGTTACTCGTAGATGATTTACCGAAAATCCAACGCAGGAACTGACAAGTGTACCAGAATAAGAACCTTAAAGCAGTTCTCCTTTTAACATTAAATGTACTGTTGTCATTCTGTTTGTAATATTGCCTAGAAATTGAGCATAAGCATCGGAACTGTGCAAAATATCAAGAAGTGTATAACATTAACCTACAAGAAACAACGAGCATCTATAAGCATCTAAATCTGTACAGAAAATTTCTACGAAGAAAAGGTCATGAACCTTGTGCATGGACGACGAAACGTACATCAAAATGGACACAAGCACACTTCCGGGTGCGCTTTTTTTAACGCTGTACAAGAGACAAGCGTTCCTGATGACGTTCTAAACATCATAACAAAAAAGTTTGGAAAGAAGGTCTTGGTATGGCAAACAATTTGCTCGTGCGGATTGAACAGTTCTTCGTATTTCACAACAGGAATGATCAACGGCGAGAACTATAGGAAGGAATGCATTTAAAAACGTCTTCTGCCTTTCTACCAAAAGCACACAACCCCCTAATATTTAGCCCGTTATGGCCGAATTTAGCAAATGCTCACTATACTAAATGCGGCTGCTCAGAACTGAAAAACTTGATTTTATTCAAAGATGTTACCAAATTGCCCCGAACTGCGGGCCCATTGAGATACTGGGCTATAATCAAAAGGAATCTCAAGAAAGATTATAGAAAAGCTAACTTCGTTGAAATTCACAATAGAATATGGACCGCAGCAAAGCGAAAAGTTTCAGTGAATTTAAATTTTGAAACATCGTTGCACTAACCCGCCATTGTCCCATACCCTAATAACCGGATGCGAAATTGGTCGATATAGAAAAAGGGTTAAGTGTTAAAGACGTTTATACCCAGGGCTTTTTTTACAGTTCAGCTGCTACCTATAACGTGAACAAACCAGAATATCACCGGAAAAATGAAGCCAAATTTTGCTAATTCTACATTATAGATTGAACTAATCAGCGTAATGTTACTTGTTACATCTCGGCTGATCAGCACGGGCTCTATCCTGGCCGTTAAATTAACACAAATTTGGTCGAATTCACTTCATTCTGCATCCGGAATATTGAAAACGGAGCTCAAGTGGATACTGTTTACACTGATATTAAAGCCGCTTCTGATCGTGTCAACCATCGTCTGCTTTTAGCAAAGTTAAGATGCCTGGGAGCGTCTGATTCATTCGTACGCTGGCTAACATCGTTCCTCTCCAACCGCTTTTTATCAGTAAAGCTTGGAGACTTCAAGTCTCAGGAGTTCCAGATTAAGTCGGGTGTACCGCAAGGCAGTAATTTGGGACCGCTGTTATTCTCGCTTTTCTTCAATGACGTCTGCCTAGCGCTTCCAGTTGGTTGTCGAACTCTGTATGCTGACGACTTGAAAATCTTTTCCGTCGTACGGTCGAAGGAGGACTGCGCGCGGCTTCAACAGTTAGTCGATTTGTTTTTCGAATGGTGCATGTGCAACCATCTGACTATTAGCGTGGCAAAGTGTACGGTAATTACGTTTACGAGCAAAAAATCGCCTTTAGCCTACTGCTACACTATTAATAGCCCGCCAATTCAGCGTGAAACAGTGGTGAAGGACCTTGGGGTGTTGTTGGATACCGAATTGACTTTCCAGTGCCACCAGTGCTACATTGTCCGAAAGCAAACAAAAACTTGGGATTCATCATGAGAATTGGGAAGGATTTCCGTAACCCCTATTGTATGAGATCACTTTACTACTCGTTAGTTCGGTCTACTCTCGAAACAGCTGCAGTAGTTTGGAGTCCTTATACTACAACGTGGTCTACAAGGATTAAGGCTGTACAAAGAAGGTACATAAGATTAGCATTGCGATTCCTTCCATGGGCTAACCCGTTTGAGCTCCCCCCATACGAAAGTCGTTGTAGATTGTTAAGCAAGGGTACCTTGGCTAATAGAAGAAACTGCACGCGTGCTATATTTATCGCTAAATTGCTTTATGGTGAAATAGACGCACCCAACTTCTTGGCGCAAGTGGATATAAATGCAGCTGCAAGACCTCTACGATCCAGAAACTTTAGGGGAGAGACGTCTACAGTGAGACACTTTTTTTTCAAAAATTTTAAAAATTTTTTGGTGATAGTTACTAACGAGGTCTCCAATCCATTTGAAAGGTATATCCTTCTAGTTGTCTGAAAAAAAGTTTCAGCCCTTTTGGTTAAAAGATAAAATAGTTACAAACGCAAATGTGAAGGTGTCTTTTTGGCTCACTGTTCCCCAGTAGGTGGGAAGAGTGAGACAACGAGTATTGAATACTCAGACACATATAAGAATTAAACTTAAACCATATTTTTTGGTTACAACGAATAGTTTAGAGGTCGTACTGTTTATTTTGTGCACAAAGGATACATTATTGTTGTGCATTATAGAAAATTCCGATTTTTCTCACATCTACATTTATATTCATATAAAGGTCCAATCCTGGTTATCTGACCTTCAACTTACACTTCAGAACTCATTTACAATCAATTTATATGGATTGATTTACAATTCAACACAAAATTTTTTTTTTGAAAATTACCCATATCTGTTTGTCTCACTGTTCACAACAGGAATATTTTATAAGAAATAGTGAAATAGTGGTGTTAGCAAACAATTCGATGGTCTTATGTTTTATTTTTATCTCTCATTCCTATGAGATGCCATGTAGTAAATTTAATTTGGATTTGTTATGCGATTTGCCGTTAAAAATCACCTGAAAATGATCGCAATAAAATTTACTTTGACCCCCCCAAAAACGACATTTGTTGAAAAATATACTAAAAAATTAACAATTTTTTTTCAAACTGTATTATGTGATATAGATACACAAACTTTACTTTGCAGGAAAATATCATGGACCTTGTATGTTTTATGGCGAAGCTATTCCCGATGTCTCACTGTTCCTGTTGTCTCACTGTTGACGACTCTCCCCTATACGCCTGACTTTTCATCGGACGGCTTATGGTCAATATGTACCAATTAGAGCAATGTGTGCTATATTCAATAATGTGTATCATTTGTTTGATTTTTGTATTACGTGTAACTGTTTTAGAAATCGTATCTATAATTTTATTAATTTTGACTGATCGTATGCAATGTTTTAGTATTATCATGTAGACCCTGTTGTCCGATGATGTAAATGAATAAATGTAAATGTAATTGTGTTTTATCAAGTTTTAATACATTAATGAGTAATGCACATGATTGGGAAAAGTTACCTTGGAATGCACTACTTGCACAGTTTTCAAGCCGATGCACCCTGAAGAAACAGAATAAAAGGCTTCGTACCGCGTAATGCAGAAAGGGCACGGAGAAGGGTTGAGTTTTCTGAACTTGTTGTTACGTAGGGGGAAGAGGGAATCATGAGAATAATAACAAATTTGCGGCAAACAACAGGGCAGCTTGCAGGACCAGCAAAGGAAATGTTTTTTGTGGAAAACAATGAATCGGTTTAGACTGATGAAGATACAAAACTACAGTTTCTAGCTACAGGTACTAGCTGTAAACACCGCGCGTCGCCTCGCGTCTAATTGAGAGCAAATTGGAGGTACGCTACGTAACTCTATGAAGTGCAACTACGTTACTTTTGCTCGTCTTGAATGTAATCTGCTATGATTGGTTTGAGTCTTTGCTTAATGTGGGCGATTATTACCACGAAAATACATATCGCGCCCCTCGTTTTGGCGACAGACATAAGCCTCTTATATTTATGATGATTCTTTCTAATAGACAAAGTGGAACAGTAGTAGAAAGTAATTAATGAAAAGTGATGATAGTATCTGCAGGGCGTGATAGAACGTGAAGGAAAATGAGTGAAAAATTAGGGAAGTTCATTGAAGCAAGGCCTGTTAAGTTTGCATAACGTTCTTCTTTACCTAATCTGAGGAATCCACGGTACGAACCAAGCTATTATAGGAATCAATTATAACCAAATTCGAACCAAACATTTCCTCCAGGCTCTGTGGATCGCAGATATTATTAACCCTTTAAACCACAAAGGACTAGATGACAAGGAGGCATTACAACCCCCTTGTTAGGTGCGCGATGTATTTCAAACTCCACCAACACTGGCGGACTGAGTTATTTTTAGACACAAATTGTGCCTCTTCCCTCGTCTATTGTAGTCACCACCGAACGAGAAGTTAAATCTAGCTGGCTTTACTAACGGGACGACGAAACTGTAGTTGAAATTTTAACCCGTTTTCCCCCTTAGCTACGTTCATGTAAAAATATTATAATTAGTACATATTGAAAATATGAGCAGTCGCAGTTAACCACAAATGGCAAACCGTCACATTAAGTTTGATATACATAAATCGAATGGACACAAAATTACGTTATTTGTTAGAGTTAGTTCAGTACAATTTGATAATTTGCATTCGATTCCAAAATAATAAATCAGTCGACATCTGAAGATCCGTTTAAACTGCGTAATAAAACATTTTCGAGCTATTTATCGCAATCATTTTTCCCTTATCTTTTTCTTCGTCTTGTATTTTTTCTGCTCCATTTTTCTTCCTACCTTCATTTTTCACTTGAATATGCTCACTTTTCAATATTACAATATTGATTTCCCACTTTTAAAATACTTTCAACCTTTGTCGCTGCACCTTGGGTACCCTAGCGACGGAAGGCACTCAAATATACCAATTTTCCGGCTGCAAGAAATCACTAAACTCACTAAAGAACAACTTAACACCACCAACCGGTATTATTGGTTTGTTTTCATTTTGACGATTCTCGTATTGGTCCGGATGAGCGCTCTATCATCACGTTTGTTTTTATTTTTTCTTCCATTCATTCACACCCATCCACCAATACTCCACCGAGTGGCTAACAAAATATACTGCTTTGCTTACATTTCTGGCTGGTTGCGCAAAAAGCAAGAAGAAATTGATCTCCCCCGACGACGACCGACGACGGCTTTGTGGCACTGGGACACACACTAAGTGCCGCGAGTACCGACCAACCCAATACACTGGTGCACGTGCGTCGCGATGTCGTTTGCGCACTTAATAGCACCACTACAGCGCACCGCAACGGCACCTTCCACTGGCACTCACTGCTGTCCGATCTCCTCTTTTCTGCTCCTGCAAATGTGAAGGGATTTTCCGTTCTAAGCGGACATTGGTTGATTCACTTTTAGGCCACAAAAAACATGATCCTGCTTCTTAATTCACAATACCGACCACTTCCCGATGATGAAAACTCGATATCAATGCAAACCGACGCAAAAAGTCACCCGAAAACGGTGCATTCCGACGTTGACAATTTTTTTTCCACTTGCGACACACTACCGAATTTGATTACCGCACGAATTCTTTTGTTACTTTCGTTTCGGTACAAGAAGACAATTCCGATTGACACACTCACACGTCCGAAAAAGACCTTGAAATTGCAGGTCGTGAAAACACGGTATGAGGCAACTTTTCCAATCTTCCGGAAGTTTTCCTCCGCGACAGGACAGAACGCTACAGCCAGCGAAGCTCCAGATCACAGACTACGGTGTGTGCAACTCTTTTCGACTTGCTTCGGTTGTCACATTGCTGGTGTTTGCGCGATGTGCTGTGTGGGTATGCGCTGTCGAGTATGTGAGTGGTGTGAGCTTGGTGCAGTTCCGTACACACAGAAGCATACCTACTGCTACTCTGAATGAACTACGCCGAGTGATCTTTACCGATTCATGGTATAACAACGTATAATAGATGATGTGTTGCCTGCCGGAGAAATGCATTCGTTCGTAGGTTGGTTGCGATTGCTGATCAGATCACCGCACCGGTTGCGGTGCGGTTCCGCAAGAAATCCGTCGGTGCTTTGTTCGGTAAAAGTTCAAATCCTACCGAGTGCTGCTGCATCTAAAGCGCATATACACATGTAGCTATGTACGTGGTCTTCATGGAACAGTGAATCGCATCATTCATACCTTGCTTGGTAGGCATCTCGACGAGTCTGCGTAGACCGTATACACCGTAATGACTTCCCCATTTGGAGTGACACAACGAGCGAGGGCGTATATTTACATTGGCAGAGTTGCTCTTCGAGTACAACTGCTGCTGGTACAGTTAAAATGTCGTACAGGTGCTATTTCGGACCAGGAAAGTTATATATAAGTACATACCGACCGAAATGTTGAGGTTTATCTAAAAGGTTAGTCACCTCATGAATTGAAGTCAAGATATGTCGGCTTTTTGTGTCTGAAATGCATGTCCAATGCTACCAGTGGTGGACATGGCTAACCGAAAATTTAACGTCGCTAACCGCTAATCCGCAAACCGTTAATCCGCTAACCGAAATACTTAGCTCGCTAATCGCTAAACACCAATCGAAAAATTCAGCTTACCGAAATTTTCGCTAATCGCTAATCGCTAGATCTAAATTACCCAAATATTATCACATTTTTGATTAAACATATACTATGTAGCACAAATAACTGCCGACAATTGCTAATTTTTGGGCATAACATATGCATAAAAATGAACTGATTTTAGTTATTATTCATGAGGTTACTCAGCCAACTGGTGATGATTCCACGCCAAGAGAAGCGGCCTTATTGTGTACAGAAATAATTTGAAAGCGTTATCCATTGATTTGCAGCAGCTGTGACAAAAACAGTCAAGCAATTACACTCGATGCTTTGTTAGTACTGCTAGCTGCAGCCCGGAGTGAAGGAGTTGGACATTGTGAGGCACTTCGTGTCCGTCGGATATTGCCAAGCCGGCACATATAATATCCTCTTCCCTGCTGGAGAAAGATTAAGTGCAGCAGAAGCTGAAAAGGGCCATATCTGAGTAGCAGACAAACACGCCTGAAGGTGTTAGTAAAAATTTTCCGGCGAAGGATTACGAGACTTACTTAATGTTGGACGGCAACGACTGGTAAAGCATTGAGTACCCCGAGCAGACGCCAAAGGCAAAATAATTTCAAACTGTGTTATGGAAATTGAATAACTCATATCAATTTGGTATTGTTTTGGCTGACATAGTTGGTAAAATAACAAAAAATAATATTGAAAAATTTTGCTCCTTTAAGGCCTTATTCAAATAACAATTTGAATAACAAAGCAACAACATGACTGTATTCAGAGTTTGGAATAACATATTTTAGTATTATTAAGGTATTGAATAACAAATGCAGTAGCATATGACATATAAAAAAATCATTTTATAAAATATTTATAATTTAAAATCTCTTTATTCAATAAATTAAAATGTCATTTTAAGGTCATAACATGGTATGATAACAAAATCAGTTATTAAACTCATCTTACAACCACTGTTTTAAATATCTACTCAATAGCAAAATGTGTTATCAATGTATCTCCATATCAATTCAATAACAAAATATAGCATTATAACACAGTTTGATATTGTTTTTATATTATTTTGCTCTTCGCTTCTGCTCGGGATGTCTCCCACACCAAGTTCCCAAAGAAGCCCTTCTGTATCTGACGATCAGCGAGCAGGGAATGATAACCGGATAATCGGCATGGACCCAGGCAAAAGAAAAAGGACAACGATTATTGGAAACTTGGTACTTGGAATGTCAGGACTCTACTTAAACCGGCACGCGCTGGTATCCTGGCAAGAGAGCTGAAGAAGTTGAAGGTCGAGGTTGCAGCCATCCAAGCAGTGCGGTAGCCGAAGACGGGAGAACGTGAATTCAGCGTTGTAGATCCTATTGCGGGAACGACATTCAAGTATCACATCTACTACAGTGGCGGCGATAAAGCAGAGCATGGAGTCGGCTTCGTATTAGATGGAAAACAAATGAAGCGTGTCATTAGGTGGAGGCCCATCAATGACCGTCTATGCGTGTTGATAATTAAGGCCAAATTCTTTAACTACAATCTGATAAATGTGTACGCACCGCACCGACGAACGGCAAACCCGATGACGTAAAAGAGGCGTACTATGATATTCTCGATAGGACATATGGAGAGTGCCCAAGACATGACATAAAGATAATCATCGGGGATAAAAATGCACAGTTCGGACGTGAAGAGTTCTTTCATCCCGTTATTGGTAGAGAAAGCCTCCATCCTACCACAAACGACAATGGCCTAAGGTTAATCATCTTCGCTGCAGCCAGAGGAATGGTTATCTGTAGTACCCATTTTGCATGATGGAACATTTGGAAGCGCACCTGGAAACACCCTAATGGAGAGGCCTGTTCTCAGATCGACCATGTTCTGGTTGATGGCCGGCACTTTTCTGATGTCGCAGACGTGCGATCCTTCCGGGGACCAAACGTTGACTCGGACCACTATCTCGTAGTAAGCAAGATCCGCGCCCGGTTGTCCAACGTATTCAAATCGAAGCCAACGAAGAAGATACGATTGAACATTCGTCGGTTATCAGCGGAGGGAGTTGCTGCAGAGTACTCTCGCAAGACTGATGAGCGGATTGGTGAACATCTCGGACCCTACTAGCACAGTTGTTATAATCTAGTTGTGGTCACCGATTAATGACTAATTTCAGTCATAAATAGGTTGCAGCAACCAGAAATGACAAAAGTGTGTTACTAGGGGAGAGAATCTGAACGAACAGTGGAGACACATCCACGACGCGATCAGTACTACAGTACGGGAATTTTTGGGTACTACTGCTGCAGCCACTTCTAGTGAGTGGTTTGACGCAGAGTGCCAGCGAGTATTTTGGCTGCAACTGTGACACGCCAACACAGAGAGAGATACCGAGATGCTAGAGCTGCCGACAAGAGACTTCACCGTCGTAAGAAACGTCAGCACTGGGATCGCGTTCTTGCGGAGGTGGAGAATTGCTTCGAGAGGCACGATACGAGAAGCTTCTTTAATACGATCAACGGAATCAGGAACCGCACCATGCCAACTCCTGTTATATGCAACGACAAGGACGGGAACCTGATTACCGAAAGATCGGAGGTGGCTAGGTATTGGAAACAATATTTCGATGCATTGTTGAATGGTGAACAAGACGGAACGGTCAACAGGAACAGAATAACAATTGAGGTTGATAAACAAGCTGTGCATCTATTAACTTTGGACGAGGTTAGGAAAGCAGCGAGAGAGCTGAAAAATGACAAAGTAGCTGGATAGGACGGTACCCCCGCCGAATTTATGAAAGTCGGGAGCGAACGGCTGTATTGTGCAATCCATTAGGTTATACTAAAGGTATGGACTAAGGAGGAATTACCTGCGGACTGGTTGGAAGGTCTCATGTGCTCAATTTACAAAAAGGGCCATTGACTCGAATGCAGCAAATATCGAGGTATTACTCTCCTCAATTCTGCATACATAATTCTCTCCCGCATCCTGTTTCTCAGACTGAGACCGTTGCAGGAAACCTTTGTTGGCGAATACCAGTGCGTTATTTGAGAGGGACGCTCCACGACGGACCAAATGTTCACCTTGCGACATATCCTCGATAAATTCCGGGAATTCAACTTGCAGACTCATCATTTGTTTATAGCTTCAAGGCGGTGTACGATTAAGTTAAACGAAATGAGTTGTGGCAGATTATGCTTGAACATGGTTTTCCAACAAAACTGATACGTGCTACGCTTGATGGTTCAAAATCAAGCGTCAGGATAGCGGGTGAGACATCGGACTCGTTTGTGACGTTAGATGGTTTAAAGCAAGGTGACGGACTATCGAACTTGCTGTTCAACATTGCATTGGAAGGTTCTATTCGAAGGGCCGGCGTGCAGAGAAGCGGAACCGGTATCATCACGAAATCTCATATGCTCCTGGGGTTCGCGGACGACATCGATATCATCGGTGTTAACCGTAGAGCAGTGGAAGAAGCGTACACGCATCTTAAGGAGGAAGCTGCGAGGATAGGGCTTATCATAAATTCTACCAAAACAAAGTATATGGTGGCTGGTAGAGAGCGTGGTAGCCCTTCGGGTGTTGGAACTGCGGTGGTGATAGATGGAGATACTTTTGAAGTGGTCGACGAATTTGTTTACCTTGGTACGTTAGTGACATGTGACAACGATGTGAGCCATAACGTGAAAAGGCAGATAGCGGCTGCCAACAATGCCTTCTACGGATTACGTAGCCAGCTGAGGTCCCGTAGCCTACAACTCCGTACAAAACTTGCGCTCTATAAGGCGCTAATTCTCCCGGTGGTACTCTACGGCCACGAAGCGTGGACGTTGAAAGAGTGCGACCGACGAGCTCTTGGCGTTTTCGAGCGTAAGATCCTGCGATCAATTCTTGGCGGCATATTAGACGAAGGAGTGTGGCGCAGGCGCATGAATCATTAAATATACCAAGTGTACAAAGATAATATTCGCATCTTTGTATTCATTTTAGTCATATCAGATACGTATTTCGCCTATGACGTGCTGGCTTCATTAGTTCGAAAACAGACACTGATGAAGCCTGCAAGTCGTAGGCAAAATACGTATCCGTCGTGAATAAAATTAATAGTGAAATTAAATCAATTTAATCGGGAAAAAAAATTTTTCTTTAATTTAACGAGACAAGAAAGAAAAAGGAAAATACCGGCACTCAAGCACGGATAAATAAGCATTTCGTTCAATCAAAAGCGGTACTGCCAAATGAATGAAGTGCGGAATACGAAAAACACCGGCACAATATCACAACAGATTAAAAATACTGGTCGTAGTCATAATGTCCATACAGAAAAAACGTTTAATTAGTCATATTAATAATTTTTACCAGTGAATGCTAAATAGTTTTACAAAAAAACCGCTTCCCAAGTTGCCTTCCTCCCTTCCTGGGCTTACCATTACCCATCCAACATAAACCAAAACAGTACACGAGCGACTATAATATCGCATCAGAAGCTGTCAGATGATTCAACGATAATCGACCCAGACCCAAATACATACGTGCTAATTACAAGCTGTTCGGTACACGATGTCGTTAACACACTGTTTTTACGTTATCTATACGAATTTAGCGAGATCACTTGTGGTCCTTTAATTTGTTCATTCACTTTCGTGTAGGTTGCAAACTATTGTTATTTCAAGATTACAAGTGGACCAAAACAAACAAAAAACAACAACAAAGCGGTAGCAAATTTCACGTTAGTCATGGTGAGTAACCAAAAATGTAGCAAATACGATTATGTAAACGTAGGGGGAAATACACTTTTTGCCCTTTTGAAGTCACTTGGAAGTTATTACACATGGCACAGACCATGTGGTACGAGACCAGTTTGTTGGATGAGATTCATTATGAAAGAACATTTCACAAAAAATATTTTCTAGCTAAAAATAGTGGATCATTGCAACTAGGATCATCATTATTTTTTGATATTTTTATTCTGTAACTTCAATAAGCCATAACTAACTCGAAAATTGATATTCTATTTATTGTTTAGAAAGTGTCCTACGCAGGCGCCCATTGCATCCGTTTCGTTCGTCAGCAGTTCAATTGCCATTGCCATATCGTCGCTTATATTGAGCTTCAATTGAACCACTAATAAATGCGTGAAGCAAAGTACTTATATTGGTGTGGTGTTTGCTTTATTTCGCATAACTAAGCAAGTGACTACACGCGTTTACTGCTGTCAAGTCAATTAGCAAGTGTCGTGTTCCTGTTCATGTCATACAATTATCGCTACACAAATACCGAATTCTCCAACTGCGAAAGAGTTGAGAACCACAACAATACAAGTAAACGATATGATTTGATTTATTTTGCAAAAAAGCTATCAAATGAAATGAACTTTGTGCGTCGTGTTTGGTGGTAACTTTTGATGAGTAATAAAACTGACTATCTTGTGTTAGGTTCACTAGTACTCAAACGGGGTAATGTTGCGAGACGCAAGTAACCCTTCTTTGATTGTAAATCAATAAGATGGAAAATATACACACAAAAATTCAAGCAATTTAGAATGAGAGAAAACATAACGAATTACAATTCTTGTTCCAAGCGTCACCACAACAAAAAGTCTGAACGGAGCACTGTAATATGGATTTTATTCATTATGTTAAAAATTTAAGGAGATTAATATGAATACTGTCCACACAAGCAGAAATTAAAACAGACTTAAACAAATTTGCTCTTTACCAAAAGGATGTCCACGGTAAACTTGCAACACACAAAATTAATTCGAAAATTCGAGTTTTTATCCGATTGTCATCCAATTTTCAGGGCATTAAGTGAAATAATTAAGCTTAATTTTATCGTCTTTATTTTATTTTATTTTATTTTGCCGCCAGGCACAACAGGCACGGTTTTTCGATATTGTATTCTGTTGGGGCATTCTGAACCTTGAACGTACGTAGCCCAGCTCGAGATTTGCTCAAATTCAGTTTTTTGCCATCTCGAACGAAAAAGTTTGGTTTCTGGTCGAAGGCCCCAATTACACGGGGCTGATCCTTAACAGAATACGGACGACTGTTTGTCCGCATCTTGACTTACGATCAAAAGTCAGACGTTCTTCGAACAGTTTTAAGACACGAGAAATCGTAGAATTCTGGATTTTACCGATGGTACAATATGATAGATTCTTATTTTCGATGTACTTGTACAGTTTTTTTAGCGAACAAGCTGTTCTTTCGACGCCATTTTCAGATCTTTGCGAAAAGATTCACACAGTGTAAACAATGCACTTTGAACTTTCTACAGGGTTTCGAGTACACTTTAAAAATGTGCTTAAAAAATGAAAAATACAAGATATTCTTTTCTGAGTCAATTTTTATTGAAGCAGTGTTTATTGAGAACCTTTACGACATATTTGGTGGAAACACTCCCCCTCCCCCTTTGTGCTTTATGACGAGCTTGAGATGTTTCTTAAAAGAATCACACGCGGCATGCACCTGGTCCATGGGCATCTCGTCCCAGATCTTGGAAATAAGCTTCTTAAATTGATCCATAGTGCTCACTTTATGTTCGCTCTGCTTGGCCAGCATGTACGACCATACATAAAAGATTAAGATCCGGGGATCTGGTAGGCCACAAAGTCTTATCAAGAAAATCAGTCAAATTCTCCCGACACCACGCTTGGACGATGTTCGCCGTGTGGGCCGGTGCGCCGTCCTGTTGAAAGACCTAATGATCTTTCCCGTAGAGGTCACGCAGTTCGGGGGCTACAACCTTCTTCAGAACCTCGGTCTTATAGCACGCGGCGTTGATTTTTCTCGTTTTTCTCGATAAACACTGGTGGAAGCTTCCCTCGCTTGGATACGGCCCCCAAACCATCACCGACGCGGCGCTCTGGAACTGCGGGATGCTCATGTGGGACGGCGGGATGCTGGCCAACGTCGGCGTCCACAGCCGATCATTTTGGACATTGTGCGGCGGTTTCAAGATGAAGAGTTTCTCATCAGAAAACACGAATTCCTGACCAGCGTGCCGCGAAAGTAACAGTCTTGCTCTGTCCAGCCTCTTCTTCGTTGTAGCATCCGTTACACCGTGAATCTTGCGTTTCTTGTACGGCTTGCATCCCAGGTCCTTCGCCATGATGGTGTGGGCAGTCCCGATCGACACATCCAAGTCAACAGCGGTCTTCCGGATCGAGCGGTTCATTTTTCGACGAACCCGCTCCCTGACTGCTAGAGTCCTCGCCGAACGCGGCCGCCCGCATCTAGCACGGTCCTTGGCCGAGCCCGTCTCCCGGTTCCGACGGATGGTGTTATAGATGAAATTCCGCTTCACCCCGTGGGATTTCAACCGCCGAAATATGTCGCCGGGTCGCTCACCTCTCGAAAACAACTTTACTACGACGTTGCGGTACTCCTTCATCGCGCGCGGTAAACAAATAACGAATGACATCAAGTTGGCACCTTGCGCGGCGGTTAGCCTATATATAAGGCTAAAGCTGACACCAATACCAATACACAGAATGCACATGATGCGCACTTACACAACGATGAAAAGTTGTATTCGAACTTATTGAACACCCTGTACATGCCAAGTTTCAATTAAATTTACCGGTTCACGGATCAACGGTTTAAAATTTAGAGCAAGTAGAGTGTGTCGCAAATTTTCGGTGATCACTTTTTAGGGCTGCTATGAAGATACGATGAACTATGTTTTCCAAAGGCACTGCAGCAGTTACAAGCGTTAGAGAACGGTTAAATAAAAATCCAGCGTCAGACGCAAAAGTAAAGGAGAAGGTTAAAGAATATGGAGCGAAGGGATTTGCCCACATTATTACGCCGGAGCTGCGTTCTACGGATCTCAGTAAAGTCTGATACTGACCCTTGAGAGAAACCGAATAAGTTGCAGTGTTCCATCAGTTCCGGATGCGGGATGACGGTATATAGACCCAGAGGTTCATATTTCGACTAAGCCCAGAGACAGAACCCCGGAAGTACGTTATGAACGTAGCAACCTCGAGGCGTCGTGTTCGCCACGTCTGGCATAATGTAGGTATAAAATACAAGAGCGCATTGGAGTTTGCTGGAGCCATACCGGGAGCGAGAAAGCCCTAATGCAAAACTACTATGTGGATGATCTTCTAGATAGCGTAGACACTGAGGAGGAGGCCGTCCAGTTGGCTAACGAAGTGAAGCACATACATCTTCAAGTAGGATCCGAGATTCGCAAACCTCTGTTCCAATTTAATCGATGTCTTGGCAGGAATCCCCAGAATCGGAGCGCGTGCTAGGATTGATCTGGAGACCAGACCAGAGGAATGCTTCGACATAAACAATATGAAGGAAAAGATAAAGACACCGATTGACAGTGGAGTTACACCTAGTAAACGGCAAGTTCTACGAATGGTAATATCCTTGTTTGACTTATTTGGGCTGATAGCGCATTTCATTGTTTATGGGAAACCGGAATGGAGTGGGATGAGCTCCCAGCTAGCGCCAAATTGTACATCAATAACCGAAAATTAGCGTAAATAACTCTTAACAAATTCGGAATCCGAACTAAAGCTTAATAAAGTCCGCCCAAGTTGATTTTCAGTCGCATATAATGATAATAGCCTACATACATACGATATTCAGCACACAATCGTATAGCAGTATGGAGCAGGACAGACTGAATCGTATATTGTCGTATATAATAAGGCCATTGCAAATAATTTTAAAAGTTTTTGTCACCCCCCCATTGGCTTGAAAAATCGGGGGACAAAAAATAATTTGTTGGATATGAGTTAATTTTGTGCATAAAATCAATTGTCTGTAGGTTCTACAGCCTGAAAAACTCGAAAAATGAGTGTACGAGTTGAGTTAATGCTTCTAGCACGAAACAGAAATGGAAATTCGAACAACGGAATTTCCGAAAATCGGCCGAAAAATTTTTCTTTCGTTTTTGTCTTTTTTCGTAGATTTTTGCATAGAAAATAACAACGTGTATGTTACAAGCAAGAATAGATTTAGTTTTCACGTTTAAACTTAAACTAAAATTGCCTTAAATCAATTTTTTTTGCTCGATTAAAAAAATCTCTTTTTTTTTCGCCTCCCCCCACCCCTCCCTTGAGTGGCCCAACACCGGAAGGACAAAAACTTTATAAAATATTTGTAATGGCCTAATCTATATATATATATATATATATATAAAAGTGAGCGTGAGTATGTTTGTATGTTCCACCATAACTCCGGAACGCCATTCGATCTCCACCAAACTTGGCACACATGTTCCTTGATATAAGAGAATCAGCACTGGGGAGTTGACAAAATAGGAGGGGGTTCATAACAGGGGGGGGGGGAGCCCTTAACTCCGAAACGCCTCGACCGTTCTTCATCAAGCTTGGCACACATGTTCCTTGACATAAGAGAATCAGCACTGAAGAGGTTGACAACAGGGAGACCGAAACACATTCCATGGAAGAAACACATAGCATGTAATACTAAACTAATAAATAAATAAAAAGTTGTGTTTAGAAATGTACAATAACAAAACTATTCATTTCCTATGGGTGGGGTGGCCATTGTTAAAAGCGGAAGGTGCAAATAGGAAAAATGGCTTTGTTTTTCTTTCTTTACAGGGTTTTATAGGGATTTCCGTAAAGAAAACAGATGTGCAGGTGGCCGGGTAGACACAAGAGGGGAGCTGACATATGAGGAGGAACGTCCAAAAGAGGAACAAGCGATGTATTTTTGCATTATAAGCATTTCGGTTACAATAATCGATGTACAAGTGGCTGTGAGACAAAGGCTCCCCGAGTAAGATCGGGCACTCAGCTAGTTACTTATATCGGTGAAATGCGTATGTTTAGTCCTCATCACGTATATCGCCTCCATAATACCACGGATATGCCAATTTTGCGCATCAAATACGATTTATTAGCATGTATATAGAGTAGGGGGCATAAGTGCGATGTTTGAAGTTGTCATCAATTTTCGTGAGATATAAAGAAGGACAACAACATAATATATTTTATAGTGATGAATATATGAATATATGGTACTACCACCTGCCTTAGCAGAACATCCGTTCATAGCAATGAGCCTATCATGTCAAAAAGAGTTGAACATATTCAACGATTGGTCATGCTTCCCAACTCTTGTATGAAGGGCCAAAAGGGAATTGGTCGATAAGCAACATTACTTACACGTACCAGGGATTTAGAGAATCTCCTTCCAAGGGCTAAGTCACCTGAGTCAAACGTTGAATAAACCGTCTTAATGAATGACTCCAGAATGACTCCAGCAGGTGGGGAGAAGAGCCCGCTCATTATCCACGATGTAACAACACATCGGGCCAAGATTAACCCTAGAAAGTTGACTGTTTCACTCTCCCTAGGCCCACCGCTTCAAACAAGAACTCTGATGGTCCCTCCCTCTTCCCTCCTTCTAGTTTATTTATGAAATGTGGTATATATGGGTAAAAATAGAACAATCTCACCAGCAGTCCTTCGAATGGAATAGACATAATATATTTTATAGTGATGCAGTAACTCAATGTCTTCACATTCAACTATAAATCATCTGCGGTAATAGTGTTTTGCAAAATAAATTCTTCTTTCTTCTGATCAAGTGCCGATTCGCACTTTTACCCCACTAGCGGGGCAAAAGTGCGAAGCTCAAATTCATGAAATTAGCACAACAGTAGCTAACAAAACCATATTATCTCGAATCTGCGTTATGTTTCGGTAAGGAATATTCTAAATTTGCACCTTTCCAATTTTGCCATGATGTATTGCACCCTCCGTTAGATCGAAACTTTTCCAAACGTTTGTTTTTTTGTTTCATCAGCGGAAAAACATTGTTTTCCTTCGGCCGACATTCGCACACAGTTTTCTGCAGATCTTCCTTTTCTAGTATCTGTAATACAGTGCCTAAAGCTGTATATAATGAGCTATACATTTGTGCCTTGTCCACGAGTCGAACTTTTGCCCCGTCCGTGAATCGCACTTTTACTCCGCTAAGCGCTTGACGGGGTTAGATTAAATTACGGAAAAGCGAAATATATTTTGTAAATTCTTTTCACCGTATTTTCAAAACAGATAGGGTAGATGCTCCATTAGTCGCGCAGTTAAGCACAATGTAACTTCTTTTTTCTTGTTTATTGAGGTATATGCTTCAATTTTTTTTTCCATGTGTGGACTCATTACTGCGACCAGTATAGTTGATCTATTGTAATATCGCCCGGGTGTTTGCTGTATGACCTGCACTACATTTCTTTTTGCTATAATCGCTATTGAGTGAGCGATATGCTTATTAAATTTTATGCGTGCTTGCGTGTGTTGGGGTTTACCCTTCCTTCAAAGCTTGATCTACTTTACCCACTTATTCCTCGCTGCCAGCACTATCCCATATTATAGCCGTCCCTGGCGAGGACTCATTCGTACCTCTGACCAGTACACTTAACTATAGAAGGGACATTTGCACTGTCAAGAGGCTTCAGAGGGTAAATATAGAATTCAGCACGAAGGAATGGTAAATGGAGGGGCCTGAGAATAAACCCATGCTAAAGTCACTTGACATCGAATGGCTTGATTCTACTAAGATTCGAACCCACGACCACTCGCTTGTCAAAGCAGACTCGGTAACCTTGCGGCTACGGAGCCCCCCATATGCTTCAATTAATGCTTGTGGGATATAAATTTATCAAGCATAAAGTATTTGTCACAAGGCAAGACAATTGCTTTCATTGTACGAGAAGCTTTATAAAGAAAAAAAAAAAAATGAATTTTCCGATTAAATTACATTGTACCAATAGTTGCGCTAATTTTCCCTTGATTAAGTTTGGTGTTCCTTTAATTGTGTTATTCCGTATACATTGTTAGGTTGCTAGGTGAAAAAAACATCGTAGCGCAACTATAGAAATAAGCACCTATAGTTGTGCGTCCAACTGCGCCAATAGTTGTGTTAGATTTTAGAAAATCGGCATTTTAGCATATAATGCTTTAATTTTAAATCATGTAGTCTAACTACCAATACACCTAAGAACTCACATGGTTGAAGGCATGAGAATCTAGGAATTGTTTGTTTGACTTTTCTTTCACTCAACTTTCGTATTCTGCTAAGACGCTCAAAAACAAACTTTTGTTATATTATATACTGTTTATGTGCTTCCACAACAGCGCAATGTTGCTTTATATTAAACCAGATTAATTTTGCTTCTTTTGTTATTTGCTTATTGCTAGGAAGTTTCATTTTGTTTACAGTTTTATATGAGAAATTCGGAATTGTTTGTTTCAAAACGCTATATCTCAAGAACGGGACGGAACACCTCGTCGTTTTGAGTGATTCTTATGTAAAAAAGTTTGACTAACACGATGGTGTTGAAACTTTTGAGGTCAAATTGTACTCATTGAGAGAAAAATACAAATTTAATTTTCAGATCGAAAATAAAAGTATTTGGCAGCACTGCAGCAAAAAAACTAATATTTTTTTCGAATTCCTCAGATGATTTCCCATGAAAATGTAGAAAAGAGTTTTTTACTAAATTGAATACCTACGAATATATAAGCAAAAGAAAATAAGCGGATTTGACGAAAATTATGCTTTTTCTAATAAAAGGGGGGGGGGTTTCCCAAAAATCGAGGGAAAGTCCAATCGGCACCAAACTTTGCTTCTTGACCCAAAACGAACAATCTGGTCGAGTTTGGCGAAAATCCGAGAAGGTCGATTACAGGTGACTCGGACACTTGACGTGGAATGACCCATATAGAAGTGATCGTGAGTTTGTTTGTTTGTTCCACCATAACTCCAGAACACCTTGACTGATCTCCACCAAACTTGGCACACATATTTCTTGATATAAGGGAATCAGCACTGGGGGTTGATAAAAACGAGGGGGTGTTTGTAGCAGGGGGGGAGGCGAGGCTATAACTCGGAAATGCCTGGACGGTTCTTCATCAAACTTGACAAGAATGGCCTTGACATAAGGGAATCAGAATTGAAGGGGTTGACAAAAGGGGGGGGGGGGTATAACAATGGGGGAGACCCCAACTCCGAAACGCCTGGATGGTTCGTCATCAAACTTGGCACACTTAAGGGAATCAGCACTGGGAGGTTGCCAAAAGTGGGGGCCCTAACAAGGGGCTAAGTAAAAGGGTATGCGTTTCTCTTGCATGTATACCAATTTCAGTTGTGCAAATAACTTTGACAAAAGAGGGGGTTCCACCGAAAAGGAATATATTGTAAAAAAGACCTTTGTTTAGTTTCCATTATAGTGATTTTCATAGAGCTTCATAATTAGCTACGTGACAGAAGAGGGAGCTGACTGGGAAAGAATCGACGAGTAAGAAGACGAAGAACGTGAGTATGAAGCAGCGCAGCCCAGGGCAGGGGGGTTGACAAAAGAGGGAGAAGGTCTCTTACAAGGGGAAAGAAAGGTTCAAATAGGTAAAGTTAATTTTAATTTTTATCTATTTGATATAAGTCTTCCGCCAAGGCAGTACAGACATATCTTACCTTAATTTTAAAAGTTCATTCTTAAACCTAGTTTTACAAATGTTAAAATCAAACTGTTCAACTCATCTCCATTCACTATACGGTTTGGTCCCTAAGTTTCAACAAAAAATTTTAAGATTTGGCCCTTCTTCCAACCAAGTCATGTGGGAGTAATTTGTGGAAACCAATTGGTGTATCAAAATTCAATCTTTCCAATGAAGCTTGCATTTTTCTCTGGTAAAAAAGTTAAACGTTCAGTTAAATTATCTTCTAAAGTAGAAACAAGAACAAAAAATACCCGTTTAACTGTTCAGTTAACCGGTATTTTGGTGCTTGCCAAAAAAACCACAGCGAGGTAGAACTACAAATTGGTGCTCGCGTGATTTTGGTCACACGCATTAAATAAGCGTAAAAATAAGAAGAAAAAAGCCCAAGGATAATTTCGCGGTGGGAACCGCAACATTGCACACAAAATCAATCTAACATTGTAAGTTAATCTCTGCTGAAGGCTCGTTCTAAGGTCCGGATGCTGGGGGTCGATCCGATGAAGACTCGGCGCAAGAGAAGGATGCCTTCTTAATTTGGACCTCCAAATAAATAAAGTTTGAACAGTTCACTTCATTGAACAACCGACAACACCAATCCAATGGATAATTCTGGCCATACTGAGTTCGATGAGCCGGAGTCCAGAGGAGAACTCGATTTCGGAGAATACGACGAGGTACATTAACGTTGACTTCTTCCAATAGATTGCTACAGTCGATTATTCCCATCAACTGGTCAAAGATGATTAGTCTCTGCGAAGTTCGTCTTCTTTCAGCAAGTGTGCTTAGATTTATCAGTCGACAACGATTTTCGTAGGCAGGAAGACGCAAAGGATCCTGCCATGGTAAATGACGCAAAGCAAATCGAATGAAAGAGCGTTGAATACTTTCAATTTTATTGATATGTCCTATTTGGTACGGTGCCCACACTGGTGCTGCGTATTCCAATATACTACGAACTAATGAACAGTATAACGTTTTTAGAGCATAGACGTCCCTGAAATCTGAAGCATTCCGTCGTACGAAGCCAAGTACAGCATAAGCTTTTGATGTCACTATACTGATATGGTCGTCAAATTTCAACTTGATGTCAAGTGTAACAGATCTTTGATAGAGCTGCAACGTTTCATTTCAGTTCCGTTCATTTGATATGTGAAATGTTGAGGGTTACGGAGGCGGGAAAAAGTGATTACCCTGCATTTAGATATATTTACCTCCATGCTGTTTGTAACACACCAGTGCAAAAGGTTATTCGCATCTCGCTGTAGAGCATCGTGATCAAGAGAACTTGTGATGGTACGAAAAATTTTGAGATCGTCGGCGTATAGTAATTTTTCGGAATCAAGGCTATCACAGATATCATTAACGAAAAGTACGAAAATTAATGGCCTTAGAATGCTGCCTTGAGGTACTCCAGAAGGTATATCGAAAGAATACGATTCAGTTCCGTTGAGGTTCACAAAGGCAGTATGGGTCAAATGGGAAAGGGGGTGCATTTCTTTTGAAATTGGAACGATAGCAGTTGTACAAGTTGCTATATTTCTGAAAGGGGGGATAGGGTGGCCATTAACAAAGGGAAGGTTCAAAAACGTTTTTTTGTCGATTTATAGGGATTACCGGGAAGAAGTCAGATTTACAAGTGGCGGGGGGACAATATTGTCGTATCTCGACGGTGCAATACCTTCAGTAAAACACATTTCCATTCAATTATTAATAATCTAAATTTACTTTAAAACAATATTTAACTCGCGCTCCTCAAACCTATTCAAACGACTGCTCTCCTGATGTTACTTTCTTTTTCTCTCTGTCGTCTCTCTTCGTGCTCTCATTCCCTACAAACATGAGGGAAACTGACAAAAAGAGTAGACACATTACAATTACAATAACAGATGTACAAATGACTGAGAGGCAAAGGGGCCCCGAGTAAGATCGGGTAATCAGCTAGTTCATAAAATGAATATTCAGTTGTACTTACCCTCTGTATAAAATGAAGATCCTCTACAATGGATCTGAAACAAAAATACATTTTGTTAGTAAGTTTTGAAATCCATAATAAATGAGTTGCCTATGTTAATTTAAGGTATACTGTTAAGTATAGTTTGAAATAAAAATTTTAACACCAAAACTTGTAATAAACTAATAATAAACAAAGACATTGAAAATTATTGAAAAACTCAAAAAAAAAGTTTCTTCCAGAAAATAAACTTAATGCCGGAACAGCAAAGTGGTCACACCGATTTGGTGGAGATAACACAGTACAAACGATAACGTGGTGAAAGCTCTTCCCGCGGTTTACAACGGTGGGATAGAGATGTCGACAGTGGCACCGATCCAGAGAGCTTTCACCAAACTGGTGCAAGCTCGTTCGTTTTTGTATCCCACATTTTTGACTTCCTATTCCGCGTCGAACGCGTGCTCGCCAACCGACCTGGTTGTACGCTGCTACGACGATGCGCGAGACCGCGTAAATATTTGTCTACGACGACGGGCGGTCTTATTTGTAGCACCATGACCGTCATCGCCATCGTCATCACCACGCGTTAAGCCATGCGGTGTACAATTCTCTTGAAGTCAGCTGACTAACTAGGAAGGAAGAACAAACTAGTTTTAATGAATTAGCTGGTCTGGAGTTTGTCGGAACCCTATATTTTTAATTGGAAAATGTGTTTGAAATGAAAAATAAATTAAACATACCTCTGACAAGTGAGTTAAAGCGAAAGAATATGAACTTAAACGGAAACTATATCCGACCTGGTTTCGCCAAGCAAATATAATGCGGCGAAAAATCTGCATTGCAAATGATTTAGTTCAAACTGGAGAATTGATACTTTCTCCATACGATGCTCCTCACAGCTGAGCCGGCCCGTGCCTTATTGCAATGGCAAATATTTACATTGCACATATTTATGTACTCACCAGCTGTGTCAGTCTCAGCGGGTTATTGCATACCACACAGTTTGCCGACACGCCACCTAGCCACCAACAGCCCCGGCTAGGCTAATCGAATGCGTGCGTGCTTGCCGGCCGCCCCACTCGGGAGGATGGCGGGAGGGCAACATTAAGTAATTGAATTGATTCTAACAGTCGTCGGGCGGGCGGTCGGTCGGTGGTAGGTAGGTACCCACAGAGCGATAAGGAAGAACGAAACGTAATTAAAGAACTTCGCAGATACCGCCAAAGTAGGTACCGTCGATTCGGGCGAAATTGATCAGTCGGGTGAAATTGATCAGCTTGGACTAACGAATAAAAAACTCTTTATTCTACGTTTATACTGATTCATAAAGCTGAATATGCACCCATCCATATAAAGATTGAGTTACAGGTCAAAGTCACTTGGCTTTCAGCGAGATTGATCTTGTAAATGGCTTGATTTTTTAAAATTTACTATTTTGATCGAATCGCAATTTTCAACATGCCCGATAAAACTCCTTGCTGTTAACACAAATTTCGTTGCAGAAGGAAATTTTGATAAAACTAATTCGATTCTCTAATTATCTGGCTGTGCTTTGATAATTTCCATGAATAAAATTATGCGACAGATATTGTTTGATTTGACCTTTTACGAAATAAAACGATTGATAACATCATGAACTGAGGCAACATAGATTTCTAGATCGCTATGGGTGCGAAATGGAGCTGCCACCTGCGAAAGTTTATTCTTTCTGTAAAGCAGAATGGAGATTTATAAAAGGGTGCAAAAGACAGACAATACTTCGCACAAATTTTACAAACGCTCCATATGGCAGTTGCATGAGAGTGCAAGAGATCGGTTTGTGCTTACATAGCGAAATGCAACTACACATTCAAAGAGACAGTCAAGCTCCCGTATATGAGGAGAATTAAATTATTTGTTTCACTAGATTGGTGAAGATTGTATACGAAAATCGTACATTTACACATATATACAGCAATGTTTAAACAAAAACAAACGATTACGATGCTAAAATTGGCTTAATATCTTTTCTATCGTTCATATTTATTTAGCAGATGCATCAACCATGCTAATGTAGAGCTGACTGTTTGATTTTTGTGCTAGTTGCTGTACGCGACATTGTTGCCTACATACAGGCAATATCTCGATTACGCCAGATTTTATACTGCACGTTAAGTTATTGCTGTCAGAGCGTATGGTTTAATAGCAATATCGTCTTGATTTCTACGTGATCAATTTCACCCGTTATTTGTAAATTTTCAATTTCACGATTACATTAAGTTTTATCTAAAATAAAACTATTTATATAAGATATAGATGATACTGTCGTGTAGCCAGCACTACAGTACTTATTTTAAAATTGAATCATCTTCCTAAATATGTTTCTATTCAAAGATATTTAAAAAATACTCGAAAAAGTGATCAATTTCACCCGAATTCACGGTACGCTGCTGGTGCTGGTTGTGAAAGCAATCGACCGTCTCACGGGCCAGTTAATCAATCGAATGCTTTGGGTTGGGTCAGGGATGGCCTAATGACTGATGGTGCACGGTCATGCCCAGTTGGGAAATCGAATATTGGAGCAGTATGATATTTCATGGCCGTTTACTAGAATACCATCATCGGAAGCCTAATGTTTTCTTAATTGTACTATCGCTTTGCATTAGGAATAACCATAATTATATGACAATCGATTTATAGGTATATCCAGAGAGTGTGAGTAATGACATAAACAGTGTCCCTGTTTTATTTACATTGATATTAATTGAGATACATTAGGAAAACGACGG
Source organism: Sabethes cyaneus (assembly GCF_943734655.1). Taxonomy (NCBI): domain Eukaryota; kingdom Metazoa; phylum Arthropoda; class Insecta; order Diptera; family Culicidae; genus Sabethes; species Sabethes cyaneus. The sequence goes on from NC_071355.1 coordinate 180,123,630, forward strand.
ACCGTATTCGTTTAATTTTGTATTGTAGAAGGAAGTCATAGACTGGATACCACAAAAGCAGTACCATGAAGAGTACCCAACAAACATTTTTTTTGAATAGTAGCTTGTTCAACCATTGTCCAGCTAATTACTGAGTAACAATTGTTTAACAAGCTGTTATTCAACAAAAATGTTTGTTGGGTATGACGTAAAATGGAAAGAATAGTAAATTTACAACTGACGACGACTAAGTATTGTAATGCAATGATTACTTTTACTTGCCGTACTAGATATTGGCTGTTTCCTATTCATTTGAAAGAATGAATTCTGCTGGCATTACATGAATTGGCAAAGATACCAAAATTACTATGTATTTCGTGCTTTTCTTTTGACAATTTATCCTATTTCTTTAATAATCTTTTTCCACCCACTATTTTCAACTTTTACTGCAGTATTTTTCTAATATTATTTTAATTTCACAGTTCTATCAGAGTATGTTAGAGATCTAGTTTTTATGTTTCTTGACATTTTGATCGGTATTAAATGGATCGAATACTGCCTGTGGCATTTCCGCTTTTCGTGACGGCATTAATATCATATTCAGCACGCAGCCTTAGTTCAGAAGACGGTCCACAAAATTTTACTAGATATAAGTGTATCATGTTTCATAATGAAATCAAACTTGATGTTAGGGAAACGTGAAAATTGAGAAAATATCGCTTTAAACTTGACGGAAATAAATTGCGTAAATTACACGAAAATAAGACTCCCGAATAACGCCACAAACGGTTGAATATCCTAATCTATCATTTCCTAAATTTAGTGTAATAGATTGGAAAAGGCTGGGCTGCTGATGCTGGATTAATTGCAGCCATTAATGCTTACATCATGTACACATTTCTCCCCTTCGAAGTGCTTCGATGAGATGTTAATTCACAATTTTGGGATAAACAACTCTCCCATTTTGAAGCTGGAAAATGTCGTCGTCTTTAATGGTATCTATAAATATTTATTCGCTTCCTTTTCTGCAACACATTTAGCCGTTGCATTCAGCAGTGGATCATTTCACATTTTTTGTCACCCAAAACGATACTCAAGAAAGGAGAAACCATTTATCATCATTGCCAATGCAATAAAATAGATATTCGGCTGTTGATATAATGCAATTTAAATTTTGTATCGCGAAATATTGCCGACGATAAACCTAGCTTTTTATTTTGCTTAGCGAAAAAGGTCACGATTTCGCTGCGAAAATTTACGACTAGCAAATTCGCACTGTATCTATTCAATATGATTCCATACCGTTTTTAAAACAAAACTAACTTAAAACTAAAATAGCTAGACAACAATAATCATAACAACATCGACAACGACATCGACAACGACAACGACAACGACAACGACAACGACAACGACAACGACAACGACAACGACAACGACAACGACAACGACAACGACAACAACAACGACAACGACAACGACAACAACAACGACAACGACAACGACAACGACAATGACAATGACAATGACAACGATAACGACGACAACGACAACGACAACGACAACGACAACGACAACGACAACGACAACGACAACGACAACGACAACGACAATGACAACGACAACGACAACGACAACGACAACGAAACGACAACGACAACAAAAAAGAAAACAACGACGGCAAATCTAACAATTCTGCAGCATTTTATAAAAGTTTTATTACGGTATTCATCATTACTTCTGATTTTATTGTGGCATTACGCAATACCAAGATGATACGAGTCAAAACACGCTTTCAGCTAGCCATAAAACCACGATAAAACTATTATAAAAGCAAATTTATTGTGCTTGCTTATATTATCGGATATTTTATTATGGTCACTATAAACCAAACCATTCAGGAAGATCTGGCAGTAAAACTTTTCTTCTCATGGCAATATAATTTCAAGGTCATGAAAATTACTAGAGGAGCATAATAAAATTGAAATTGCTGCTTGGGATGCTACTGGCTACAGCATTGGCGTAGCTAGAGGGGGTGCCCGTGGGACTCTGCTCCAGAACTCTGCTGGCCTCCTCCAGAAATTTTTCGTCAATTGGAATTTAAAAACCGGATAAAAATTCAGGACAATTCCCACTGCGTATTTTTGTATGATGTATTTTTTTATTCACTAGGCATTGTAAAGGTGTAGTTGTCATCGTCGTTAGCAGCCGCTAATAGCCTAGAAGCCACCCCGGCTCATCCTGTTTCAAACAGCCGCCTCCACTCAACTCTATTCTGGGCCACCCATCAGAAATTTCCCAGCCGTCTTAGAAGTTGTAACTCACTTTCAACCTGGTCGCGTTGTATTGTACGTTGAGCCCCCCTGTTCCTGGTGTCGGTGCAGTTGTTGAATAGTTGTTTTCGTCGCACTGTCATCCGGCATCCTTACGACTTGTCCGGCCTACTGACCGTAGCCTACTGACTTTCGCCAGATGACAATGGGAATTTCTCCCAACAAACAGTGCCCGTACCTCGTGATTCATAGGTCCTAGCCACTCTCCGCTTTCAGTTTGTACTCTGCCAAATAGCATCCGCAGTACCTTCCGCACGCACAGGGCAAGGACGCGTATGTCCTCCGTGAGGAGTGCCTTGGCTTCAAGTCCATAAAGAAGTACGGGCGAAGTAGACCCGATTTCGCGCTTAAATGCGCCGCATTATCTCCTTAGTATTGTTGTTGTCCACGGTTACCGGCAATCCTAAATACACGAGCTCATTACCGTCCGTGGGACGCACGTGTTTGTTTCCTTTGAGCCTCTTTCTTTCATGTATTTAGTCTTCGACGCATTTATATTTTGCCCAATCCTCCTAGACTCCGCTTTCGTCGGATCACCACCTCAGGAGCGATGTTGAATAGCATGCAAGATAAGCCGTCACCTTGTCTCAAACCTTGCCGTGTCTCAAAGCGACTCGAAAGTATCCGCGAGATGCAAACGAAACACATCACTCGATCCGATGTATGTCGCTCTGATCAGTTGTGTCAGTTTATCCGGAAAACATGTTCGTGCATTTTCAACCATAGCCGGTCACGATCGACGGCATCGTATGCTGCTTTGGAATCAATAAAGATGTGATTCGAGGGCAAGTAGTACTCCCGATATTTCTGCAAGATCTGTCGGATGATAAACATTTGGTTCGTAGTGGCGCAGGCCCCCATGAGGCCCGCCTGATAATTCCCTCAAAACCCCTGTGCTATCGGTGACAGCCGGAGTAACAGGATAATTTTTTTTATAGTGCACCCCCTAGACCCTCTGCAAAGAAATTTCCTGACTATGCCAATAGGCTACAGTCAAGTGCCAAGTAACAATTTAAGCTTTATTATACTCTTCAATTGGTTTTTTCATTATTAACTGTTTTACTATCGTTTTATTGCTAGCTATACCATTGCGAAATACCGCAATACGATACGATAATACCACAATAAAACCTTTATAAAATTCAAATAAAATCAAACGGCGTTAGAATTGTTACTTAAACTGACCACTGTTTACTACTACTGGCTACTGGCTACTGGCTACTGGCTACTGGCTACTGGCTACTGGCTACTGGCTACTGGCTACTGGCTACTGGCTACTGGCTACTGGCTACTGGCTACTGGCTACTGGCTACTGGCTACTGGCTACTGGCTACTGGCTACTGGCTACTGGCTACTGGCTACTGGCTACTGGCTACTGGCTACTGGCTACTGGCTACTGGCTACTGGCTACTGGCTACTGGCTACTGGCTACTGGCTACTGGCTACTGGCTACTGGCTACTGGCTACTGGCTACTGGCTACTGGCTACTGGCTACTGGCTACTGGCTACTGGCTACTGGCTACTGGCTACTGGCTACTGGCTACTGGCTACTGGCTACTGGCTACTGGCTACTGGCTACTGGCTACTGGCTACTGGCTACTGGCTACTGGCTACTGGCTACTGGCTACTGGCTACTGGCTACTGGCTACTGGCTACTGGCTACTGGCTACTGGCTACTGGCTACTGGCTACTGGCTACTGGCTACTGGCTACTGGCTACTGGCTACTGGCTACTGGCTACTGGCTACTGGCTACTGGCTACTGGCTACTGGCTACTGGCTACTGGCTACTGGCTACTGGCTACTGGCTACTGGCTACTGGCTACTGGCTACTGGCTACTGGCTACTGGCTACTGGCTACTGGCTACTGGCTACTGGATACTGGCTACTGGCTACTGGTACCGAACCGGAACGACAAACAAAACACGATGGACAAAACCCGCGCCGGTAAGCTGTACGGAGAGCGGCTGATGAAACCGAGTGGCATCGTAGTGGACGGCTTGGCAGGCATATTGAGCAGATCCGGGAGTTTTGCGTGGTTACATCACGAATGGCGATTCCTTGGGAGGTAAGAAAAAGACGGTGCACAAATTCGCACCTTCGACGGTGGAATTTATGGAAAATCTACCAGAACAAGTACTTCCAAAACCGCCTGCACCCCATTGTCCAGTCTCACAAAGGCGAGTGCGGTTTTGGCTGGATTTGGTATTCTGCAACCATGCGCGACGGGCTTTCAGACACCTAAGAAAAGCTGGCTTTAAAGAAACAGTGAGTAAAATTATTAAAAGGAGTCGGTCCCACCTTTGCTCAAAACCTTGCGTGTGCTGTCAATTATGAAGATGAAGTTTCGCGTGAAATATTGCATATAAACGTGTAAAAGGAAGTTAGCACCTTGATTTGCACAATATTAGAACTATGGCCAGAAGTTTTATTCAGGTGAGGGAGTACTTTGAGCATAGAAAATGTTGGATTTTCCACAAAAACTTGCTAGACTGAGTTGTGTATGAAAGCTGGAAGAACGCTGGAAGCTACCCCAGCGGCGATCCTGCCAAGCTAAATCGTTGAAATGATAAGGTCCTTTTGTAGTTAATAAAACAATAACTTACTTGCTTAAATGGCTTGCCATCCTAAAACAAAGCCTGTTGAACAAAGTTTCTCCAATAATATAGCAATAAGAGATCATGTTTACTGAGTTGTCCTAAAATAGCACTATGTCATGAAACCTGGAGGCTAACCCCTCCAATGATAGCTTAGCGTGTCAGAACACATCTTTTCTAAGATGGAAACATCGATTGGCGCGATTTAGGGTCGTAAATTTGAATTTTGTGAAAAATGGGATTTATCTGGAATATTTTCAAAGCAAAAAAACAAGTTTCGAGAAAACTGGCTTTGGAATTTTCATTTGCAGAGTAATTCTCGCTGAAACGGGACCACTACTGACACGAGGTCTTCAAATATAGGAACTTTTACGCTTAATTGGTTGAAATGGTTAAAAAATAAGAATTACGCTTTGATATCTCGAAATAGAGTACCCCTCGTGCGCCAAGGGGTCTAACAGGTTCAAAAAAAGTTGAATTTTGTGCAAAATTTGAGATCTATAATATGTGATATTCCATAAATTTGTCGTGAAACAACTAATAAATATTGACCAAACTCGTGACTTTAGTCATGACCTTGAAATGCGGTCAGGTATATATTAATATTTTTTTGAAACGATGATTCTACAATTGATGAAGGGACGGTAAGGGAAAGTAATGAAGAAGGATTTTTTTCCGGGAATGAAGGGGAAGGGTGGAAAGGAAGGGGGGGTAATAGGTAGCTATGCTTAACAAGTTGTCGTTGTGACTCCTATCTTTTGTCCAATGCTGGAAGGTGCATGGGTCGAACCAAGCTGTAATCAGAGATTATAACCGGATTTGAACCCAGAACACCATATTGCCCAGAATCGCCATATTGGATTTTATCAAACAATCGCCGTTTTCACCATAAGCCTCCCAACCGATTTTCATTTTAGGAAAACCATTGGAATTTTTTCTCAGCTTTCCGATGCTGGTCTTAAAATTAAAATCGGTTGAGGTATCATGGCGAAAACGGCGATTTTTTAATAAAATCCAACATGGCGGTCAAATCCAAGATGGCCGTCGATTTTTTCTCACTTCGTTTATAAACTCTATCTCGCCTCTTTACAAAACAGTGTCGTTTGTAGTTTGTTTCATATCCAATTTGGGTAATATCACAATAATTATATGATAATTGTGAACCTTGCTACAAATAACTGGCTGTTTTATTCAGTTAATGCCATTGCACACCTAATTTTATTAATGTTTCTTGTAGCATTGGTGAAATCAAACATTTTTTGATAAAATCCAATATGGCGACCAAATCCAAGATGGCCGCCAAAATTTTTTTTTACTCCATTTGAAAGCCCTGTTCTTCTTCTTCACAAAATCAGGCTATTTGTTAGTTATTTCATAAAATTTATTTCGTAAATTTATGAAATTTCACATGTTTGCTCAAAATTCAACTTTTTTTTAACCTGTTAGGCCCCTTGGCGAACGAGGGGTCGACTATTTCGAGGTATCGAAAGCGTAATTCTTATTTTTTAACCATTTTCAACCAATTAAGCGCAAAAGTTCCAATATTTGAAGACCTCGTGTCAGTAGTGGCCCCGTTTCAGCGAAAATTACTCTGCTGTGTAATTGCTCTTGACGCGATGCGGTCGATTTTTTCCAACCCTTTTCAAACAGTTTCCGATACACAAATGATAAGTATTCGAAATAATGAATAAAATTAAGTTGATTTGTAATTACAAAACTCCTACAGTTGACTCTAAAATATTCCAAGGCCTACACATATCAAGGTTTAGGCGAGATGAGCACAACGCTTTCACAAGTTGATTTGGGATGAGCTCAAGGCCAATGCGTAAGATTGAGCCGAGAAAACCCCAAGGTTGACCCCAGGAACACTACGTTCTTCATACGACGCATAACACATGACAGAACAGAACAGCTTTCAAATGAAAACAACATTAACATTTAAAAAAAGTCGTTCAATTAACGACTACGATCGATCTATACAATATTGGAAGAGTTACCTGGAACGTGATAAAAAAAACTTTTAAATAATATTCGGAACGTGGAATATGGAAAATGGAGTAGTTCCCTCGATGGGAAAAGCGAGTTGATACCACCTCTAGCTTCCATCAAAACTTTTGCTGGAAACCTCTAATGATATGATAGTATAATAAAAAAAACTTTTTCGCTGCTAGTTGGATTAATTAGGCTTTTGTTAGAAAGGTTTGTAATGGGAAAATTATGAAAGTTTTCCGTTGTAGTTTTTTCCCTGTCCGTTGGAATTTATATGCTGTTTTTTCGATGGTCTTTGTACCATCGAAAATGTCAACTCGATCGTAAATCGGTTGTTTAATATCGGGATATTAATCTACTACTGGTGGTTGGAGAGCTTTAGTTGGCTTGGTGGTTGGTTGCAGTCTTGGCTAGAGAAATTCTGAAATTAATATTCACAACGTTCCGCTTGTTTCTAAAAAGTTGGATCCCCTGTAAATTTAGATAACTAAATATACCTTTTTCGGCATGCATAAATTAACTGCGCTATGTTTCCATTTTACTAGCTGGTCTGTAGGATGGATCTATTTCCTTATTTTTGTCTCGAAAACCATCAATCAATCTAACCAAAATCAAATGTTTAGAAGTCTATCATTCTTCCATGTTTTAGTATCTATGACAATACAAAAAGATGAAATATTGCCTTATTTTAAGAAATTATTTGTCGTGGTGCATCATGCTATTGAAAACAAAAGTCTTCCATGTTGTTTTAATCTATTCCGGGAAACACTAAATCGTTTAATTAATATCGGGTAGTCGGTTGTTTTTTTTAAATAGGAAAAAAGTTAATGTTTTTATTTCAAAGAATTATTACATTTCAATTCGCACGACTAAGTGAGTCTGCTGTACATCCAAACCAAAAGCTAAAAAGTAAGGAGAACGTTTCCATCAGACATGTGCCTTTAAATATTCACATGCAAGCACGTGAAAAATGTTCCCGTTGAATAAGGCGGCGAAGTCATTATAAAAAAGGACGTGAAGCATTATGTTTCCACTGTAATACTACTTATCTCATAGAAGGAGGAAACTCATTAAACATCACACCCGATCTGGGACCTAATGAAACAGTCCGGGATTCAATCAACGAAGAGCAAAGCAAACAGATGTCATATTTCCACTTTACGATCCTCGGAAATCGATGCAACCGGTGGGTGTTGAAGAGTGGGGGGTTCACACACTTACCCGTATCCCTTTTCACCCACCATCCGTCCGCGCACCTTCGGAGATGACCTGCTGTGATAATATTTGCATTCACTCTTCTCCTATGCGGGCGGTTGACATCGAGTAACAAAGTCAGCAGAAAGCATAAAAAGAATTGCAAGCAGTACTTTTCCACATTTTTATAAATGAAACTCTATCTCCATCCGATGTCCGGTTCATCTAGGATTCCTAGCATGTACTCAGGAACGATGGGAGGGAAATTTCAAGGATGCAGTGTTGGTGTTGTACCACTCTCGACGATGGTCTGACTGAGAGTTAATCGAGTTCGTAGCTAGGATGCGCACTCCTGTTTCTGACCCGGAACACAAATGTCCTCAGCGAAAGTCAGCCATAATCGGTACCATCACATCACACGGTGGTTTGCAATGCGAATTAAATCTACACCTAATAACTTAATGCACTTGGACGTGCATGACTCTTCGGGTCATGCGATGCATGACGCTGCTGCGCTGCTGTCGATAGTGTAACATCTCGCCGTATCATCATCGTTCGTGGGACGATAGAGCTTACATCCTCCCGTGGTCGTCCCTATTGCTGATGGCCAAAGAGACGCGAAGGTTGACGCGTGGTTGGAAAAAAGCAAAAGTGGAACAGAAGATGCGAAACCGTAACCGATTGCATCACTTGTGCTGGTAATAGTTGCGCTTACCGCCCTGGACCGCCACTCCTTTCGGATGGTGATTACGTTATGGAATGGATTTCAGCAATGGCATGTCAGAGGCGGTTCGGTTACTAAATGTCGTGTGCATGTAAGCTTTGGTGGGGGTTTCAGGCGCTGTTCGTTTCGAGCGGGTTCAGTGAACGAAGAATTTTCTTTGGGTGCTATCCGGTGAAGCCGGAAAAACGATGTTCTATTTCGTGGAAACTTGTTAAAATGTTTCTTCTCGTTTGCCAATAACTAATTTTTTAATGTCTTGCTTTTAGTTTTCGTTTCTGAATTATGGCTGAACATCTAGCGACCGTTTTTAGTCGTCTGTGTTTGGCCATTATTCAGAAACGAAATATAACGCTCGCGGCATCTTTACCACTAAAAGTTTAGCAATTGGCGAACAAGAAAAAAAATGTTTGAGAACTTTTGTTGAGGGAAAACATAGCTGGAGTTTTCTATTCTGGCGGAAATTTCTTCAAGTATACATAGAGATATCAGCTTTTGAAATTTAAGCGATGTTCTGGGACGATTTGGTGCCAAATCGGTGATTATTTATCGATTAAAAATCAGTTTAGGTCTGATAAGAAAATTGTACGCTGAGACCGAAGACTGCCATTGTTTCGATGTAATAACTTCAATGTTGTCTACGAAGTTGGTGCCTCTTATTTACCGGATCACAACCCAAGAGCGATGCTAAGCAGCATACAGGACAGTACAGTTTATTGCTGTAATTCTCAAGATCGCTCTTTTAGAGTAGCTTTGATCAGCCGTGTCATATAAATATTTTTTTGAAACGATGAATCTACAATTGATGAAGGAACGGTAAGGGAAAGTAATGAAGAATGCCTCTCCTCAACTCGGCATACTAATTTCTGTTCCGCGTCTTGTTCCACAGACTGAGACCGTTGCTGAAATCCTTGGTTATTTTCGGGAGGAACGTCACACAACGGACCAAATATTCGCCTTGTTCCTCGAAAAATTCCGAGAGCTGAACGTGCAGGCCCAATGCCTGTTTATAGATTTCAAGGTAGTGTACGATTCAGTAAAACGAAGAGAGCTATGCTGGATTAATATTTAATATGATTTCCAATGGTGCCATCCGCGATGGTTCCATGTCAAACGTCAGCAGATAGTGAGTGAGTTGTCGGACTCGTCGTGACTCAGCGGAATCGGACGTTAGATGATTTGAAGCAGAGTGACGGACAGTGGAAGAAGGAAGCTGCTAGAATTATCATAACCTCTACTAAAGCGCAGTACAGGATGGCTAGCAGAAATGTTATCCAAATAGATTGAAAATTCTAACCAGAAGCAAATTCAGGTATTTTAAATTAAATCCTCCCAAAAGAAAAATTTTCCTAGAAGTGCGAGATCATTTATTATCAATATTTTACAAACTGATTTGAATTAAAATGAAATAGGTATAATCTGTATCGCCGATAACACAAGATCGTAATAGAAAGTTCACATTAAATCGTATGCATGTCAATTTTACATTGCAATTGTATAATGATCAGAGTATGTCAAAACAAAGTGAACAATAGGTTGTTTTGCTGTCGTGCGTATCCTCATATACAACTCATGACTGTGAATTATAAAGCAGTATAAATGATTGCAATATTAAGTTATATCTTAATCATATATCCAGGAGAATTAAGTTGCGTGTTCTTGCGAGTTTCGTACTTCTCAGTTGCAATATAGATGCACAAACCAAATTGTTTACTAGGACATCTTTTTTGTGAAATTTGAGCCTTTCCTTTGTGAGCGAAGATGTCGTACCTACGTGCAGAAGACGTAATACGTGGTAGTAATAACGCATCCAGCACGGTGAGGCCAAACTGATTGCACATCGACTCGACGTTGAATTGCAGTTTATAGTTGTCCGTCAAAGTGAACAAATGGAATGTTTATTTCTCCAACAATTGGCCGAGACTCTGACGTACTGATACTCTTCAATCAGATTTATTTCCTTTTGCATTTCAGTACACAAAACGTCGTTATTGCATCTCATCAGTGCACGGTTTTGCAACCGTCGAGTAGCCAGCAACGAATGGAAAATCTGTGTGTGCATCGCTGAAAAACAGACTGCAATGCGACTTGAAGCCCGAGCTAGCTAGGAAGTGATTGCAAACAATTTCGATGAGATGTTTTTGCTCCAGTATTATATGTAAAGTCTTTCCTATGGAAAGAAAGAAATAATGAAAGAAGCAACAAGATCAAATGGCGCTCGTTCCCGGAACACAATAATAATGACCGAACGAGCTGGTTTTGCAAATTTTATTGGCGGAACTGTTCCAGTTTTGCACTACCGTCGTCGTTCATTCTCCCAGCCTGATGAATGGAGATCCCAGATGGTGGAAAGGATGGGACGGCAAGTTGCACGCGTTTACCCGAACGTTGCGATTATTTCAATAGGTCCATACCCGGGTGGGTTTTAAACTCTTTGTTCACCAAACGGAGAAAGATGGCGGCGCTGCGCTGGTGGTTGGGAGGATTATCTAATGTACGAATAGCGTTCCAACTGACCATAATAATATCTCTTGCAGAGAGAACAGTAAGCGGCCGACTGATGGACGGTGGTCTAGTAAACAACTCGACTTAAACGGTGTCGACCGTGGCGGCGACGGCGGCGGGCGGCACCAGCAAAATGCATTATTACAAGTGCCTTACACAGCGAAGCTCAAGCCTAGGTCCCGGACAGTAATTCAATCTATACTATAAGGCGTGCTGTTACTTATTGCAGCAATTAGGCTGCAACGTAGTGCAATAACTAGATAATTTAATTCCTGCTGCAGTTGGAAGGAAAACAATGCCTTATAAATTTTCTTCCTCGTCGAAAATGTTTAAAAGTCATTTAATTTTTTTTCAGATCGTCCCTAATATTGATTAAATGGATGTAAATATAGATTTACTCCTAATAATTTTCAAGTTGGAAACGTTTCGATTGTTTATAAATTATAATTAATTACTAGAATTAGGAGCATAACAGTTTTTATTGTTCGATCTAAGTTGAGAACCATTTTGACACTGCTACACCTAATGTCTCCTCACTTATTTTACTATTTGGGTATTTTCCCTAAATGCAGAAAATTGCGACAAAAATTTAGCAAATTATTTTTATTGCACTTATTAAGTAGTAAGGAAAACCACTCTAATTTTCATCATTTCTTAGGTGGATTTAAAGAATAGTCCAAAAGTTCTGCTGCTGATTTAACTCAAACACACTTACCTTCCGATCCGTGCCCTTTGAATTCACTAAAAAGCGATTATCAGCATTTTATAAGCATTTTATTGAAATTACGCAACTGACTTTATATCTTAAATTCGTCGTACCGTTTTGAAATCCGTCCATCAAAATTTTTCATCGTCCGAACTAAAACTCACAATAAGTCTGCGAAGCTAATGCGCATGTATTTGTGTAGGACAGCATGACAAATGTTATTCTGCAAAATTTCTGCAGGTCATGCAAGTTTTCCCGGCTGCAGAATAACGACAATGCGTTGCGTGGGTTATTTTCATTTTATGAATGATGGAAATTGAAACCATTAGTCAACGTTTTCTTCTTCGTCGCACGAAAAAACGTAGGAATTCTTTAATGAAAAAAGCATTCAAATAGATCTCAGCTCACTTTGATTGATCGCGTATGATAGTCAACAAACTAAAATATTAGGGAATAACTAATTTTGCCTTATGTGTCATAAAAATCGCTGATATTTTTAATAAGTTGTGTTGGATAGGACGGGAATAGGCAATTACGACGAAGCAGCAACATACCCTACTTGCAGTTGCACTTTTGGCTCTATCTCTACTTATTTTCATTCGATTTTTATGCAATTAGTCTTAAAAGAACCATATTAGATTGGCCTTTGATGAAAAAATAAGTTGATAAAATATGGTTCCATTTTCCTGGAGATATTCCAGATCGCAGTGGGATTTTTTTTGAGGTTATAAATAGCATGTGAAATAAAACTCGAAATCTGCTTAACAGAGTGCGCAAAAGTTCTCCATTATTTAATTTGTGGTCAATAGGAATGAATGTTACACTATCCTGTAGAGTGTAAGTTCATGTCCCACACTCCGGAACATCCGGTATTGGTTCTACCGGAACTGAGAATTGGCCGATTTGAATTCTCTTCAGTAATATAGCAAATGGGGTATCAAATCGAAGGATTTTTCAACGCAAGTTCTTGCGTGGACTTTTGAATGTATTTTAACCCGATCTGTACATTCCGGAATATCCATTATCGGTTCTACGGGAATTCGAATTTGGCCATTTTGAAGTTTCTTTGGAAATATGGTAAATGGGGTAGCAAATCAAAGGATTTTTCAACGCGATTTCTTGGGTGGATTTTTGGATGTATTTTGACCCGATCTGGACATTCCGGAATATCCGTTGTCGGTTCTACCGGAACTCAAAATTGGCCATTTTGAAGTTTCTTTGGAAATATGGCAAATGGGGTATCAAATCAAAGAATTTTTCAACGCAAGTCCTTGCGTGGACTTTTGGATGTATTTTGACCCGATCTGGACATTCCGGAATATCCGTTGTCGGTTCTACCGGAACTCTAAATTGGCCATTTTGAGTTTTCATCAGAAATATGGCAAATGGGGTATCAAATCAAAGGATTTTTCAACGCGATTTCTTGGGTTGATTTTTGGATGTATTTTGACCCGATCTGGACATTCCGGAATGTCCGTTGTCGGTGCTACCGGAACTCAAAATTGGCCAGTTTGATTTTTCTTTGGAAATATATTAAATCGCGGAATTTTCAACACGCCTTCTTGGGTGTGATTTGATACCCCATTTTCCACACTTCCGAATAAAAATTGAAATTATGCACCAATTTTGAATTCCAGTAGAACCGACAACGGATATTCCGGAATATCCAGATCGGCCCAAAATGCATCCAAAAGTCCACCCCAGAGCTCGCGTTGAAAAATCCTTTGATTTGATACCCCATTTGCCATATTACTGAAGAGAATTCAAAACGGCCAATTTTCAGTTCCGGTAGAACCAATAACGGATGCACAGTGGGGCGACTCCATACAAACGCTGGCCAAGCAAAAAAATCTCTTTAAATCAAGGATAATATGTGGTTCTTAAGTAATTTTGGGGTGCTGAGCCCAAATTTCAGGTTTATTTTGCATTAGAACGTATATTTTTTGTGTTAGGGAGAATTTTCAACTATTTTTCAAGTATTTTTTAAGTATAATGACGTATAAGAAATGAGGGTCATTTGGAAAACTATTGCAGATGAATTTTTGTAGGATAAAACATTATATAAAACTATTCAAAGCAAGTATGAGCTTTAATAATCAACACAAAATCAATATAAGTTAATATTAATCAAAAATCAAAACTTTTCCCCTTATTAGTTTTCTTAATCTTCTTTATCTCCATCTTCTTCTTCTTCTTCTTTTTCTTCTTCTTCTTCTTCTTCTTCTTCTTCTTCTTCTTCTCCTTCTGCAGAATCACTAGTTTCACGTTTCGTCTTTAATAGTAATATAGCGTTCTCAGAAAGATTTTTCTAAATGCATTTTTCCGTTTCGAAGAAGCTATAAGCTTTATCCGGAGAAATAAGAAGACGAATAATTCTATCACGATTTGTTTTTTCACACTTATTTTTGCTTGTAAAATATTGTCTTATAAGGCATAATCTTATTTTCGTGAGGGTCAATACCGGTGCAGTGGCTAGCATTCACGCCTCTCACACCGACGACCCTGGTTCAATTCCCAACCCCGCAGAAGTCACGAATGACCCGAGTTGTTAAAGTGACTATAATTAAACAAAGAAACTTATTTTTTTGCTTCTTCTGTCATTCGTCCTATCAGCAATATAGTTGTCTAGATTCATTTAGGACCGCGAATTCAAATTCTTTGCATTGCAGTGGACGTGTTATATGAGGACTATAATACCCTGACGTAAAGGTTTTTGTTATACAAACAATAAGTTTCGAATTTTTCTGAAATAATGTGTTCAAGAACTTGCTGTAAGAAAATTTCTCAATCTTTTAATTAATGTCATATCAATACCCGTGATTTCAGAACTAATACCAGGATTGGCATAAGATCTTCGAGCTGAATTTCCGTCATTACCATCGCTGTATCCTCGAGATTTCCTCCAGCCTCTAAAATCTGGTCAATATGCAATATGGACCATACATTCGAAGCAGCCTATCCAACAATGTAAAGGAGATATCCCATAATTAAGATATCCACCGTTTACTTTGAGTGTTTGCATTTTGTCTATATTGTTGAATTCTGATATAGTAGCCTTACAAGCGTAACATTTGTGCTCTGCGCTACTCTGCGCTAAATGAGACTATATCCATTTGAAAGCTCATATTTTACGCTAACTTTTACCGGTAGTGTCAATAGTGGCGAACCTTGGCTTCAAAACTTTTAAGCGTGTTTTACGCGAAAATATGGCACTTTTTTAATGAAAATTAAAATTGTGGCATACTATGATAAAATTACTGCATACTCAATTAATGGGCTTTATTCAGCACTATTTTTTGAAGAACTTTTCCTTAGACGCCGTTGAAATCCGAGCTACCATTAGACCTCTAACATGTTTTGAAATATTGGGTTATTTTTCAAAAAACGCTAAAACATGCTGAGATAGCAAACTTTCAAGATTCATAGAAAATTCAAATTTTATCATATTGATCTAAAATTTTGGATTTGAACACTTCAATAGTATAGAATCACAGGAAAAATACAACGGAGAGTCGAAATGAACTTTCATTTTTTGGCTGCTGGCCAACGATTCCCCACTGTGGGATGTTACGGAGTGTGGGACATGAACTTGCGCCCTACAGGAAAGTGTAAGATTCATTATTATTGACCATAAATGAAATGGATAACTTTTGCGCGCTCTGTTAAAAAATTCTAGTTTTATTTCACCACATAGGTACTTATGACGTCAAAAAAATCCCACTGCGATCTGGAATATCTGGAAAATGGAACCATAATTTATCAACTTATTTTTTCCATTAAAGGCCAATCTAAAGTGATTCTTTTAAGACTAATTGCATAAAAATCGAATGAAAATAAGTGGAGATTTTTCATCGGCCGAACTAAAAATCACAACAATGTTTACGAAGCTAACGCGCATGTATTTGTGTAGGACGGCATGACAAAATGTTATTCTGCAAAATTTCTGCAGGTCAGGCAAGTTTTCCTGGTTGTAGAATAACGACAATGCCTTGCATGAGTTATTTTCATTTATGAATGACGGAAATTAAAACGATTAGTCGACATTTTCTTCTTCGTCATACGAAAAAACGTAGGAGATTTGGCTGGTACGACGTCTTTAATGATAAAAAGCATTTAAATAGATTTTAGCCCACTTTGATTGATCGCGTATGATAGACAACAAACTAAAATATAAAGGAATAACTAGTTTTGCATTGTGTGTCATAAAAATGCTGATATTTTTAATAATTTTTGTTGGATAGGACGGTAATAGGGAATTACGACGAAGCAGCAACATACCCTTTCTTGTTTAAGAGTGAGTACTGAAGAAAGGTTTAATTTTTTTTGAGTTTCAAGCAATTCACTCAACACAAGTGTTAGGACTAAATTTGCATTATTTATTTGCTCAATAGGAAATTAACATGGTGAGTGATATTTATGAGAATGTGGTGTTCGAATTGCATTTATTTGTGCATGTCTTATAATTATTTTATCATTTTAGATTAATAAAACAACGAGAGCGAAAAGTAGAACAGGAAATATATGTGAATCTTAACTTAATTACTAAGTTTTGGACTCGAGACCCTTGACTTTGAATAGTAAAACACCGGCAGCGGAAAGATGATGAGATTCTCATCTATGACGAGACAACAGGGCGAGATGTAATAAGGAAAAAAATACATCACTTAACGCTCGTGTGGCGACGTGACGACATATTTGCGCTAGATACATATTTTCCGAAACATCGGAGTAAAATGCAAATCATCACTATCATGTTAGAAGTAACGCCAGCATGTGTGTTAATGATCTGTTGGAAGCGTGTTTCACACACGATTTGTTGACAAGCAGTCGAACTTTAGACCTGCAATCAGGGATGCCACGTGAAACTATTTAATTGATTTCTTTTAAAAAAAATCTGGTTCTTTTTACAATTAGTCAAGACATTACTATAAAATTATGTACAGATTATTTCATAACTCTTTAATGAGGATGAGACAGAAATAGTACCTAATAAGTGCCCTACATTTTGAGAAAGAAAGAAAAATTTGTACCATCAACAAAATTGTCAAAACAAACCAACGAAATTGCATTGCATTGAAAATATTTTTAATTTATTACAAATATTTCAAATACCAGTTAGTAACAGAATAATCTGCGCAGGTCGCAACCCTGATTATAATTAGCCTATCGCACATTTCACAATGTTGATATACAAGACGATTACACTACTGGTTAAATCCGAATAACAATGTGTCCGTATGTAGATAAACAAAATGACTCACAGTGGCAGAGTCAATGCAGTGTAAGTGTAACGAGTTTATTTACATCTATATGATGATTTGATTGCGTTACCAAGAGCTTTTTAACGCTATTTCGGATGAATAATTATCAAGAATTTGAAATTAATTCGCAGTGGATAAGTTATGGGAAGTTATGTCTTTGTTAAGAACGATTATTTGTTTATTCGTGACATTTTCTGATGATTTCTAATACTACAAAATCCTCTAGTAAGGGATAACTCTTCTGTTTGGTGGGAAACCGACACAGTATTCATTGGCTAGCATTTACATTCGCAAATGTAAATGGACTAATAAGTAATCCACTATCCACGGCACAAGTGTTTGGTAACAGAGTTCCAAAACTATTATTACAAATTTAATTAATATTGTGAGTTTTTAAGAAAGTTATTCACCGCGGAACTTAAAAATGAAATGCTCTTTCAGGGCTGCCGGATCGATTTTGATGTTATTAGAAGAAATTACACAGAAATCATAGAGTTTTAGTTGCTTTTGGCAACACAGGTATGTGAACAACATATTTGTTTACAACATTCTGGCAGCAGTTCTAGTGCGGTGCTTCCTTTAGACCGTGTTTAATTTTGGGCGAAGCTCCCAATAACATCTGACGATATAAAGCTTGCTTCAGATAATATTGGAACAAAAACAATTGCGTGTATTTCATTATTGAACTCAAGATCTTTTCTTACACAAATGTAGCATTTTCTTCATATTTTTAAGACAAAATACGGATAAAATTATTCGTCACGGAATTGCGAAGGAATTCTCGAACTTTTCCTGTAATAAGGCTCATTGGGCGGCGCACACTTTCTTCGTCTATCGTTTGGTTATCTTATTCCACCAGGCCTTCACCTGATTGATGTCTTTGACAACTTTTCCCTTTGCCTTGAGTCTTCTCTTCATGATTGCCCATTATTTTTCAATAGGGCGGAACTGGGGGTAATTGGGTGGGTTAAGGTCTTTCGGAACAAACTGGACCCCTTTCTCTGCATACCATTCTTGAACGATTTTGCTGTAATGACCGCTTGCCAAATCTGGCCAAAACATCACGGGATGGTGGTGGGATCGAATGAACGGGAAAATTCGTTTTTGGAGACACTCCTTTTGGTACAGTTTCGACGTCATTGTCCTATTCGTAACGAAAACTTTCGTTTTTAAGCCACGGCTGCAAGTACCCTGTCATATCATAAATTTTCGTGTAAATTTGTCGGCAAAAGCAAATTTAAATTTGCTTGGAACATCCCCCGAGCCGTTACTAAGCGGAATTTTTGACCTAAGGTCAGCCTTGACATAGGTTTCATCGTCCATCAGAAGACACCCGTCGAACTTGGTTAGTACCCGTTCGTATAGCTTTCAAGCACGGATTTTGGCCACACTATTCTGTTTTATGACTCGGTTTGGCTGTTTGCTAGCTCGATACGAATTGATTCCTACCTAGATTTGAAGAGAAATAGCTACTGCCAAAAAGCTAGTGATGACGATGACGTCTTCAGCATCATAAAAAGAGACAAACAGGAACCACCTCTAACAACCATAGATTATATCCACAATGAGAAAGCTATATGCTTTCCTGCTGCAGTAAATTAACAAAGAAGAAAGTAAAGTAAATGGTATTTGGAAAAAGTTGGACACACGTGATTGTTTGAAACTATTGTAACTAGGCTAGATCGGTAGTCAAACAATTTAAGCGCCAACAGTTCGATCCAGGTTGTGACAAAAAGGCGAAAAGAATGACACGTTCTGGGCTACATGTGTACAAAGTTCGGAGGGTAGTAATCCGAAATGACAAACAAAACACGGTGACCAAAACTCGCACAAAACAACAATGTTTTGTTGTTTGAAAATGAACTTTAATTGAAGAAAGTGTGGTTAGTAATGTCTTCGTTAGACTCTAGCACCATCCAATATTTGTGGAGAGGGGGATAAGGTAATGGTGCTTCACCTGCTCTGAAAAATTTAATATAGAACAAAGTAATTTCTCAAAATGTAACCCTGACGACCGGAGTTATCATTCGAATAGCTAGTATTTTTGCGATAAGTAAATGAATCCCGTAAAAGTAATCCAGTCAGTTATAAATCAAATTTAAGTCCAATTTCATGACAAACCACAATTCCAGTTTTGAGTTTTAAGCGATTTTTTAGCTTTCATTTCCTTTATATCCATCAAAAAGTGAAGCCACGGCAAAAAGGGCATTAGACCAAAGTAAAATACCGGGATCTAGTTAGCGAAAATTAAGTTTTTTTTGACGTAGGACTACATCTTACGGTAAGGTTTAGGATAGAGTGTCATTCGAAAAAATGAAAGATTTTGAACGCTGATAGCTCTGCCAATCAATGTTGCTATTCATCGATAAAAGTACAGATTCGGTAACACTCTCAAAGGTGATTCCATAACGTCAAATTCTCTGGCATTTCTTTTCAGGCTGAGAATTATTTTATGAGAGTGAGAGAAAAGCGAATTACCACTCATTCTTTTTCATGCATGAATTGATCGCTAGTGATGCCAATCAAACACGAATAGCTCGCATTTTGAATCATCGCGATGAGTAGTAATGATTTATCAATTTTAAAAAATAAGCAAAAGCGCTATCGGATATTGAATTATACCCAGTGATGTTAAAAACTCGAAATCTCAAAACTCATCAAAAATCAAAATCAACTGTGAATCATGTCAACTCACGCGTGAGTTTTTCTGTTTTTAAAGCAAGAAGCACAAAACTCACACATATTTCTTCCCGCTTGATCATATTCTGCTTTGCTTCAACTGGTACCCGGAGCTATACACAGAAATTCTTTGTTGAACAGCATAGGCATTCTCTCGTGCGTTACGTAACTGTGACTGAGCGTAAGAGAATAAATCTCTAAATAAATCGTAAAGTCCAATTAAAACACACATTTAAACTACATGTTTATCTAATTCTTATTAGGCTTTTTACTTTCTAGTTAAAAAAATGTCGATTCCCGCGATGGAAAATGTAAATTCTGCCAATTTGTTTGCCATCTTCATTCATGAATGTGTGCTAGCTTTTTTCGTGTGCTAGCTGATGTTTTCTCTGGCGGTTAATTCTCTTTCGCTCTCTGATTCGTTGTATGAAATGCCAGCTGTGGAGCAAGTAAGCAAAATGCTCACAGCTGAATTTGGTTCACATCGCATAGCAACAGAAACGTCGCATATAATAGCGAGAGAAGTTCATATGTGAGTTCGGCGCTTCTGATCAAAGTTGAAATTTCTTGTGCTTGAAATCTCATTGAGATTTTTGCTGCTATGAATTTTTCAACACTGATTATACCGTCAAAAAAACTAGTACCTAATACTTATGTTGCTTTTTATTTTGACTATTAGCACCTGAGATACTTGGAATATACATTTTTGCGACATTCAAATCATCAACGTTCTTCTACACCCAGAAGACTTATAATCTCATAAAATTATTTTAACACGTTATTCATAATTTTTCAACATTCAAGTTGAGTGCAGCATAAATGTTTTTTTCGTGACAATGACAAGCATCAGCAACGTTTGCAAATGTTTACAAGATACAAGCGATTTTTCAGACATGTTGGCAGGATCAAATTTTGAACAGTGGCCGATGATATTTTTATTATCAGCCTTCATCGTTAGCCACACAAGAAGAAGATATATTATTATTCATAGCTTCAAACCTTCGAGGCGCCAATCAATAATAATAATAATATTGCACCAGGTTTGCATTTCACTGATACTAAATCTTGAAACCATTTTGTTTGTCCGTGTGCCGCTTGAAGTTACTGGTTGTGTACGGCGTCGCAAGTATATGTTGACGTTTGACAACCCAGATAACAAAAGATCGTAATAGAAAGTTCACATTAAATCGTATGTATGTCAATTTTACATTGGAATGGTATAATGATAAGAGTATAGGTACTATTACACTAGCATATAAATATGGTCGATGGTGCCATATGAAATATGGCTCATATATCAATATGACACGCAAGGTATGGCAAGAGCTATTACACTAAGCCATATAAATTTGGCCAATTTCTATGACAGGCAACCTTGTCAGTTTATATGTTTTCATATATATGGCAAGGTAAAATATGGCAATTACACCAGTATGACCAACAAAGACGTATGAAACAATGACCAGTATGAATTTTGTTGACATATATGGTAAACCTATTACACCGGGACATATATATTTGAGGCGTGATTCACTTTTTGTCCAAAAAAACGCTATAATTTGGGTAACAGAAATTTTAAAGTTAATAAAAAAAGTTTTGTTACCTATATTCGTATTTTATTTAAAAGTAAAGTGGCAACAGGAGTTTTTCGATTATTTAGAATATATGTTTTTCGTCCAATTCGAAAATTCACCTGCATAATATGATAAAAGCAAATAGCGAAAAGCCACTGGTTCCGGGACGAATATGTTGGGGTCATAATCATTGTTGTTGTTGTTCAGGATAAAGCCGGTGTGGTTCGTCCTGTTTTGTCTTCATTATACTCTTCCTGGGTCACTCATGGCCAATTTCCCAGGCGTCTCAGAAGTCACCTCCGACTTGGTAGGGCTATTTTCCATATTGGGCCCTTCTGTGCCTACTGCCGATGCGGGTCTTGAAGAGAACGGTTTTCGGAAGGCTCACAAAACTCGTCAGCAGCATAGAACCGGAATGGTTCGTTTTGTTTTAAGCTCCATTCAACTCTTTGGCTATTCGCCCAGGCGTTTCTGAAGTTTTTATATTTTAAAAGTAAAAAATGTCGCTTTAGACCTGGACGAGCCTTCTCACACGTTAAGGGGGGGGGGGGGGGGGGGGGCTACTCTGGAATGTCGAAAAATAATGGATGTTTCGTATGTTGGAATTATAGTGAAGTGTTGGGGTAATTTGGTTATAGACTGAGGTATATTCGAACGTGTATATTATGTTTTTTGAATGCCAAAATAGGGATTATTATGCTGGAGGCAGCAGGGCGCGTGGATGATCTCTAGAAAATAGTTCTTTGCAGGCGGTACGTGCTGGGAACCAACGAAGTATCGATAAAAGGATTTCAAGGATGATTTTGAAGCTTTAAGTCAATACCTAAATTGTTACGTAGCGGTTTTTGAAAATTCGAAAAGTTACCAAAACGGCAGCAATTTTTCCAAAAGAAAGGCAATTTCAAATGGCCAATTGCGAGCTCATGAAAACTGAAAAATTGAGATATCTCAAAACGGCTACGTAACAATTTAGATAATTCATTTTTACATGCTGAAAAAAAATTTCAGCAATATCGGAGCACGAGATTCTGAGATACACGTACCGCCAGCTGAAAAAACATGGTTTCGAGAAAAACGTGTTTAAAGTTTAGTTCAGCGAAGTACTTCCCTAAAGGTGACCCCACAGTTTTCGCTGTAACTTTCCAACGAGATCAGATGATAAAAGTCCTTCTGGCATGACATTTCTGAAGGTATAAGCTTCTCGAAAATGCAAAAGAAATAATATTCGATTTTTCCGACTTTCCAGAGTAGGGTCCCCCCTTAAGTCCCTCTATTCTTGGAGCTGATGGGGTTGCTGTATAGAACCGTTTTCCTTAGTACGTGTCCGGTTCACCGTAGCTTACCGACTTTCGCCAAATGTAGGTTGCACGTTGGTAATCTTCTCAACTAGTGTCTGTTGCTCTTGGTTCTGCTCTGCTACTTTTTGCTTTGATCTTGTACTCCGCCAAAAGTTGTCTGCAAAGACGCACATGTCCTCCATGAACATTGTTAAATTTATAAAAACTATCGGTCTAATGGAGAGTTTGTAAATTGTCAGGTTCGTACGACGGCTTATGTCTGATGATCGCAGTGCCTTGCGAAGGGCAAAGTAGGCTCGATGTCCTGCTTGAATACACCACTGGATGTCCTTATTTGTGATGTTGTCCGCGGCTACTCATTTACTAGTGGTAGGGTTGTCAAGTCTGAAAATTACAAAAACCGGCTGGTCGGTCCTGCCTTCCTGCAATGTGGGGGGCCCAGCTAGCATTTTCATATGTATAAAAAAGATGAAAATCAGCATTACGTACAGATATACACGCGAATAAATCGTATTTGATGCGCAAAATTGGCATATCCGTACTATTTTGGAGGCGATATACGTAATTACGAATAATTTTGAGTGTTACGACTATATAAGTATTAATACACGATAATATCCGATTAAGCGCGAATCGCTCCGTACTACTATACGATTTTGTGCAGAAAATCGTATATGTGTCAGTTATTATCATTATATATGATAGAAAATCAACTTGTTCCCACTTTATCCACCTTTAGTTACGATTTCGAGTTTGTTAGAAGATGTTTACGATAATTTCTGTACATTAATATACGAGTTGGTGTTAGCTGGGGGGGGGGCGAAACCAGAACGAACATTGAATTGATTATTGAAGTGTAGCAGATATAGTAGGCATAGCATACCTATAGTAGAAATTTATATAAAGAGTGACATTGAGTGTAAAACCGATCATTAGCATTTGAGAAGCTCTCGAATAAACATTGTTTTAAATAGCTGTCTACAGAAGATAGCTAGTATCAGAGTGACAACTACTTGCTTCTGGCGCTAGTGGTGGACAATTTAATGTATACATATTACCGCCAGAAGCAAAGTATTGTCACTGCAAAACTGGCTATTTAACTTCAATAATCCACTGCTCAGGATTGCTAATAAATTTATCAAAAAATTTACAAATTAGACAAAAAGTACAAATCCGGCTTCATATATCGGAAAACCGGCCTATGTGCAGGATTGACCGGCCACCGGCTTTGCAAGTGAAAAACCGGTCGGACCGGCCAAAAACCGGCCACTTGGCAACCCTACCAGTGGTTCGTCGCAGTCAACGATTACCGGCTGCAAAAAAGGCATGTTCGTCTTTTTTGAATCTCTGTCATTCATGTATTTGGTCTTCGACGCATTTGTTTTATGCCTAGCCTAGTTCAACGTTCCTAGTCCCTGGTTCAACGCAACTGGCCTCCGCCTTGGCAAGGTTATTGGTTTTAACCCCTTTCCTCCCAGCGTTACGAAAACGCAACGCACTCTTATCTCAATTCTAGGGAAGGCTAGGTTTGAGATATTAGCTTGGGTCCTAAGAAACAAAGAAAGAAATCTAATCGACATGTTTTTTTCCAAAGCTCAGATTTTTGCATGCCAGGAGGGCATTGGGTTAAAAGGCCACTGCGACAATCTTATTGATCGTTTTTTTGGGGCAAGCTCCGATTGCTGTACACAGTTTACGGACTGCTCATACCCATTGATGGAGTTGAGCCGGATAGTTGTAATCCTGTGCCCCAATTCGGTACTACGCGGTTAATAAACCTAATGAACGTTGCGGGATTCAGGAGTAAAAAGGAAACTTTCGAAGAAATTTTAAAAATAACCACGCTAATAATTTTCGCGTGGGACTCTAAATAGGTGGAAACTCCGCAATATAAACAATCTTTAATTTTTTTAAGTTAACAGGAAAGCAATAATTTGTGTTTTGATTTTGTTAAATTGTCAAATGCACATAGCAATAACTCTGAAATCTATTGAGAATTGAAGATAGACAATGTTAATACTCTGATAAATGTTACATACAACGCATGTAGCATGTATATATGCTGTATGTAGCATGTATATATGAAGAATCCTATTATTAAAACGAGGTCGTATCTTGTCACAACTCCTCTTATTCCCCCCCCCCCCAGAAAACATTTCTGGCGCCAAAATGGCGAAGTTGCAAAAGGAGGCAGAACGGAAGTTGACCTAAGAATGCTTATGGAAGACTGTAGTGTCGCAGTACCCAATTTCTACGAGATCAAAAGGGATGGAAGGAGTTGTTTGTCCTATCTTCAAAAAGCGTGATCGGCTCCGACTGGTCGTACTAGCGCGAGCATTTTTATCACCCGACAGATCTAACAGAAATGTCAGGAACGCAACGTGCCCATGGATCATATCGTTATTGACATTAAAGCAGCAGATAATGTATGAACACGTGTTTACGAACAAACTGACACGACCGATCAGAACTATTGAATCGAGTGATTGTTTCGCGCGCATCTCTCGGGACACTCTCAATTTCCTTCGAGAAGCGGCTTGGGTTTAGACAATGTGACGGCTTAGCCTGCATGCTTTTCAACATCGCTAATGAGGGGGTGAAAACAGGACATCCGAACAAAAGGCACGGTTTATAGTATGGGTATAGAACTTCTAGTCTTTGCAGATGACTTTGATGTCATAGCCTGGATCTTTGCGACGGAGACGATAACCGTTGACGGCGACGAATTAGAAGTGGTAGATGTGTACGTGTATTTGGGCTCGCTGGTGACCGCGGACAACACTAGCAAGGAGAACCAGCGGCGCAAACAAGTGGAAAATCGGGCTTTTGCCCTTCGTAATACACCGCGGTACGAAGCTGACAATGTACATAGCCCTCATTAGACCGGTAGTTCTTTATGGATTTCAAGCTGCGACGCTACTCACCGGGACATTCCCTTCCTTGCCGTGTTCGACCGGAAGGCATTAGCAGAACTAGCGCACATTTCTAGGGGGGCTATAGTCCCCGGTATTTTTTTCGACCATTTTTTGGTCGGCCAGGTCCATTTTTCTAGAAGGGTAAATCTAAGCCCCTCCTCACCGCCCCTCCCCACTAGTTCCGCCAATGCCGGAAGGTGCTGCGGATAATAATATTGATAATACAAAGTGAAAGCAGAGAACTACAGGCGCTACTTGAAGACTCTCATCGTACATCTGGTTTCCAACATGTGAAAAGGCTGAACTCGAAAGCAATTTGCGGCTGCTGAAACGCCTGGAAAATTGATGATGAGTGGTCCAAGATCGACCTGAATTGAGACGAATCATTTCTTCGCATTGCATGTGTTTTAAAGCCTTTGGTATGAGAAATTTCATTTCGACCCTTTTCCATTTCTCTTCGCACGAAGTTTCTTGAAGGCTTAATTCTCAAGATATTTTTATTTGGAATATTGGCTTTTATACTTTTTATGTCATTTGGAGCGTTTCCAACTGAATATGCTGCAAAATAAACCATTTTTGCCACGATTTTTCATTCATCATAGTTTTTTGGTCAAGAGACTTCAAAAGAATGAGATTTTTTTTTTTTTCAAAAAATCGTATCTTGAAAATTACTTATATAATCAAAATGACGTCACGTCAAAATCACTGAAAAAGCAAAGTTTTCAAAATCATGATAAAATTTTGAAATGAAATCTGACTGCTCTTTTTACACACTCAAAAGCAAATTGTTGCAACCCGATGTTCAGATCCTAGAAAAATTACTAAAGTTACACAAAGAAAGTAGAACGTATCCTTCAAGAGCAACATTTATTTGAAAACACTATGTTAAAACGGGTCACAACATTTTGCACTCATTTTTGTAATCGGTTCGCTACAAATTAAACAACAACAAACAAGCCACATAAAGATTTCATTGCAAGCTTTATGTTCATAGAACAGAATTACAAGAATTTGCGAGATATTTTAACAAGTGTATTCAATAAAACGAGTCGCTATGAAGATAAACATGAAAAATACGCGCGTTGAATATGACAAACGGGTAGCATATAAAAACCAGCAATTTTTATATGGCTGCCTGGCACCATATATTCAAATGCATATGACTAGGGCTCTATTTTGATATTACACTGTGACATATATCTGGCGCCGAATAGTATGACAAATCTTGATCATATATATGGTGTCATTTGTTCATTGCCATATAAATATGGCTATTACACCGCTACATATATATGACATAAGACTGTATGACGGGCCGCCGCCATATGTATGTCGCCATATTAATTATGCCATATTTATTTGGGTATTACACCTATATGACAAATTTATATGGCAAACTAGTCATATTTGTATGCAAGTGTAATAGTACCTTCACTCATGATTGTGGAGGCAGCATGTAGTACCTACTCATAATATTTGCACAATTAATTACTATTTTCGTTTAATATTTTGACAGTTTCATTACTGCTCATATCAGAGCAGATATGAATATTTAAGTCTAAATAACAAAACTAAATGTGTGTATCAAAATCTAAATCGATAGCCCCAAGTTAATTTGCGGTTTCGATAATTGGACATCAAATATAATGCTATTGTGTGGTGCATAGAATGCACCAATCTCTTTCGAATGCGTCGAAGCCCGCTGTCAAAATTTAAACCAACCAAAAATAAAAATATTTCGAATATTTCATTCGCCGTTCACACATGTATGAAACATGCCACCAGTATGTACCTACTCTAGTTTTGCGAAACCGGGAACCAGCCAGCAGAGCGATCCGGTATTTTACGATGCAACACCTCTCACCGCATACACGAAAACCACAATAATTAAATCGAAAAACGTGTTCAGTGCTATGAATCGGTGTTTAGCAGCCCTCGGTGTCTGCATCGGAAATCACATTCACCGTCAAGTTCGTTGCAGTTCGCAGTGGACAGACGAAAATCAAGGACAGTTGTAGTAGCATCGCCCCAAGTACCTGTACGACGTGAACAGAGCAACGTGTCCAGAAATATTAAACAAACAGACGAAATAATATGACGAAAGCTTGTTCTTGGTGTCACCATTTTTTAGCCCATTCATATGCCGATGATATAATGCATAAAACAATTTGAGGCTGCGATGCAGCCGAATAAAGATTTATTCGGAAGCACGTGGTTTGAATTTAGGAAAAAATCGCCCGATCGTTCAATGGCAGTTTCAACGCAACAATGTAGTCAATTCTTCGCGAAAGAACTTCTTTACTTCAGATGACCTCGAGACATTGTATATTTATCCCATCACCAGTTTCATTGGCATGCGCAGTTTTAAAATATATTCGATAACAATTCGTGCGTAACAACAAGGGCCATAAGTACACCGTCAAACCTGTTTACCGTTTTTGGTTTGGTGGAGTTTGTACTCGGTATAAACCGGAATTATCACCCGGTAAGTGAGTGGCAATCTTTAACGGTGTGATATGTCTTTTTAATGACCGTAACCTTCGTACAATTGAAGGGTTGGCTACTCCTTTCGTCAGCTATCTCACACGTGTTGGTATGTGGCTCCAGCATCCAAAACTAGGACTACCACTCAGCTGTGTTGGCCAGATGGTTGGACAAGGTAACCGTAAAAATATTGACTTCCGAGACGTGTTTTAAGATTAATCACAAAACTAGTAACGTGCGTACACGTGAGTTTAAACCTTGTCAAACTTTATTTTGTTGTTTGTTCGGTTAACCTTGTACCTATGTCCTTTCTCTTCGAAACAGTGTTTCTCGCTGCTTCAGACAACGAATGTTTTATTACGGCGCAAACACAAACGTGTATTCCGATGCCCGCAGCCATTCGTTAGAACTTTGCCAAGGCCAATTCGTATCACACAAAACAAATTAGCAGAAAGTTTGCTAACGGTCAACCGTCAGTTTCATCTCATTATCACAGCAAATGTGTGAACTGCGTTGGCAGAATAGAAAACAAAATGTTTGGAATTTTGCCCAACAACAATTTGTTCTGGAGCTTTAAACTACTTTCGAAGCGCACTATATTCAAATTTAAGTACATTAATTCAGCTGAGACTAGTTACCGTCTATGTAGGAGATACTAGTTTTTTCGATGAACTGCAATGCGGCTTATAGCACAATCCGTAATTGGGGTGAAATGGAACTTTTCCTTTCAATCCCTTTGAAAAAGACATAATATAATGTTGAAACGTTAGGGCAAAGTTAAATTTCGTTTGTTTTTTTCTGACTGATGAGCCGATAAAACCTAAGTCTAAAGAGTTATAAGTATATATTATGCTTGTCTAGCACGTAAGCTATTGATTTACTTGACAAAATAAACGATATTTGCCCCCGCGACGATTCTGGCGACGGTTTCGCCCGCGACGGTTATAATTCATCGCGTACGAAATGGTGGGAAATTGATAATATCACCCCAAAAAGGGTGGTCGGATGGAATGCTGCAAGTACCGCGGCATAACGCTGATAATGCTGCCTACAAGCTACTCTCTCAGACCCTGGGACACCGGCTGACACCGATAGCACAGGATTTCGTAAGAAATTAGGGGCAGGCTTCATGAAGATGTCCCTAAAGCTGGCAGTACAAAGTTAGCAAAACATTAGCTGCACCATTCAGTTATTTGATGCTCAATTAATGCTAATTAATGCTCCTAACGACGAATTTAATGCTCCATTGTTTCATAGGAAAAAACAATGCACTGCTAGCTTTAGATAAAGTTAGCAGGACAATGTTCGGAAATGGCACTTCCGGTGCAAATAGAGCTACCCAAGTATGACCATAATTCAATGTTTATTTTATGCTCTAGGAAAAACATAGTTTCGGTAACTTTGATAGTCATTTTCCATGAAAAATTGAGTGAAATCACGAGCTACAGGTGCTGTTTGGAGAACCTCCTGGCGTACATCTGGCGGAAGTTAGACAGCGGTCATCCTGTAAATTTCAATTTCAATTTCTGTTTCTGTATTTTCTATTTGTCTGATTACTATAATATCTAAGAAAGGAAGTTTTGCATTTTTTTCCATTTCATATGTGAAGTGTATGTTCCTGTGTGTGCCATTCATAGCTACTAGAATGGTTTCCAGTTCTCCTTTTTTGATTATGCAGAAAACGTCGTCGACGTATCGCCACCATCTTTTTGGGAGTACCAGGATTTGTTCCAGCTTGTTTTCAATGTTTGCCATGAATAGTTCACACAGGAACGGTGATAATGGATTACCCATCGGTGCACCTTGCAACTGTTTGTAGTAACTGTTTCTGAACGTGAAGTAGTTCTCCTCCATACACAAACGTGTTAACTTTAAATAACTTCCCACCTGTTTTCGCCATGCGTTGTCCTCATGTTGTTTCAATAGCTAGTCTTCCAAGACCCTTATCGATTCTTTCACGGAAACACTTGCGAATAAGACCGTAACATCGAAAGAGTCCATTATGTCGTCTTCTGCTAGTTCTCTCGATGTTTTTAGGTGCTCGACGAATTTTCGTGTGCTGCTGATAGAACGGCTCGGGAGTTTTATTGGCATTCTTTGGAATCAACCACTTGGTAGAAGACAATATTTTATTTTTTTAGTCATCTTTTGTTCTTCTTTTTCGTTTTTCTCAAGCTGTATTTTGTTTACAAATCTCAAAAGTCTTTGCCAATCTTATCCCAACAAAACGAAAAAAAGTTTGTTCCAATACGTTGTTTAGTTTCTGAGAAAAAGGTACATAAAGTTTGAAAATCGTGGTTTTAGAGGAGCGGCGGTTTATTCCGTCGAGGTTGTCCACGCCGTACTGGAATGCTTATGTGTATGATCGTTTTTTGACCACTTTCCGTGGTCGGATCATTATAAAATTAGTATCAAAATAAGCGGAAAAGACCTCAGAATCAAAATATGAAATAAAAACATAATTAATTTTTCAAAATTTTTAATCGTTTATGTTCCCTTAAATTGGATAAGTTTTCTTTTTTATTTAATTTCTAGAAATCAAATTATTATTTTTGCATCTTTCAGCATGTTTAAGCAAAAACATTAACAAGTACGTCATTCTCGTCCGATGATCTCAATGAAACTTATATCAGCATACGAATGCAAACACCAGAATTTACAAAGCTTTGATTTACTGTAAAAATATTCAAAGTATCGACCGTAACGGAATAAACCGGTTATGCGCTGAGTTCATTTTGCATACAGTCGTTGACATCGCTTATCACGAAGTAAGCCTTTTTGCCATTTCGATTTAAAAAAAAAATGAAGTTCTTCCATATGTGTTAACTTATATAACAACTCTGATATAAAACTACTCATTCTATAGAGCTTCTTGAATATTCATTTTCACGTGATATCTCAACTGCACAGTAATCACACACATTAAAATGATCTATGACGTCTTTGACCTTGCTAATTTACGACATATGTTATCGCACCTAGCTAAACACGCGAACTCATTCTGACTCAGTGGGTAAACACAGCTGGCTGGCGATACTAATTTGTCATTTGTTTCACCAATCCCGGCAACACTATGTAGCCGTACCCGTCAGCGGCGCGGCGGTAAGCTGAATTGACACACCTGCAATAAATCCCTCTGTTCCCGTATACCGCGTTCTGTCGGGTTCGGGTACTTCACAGGAGTCACTAGGGAAGCCACACCGACGACAGTCCGGGTTTCTTTCTGAATAATTAATTCGAAAATGAAAACCTATTGCGAATGGATTCTGGATGTTCCCGATGGTTGGGGACAAATTCTAGTCGTATCATTTGCGGGTAATGTTAATTTACGCTCTGCCAAACGGGAAAACTTTGTTTAGAATTTGTTCACTCGCTTTTATCATGAGGGCTGGCGAACATCCGTTCGCCCAAATTTGCAATTAATACCTGTTTATCAGCGAGTCAGCGAAGTGTTACTGTTGGCTTTTGTCGGTTCCGTATACACACAGACGTTCGTTAGTGGTTTGCGAATATAATGCGTAAATACCCATCGAATTTTTTTACCCCTCCGTGAACAGAAATAAATGATTGAAAGTTTACCGTAAAACAGGGACCCATTTGAGATTTTTGTACAACCATTAATATATTGGCATTTTTAAACATTCTGTTTTTTTTTTCAGAAAAATAGTATAAAAGACTAATAAGTTCACATGGTTTTATGAATACCGATTAAAAAAAACATGTTTAGCACTAGGATACGGTGTATAGCGTTCTGTTTATTCCACTACTCGCAATGTGCTAAACCTGATATCAAAATACCCTCGCGCGATATCAAATTATAATCGAGTTGAATCGATGATACTCGATGTTGGACATAACCTCAATCACTCTGTCTACCAATTTGCATCTACTGTCGGCAGGTCTTAGAAGTTTTACTGGTTGCTTTTAGTAAGATTATCGGTAAACATTTATTAGGTGTGAAGTTTGCTGCTTTAATTTTTGCTAGATAAACTTTTTCGCTGGCATGTTTGTTGTCCTCAATTTGTGCAAATGTTGAAAAAGAAGAACAGAATAAAAATCGTTCTTTAAATATCTCAACCTATAAAACGTCTCGGAAGATTTCATGGCACAAAATAAACTGAAATTTTATATTAATATACACTAACTGTCGCCGGATACTGGTGTACAATAATAGGCAACACTATAAACGTCCTGATGACGTGCAATACCTATTTAATAAAAAAAAAAAAAAAAATAATTGTACGGAAAATGAGCAATACAGGTATACCTCGATATAAGACAGCCTCGTTATAAAACAACCTCGATATAAGACAATTCGATATAAGACAATTTTGTCTTATATCGAAACAAATCCCTTTGACAAAGCTGATAACGATACCAGAGCTGATTTTCCATTCTGAAATCGGTGCCATGAAGATGTTCATTATTTCAATATAACCCCAAAAATAGTAAAAAACTAATAGTTCAAACAATAATAAATAGTTCAAAAACCGTAAACACATAACACAGAGCAAAATTGGCGACCGCTAATGCAATTTTTTTTTTGAAAAAACCATGTTTCGATGTAAGACAATTTCGATATAAGACAACTTTTAGAAATTATAAATTGTCTTATATCGAGGTATCCCTGTAAAGAGGAAGTGTTGAACGTAAAACAGTAGATTGTCGACTTTTAATACTTCTAACACTCGATTAGTGCGAAACCTCGCAATGGTAAACCAAAGTAACAGAAGAAAAATTCTACGGGTAATTATAATCGATCAAAAAATAGAGCCGAAAGGGAAATTTGTGCATTACACAAGTCAACAAAAAAAACTTTTTCAGTATCAAACTACAATTTCCTATCGTGGAGAGATTTCGAAAGATATCACTATTAAAAATTTTTAAGAGGTTCAATTCACACTTCAAAATAGGGTAAATTAACTATTAGTGGACCAGTTTGTGCTTGAGCAGTTTTCCTCCACGAATTTTTTAAACTGATAACGCTAAACACGCAACCGATGGCACTTACAATACAAGTAACTTTCGATTAACCCTAAAAAAATATCAATTTATGTTGCAAATCTCTATATCTTTTACACATTTTTTAAAACAGATTGGAATGTTCGTTTGCCTTTTATGGACCTTGGGGTTTACAATAGGATTGCGACCGGGTCCATTATAGGACTTCTACACGCTAGGTCCGAAGGCAATTATTATTTAACTTTCATGCACCTCAGATTTTTCTTCACAGGATGTTAGTATTAGTCAAAACAATTAATTTAGAGAAGGTCTTAAATTATTCTATCTTGGGTTTTTTTTATAAAATTCAATTTTCAATTTTTTAGGAATGACCCCTATATAACCTTGAAAATTGAATTTTATTAAAAACCCAAGGTAGAATATTTTAAGACCTTCTCTAAATTAATTATTTTGGCCAATACTAACATCCTGTGAAGAAAAATCTGAGGTGCATGGAAGTTAAATAATAATTGCTTTCGGACATAGCGTGTTCTAGTGTATTTTGCATGAAGAGTGTCCACTAACGGCGACATTTCGCATTGTTAACCATAAAATGGACCCTAACTTGTTGAAAATGTCGATAGTAGGGCATTAATCATTAAATTCAGCTAAAATTTTATAAACTGAACTGTGTGGATTGTTTAGTACTTTCTGTTTCATGTCATATATCCTTGGAAATAAGAAGCACAAGCTGATAAACGACGAAACTGTACCCGAGGTCCAGTAGGGGTAAAGGATCCACTATAGGTTAACTTACCCTAATACCAACCAAAAATTGCTTTATTCTTTATTTAACGAGAAGAGAAAAGCCCGCAGAAGTGGTACAGCTTTGATGTCTTCTTCTTCAGCGGGCACAAAACCTTCATTTTTTGAATCAACAAAATACATCCCAAATGATACTTACTACTAATTACACATTGGAGACTTAAAATTATTACACGCATTAAAAACTATTATGTATCGGCTAACACTTAATACTACACAAGTACAATGACATAATTTACCATAAAAGTTTTTTAAGAATAAAACGAGACAAATGAAAATGTTGCTTACTGTGATGTGTGGCATGTAGCGCCGTCTTATTGAAATCACGTATCAGCTAAATATTTGGATTAAAAAAGTCTGCAAACTTTGACCGATAGTAGAAAATACTCAAAAAAGCTACCCTGAGGCATGTAATTGGGCTTTGGTTCCTAGTATTTTATACGCTTTAGAGTAACATTCGGAATATAATCGGCTCACTAGGCTGATTATGTTGACCATAAGTTAATTTCAGTTTGCGAAACACATTTTGCACAAATTGTTCAGCGTTGGGCGAGTAAACCGTGCTAAATTAGTGAGCTTTTTTTACTTTGACATATGTCACGACTGCTCTAAAAAATTACCTTATACCACCAATATTATTACATTTGTACCACTGGATTTAATTTAGACTTAAGATTGAATTGAGGATGTTCTCAAGATTGCATCTTAAAATCTGCTTTAAATAATATGAAATTGGTCACGAAATAGGACTTAAAATGGACTTGGAGCTAGATTTGAATTCGCACTTGAATGATCTGAAACTCGTAGTTAACTAAAAACTATGAAATTGAGATTTTACCAGAAATTATACTTTAAATTTATATAAAATTGGACTGAAATAAGACATAAATTCTAT
Source organism: Sabethes cyaneus (assembly GCF_943734655.1). Taxonomy (NCBI): domain Eukaryota; kingdom Metazoa; phylum Arthropoda; class Insecta; order Diptera; family Culicidae; genus Sabethes; species Sabethes cyaneus. Next base: position 180,158,524 of record NC_071355.1, read on the forward strand.
TAAAATTGGAATTAAAGTACACTAAACATCGGACCTAAAATTGCACTTGAAATTGGCCTTTGAAATGGCAAGAAATTTGACAACTTGATTTGAAATTTTAAGCAAACTTGAAATTTTACTTAAAATTTGACTTGAAATTGGCATGAAATTTGACAAGAATGGAATTAGTTTTGGACTATTTTAGACTTGAAATGTTACTTCAAATAGAATTGGAAGAGTGCTTTAAATTGAATTTGAAATTGAACTCCAAGTTGCACTTGAATTTGTAGTTTAACTTAGATTTGGAATTAGAATCGAAATAGGAGTTGAAATGAGCCACGAAACGGGACTTGATTTAGGATTTATAGTTTTACTTGAAGTCGAACATGAAATTCAATTTGAAACAGGTTGTCGAATTGAATATAAAATTGAAATTAAAATTTAACTTGAAATATTACTTTAAATCGGACCTGGAATTTTATTTGAGACTGATTTTGTTTTTACGCAGTTTATTATACGCAGGAGAGGGTTTTCGAGTTCCAACTCCAAGTCCAAGTCCAAGTCTAACTACAAGACCAAATCCAAATCCAAGTCCAAATCCAAGTCCAAGTCCAAGTCCAAGTCCAAGTCCAAGTCCAAGTCCAAGTCCAAGTGCAAGTGCAAGTCCCAGTCCAAGTCCAAGTCCAAGTTCAAGTCCAAGTCCAAGTTCAAGTTCCAATCCAAATCCAAGTCCAAGTCCAAGTGTAAATTCAAGTCCAAGTGTAAATTCAAGTCCAAGTGTAAATTCAAGTCCAAGTGTAAATTCAAGTCCAAGTGTAAATTCAAGTCCAAGTCCAAGAGCTAGTCCAAGTCCAAGCCTAAGTCCAAATCCAAGTCCAAGTCTAAATCCAAGTCCAAGTCCATGTCCAAGCCCAAGTCCAAGTCCAAGTCCAAGTCCAAGTGCAAGTGCAAGTCCAAGTCCAAGTCCAAGTCCAAGTCCAAGTCCAAGTCCAAGTCCAAGTCCAAGTCCAAGTCCAAGTCCAAGTCCAAGCCCAAGTCCAAGTCCAAGTCCAAGTTCAAGTTCCAATCCAAATCCAAATCCAAATCCAAGTCCAAGTCCAAGTCCAAGTCCAAGTCCAAGTCCAAGTCCAAGTCCAAGTCCAAGTCCAAGTCCAAGTCCAAGTCCAAGTCCAAGTCCAAGTCCAAGTCCAAGTCCAAGTCCAAGTCCAAGTCCAAGTCCAAGTCCAAGTCCAAGTCCAAGTCCAAGTGCAAGTGCAAGTCCAAGTTCAAGTTCAAGTCCAAGTCCAAGTCCAAATCCAAATTCAAGTCCAAGTCCAAGTCCAAGTCCAAGTCCAAGTCCAAGTCCAAGTCCAAGTCCAAGTCCAAGTCCAAGTTCAAGTTCCAATCCAAATCCAAATCCAAATCCAAGTCCAAGTGTAAATTCAAGTCCAAGTGTAAATTCAAGTCCAAGTGTAAATTCAAGTCCAAGTCCAAGAGCTAGTCCAAGTCCAAGCCTAAGTCCAAATCCAAGTCCAAGTCTAAATCCAAGTCCAAGTCCATGTCCAAGCCCAAGTCCAAGTCCAAGTCCAAGTCCAAGTCCAAGTGCAAGTGCAAGTCCAAGTCCAAGTCCAAGTCCAAGTCCAAGTCCAAGTTCAAGTCCAAGTCCAAGCCCAAGCCCAAGTCCAAGTCCAAGTCCAAGTCCAAGTTCAAGTTCCAATCCAAATCCAAATCCAAGTCCAAGTCCAAGTCCAAGTCCAAGTCCAAATCCAAGTCCAAGTCCAAGTCCAAGTCCAAGTCCAAGTCCAAGTCCAAGTCCAAGTCCAAGTCCAAGTCCAAGTCCAAGTCCAAGTCCAAGTCCAAGTCCAAGTCCAAGTCCAAGTCCAAGTCCAAGTCCAAGTCCAAGTCCAAGTCCAAGTCCAAGTCCAAGTCCAAGTCCAAGTCCAAGTCCAAGTCCAATTCCAAGTCCAAGTCCAAGTCCAAGTCCAAGTCCAAGTCCAAGTCCAAGTGCAAGTGCAAGTCCAAGTTCAAGTTCAAGTCCAAGTCTAAGTCCAATTCCAAATTCAACTCCAACTCTGAGTCCAAGTAAAAGTCCGACTACAAGTCCAAGTTCAAGTCCTAGTCCAATTCCAAGTCTAACTCCAAGTCCAAGTCCAAATCCAAATTCAAGTCCAAGTCCAAGTCCAAGTCCAAGTCCAAGTCCAAGTCCAAGTCCAAGTCCAAGTCCAAGTCCAAGTCCAAGTCCAAGTCCAAGTCCAAGTCCAAGTCCAAGTCCAAGTCCAAGTCCAAGTCCAAGTCCAAGTCCAAGTCCAAGTCCAAGTCCAAGTCCAAGTCCAAGTCCAAGTCCAAGTCCAAGTCCAAGTCCAAGTCCAAGTCCAAGTCCAAGTCCAAGTCCAAGTCCAAGTCCAAGTCCAAGTCCAAGTCCAAGTCCAAGTCCAAGTCCAAGTCCAAGTCCAAGTCCAAGTCCAAGTCCAAGTCCAAGTCCAAGTCCAAGTCCAAGTCCAAGTCCAAGTCCAAGTCCGAGTCCAAGTCCAAATCCAAGTCCAAGTCCAAGTCCAAGTCCAAGTCCAAGTCCAAGTCCAAGTCCAAGTCCGAGTCCAAGTCCTAGTCCAATTCCAAGTCTAACTCCAAGTCCAAGTCCAAATCCAAATTCAAGTCCAAGTCCAAGTCCAAGTTCAAGTCCAAATGCATGTCCAAGTCCAAGTCCAAGTCCAAGTCCAAGTCCAGTCCAAGTCCAAGTTCCCTCCTAAAGTAGAGAGAGGTTTCAATTCACCATAGAAAAAATTCTTGTCTCCAAAAACACCCACATGTCAAATTTGGTTGCTTGATTAGTTTTCGAGTTATGAGGAAATTTGTATTTCATTTGTATGGAAGCCCCCCTCTTAAAAGGAAGAGAGGTCATTATTCTCCTCCTAAAGAGGGGAGGGGTCTCAATTCACAATAGAAAAAAAATTGCCTACAAAAACACCCACATGCTAAATTTGGTTCCATTTGGTTCCATTTGCTTGATTAGTTTTGGAGTTATGAGGAAATTTGTATTTCATTTGTATGGAAGCCCCCCCTCCTAGAGTGGGGAGAGGTTTTAATTCACTATAGAAAAAAATCTTGTTTCCAAAAACACCCACATGTAAAATTGTGTTCCATTTGCTTGATTAGTTCTCGCGTTATGCAGAAATTTGTGTTTCATTTGTATGGGAGCGCCCCTTCTTAGTGGGGGGCCCCAAAAACCCCTATATGCAAATTTTCACTCCGATTCAGTAGTTTTCGATTCTATAAGGAACATAGAGCAGACAGAAATCCATTTTTATAGGCATAGGTTTGTATGGGAGTCCCCCCTCTTAGTGGGGGGGAGGGGTCTTTTGCCATCGAGAGAACCTTTCTAGCCCCAAAAACCTCTACATGCAAATTTTCACGCCGATCGGTTTAGTAGTTTTCGATTTTATAAGGAATATATACGGACAGACAGACAGACAGACAGACAGACAGAAATCCTTTTTTATAGGTAAAGATTAAAATAATTTAAAGTAATTTAATCGCGGCCGTTTATCCTCACAAAACTTCAACTTTCCATCTAATGGTTTCAGTATTCGCATTTACTTGTGCTCATTTTTTATCAAGTGAAGAACATTTAGTTTTAGTTTATTTCTAATTTCGATTGAAAAAGCTTTTGATTAATTGTAATCCCTAGTCTTTCGAGTAAACTTGTTAAGGTTCGATAACGTCATTTTTTTGACAAATACCCCCATTCTCCTTCCTTACAACATTTTCTCGCTTCGCCCCTGGTCCCGACAAGTACGAGCTACGAAAATCAGGAAAGGTTATGATAGTTTTTTCTAAAATTGGGAAAAAGAAGAACTTATCAGCTTAATGGGAGACATGCAAAGAAGTTCCGATAACACTGAAAAATGGGAAACATGTGCTTCTGGACTTGCTTCTTAGCTGTACAGTTTTATCCCACTCGCCATATTCACTAGAACAATTAGAGAAATGCGTGCGACCAAGTACAATCAATAGAATACAAACATCATTGCCGACTCAGCTCCTTTGCCTCCAGGGATGGAAAGCCGCTAATAGTGGAGTCAACTTGGACCACTGGACCATATATTTCTGCTTCACTCAAAGTATATGCAGATAACAGTCCTGTCAGCTCGTTGGAGCATTGCTATTACTTTCAAGTTTGAAAACTCTTGCTGAAATCTGTCCCAACTAAATATGTAAAGACGTAATTCAATAGCATGAACCAAGATCGTAAACTAACATAATTGGCGTTAATGAATAATTAGGTAGTTAGAACTTGAGCAGACTTATTTTTTCATAAATTGATATAACTGCAATTAGCCGCGTTTCATGACAATGCAATGTTTCAATCAGGTCAGCATTGTAGTACAATGTGTTCACTTGATTTTATTACATATTTGTCCCATTTAATTTTTCTATATAAACGTAACGTATGCCAGTCTTGCTTTGAATTGGCAAATATTTGTCAGTAAATATACTTATCAGTGCTTCCGATAGCAACTCGCTTTGTAGCTCTGCATTCGATCTAATTGTCAGCTAAACTCATACATGTGAAACACAGAAGGCAAGTTTAAATGTCTACCGACCGGTCATTCACGTTTCACGTTTGGCGATATTGAACATGAACAGCACGAAGCGTTACAAAGCGATTTTCTCTATTGCTGCCTCCGAAGCGTCGACTAAATTCTGACGCGGCGCGGTGCGGTGGTCTGCTTATTGTCCGAAACTATGCGGTATCTCTAGTATAGCATGTTTCGACCAAACCATGTACCTACACTACACCCAGATGCTGTATGTACTGTTGTTGCCATCAATCACCGGTGCGTAAACAAATGCTCGTAAAGGTTTAATCACGTGCCAGAGATAGGGCGGCGAGGAAATTCAGACAAATGTGAAATACCAACGTTATTCGGGACAACCTCCAAAATTCTTCTCCCAGAGCCAGAGCGCCGTGAGCTGGATATTTGTTCCACAGTGTGTACGTTTGATCTTGAAAATTTCCGAGTGGCTTAGTATGGCGGTATGAATAATTCGGTTCATTTATCATAGAGTCGTCGCAATAATCCGTTACGATAAAGCATTTCCAGTCAAATGCGTATGAGTGGGTATTCTTAACATCAATATAGTTATTTTTTATTTGGTGGCTTAATCCATGTACTGCAGCCCACTGTGCGATATGGATAGTTTTCATTTCAGTGGTTTCGTTAGGGATAGATAGAAGGAAAGAAGCCAGAAAAGTAATCGTCCGTATGACAATTGAAATTTATGAACAATACTCGGCCATTAAATATTATTGCTAAATCACGGCGGAGTATAACAAAGCGTTAAAGAGACATGGAAAAAATCACTAAACCATAAACATACAATCTGTTTCTATCAACAGATATCGAACGGACGTTCTTATCGGCTAAGTTGCAGGCCCGTAGTCGTAATCATTGCTTTTTCAAACCGGAATCAGTTATCGTCTTATCGGAGTATAGTGGATTTGAGACGATTTATTCACCTTGTTCGTTATATTTTCATGAAAGAACTTATTTTGCAATATTTTTACTGCTAATGATTTGGAAGTTTATAACACCCTCTTCGAATACTTTTTGAAGCATCCCTAGTGGTACTCGCGAACGTCACAAACATTTCTTCCTAAATATTTTGGATCAAAAAAACAAATGATATTCGTCATGCATACATAATGGGACAACCGTAAATAATACGTCTATGAAATTTACGTTTGGAATATTGTCATTGATATGCGACTGCTAATATGAACTCAAATATATTGAACACGCTGTAAGTTGAAACTAAAGTTTCAAGGTTAACAGTACTTTTCGAACGATACAATCCTGATCATGACAGTCTATAAAGAATTCAAATTTGAGCCTCAGATGACATTTAATGGACAAACCACATGTAACGACGCATGGTTTTCCCATGGAGGACTATTGTAGACTTTGTCAATATATTTCCTTGTCACACATTTTAACAGAAATCTTTCGCTTTGAATAGAAGAAATGGGTTGGGATTTCTAGCAGTAAGTACGAGTGATCAAAATCCGATGAGGTTGTTAGCATCTGATAAAATATTAGACGATAGCAATTTGTTTTCTGAACGGAGTGCGTCATACACGGCAGCTTTGTAATGATAATACATTTTTTTTTGGTGTTGCTTTCCATCGTGATGATAATGGGTAAAGTAGAGATAAGTTAGGCTATGATAGAGACGAAATTGGTAGTCTCCTCGTACCGACGGGTCTGTCAATGTTTGTTTTACCTTAGCTTAGTCGAAGCTGATGTAAAGGTAGCTCGTTTACTGTTAGGAACAATCGATATTAAAATCAGTATTGTATTACTTATCAAGCTAAATTGATTTGATGCAGTCGGTCCGTTATACGTTTTTGCTGGACGCTGGAATTGATGCAATTGATTTGTCATTACTGTGGTACTTATGGTTTTATTCAATATCTTTACTACTTTAACCATTCTGGCAAAGCACGGATTTTAACTCCTGTTAAACAAGAATAAAAACTAATTTATATTATGCTATAAAACATTTAGTAGAACCAAAAGGAATTTTTCCAATTTTTTCACGATGCTCGAAAATGATTTATAGTTATTTTTTGTCGTTTATTACTTGGCTTAAATTGGCAAAGTAATGAAGTAGTAGTAAATAGAAATAATTAGTACTAGCCTGGTAAATGGCTGGATAATGCGGAATATAGACCCCATAGTGGTCGTTAGCTTCTTATCTAGCAACTCCGATCCCGACCTCCTCGTGGTACCAGGCGGAATACGAGCAACCTTAGCGGAGATCGGGTAACCAACCCCGGTGGAAACTAAGGCCGTATACTAACCGGGAAGGAGGTATAGTGAGTCTCGGCACTGTATGCCATCTTACAGTGCCGAGACTCACTATACCTCCTTCCCGGCCCCATCACGAGACTCGGTAGTGTTGCCCCAGTACGGCTGCACACCTAAATTAAGTCACACTTACAAAATTCAAGCAAATTCGGAGCGGAATATTCGGCATCGACCTAGGCGACGGAACAAGGACGACGAATGGAGACTCAGTACTTGGAACTGCAGATCGCTAAATTTCACAGGGTGCGAACGGGTGCTGATTTAACAGCTTGAACCCCGCAAACTCGACATCGTAGCTCTGCAGGAAATCTGTCGCAAAGGAGAGAAGGTATGGAAGATCCGTGGCGGAAAGGCCCAGTTTTACCAGAGCGGTGGCACTACCAACGAACTGGGAACGGGCTTTGTAGTGTAGGGCGGAATGCAGGATCGTGAAGAATTAGAACAACTATTCCGAGCTAATGACACGCGCAAGTTTTATGAGAAGGTGAACCAAACTCGGAAGGGATACACACCGAAACTTGACATGTGTAGGGACGAGGGAGGGAATCTAATCACAAACGAGCGCGAGGTGGTCGACAGATGGAAGCAGTTCTTTGATGAACACCTCAATGGCGAAGTCGCAGAAGGAGGCTGAACGGAAATTAACCTAGGAGCGCCCATAGAAGATAGTGATGTCCTAGAACCTGATCTCCAAGAAGTCAAACGAGAAATCAGGTTGCTGAAGACCAAGAAAGCCGCTGGGAAGGACCACCTACCGGCAGAGCTTTATAAACATGGCGGAGAAACGCTAGCAAAGGCTCTAGACTGGGTTGTTTTGAGGATTTGGCAGGAGGAAAAGCTACCGGAGAAATGGATGGAAGGAGTGGTTTGTCCCATCTACAAAAAGGGTGATCGGTTAGGCTGCTGCAACTATCGCGGTATTACGCTGGTAAACGCCGCCGCCTACAAAGTACTCTCCCAGATCCTGTTACGCCGGTTGTCACTGATAACACAAGGTTTCGTAGGGAATTACCAGGCTGGTTTCATGTGGGCTCGCGCAACTACGGACCAAATTTTTACTATCCGACATATTTTGCAGAAACATACCCACGCATTACATCTTTATTGATTTCAAAGCAGCATACGATACAGTCGATCGAGACAAAGCTTTGGCAGATAATGCACGAACACGGTTTTCCGGACAAACTGCCGTGACTGATCAGAGCTACATTGGATCGAGTGATGTGTTTCGTACGCATCTCTAGGACACTCTCGAGTCCCTTCGAGACGCGGCGAGGGTTGACACATGGTGACGGTTTATCCTACATGCTGTTCAACATCGCTCTCGAGGGGGTGATCCGACGAGCGGGCATCGAAACGTGAGGCACGATTTTACCAAGGGTAGCCAACTTCTAGGGTTTGCAGATGACTTCGATATCATAACCAGGAACTATGCGACGGCGGAGGCAATCTACGCCAGACTGAAAGCGGAGTTTAGGAGAATTGGGCTAAAAATAAATGCGTCGAAGACCAAATACATGAAAGGAAGAGGTTCAAAGGAAACAAACGTGCGTCTCCTACGGACGGTAACCGTTGACGGCAACGAACTAGAAGTGGTAGAAGAGTTCGTGTATTTGGGATCACTGGTGACCGCGGACAACAACACTAGTATGGAGATCCAGCGGCACATCCATGCGGGAAATCGGGCCTACTTTGCCCTTCGTAAAACGCTACGACCAGGAAGCATACGCCGCCGCACGAAGCTAACAATTGGGGAGACTCCCATCGTACATCTAGCGAAAGTTAGCAGGCTTGGCCGGACACGTCGTAAGGATACCGGACAACAGTGCGACGAAAATAGTCCTCTTCAACAACCCCGCCGGCACCAGGAACAGGGAGGCCCAACGTGTACGATGGCTCGGCCAGGTCGAAAGCGATTTGCGACTTCTGAGACGACAAGGAAATTGGCGACGAGTGGCCCAAGACCGAGCTGAATGGAGACGAGCCACCCCAGCTCTATGTTGAAGAAGAAGAAGAAGAAGATGTACATGTACATGTACATGTACATGTACATGTACTACTGTTATGGAAAAGAATAGTCATTTTGTTTCAAACTAAAAGATCGAAATTAAAAAAAGCAGTTTGGAAACCTATTTTTATGACACCTTTATTGTTTGCAGAGTACATCTATGCAAAAAGATTCATATAAAAATCTCATTTTCGATAAAAAATGGTCAATAGACCACTATAATTCGGAACGGCTTATTTGTTATGTAGGGTAAAGAACTAGTTTTAAGCAGCCTAAGCGGGTCACTGATTGTTTTACCTTATTACAAGCGATGGGTTGACTAAGTGGGGGATATCAGCATACCAATCTTCTTGCTATCTTTAGTTCTTCAAGCTGTTACCATTGGAAGACACTATTGTTGAGCTAAACTTTTGATTTTTCGCTTTAAAAGTTGGAGCGGCGGAACTAATTTTGAACACACCGAACCCATTTTCACCCCCAAGGTGCTATTTTAAGCAATCCTGAAATCTGAATTTTTTTACGTCCCGTTAAAAAATCCCTCGAACTTTTCCCCCTATTCAGTAAGTTCGCGTTCCTATCCGCGACCTACTAATCGGCATCTGATGCGTAATCGGCATAGCGTATCGGCATAGATGCGTAAAATGCCCTCTGTCTAAATTGTTTATCGGGGCATACACTCACCGCACCGTTCGGCAAACGATATTCGTCGTCTCTTTTATTCTCTAGTGTTCTTATGGGAAACTGCGAGTTTGACGTCTCACTCGCTGTTCATAAGGATGGTGGGAGAACAAAAGAGGCAAACATAGAAGTGCATACGGTCTAACTTTAGAACAGTGTTGTCAAAGCAAATAACATTGAAACACATCGTTGCTTTATTAAATCACTGAGAAAATCTTCGAAAATTATTGAAAAAGCTGTCTTTTGTGTTGTTTTTAATAAAGAAAAATTAATTATGAACATACATTTCTCTTGAAAGTATTGAACCACGTTTTCACCATAGGAGGTTTCAGTTAATTTCAAACTTAAAACTCTTATTTCCAGAACCGAAACAGTGTCTTGGCAACACGATAGTTCATCAGTTGTGCTGCAGCTGCTGCTACTGGTGAATAGGTTCCGTCAATTCAGAATTTGTTTTCAGTTTTGTTAGAAAATAATAAAACTTTTGGCTAGTGACAAAGCCTTAGATAATAGAGAAAAAGAGACTGAATAATATGGTATGTGACAATTGAGTGCTTGACTTTCAGAGTGGTTGTAATCAGTGCTGAAAATTTGATGAATTCGTTAGTAGCGAGGTGGCGATTGCTGAAGAGCAGCTGAAAAATGTACGTTTTTGGACAACAATTTTTAATTCATCATATTTCTTGTCGGAAACCCAGTAAATTGTGTTTGTGTGAATCAAATGTATGGTTAAGTGATTTGTGATCCTATCAAAAGATTTTGAAAATATGAATAAAAAAGTGCATTTTCGGATCATTTATGTTCAACTGATTAAAATAGGTAACACTGCTTAACTCGTTCCTTACCCTAGGTTGATTGGAAATATAAGTGCCTTTCAACTAATATACGAACTATGAGTTAAAATTATGACAGTTAACCCTCTAACGGGTAACATCGTAAAAACGATGCGATCAAGCTGATGACTATCATCATTTATCATGAGAGTACACAGAGCGCCAGGTTAGAAAAAGTCCAATTTCTCTTTTTCGTTTTTCATGTCTAACGCTCTGCCCAGATATTTTTTCAATTCATATACATTACAAAATTGATATAAAGCATGAAATTTAAGGTCAATCAGTTTGTTCTAGATGTGCTTTTTCATCAAAAGTAAAAAAGGAAATATTCGCGCATTAATTATTTTCGAAATTATTCGGAATTTATGTTTTTGAAAAATGATAACTTTTGAATACATAGTCAAAATGTTGTGATATTAATATCAAAATGTCAAGAAATCTGTTCTGAAGACGTATTGCATATTGTTAACTCAAAACAAATTTCGTATGCGGCTCTGGTGCTCCAAAAGCGAAGGCCGTCTACAGACGGCCTTACCCGTTAGAGAGTTAAAATATCATCAATTAGCAAACGACGTCTGCACATCAATAGTTCTTTTTGACACTCTGTTGATCAGCTATTTCGCACTTGACAGCAATGCAATCGAAAGTATGTAAACAATTGCATACAACTAATAGAAAAGCAGCACATTCAACGCCCAAAACCTGTTTTCGGATCAAACAGTCGCTAATTCTTGCTTACTTTGAAAATTGCTGCATCACGTCACATGCATGAATATTTCGTCAATTCCTTTTTCAAGTAAAACATCAGTTTTGAATAAATTTTTGGAGTAGGGTATGTTGCTGCTTCGTCGTAATAGCCTATTCCCGTCCTATCCAACACAAATTATTAAAAATATCAGCATTTTAATGACACACAATGCAAAACTAGTTATTCCTTAATATTTTAGTTTGTTGTCTATCATACGCGATCAATCAAAGTGAGCTGAGATCTATTTAAATGCTTTTTATCATTAAAGAAATCCTACCAGCCAAATTTCTTACATTTTTTCGTACGGCGAAGAAGAAAATGTCGACTAATCATTTTAATTTCCGTCATTCTTAAATGAAAATAACTCACGCAAGGCATTGTCGTTATTCTACAGCCAGGAAAACTTGCCTGACCTGCAGAAATTTTGCACAATAACATTTGTCATGCCGTCCTACACAAATACATGCGCGTTAGCTTTGTAAACATTGTTGTGATTTTTAGTTCGGACGATGACAAATCTTGATGGACGGATTCTAGAAACGGTACGACGAATTTAAGAAATAAAGTCAGTTGCATAATTTCAATAATATGCTTTAATAATCGCTTTTCAGTGATTTCAAAGTTCACGGATCGGCAGGTAAGGTTGTTTTAGTCAAATCCGCATCAGAACTTTTGGAGTATTCATTATATCCATCCAACAAATGGTGAAAATTAGAATGGCTTTACTTACTACGCACTATGGGGCAGAACCCGAAAAAGCTCGGACAAAACCTCAAAATTTTTATTTGAGATATTCTGTCAAACTTAATATTCTACGTCTAGTAGACATATAATCTATAAGAAATACGCATAATTTGTTTTAATAAGTGTTTTTTCAATAGGCATTAAAGAAGGTGAAACACAGTGTAAAAAAAATTTTGGAAAATGAAAAAATAAATATCATTTAAACTTTTAGTATCTAGCTACCATGCTGCTTAAAACTCTATACTTTTAAAGGACAATTCACATTAAAGGGATTATAAACTAATAGTTTAGGTGATATTAAGACAGATTTTTTACTAGTAGGCTTTGTTCTGGCGAAGTGTATTAGAACAAAAAAATTGTTATTTTTGTCAATTTTCAATAGTGTGTAAAAAAAGATTTCCACAGATTTCCGCTCTAACACTACCATAAAATCAACATTCAAGGTGTTAGCTAGTAATAAGGAAAAAATTAGCTGCTACTAGTTGCGATGTTCGGAGATATTAAAGTTTTCCGAATGCATGTTTTCCGGCATTTTAGGCTACAAATTAGTAAATGCGCGCGTCAGTGCAAATTTTATTTCAGCTGTACGTTAAGTAGTCATGCTTGTGTATGTAAGACACAACATTATTATCGTTAAGAGATACATTGGAGTCGTTAAGGGGAATTTAAGACATTGTAGAGGCGACCACTTAACAGCTTTTTCGCAATTAGCTCTGTTTCAAGTCAAATTGGCAGTAGAGTTAGACTTTCAGCTCGATTGAACTAGCCTCCATTTTGTTTATTAAGAGTCGAACATGTTGATACGTGTTTACAGGATAAACAGATTCCTACTCTGTCAGTTACTCGTTATTTTTTGTGCCTTCTGCCAGTCTTTGGCTGAGGCCGATAACGGCCTATCTCACCACTCGTATCTTTTTGCAGCGTATGGCCAAACTACTTAACGAATTAAAATAACGAATTATATAACGGAGATCGTACTACGGAAACTTAGTATTATAAATGATCGAGAGGCATAACATAGACTTCTAATATCGGTTAAAATTGTTAATCCATCAAAAACAAATGAATGCACTAAGGCAGATAGTAGGGTAAGTTAACCTATGTAGTGAACCCTTTACCTGTAATGAACCCTCGGAGTATTTACAATATTTATAACTTGATTCCCGTAAGTCCAACAGTTTTGGTGTGTTCAGTAACTTTACGTAACTTTACAGGACAAACAACTTTTCTGAAGACACAACATTTCTAAAGTCATTATTCAAAAAGTTATATCTCAATACCATCTATAGAAATAAAAATACAACTACTTAAAATTTCCAGAAAGATGCGAAAATTTATAACAAATAATGTTGCTGAAGACAGTAAAGCTCTACGAAGCACATGAAAGAAGTTATGAGGTTTTGTCCGAGCGCCGGGACAATCTGCCTCACTGTGCTACGTCGGGAATTAGAAACAAACCCTATGTGGATACAATCGGACGAAAGGTAGGATTGATCAGTCACTTCTTTATAACTGTTCACTTTCAGGACATCAAATTGAATTAGGTTTATAGCGGTCTTAAGAAATTTTGTTAGGACTACAGGACTTTATCACTTTTTCTTCCGTACTTCCCAAGCACAGATATCAAATAAGTCTGAACGTCGTAAAGAATCTTCGACCTGTTGGGACGAGGGTTTTTTTCACTTTTTTTCTACAAATAAAGCAATCAAAATCACAGTTAACAGAAGATGTATTTAAAGGGTGTCCCACATCAAATTGCATCACGGAAGAACACAGCGTTTCTTCCGTGATGCAATTTGATGATGAAATTACCTAAAAGACCGATCCTTGTCAAGCTTTCAGACAATAAAATATAAATTAACCCATTAGCCAGCTTTTAGCATATTTATTTTATTCAACTTCAATACCATAACCGTATACTCGCACCTTACGCTTAACGCCACTCAAAAGGTTTTGTGCAACATCTCGCTGCAGCTTCTTCTGTACGGAACCCCACTTTTTCTTCATGTCTTCCTCAGATTTAACCTCCTTGGGATGCTTTCTTAGTGCCTGCCTTCATAATAGGCCAGTATTTTTCATTAGGCCTTAGTTCCGGTGCGTTGGGGGGTTCATGTTCTTGAGTACGAAAGTAACCCCATTGGCTTCGTACCACTCACTCCAGGACATCCTTTGAATAGTGGCACGAAGTTAGATCCGGCCAGAAGATCGTAGGGCCCTCATGTTGCTTCAATAGCGGAAGCAGACGCTTCTGTAGACATTCCTTGAGGTAGATCTGCCCGTTTACAATCCCGGTAGTTACGAACGGCGCACTTTGTTTGCCACATGAGCAGATCGCTTGCCAAATCATGTATTTTTTAGCAAACTTTGAAAGTTTCTGCACCCTTACTTCCTCCGGAACATCAAACATGTGCTGGGCGGTGAAGTACAGTAGCCCCGAAAGCTGGTGGAAGTCCGCCTTGATGTTAGTATCATCATCCATGATGAGAGAATTGACAATTTTCCAGGTGCTTGCGCAAAATAAATACGCGGCGTTGCTTTTCGGGTGACGACATTTTTCCCAATTTTCGACAAACTGACGGCGATAAAAATACAGTGTAAACAATACACTCTAAACTACTTCTACCCAAATTTTTAAGAGAAAATACCCAATAGGTAATTTTTTACAGAAACGCTGTGATGCAATTTTATATGGGACATCCTTTAACTTTCGTTCCTGCCTGTGAAGCAAGGTGATCACTAATAATGAATTGGGATATTTAACCCTGAAGCTTTTCGTTAATGTTCACTAATTAGTAAGGCCATTACAAATATTTAAAAAAGTTTTTGTCCCTCCGGTGTTGGGCCACTGAAGGGGGGGGGGGGGCGAAAAAAAACAAAGAGAATTTTTTAATCGAGCAAAAAAATATGGATTTTAGGCATTTTTACTTAAAGTTTAAACGTGAAAACTAAATCTATTCTTGCTTTTAATAAATACGTTGTTATTTTTCATACAAAAATCTACGAACAAAAAGACAAAAACGAAAGAAAATTTGTTTGGCCGAGTTTCGGAAATTCCACTGTTTGAACTTCCATTTCTATTTCGTGCTAGAAGCGTTAACTCAACTCGATACCACAATAGATCAAAATAATGGTCGCAGTGGTCAAATCTTCCGACAAAAAAAAACTCAACTCGTACACTCATTTTTCGAGTTTTTCAGGTTATAGAGCCCACAGGCAATTGATTTTATAATAGAAAATTAACTCTTAGCTTACAAATTATTTTTTTGCCCTCCGATTTTCAAGCCAATTTCCAAGGGGGGGAGGGGGGTTGACAAAAACTTTAAAAATAATTTGTAATGGCCTAATTAGTAGTTAAAAAAAGTTATAATAGAAATCACATAATTGCTACATGTATTATGCGTCGATCGGTATCCCAACCATGGAAATCTTGTCATAATTGGCAGAGCTATGAGCGTTCAAAACCTTTCAGGTTTTCGTGGCGCATGCATTTATTGATTTTTTGGAATGACACCCTATTTCAATCCTTGCGTAAGACGTAGTCCTACGTCAAAAAACGCGTTAAAAGCGACTTTATTGAATACAGAAAAATACCGTTTGAGTAATTTGCACTTATATGACTACAGAATCTCCGAAAATATTGGGCTTATAAACTCTTTTTCACATTTTCAAAGAAAACTGCCTCCAGTTACGACATTGCCATTGGTCTGAAAAGCCATTTGTTCGTATTTGGACTGAGAGACTGTTAGAGTCAACAGGATTATAGTTATAACCACTGCAGAACAAGTTATCCACAATACTAATGGGTTATGTGGCATAATCTGCTAAAAGTTCTAGCAATAATTTATGTTCAAGTCGGCTTCAGTAATAATTCAAAATAATTTATGTACGAAATTGAATTATTGCCAAATAACTAATATATTCAATTCCCACATTCTTATACTAGCTATCAAATATCATCAACGAGTCTCAGCAGCACTTTTCACTACGGTGGGGAGTTTTTTTTCCTAACGCAAGGCTGTTGTGAACATTCGATAGATAAACAAATATGTATAAACAAATAATGCATGAATTTGTGATCCAGCATCAAACGGTGCAAACTTCGAATGTGATCTTAAACAAACCCTACCAGCATCAGCAGTCGAACATCTTGTCGAAAATATATATATTTTTGTTCTTGACATGTTCTGAACACACGAAACACTTACCGTCTCTCGAGCTTCTATTTGAGAAGCAATAAAAACTGTCGTTTAAAGTCAGATCCGGCTGCAGTTTCCCACACGAGAAGAAAAATGCTGCTGCTCCAAACCGAACCGAACGTACCAAGACCAACCGCTACCGGGTCGGGTCGTCGTCTATCGTTTGCCGAAAGTAGAAAAAAAAAATTACGATGTTTGAACTTCAGCTCGTTGATTGCCACTTCTCGCGATGTGTGTAACTTGTGCTTCGCAGACTATCGAGAGCACAGAGCACCCGGCCCGTCGTATGTTGTCACCACCGAAATACAACTCCTCGAACGTTAATCCTCTTGCATAAACCAATCTGTGATTTTTATCGCTTCTTATTTTCGGCTCCGCTGAACTGCTTATAGTATACTTTTCCTATTACCTACCACAAACAGCTGGCTCCATTCGTAAGATTCGCCATTAATTAATGAACTTATTTCTCTTTGATGTTTCTTCTAGTGTTTAGCCAAGCACAAACGATGCTAAAACACATTCACACAAACACAAACATATCACCTGTGAATGCCACTGGTACCAAAGACACACTTTCACCGATTCCCATTTAGAATGACGGCTTCCGTTAGCTCTGTATTTATTCAACTATTATTTCTTCTGGCCTGTCACAACACCGACTGCACAACACGGTGCAGCACAAGCTGAGCTGAGCGTACAAATCTTTAAGTAGGCTTGCAGGTGACACACACTCGAGCACTCGAAAAGCAATCAGCCCCCGAAAGGCGCAAAAAATACGATTGGTTCCAATGCGACGGGCAACAATGAACGAACGTTCCTCGCTGGCATCTGGCAGTAAACGAAGAAAGTAATGTAATGTGCGAGCGATCTGCCACACCACGAGATGAATGCAGCATGCAATTCCGAATGCTTCGTTCGGTCCACCGAACCGGCATCTACTGCGACCGCATCTCGGCCGGTCACGTTTTGCGCGTGGTTTTTACGCCACCACCACCACCCCGCCGAACTACACACGCGTCCGTTAAGGTTACCAATGCTCGCACGCGCTGTTCGCTCAGTACGAACAGTTAACTAATTTGGTCTACCCTTTATGGTGCAAAAAAAAATCGGAATCACGTAATTTTGACGCGAAGTTTGCCAAAGTGAGCGCTGCAATCGTCAACCGGTGCGACAATTCTCCAAACAAACGAACAAAGCTAGCTGCGCAGCACAACAACCCCTCCTACCGATTGTCAGTTAGTAGTCCTTTTTACTAGAGTGCGCCGGTTCCGCGATACACGGCGTACAAACAACCAACGATGCGTCGCAAAGTTATCACTAGAGTAATACCAACAAACAAAACCTAATTCGACGATTCAACGCTGACGACGACGACGGTATAAAATTTGCTTCTTCACGAAATGGAATACACGTCCGCACGGATAGCAAGTCGATTGGTATCTGCCGCCTACCGGACCGGTTGCGCCGAATATCTGCCTGTCTGCTGCTCTCTTGCTCTGCTCAATACTCAAAACTCAACCAGCAGAGGTTTGTATGGTAACGCCGCGTCGCGATGGCAGCAATCTTTGTTTTTGTTCTCCTTACCTTTTGGAATTGATACCGCACCGTTCGTCGTCGCCCATACCATCCCGTCGTAGAGTAGGAACCACCGACAACAAAACCAAACACAATGCAGCACACGACGCTGGCCGGCCAGACGCTCCAGCACTTGAGTCATGGATGGACAACTGTTGACGGGGTTGTTGGTTGGGTGGCACTGGCATGGTTGGCATCGGTTTAAGTCTGAACTGTGAGTGAGCGAGTGAGATCAACCGAGCGTGAGTTGGTGAGAGGTTTTTCTTTTCAGAAGAAGATCCCACCGGATGAGCAGGAACTAATGAGTCTTACCTTGTTAGATAGATGATGGACAATTTTTACTGCCATAGGTAATTGGCTAAATTTAAACATTATGATCTCAAACGTTCTACGCGAATCGATTCAAAACGTCATTCTTCGATTCAGCTAACAGTTTATACATATCTACTAGCATTTTCGATAACCAATTATAGATGCTTGCTTTATATTATTAGTTCACTATTTCGAATCACACTTCATTCCACAGTAGTCCTAAAGGGCGAAAAGTGGAACTTTTTTCATAGTGTCTCTTGTCTTCATTTTATCATTTATGGTCTTCAGCACTTATGTTCGTATGAATATACCCCTTAGTATAAAATTCAAAGGACTCAAAACACATGTTTTTGCAGAAGGTTGCAGATCTCTAGCACCTTTCCTTACAAAGTTATCGCTTATTTAGGCTTTATTTTTCCTTAACTTCACGAGCCAAAAGCGATAACTTTGTAAAGAAAGGTCCTAGAGATTTGCAGTCTTCTGCAAACACGTGTATTTTAAGTGTGAATTTAGGAAGTTACAGTCTGGTCGCTGGAGCGAGAGATGTGCCAATCAGGGATGATGACCCTGATCGGCGACGCCAACCAGATCTTTTTGAGCCCTTTTTGAGATACTGCAGTCTGCGTACTATTTGTGCACCACGATTGCAGAGTAAGTGTTCCGAGGTTAAATATCATCTTGTTCGAAACTGAGATTCCGAAGATGATATTTACTCGGACAATGTCCTGTCGCAAGACCGGTAAGCTTGCTGACTGAGACCTCTGTTATTGAGACTCAGCAACTTTTGAGTAACCCAGGGGTGGATATTCGACTTTATATATTTTTAGATTGTTTGAGCTATTGTACTGCCATCCTACTGGCCATAACTGTTCGGCTCTCCTTTTGTTTCAGCCCACCCTCCAGCACACAGTCAGAGATCAGGCAGAATGAATCTCGACCCGTGAGTAGAGAGTTGGAGTCACATCTTCGTTTGTCGACTCAAAACGAGTTGGCGTGATGAGGATAGACGAGGATCAGGATTGTACCTCTGCTAGCGCATCGTTCACGTCCTGCTCCTCCCCTTCTCTCCTCTCCACCTCATTCGTTTCCTTTTTTTCGGCAGAGAGAGCATGCCGGTAAGAAATCGTCCACTGCATCAGTGATCGGCTTGATGGTCACACCTTGGATTAGGGGTTTATCCATTCAAGTTTTAACATAATAGCCATGGATAACAGCTTTTATAACTATCTCCTTTAGGGGCTTTAGACCATCTGCTTTGGTTCTTGGGAGTCAAGAAGAACCGTCCTGCAGGCGGGGAGTTTACACTTCAGCCTTCGCATGAGTGCCCCCTTCTCTGTCCGCATACAACCCTAGTTTCCACCGGTTGTCCGATTTCCACTAAAGAACGTACCCCGGATGGTACCACGAGGAGGTAGAGATAGAAGTTGCTGAATAAGAGGCTGTGGAACCTTATGGTGGTACTGGAGCGCATTATTCAACCATTTACCACCCGGTGGAAGTTAATAAAATTAATAACCCGGTGGAACATGTGTAAATATATCACCTCTGTTTTCTAACTCCTATCTCTACCTCCACGAGGTGCCGGCTGGGGTACGGCAGCCAAAGTTGTGCACCTGGTGGTACGCAACCTTGGTTATCGTATGCAGACAGAGAAGGTGGAACACCCGCCGTGTGGTTTCCGGCTACCTAATCATGCAGTTCGGCGCAGGTTTTTCGGGGGGCGCGGCTGCGGGGTGTGGGCACACCGGGAGAGAGTTATTTTCTCAGCTGACTTAGCACAGAGAGAGAGACTCTCAATCGGTCTGTTTTACACAATCTGCAGTTACGCCCTTTGGCGGTTGGTGCCGAATTGTACGTTTGGGCAAAAATTGAGCCACGGGTCCTGATCCTGCCGTGAGAGTCGACAAATCAGGAGCCCCTAAGTCAAGGTCTAACTCCGTGCCGATGACTGAATGGCTGGAGGGGTGAAAACATGCCAGTCGCGAACGGAGTGCTTTGGGCATCTTGCCCCTACTGTGCCATGCGGGGCTCTGGTACGGTCGATCTTTGTTGTCCCTTGCGTCTCGTGGGAACAGCATAGTAATCCTGCCCAATTTCCCATATGGGTTTTACGCCAAGTGCGTTCTGGCCAACATAATTGTCTTTGCTTACAATTTACTGTCTGATCTGTGTTGGAGATTGTTTGTACGTATACTCCGCTAGTCAAATAGTTAGAGTCGCACAAATAAATCTTCAACACAAACGGGCAGCAAATTTGTATTTATGCGAAAAACTTTTTAATGGCTCTGTCACCATCGCATTGGTTCAGGAGCCATATTTTCGCAAGGGGTACTTCCATTCGACGGATATTGGAAACCAGAACTTTGCTGTTTTCAGAAAAACTGGTATGACAAATCCTCGTTTGATGCCCAGGGCATGCATATTGTTGCATAGGTCAATTAGTGCATGCCTTATCTCTGAGTTGACTACTCGAGATATTTGTGCAGTCACAGTAGAACTCGTCGTGGATGATGTCCATAGGCGCTATGTCTACTGTTCTGCATACTTACCACACGATGAACCGTCTCCCAGCGACGATTTCAGAAATGTGGTGAGATACTACCAATCTAATGGGCTTCCGCTCATTGTAGGCAATGATGCCAATGCCCATCTCATCATTTGGGGCAGCTTGGATATCAATCTGAGAGGCTCTGATTTGATGGAATATTTGAGTAGTACCAACCTTAGAATACTCAACATTGGCAATTGTCCAACTTTCATACGAGCTGGTAGAGAGGAAGTGTTAGATATAACACTCTGCTCTAACAGGATCAGTCATGAGTTGGCACATTGGCATGTTTCAAATGAGACACCAATATCTGATCATTTCTTTATATATTTTGATCATTTGGGTGTCTCCTTGAACGCTGTAACATTTCGCAATCCGAGATTTTCTGACTGGGAACTCTTTGAGGAGGAACTGGCGACGAAATTTCAAGGATTCGAACCGACGATTGAGTCATCGATCGACTTGGATGTGGCTGTAGATGTCACAACATCTTTTATTGCGGAAGCTTTTGAAGTAGCTTGCCCGTTAAAAACTATTAAAACGACTAGAGGAACAGCATGGTGGAACTCTCATCTCGTGGGACTAAAGAAATGATACAGGAGAGCCTGGAATAGACGCCGGAGGGATGGCGTGGAGCCTTTCAAGCAGGCCCGGAAAGCCTTTACAAAGGCTCTGGCATACAAAAAAAAAGGCTCTACGATCTTCAGCACGCACGAGCTGGCACAGGTTCTGTAGCAACGTTTCCAGTTTCGGCGAGGCAAGTCGACTTAATAAAATACTGTCAAAATCGAAAGATTGTCAGGTTAATAACATTCGAAGTTCTAACGGTGAATACTGTTCGAATGACAATGAAATCCTGGTATGTCTCTTTTATAGTCACTTTCCGGGCTGTGTGGAACCTGAAGTTTGAAACGATCCAGAAATCGTTTTGGGTGGCTTAGACTCATGGGCTTTGCTCGGAGACTTGTCACAACTGAAGCGATTGAGTGGGCCGTGAACAGTTTCTCTCCCTACAAATCTCCTGGAACAGATGGAATATACCCTATTCTACTGCAGAAAGGATTCAAGTACTTCAAACACATTCTGAGAAGGATGTTTGTGTATAGTATTGCTATTGGGTACATCCCAACTCAATGGCGTGAAATAACCATTAAATTTATTCCTAAAGGTGGACGCGCGACATACGAGCAAGCAAAAAGTTTTAGACCAATCAGTCTAACGTCTTTCTTGCTTAAATCACTTGAGCGGATTGTTGATCACCACATCCGCGAAACAAGCTTAGTAGAAGTTCCTCTTCATTCAGTACAACATGCTTATCAAAGTGGCAAGTCTACAATCACTTTATTACATGATGTGGTGGATAAAATTGAGGTTGCTTTTTCACAAAAGGAATCTTGCTTAAAAACTTTTTTGGATATTGAAGGCGCGTTCGATAACGTATCTTCCGCTTCCATTTTGGAGGCTGCTCGTTATCATAATGTGCCTTCAATAATCATAAAGTGGATAGAACAAATGCTTAGTAACCGATTGCTTTTTTCGTGCTTACGGCAAGCAAGCATTTGGAAGCAAAGTGTTTGTGGATGTCCACAAGGTGGCGTTCTCTCGCCTCTTTTATGGAACCTTGTGGCGGATGGCCTACTGAGGAAACTCAATTGTCTAGGCTATCCGTCATATGGTTTTGCGGATGACTATCTCATCCTAGTAGTTGGAAAGTGCATAAGCACATTATTTGACTTAATGCAGCAGGCACTACGCGTCGTGGAAACGTGGTGCCGAGAAACTGCACTTTCGGTTAATCCGAGCAAAACATCTATCGTCTTATTTTCAAGACGTAGAAATACCAATGGAGCTCGCGCTCTGCGCTTTTACGATTCGGATGTTGATGTTGTGAACGAAGTGAAGTACGTGGGGTTGATTCTCAACTCCAAGCTTGACTGGTCCACAAATATTGATTTCCGAATTAAAAAAGCGTGCATGGCCTTTGGGCAATGTAGACGAGCAATTGGCAACTCTTGGGGGCTTAAACCCAAATACATACACTGGTTATACACGGTCGTTGTCAAACCAATACTGGCGTATGGTTGTCTTGTATGGTGGCAGAGAGGGGAAGTTGTGACTGTCCAGACAAAGCTAAACCATCTTCAAAGGATGTGGTTAATGGCAATGTCTGGTGCATTTACTACAACTCCTACTGCTGCCCTAGAAGCTATTTTCAATATTAAACCTCTACACTTCCACCTGAAGCAAGAGGCACTAGGACATATGTGCTTATCGACTACACGCGATTAGCCTTTGGCAGTCTGTGGACGGTTCCACTGGTCATACTCGATTGTGGTCGCAAATTGTTGCTGAGGACAAGTTTGCCCTTGCTCCTAGCGATGTAACGCTCATGCGTACTTTCCCGTATAGGACTTTCTCAAGTGACTTTCCTCCTAGAGAGGATTGGATGTCAGGCTACATGGAAAGGAAAATTTCCGACTATATGATCTGTTATACCGATGGTTCTCTGTACGAAGGTCGCGCGGGTGCTGGTGTTTACTGCCTTGAGCTGGAATTGGAGGAATCCTATTCGTTGGGTAGTTACTGCACCGTTTTTCAAGCTGAAATCTTTGCAATTATGTGCGGAGCTCAGTTTGCACTTCAGAAAGAACTGATAGGCAAGATTATCTACTTCTGTTCTGACCAGAGCTGCGAATTTTCAATTTCAATATCAAAATTCCGATGAAAATGAATGAAACTATTAGTTAAATTCGGCATCATAGCATATCAATCGAAAAAAAACAACGCGCTATACCCGAATGAAGATTCATTTCAGTTCAATCCGTCAAAATTATTTTGGTAGTGACGAATTCATACACTAGGTTCTGTCACGTCAATACATATCAATGGTACATTCAATATCAATATCACTAAGACGCTGATGATATTGAATGCCTAAAATTAAACAGTGAAAATTTAAAATTTTCATTGCTATTATCTTGCTTAATTATTGAACCATACAATAATTTTTCACCATTTAATATCAAGCATTCATGATATTAACAGCATCTCAATGATATTGATATTTCAATATCAACAGCATCTTAACCGTTATGTGTTCGGCTTGGTACCCGGGTACCTTTTCAGACTGTATTGCCTAGAAAAACAAGGTTTACCTCAACTCAGCCAGCTAAAACTTATAGAATGCTCCTAACTAGTGGGAATAAACCATTTGCCATCATTAGACTGCCTGTAACAGCAGGGGGGTCGAATGGGGGGCTTCGAATTTTTTTACCCCATAAGTGTTCGGATGGTTACCCGGGTACCCACCGAAATGAAATGCTTCTAACTTTATCAATTCTTGACCGATTTTGGATCTTGAACCGTCAAAAGATTGGAAAATTTGTCTACTTGTTAGAGTGTTAATTAGCGTGAAATCTACTTCATTTTAAATATGCGATTATAATGATGGTCAAACTCTAGTTCGAAATATTCAATCAAAAACAAACTGTAACAACATAGCGATAGTAGTGACACATTGGTTCGTTACGACGTCCCACTCGGATGGGGTTAGCAATCCCTCAATGAAAAGTCTTTCCTGCGCGCAAGCACTGCTCGCAATGTAAGCTTTACAAGAAAGCTTCAACGTTAGTGCTGGAGCTACGCTACTATAATTATAGCTAAAGCTTCATGTTTCACCATGCTGCATTCCTATATACATTGTATAACATTGTTCTGCACATCGAAAATCCTACACTTCATGCAAAACAAAAATTACGTAGAGTTCTGCATTGCAGTGACATAGATATCAGTTGTTGGCATTTATTAGTAAGGTAATATTCAAAGAGCTTTTACAGAAATCCATTTGAATTAATGGAAGCTACTAATAAGTCAACTTCATTCGAACACAGATATCGGAGTAATTTATCTGGAAAATAGTAAAGGGGATTCTACTAAGGATGTGAGCAGAAAGAACAAGACTATAAATGGAATCCTATAGTTCAAGCAACTGTAGGATTACAAGAGTAATGCTTCTGTACATTGGAACAATATGATAAATTAGTAAAACTAAGCAGCAAAACTGTAACATATGCTTGCGATAGCATTACGAATTTTAACATTATACGAAGTCAACTAGAAGTTAATCGTTTGCTGTTTGGAATCATAGCTATTTAATGTATTTTTCTTAGCAAGCTGTTCCAAGTATGTGCTGTGATACTCGGAAATACACATTGACGACTGTGCTAACACAAATAAATATATCATACATCTTTTCCTAGTGAAACCTTCAGGAGCTATGCTATCTTGTTTGCGAGAAATTTCAACTTACATACGTACGACAAGCAAGAACCAGGCGTTTGCATGTGAAAAATGATGCAGAGCGCTGCTGGTTTTCCTGTTGCTGCTGGTTGATGTGCTCTGAAAGAGCATCATATTCGTTCACTTTTGCATATCATCTACGATGAACGATGCTTGGTCGGTAAATAAGTTGCATTGGCTTGAAAAGCACAGAACTCAATCATTAATCATATTTTCAAGCACCTTATCGCAGTCGCATGTGACATGAATAATTTGTTTTCCATTTAGGAGTGCACGTTCAAATCAAACTTTAAATATGTTAAGTGTGAGTTCTTAACTGACGAGTTCTGTTACTTCAATCACCATTACCACGGTATAGGCATCAACATAAATGTCTAACGGAATTTAAATTAGATTCGATTGATTTCATTCATTTGCGAATGCAAATATGTATAAAGAGATCCACGATGCATGAAATTGGGCGACGAGTTTTCATCGCCGTTTTTTTTACTGAATAAAAATGCCATAACGAGTGATCGATTTTTTTACCGGCAAAATATTCGCGTCGTTGCGTTTATTAAGAAGCGATTATGCGGCGCACGGCAATAATTTATTCATCTAATTCTATTAAACTGCGGACTGCGGATTCGGTCTGGGGTTGAATACGTTTTTCAATCAATATTTTCAAAGAACGGTACAATTGCTATGTTTCAGGTGCCGCGAAAATGGATTGTCAAAAAATTCTAGGATTTCCTAGGAATTTGTAACAGGAAAAACCAACAACCGCTTTCGTTCCAACTAACAATCGCGTATTTGTTGCTTCTACTTCAATATTCTCTAGAACTTTGACTTTTTGACTGACTGAAGCATTGAGTACTTCTTCTTTAGAAACAACAAATGAACGTTTTCACCGTTCATTTCTCTAACTAAAATTTGCTTTGATGTTTTCACCATTAAAAAGACCATCAAGAGGATTGTTTGATTTTGCTGCCCTAAGTATGTGCGTACAATGATATCTTTGAATGTTTCACTTTTCACCATATTCAGGAGTGCTAAAATTTTCCATCAAATAATGTGAAATTCAAAGAGCCGTTTTCGGGCGTTTTGTATTTGTTTAGGCCCATTAGTAAATTAAGCACAAGGTTCACATGACTGTTTACATGGCATTTCTTGGAACAAGTCATTCCCTAGCTTTTATATTTAGAATCTACAAATGTAGCTTCAAGCTTGTGTTTGTTGTTTTTCAGTATGCAACTTTACCGTACCATGCTGAATACAGCTGTTCGCTGTTTGATTCATGCATAAGTAGCAGTGGATCAAATAATAATTTATTCAGTTACGTTCGTCAATTTTCCAAAAGTAGAGAGGAATTCTTGAAACGGCCAGAGCCACCCCGGATCACTGCTGGTTTTTAGAAAGAAGAAGGTTATCTCCTCGTGGTACAAATTAGGATACCATCAACCTCAGTGGAGATCATGTAACCAACCCCTGCGAAAATTAAGTTCGTATGCTTACGTATAAGGAAGCATTCATGCGAATACATCGTGGTAGCACGAAGAATAACCTTGCCAGCCATGAGCGTCTGCTCTCGTGTCAGGAGTGGTTCTTGATGGTGATTCCATTGTAAGGTGGAACATCATGTCCTCGTTCTAGTGAGCGTCTATATTTCATGCGGCTCAAGACATCAGCTGACACGAAGCGGGCGGCGGAATTAAGAAACGTATTGTCTTAAATGTAAAAGCCAGGATGGCAGCTCTCTCACCAAACCCGGGAGCGTAGCCCTGGCAACGTAGGGGAAAAGTGTATAATGTGCCCCCCCTAAGAATAAATGGATATATCTCCGTTATACTTCCCCAAATTAAGGTTACAACTACGTGTATATGTTGGTACTTAAGCTGACAACCAATTGCAATTGTTTATTTCATTTAGTATTGTGGAATAAACATGCTAGGAATTATTTAATAAAAGCGCCTAAATGTTGTGTTTCTCGTCTGCGCGGGGTAAAATGCCCCACCTGCGGTATAATATGCCCAATGCGGTAATTTGAGTATTTCTACCAGTGACAGACCAACTCTGTTTTGTAGAAAGTAAAACTATTTCCTTTGTTTTGCAAAATATCGTTATTTTATGGAAAATTCGGCCTTCTGGTGCACTTTTTCTTTTCTGCATGGGGCACATTATACGCAGCTGTGGCGTTTTGTACCGGGTAGTTGAATTACCTAGAATTTGGACGTTGGTAATAAATTATTCCCACCACGGTTACTCTACAATACTAATTGAATTAAATAATGGCAATCGACTTCAACTTAGATCTGTTTACATAGTTTTAAAGCCACATTTGCAAGGGGGGCAAATTGCACCACCGCAAGTGGGGCATTTTGGCCTGCTTTTACTTATTTGAAAAAATATTAAATGTTAAAGCAAGTCAAGCGTTTCATACCGTTATTTTTAGCAGGGATGTCATTTTGAAGTTCACTTTACGCAATCGAATCGCAACAACCGGTTATTTACAGATTTTGACAAGAAAATAGCTTATGGAAATGACGCCAAAAGTTACATCGGAAGCTGCTCAAAAACAAATTTATTTTTGTTTTGTTTTTACAGCATGTGACAACTGTCATACTTGCATAGTAGGCTAGTTCCATCAAATACTATGGTTTCTGGGTGGTTTTGCATTTTAATTTCGCTTGTTTAGCGAAAAACGAAGGGGGGGCACATTGGCCACGGGGGGCACGTTATACATAATTCCCCTACTTAAATAAAACGACTACGAACAGCTAAGAAAATTCAATTCGCAACAATCAGCATGCACTTAGACAATGAAATAAAGATTTGGAATGGACGCTGCAGCAAATCTGTCGCAAAGGAAGTAGTGGGAGTAGGTACTAGTGGATGATCCGTAGCGGCGAAGTCCAATTTTGCCTAAAATTTTTCTACGACTTCACTCGCATGGACAAAATGATCGTACTTCGATTGATAAACAATGAAAATTCATCTGGAAGTTTGTGCTTTGGGACTCGAACACGGGTTTGATGTAGAACTACAAATGCAGACCTGTACAGTTTGACAGTGCTTCATATTTGGCAAATGTTTATCACTTTGTTTCGCAAAGTTACAATTTACTAGTTAATATTCCTATAGATACACTTGTTGTTGTTGTTGTTGCTGTTCTTCTTCTTCTTCTTCTACTTCTGGCAACATAGAATCGTAGTGGCTCTTGCCATATCAAGAATTCCTCTCCTGGGCTACTCGTCGCCAATTCGTTGAGCGTCTCGACACACGGAAGTCGGCTTCAACTTGGCTTGGGGTTCATTTAGAGAACGGATTTCACTGCGCAGTCGTTCGGCATCTTTGTGAAGTGGCCGGCCTACTGTAGTCCCCCAACATACGCCAGGTGTACGATGGGAATCTCTCCAAGTAGTGTCTGTAGTTCGTGATTCATACGGCCACTCTCCCTTTTCCGTTTGTACTCCGCCAAAAATAGTCCGCAGCACCTTTCGTTCAAATACGGCAAGTGCACATTATGACTTTGGTAAGCAATGTTACAGTATCAAGTCCTTAGAGGACTACCGGTTTGGTTATCATTATGTACATATTCAGATTTGTGCGGCCGCGTATGCTCTTTGATCGAAGTGACTTGCGGAGAGAAAAGTTGGCTCGACTTCCAGCTTGAATGCGTCGTTGAATCTCCTTACTAGCACAGACAAACAGACATAACTCTTGGAAGAAAAATCATCAAAAATTATCGTACCTTACATTTAGCCTGAACGCTAGCATCATCGACATTCCCAAATATCAAATAGCAACATGGGTATCCCTCGAAGTAGCAAATATTTTTCATGGGAAATTCACCTTCTTTCGTCAAAAAGCGGCACTTTGACCAAAACGGAGACATTCCCAACTCAGCCCAAATTTGAAATGACGGTTTAATCGGAATGTAAAACGAGTGTTATGTCTGTTTGTCTGGGATTATATAGTATGCTGCCCTAAAGTCCATGAAAATATGATGCGCAGGCACGTTGTACTCCCAACCAGGTAATCAAAATATCATTCTTTATACCCAGAAATAAACGATAAACAACATTCTCCGTCTAAAAAACAAACATACGTAGCAACCAGAATGTATCACGATAACAAAATAAATGGGCAAACAAATGCCTCACGGGAATGAGCAGGATAACTTTCGGTGAGAACATATTTTGATACACACTCGCTCTCATGAGCGCTTGGCTTGGTGTTACAGGTATAGAATAAAATATGTGTTTGCCGCTAGTTGGCTCTTTAAAGACAATACTTTTTCAGGAACTTGAACAAAAGGGAGAAACAGCAGAAAACTTAAGAAAAAGGCTAGCGTGCTTTGACCCAAAGTCTGGCGCACAATGCTTACCACTTAGGTAAGTTACCAACGTTAGCTTGGTAACTACCAGACGCTGTGTGACGCACAGTATGACATGATTAGGTTTGCTTTCGTGGCGTACAATACGTATTGCACACACCAGTGTGTCTTCTTCGCAAGCAACAGCATGGTTGTCATGAAACATCTATATCGACGATATTGCGGAGTTTCCACCTATTTAGAGTCCCACGCGAATATTATTAGCGTGGTTATTTTCTGTGTTTACCACACAAGTTTGCAATTTAGCAATTTGAACCATCAAACAACCCTGGTGTGCCTCAAGACAGTAATATGGGGCCTTTGCTATTTTCACTGTTCTTTAATGATGTAACCTTATTGCTAGGTGTTGGTGTAAAGCTGGTATATGCTGATGATCTGAAACTTGTTGCAAGATTCATCTATGACTGTCGCAGATTACAACAGCTTGTTACGCGCTTCAAAGGCAGCAAACGGCAGGATTTAGTACCGGTACCTTAGAACGGTTATTATTCCCACATAAAAACAAATGCAACAGTAGTGTTGCCCTAATGTACCATGAGTGCACTAACAACAGCACAACAGAAGCCATATCCAAGCCGCAGACAAGCTACCTAATTCTCAAGCTAGACCAGGTCAGTCCGCATTCTCCGAAAAATTGTAAACGGGCTCTCGAAAAGGGGAAAACCATCGCATCTCGACCACAGCAGTAACGATCACTCTAGCAATGCCACACATTTGTGCTTTCCCTCGGTGTACTGGGAGGTTACATGAGTAGATTGTCATAGTACTTTTGCGCTGAATCGCGAACCTGTTTGTAGACCGTCTGAAACGGTTCAAAATCTCCACTTCATTTTTATAGTAGTGTTGCCCTAATGTACCATGAGTGCACTAACAACAGCACAACAGAAGCCATATCCAAGCCGCAGACAAGCTACCTAATTCTCAAGCTAGACCAGGTCAGTCCGCATTCTCCGAAAAATTGTAAACGGGCTCTCGAAAAGGGGAAAACCATCGCATCTCGACCACAGCAGTAACGATCACTCTAGCAATGCCACACATTTGTGCTTTCCCTCGGTGTACTGGGAGGTTACATGAGTAGATTGTCATAGTACTTTTGCGCTGAATCGCGAACCTGTTTGTAGACCGTCTGAAACGGTTCAAAATCTCCACTTCATTTTTATCTGATGAATCATTGTGCCATGCTCGCGGGAGTGTCCCATCCCTGTGACAAACTCTTGGATATATTTATGAGTTGGTGCCGAAGAAACTGGTTACTTGTAAGCATTGCTAAAAGTCACGTTATGACGTTTCACCGTTCAGTGAATCCCGTAGTCTTCCGCTATCAAATCGACGACCAAGAACTCTCGAGTGTAGACCACATCAGCGAGTCGAATGGGGTGGTGTCACCTAGGTGACAGCCGTTTCACCCGAGTCATCCGTGTCACCTAGGTGACAATTTTCACTTCATTCACGGTGACTCCAAACTAGTCACGTCACTCGCCTCGCAGAATAAGGGTGATTGTATTGCTCTTTGGTACGGCCACTACTTGTACATGCTAGTGTGGTTTAATGTCCTCAAGGGCATACCAAAGAAACTTGTGTTGCATAACGTCTATTCGATTCATCCAGGCGATCACACAACTGAAAAATTTTTCAGATGAGACCATCGCAAGTAACAATCCAACAGCAAATTGGTCTTACTCATTTCTTATAGTAGTTTTATCCAAGCATTACTGAGTTTATTAGGTTTTATAGTAGTTTACCTCAAGTGAATTTAATCTTGATTAACAGTATGAAGAAGATTGAAAAAGAAGCCTTCCTTAAAACTTAACAATAGTTTTCACGACATTCTTCTGCAAGACGGGTTTATCTTAACAATGCAACCATAGAACTCTCTTAAAATCGTATGCTCTTAAAAAAGTAATCATACTCTCAAGAAAGACCCAGCTAGCATTTTCATCTATACCTATAAAAATGGATTTCTCTCTGTCGGGATGTTCCTTATAGAATCGAAAACTACTGAACCAATCGGCGTGAAAATTGGCATGTAGAGGTTTTTGGGGCCAGGAAAGGTTTAAGTTATGGTTAGAGACCCCTCCCCCCACTAAGAGGGGGGGCTCCCATACAAATGAAACACAAATTTTTGCATAACTCGGGAATTAATCAAGCAAATAGAACAAAATTTGGCATGTGGGTGTTTTCGGTGACAAGAATTTATTCTATGGTAAATTGGGACCCCTCCCCTCTTTAGAAGGGGAATTATGACTCCTCTCCCCTTTAAGATGGGGGGCTTCAATACAAATGAAATACAAATTTCCTCATAACTCGAGAACTAATCAAGCAAATGGAACCAAATTTGGCATGTGAAGGTTTTCGAGGGCAAGAATATTTTTTATAGTAAATTAGGAGCCCTCCCCACTTTGCGAA
This sequence comes from Sabethes cyaneus, assembly GCF_943734655.1. Classification (NCBI taxonomy): domain Eukaryota; kingdom Metazoa; phylum Arthropoda; class Insecta; order Diptera; family Culicidae; genus Sabethes; species Sabethes cyaneus. The sequence goes on from NC_071355.1 coordinate 180,190,073, forward strand.
GGGGGGCTCCTGTACCAAAGAAATACAAATTTCCTCATAACTCGAGACCTAATCAAGCAAATGGAACCAAATTTGGCATGTGGGTGTTTTTGGAGACAAAATTTTTTTTATGACGAATTGGGACCCCTCCCCGTTTTAGGAGGGGGGGATCCTATACAAATTAAATACAAATTTCCTCATAACTCGAGAGCTAATCAAGCAAATGGAACCAAATTTGGCACGCGGGTGTTTTTGGAGACAAAAATTTTTTCTATGATGAATTGAAACCCCTACCCGCTTTAGAAGGGGGGGCTCCCATACAAATGAAATTCAAATTTCCTCATAACTCGAGAATTAATCAAGCAAATAGAACCAAATTTGGCATGTGGAGGTTTTTCGAGGCAAAAATATTTTCTATGGTGAATTAGGACCCGTCCCCACTTTAAGAGGGGGTGCTTCTACACAAATGAAATACAAATTTCCTCATAATTCGAGAACTAATCAAGCAAATGGAACCATAATTGGCATGTGAGTGTTTTTGGAGGCAACCATTTTTTCTATGATGAATTAGAGCCCCTTACCTTTTTAGGAGGGGGGCTCTCATACAAACGAAATACAAACTTCCTCATTACTCTAGAACTAGTCAAGCAAATGGAACCAAATTTAGCATGTGGGTGTTTTTGTAGGCAAGCATATTTTCTATGATGAATTAGGACCCCTCCCCACTTTAGGAGGGGAGGCTCCTATACAAATGAAAAACAAATTTCCTCATAACTCGAGAACTAATCAATCAAATGGAACCAAATTTGGCATGTGGGGGTTGTAGATGGCAGAAGTTTTTTCTATGGTGAATTACGACCCCTTCCCCTTTTAAGAGGGGCGCTCCTATACAAATGAAATTCAAATTTCCTTACAACCTGAGAACTAATCAAGCAAATGAAACCAAATTTGACATGTGGGAGATTTTGGAGTCTTCAATTTATTTTATGATAGTTAGAGATCTCTCACCCCTGTGGTAGGGGGACATGGACTCGAATACAAATAAAACAGAAATTTTTGCGAAACTCAAAAACTAATCGAACTCGAAAAATCGAGACTCTTCCATAAAACATTAGTCAATAACAAGACCACAAAAACTATCTATAGTAACACTAGATCATTCACGATGAGACGGTTGCAAGTGTTGCCGGTGACCGGCCGTCGAAAGCGCCGCCCACTGGGGGGCTTGCAAAACTCGAGATTGTGACAAAGATCATCCGAGATTCATGATTTATGTACAACACAGGTTAATTTGTGGCAATACGAAGTTTGTCGGGTCAGCTAGTAAAAGATGAAAATCAGCATTACGTACAGATATACATGCTAATAAATCGTATTCGATGCGCAAATTTGGCATATCCGTACTATTTTGGAGGCGATATACGTGATCAGGAGTAAATGTAAGCGTTACGATTGTATAAGTATTCATATACGATAATGTCCGACTCGTCCGACGTCCGACTAAGCGCGACTCGTTTCGTAATTCTATACGTTTTTGAGCTAAAAATCGTATGTATGTAAGTTATTACCATTATATACGATAGAGAATCAACTTGGTCCCGCTTTGTCAAGCTTTGATTACGATTTTGAATATTTTAAGAGATATATTTACGATAATTTTCGTACATTGATATACGAGTTGGTGCTAACTAGGGAATATTTTAACATAATCAACTAATTTGCCAAAATGGACAACTGGAACCTGGAGAAAATCGAAAAAATATGGATTTTACACACAAATTATATGATCGGTTTCACTAAAAATCGGTTTAAGTGCACCTTTAAAATTGAATTTGTTACTTGGGTACCCAAGCCTGGGGATCCGCCGATCGAACCAAGCTATAATGGGAACTAATTATAACCGGATATGAATCCAACTTCTCTTCTCAGGCCTTGTGATTCGCAGATATTAGTGAACCAACTGACTAAGAAAGTTTTTACATGTTGAGTATTTTTATCATAGCGACCATTAATTTGATCTATTACGATGTATCCCCCATTTTATTATAGCTATGTTGTCATTGTTTGACTTGGTGGCAGATATTTTCAACCATATGAAGTAGTCGAAATTAGTTCAGAAATCTCTGGTTTGGCCGGCATTATGTACTTGTGACTTGAAATGCGATATTGTCATTTAAATCGGGATTGTCTAACAGAAATTTACACGATCGGGTGTCTGGCAAAATGTCAGCTGCCTTCTCTGTAGCAACATGATTGTTCCGATTCAGTTTTGGCTAGATTTGGCCATGGAGCGGTAGGATGCCCAATGACAAGAACTCTTCCACTCTGAGCTTACTGTAATATCAGTCAGCTCCGAGGTACGATACTGGTTGTCATAAGTTCGAATCTCGACTAGGCAGTGACGGTTAGAATCAGTAGGATCGTTGAATTAGCCCCGTATTTATCCTTTACTCTAAGAATCGACTGCGAAGTCTGTTGATGAGGAAGGATCAAGTCTTAAAAACCTTTAAGCCCAAGCTGTAATATCCTCAGCGTCGGTTGTTACGGTTAGAAAGGAAATTGATAACACTGGATTGAGGTGAACGTAGATTTACGCTCTTGGGCAGATTAACCACAGCTTCTATGGGAGATACGGATTTCGGATATAATGGAAAGCTTTCAAAAAGGGTTTCGCTCTCCAGTGTTTTGAATACTGGTTGTCGATGCACTTCTTAGTAAGCCATATCTGCTTGACTACGAAGCTATTGTCTACGTCATACCGTCATTGGACAATCTGATGGTTAACATGAAATATAGCAAAGCAGTTCTAATCCTTTTCACTAGGCGGAAAACGCATATCATTACGTTCCTCAGTAAATAGTTTTAAACTGGAATTTTGTGATAATGCCACATATCCCGGGTTTATTTTGGAAAACTTAACTAGATGAACAGCTAGGCTACGATGTAAAGAAAGTATATACCTGCAGTTATCTACGCTTGCACTTCACTGCTTGTACGGTTTATACGTGGAATATCGATTGGCCTTCTAGTCATAGACCGGCATTACCTGGCCTAAAATAACCCGTACTGGCTGGAGTGGAGGTCAAAGGTAAACGAGGTTGTAGCCCATACCCAGCAAAGTTCAGCGCTTGGCCAGTCGTTCAGTAACCAGCAAAATGCTTAGAACACAGACCGCGGTCATGGAAGTTATGCTATTCTTGCCGCTTTTATATCCCTCTGTGAAAAGAGGGTAAACCTCTACGGCGTAAAAGTACAAAACAAAACTCGAGGAAGACTCCACCAGTCCTCCCTCTAACTGCATGAAGATTCTACCCAACTCATCATAAAAGTAAAAAGTTGACCGTATGGAGCTGTTGAAAAAAACGGCCTCTCTTATCCAAGTTTGCACATAGGAATAAGCTATAGAATTTCATCGCTTGCAGAAGGCTATAATTCTAATTTTAGATCGCGTAGGTTTGCTTCCGATGTTTTTCTGATTCATAGGCTATGTTCAAAATATCGACCAAAATAGATTAGCATAATTAAATTTACTCGTCCGAAAACCCAATCATATCCTTCCGGCCTCATCTCTGTTCGGATAAAATTCTTCCTACCTTACCGGCAGCAGCCGGTTCGGTTCACAGCAAATAACACCGTCAGCAGGACAGGATTGCGAAAGTGAAACCAAATCCTACTACTGCTACATATATTGCCGCAGTTAGCGCTAAGCGTGAATCCCAGACTCAACGTCATCCGTTTCCTTGGGAGCGCTCATTCATCTAATAACCGACGGTGAGGTTCATTCGCCATATGTTGAGGAGACTGACTCGGTCGTCCCAGTAGCCAGGAGAAGATTCGTCCCAGTGCGATCTGAGTGCTCTGTTGGGTCGGACGTCGGAAAAACTCATCGTCTCGCCGCGCCGTGATCGCCGTAAACTTCCGCTCCGAACCGGATGACGCCGCGCGTGGCCAACCGTCGTTGTCTGCTGCTTGCTGGCAATCTTTGACGTTTGGCGCTATACATGTGCTAAAGATATCGATTTTTTCTGCTTCAAAGTTGTGTGCTGGTTCGATCGCATGCTGGGACACTGGTGAACTTTTTTATGGCACTATGTAGTTGTAACACGGTCTAATGGTGCGGAATGCTCTGTCCTAATTAGGAGAATTCATTTTGGCGGTGAAGCAGTTATCGCGTGTGAAATTAATTCAGCAAAGCGCTTTTTGTGCATATACTTACTACATACGGGAGCAGTTGAGTGGCACGTAACTTATGTCCTGCATTATTATCCACCCAGGCGCTTTGTGGAAAGTTAACGAGCTCGCCTTGTACAGCTACCCGGAACGTGTTTAGGTTTGAAACAATTCGTTTATTCAGACATACTTTTGGGGAAAATTAGCGGTTTGCTGGAACATGTGTGTTGGGAGCATTATTTTTCATGCATGTAGTTGGCAATTTGTTCTACTCTCAAGTACCGCAGAAGTTTCGGGCTTTAAAACTTTGTTTAAAAGATAAAGTGATAATGTGTGTTTGGTCGCAAAACGACGATTTGCATCTGAAGAAGTTAACAAACATCCTCACAGGTAAATGTGCGCTTTCACTCTTTTCATTCTAGTCATGCTGAGCTTAAATTAGAAAATTGCATTAGTCAGCAGCAATCAGCATCTTAATGATAGGATTTGTAAAATGAATAGTGCAAATGAAAGCCGAAAAAGATTGGTTTCGGAAATTCAATTACAGCTGAGTCAAAAATAAATAAATTTAAAAAAATCGAAGCACGAGAAAATCCTTGCGAAGACTTAACTAGATTTTTCAACGATGATTGCGAGAAGCCGGATAAATAAGTTAGCTTCGAAGTGTTTTACGTGAATCCTTGCTACTAACTTCGCCAACTGTTCAACGTTGTACAGAATCAAGAGAAAATCCAATGCGAAAGTTGTTTCATAGGTTATATGAAAATATTATGCTGGTACTGGATCGATGCATCGTACAGTGTAGATAATCGAACTACCAAATTAATTAATAGCATAGCTCTATAAGCTCTACGTTTGTTTGCCGAACTCGGCAAACTGTTGAGTTTTCAATATGCGAACCATGTTAGTTTGAAGCACCATAGTGGTGAGTGCAGTGAGTGAATTTGTTGCGTTCGTAAACCGTTTTTTGTGTCATATGGAAAGTAATTTGACGTTATTTTCAAATATTTTAAATAAAAAGTATCCTCCTCTGCATTATGCACAACTTTACTATTTTTTGATAATTTTAACAACATCGTTTTTCATATACGAACTAGCTAGCCAAAAATTTTGAAAAGAATTGTTTGCAGCGCCAACCAAAAATCTACTAGCCAAATGCTTACTTTTGTGTATCCTTAAATTCCATTAAGGAAAGGATACACAAAAGCAAGCATTTTATAATTGATTGCACCTTAATATTGATCACCAAATAGTAAAGAAAAATCTCAGAAACAAACTTTTAGCACAGGAAACAAATGTCCAGCTCCTACTTGTGTAAACTCCTTTAACCGCAGAGTCTTACTGCAGGGATTCTTTAGATTCTAGTCGACTCAACTAGAACTAACAACTATGTGATTTGTATTATAGCTTTCTTTTTCGATCACCAATTAATGAAAATTATAAAAAAGTTTCAAGGTCAAATACCCTAATTCATTTTCTTCGTCATCACCATGCGTCACAGGCAGGGACAACAATTTAATACACCATCTGTTTACTGTGACTGTGATTTCTATTACTCTCCTTCAGTGGTTGGAGAATTCGCGAAAAAGTGATCATTTGAATCGATGAACATCCCTCATGAACATACACTATTCGCCTGCCTCGCCGATAATGCACGCATTGGCTTTGAATTTTATCACGAACAGAACCTCAATGTGAACATCAGAATTCGTTCAAAAATTGAATATTGAACATTGAGTGTGTTCGATTTTTCGGATATAGAATGCCCGGGGACGTCGGAAATTATTCAAAATAATATTACCACGAAAAGGGAATAGTTTAAAGTAGTGTTAGTGGCTTTACAAGCAGCAGAAAGCGTCCATTCGCACTTTTGCGTTGCTCACGATATTCGTATATTCATCGATGCTACGAAGCGTGAGTGTATGTTGCTCATTGTTATAGGCGAATTGAACCACTCGCGTAGCTGTTTTATCATGATAAAAACCGTTTGCCGATGCTCGGCGTATCTATTCATTTTGCGAGTTTTCCAACCTCTGCTCTCCTTTTATAAAAAATAATAATCTCCTCGTTCCAACAGGTCGTAGATTCTTTACAACCAACGATTAAACCTAAATCAATTTGATGTCTCCGCTTAGGAAATACGCCAGAAAAAGTTACAAAGTTCCTGTTTGGAGCTGATTAATTTAATAGATGCAAAACTGTGAAGGCAAAGCTTTCCAGATTTAATCGTTATCTCTGCATTTATTTTTTGAAAGCATTATAAGCGCTTCATAAGTTTACATAACAATAAATATGACTATACTAGCTGATTTCCCGATCTCACTCGAGGCCCCTTTCTCACTCAGTCACTTGTACATCTGGTTTTGTAACGTAAACTCTCATTAAGCAAGGAACAAAACCCTTTTTTTTTCATATGAATATGTTTACTCCCTTTGTCAGTTCCTCTCACGTTGTCCCCCAACGACTTGTAAATCTGTCTTCTTCTCAGTAATCTCTATAAATCGACACAAAACCTTTTTTACGTTCTTGAATCTTCCCCTTTTTAATGGCCACTGTCTTCCCGCTTCAAGAAATAACACAACATGTACAACTGCTATCGTTCCAAATGCAAGAGAAACCTTTACCCATTTGAACCTTTCTCTCTTCTTCTATGAGACCGTCCCTATTTTGTCAACCTCCGGTAGAAAAGAATCATGCCAAAAACATGTGTTTGACAAACGCTGTTTGATGAAGAACAGACCAAAAGTTCCGGAGCTAGGGCGGTACATACATTCATACTCACGTTCCTCGTCCCCCTACATGTCGGTTCCTTCCCAGTCAGCTCCCCCTTTTGTCACGTAGCTAATTATGCATCGGTTGCGGTTTAATGAAAATCGCTATAGAGTAGGGCGGGGCATAAGTGCGATGTTTGAAGTTGTCATCAGTTTTCGTGAGATATAAAGAAGGACAACAACAAAATATATTTTATGGTGATCCAGTAACTCAATGTCTTCCCATTCAACTATAAATCACCTGGAATAATAGTGTTAGGCAAAATAAATTCTTAATTTTTCTGATCAAGTGCCGATTCGCACTTTTACCCCACTAGCGGCAATAGCTAACAAAACCATATTATCTTCAATCTGCAGTATGTTTTGGTAAGGAATATTCTCAATTTGCACCTTTCCTATTTTGCGCTGGTGTGTTGCAGTCTCCGTCAGATCGAAACTTTTCCAAACGTTTGTTTTATGTTTCATCTGCGGAAAATACACTGTTTTCCTTCGGCCAACATCTGTAGAGCACACAGTTTTCTGCAGATCTTCCATTTCTAGTATCTATAAAATAGTGCCTAAACCAGTATATAATTAGCTTTACATTTTTGCCTCGTCCATGAATCGCACTTTTGCCCCATCCATGAATCGCACTTTTACCCAGCTAGGCACTTGACGGGATTTGATTAAATTATAGAAAAGCGAAATATATTTTGTAAATTCTTTTCACCATATTTTCAAAACAGATATGTGAGTGATGTAAAACGCTGCTACAAATTTTCAACAAGTAATATCCTCCTGTTGATATCGTATTTGCCGTGTAACGAAAAATTACATCAAAACCGCCCTAAAATAACCAAGGTTTATTTACCATATATTCCTCCTCGGTGGAACCCCCCTCTTTTCTTAAAGTCAGTTACACAACGCCCCTTTTGCTTATTTAGATCTCTCCCCCCTTGTTAGGGATTCCTCCCTTTTATCAACTTCCCAGTGTTGATTCCCTAATGTCAAGGAACATGTGTGCCAAGTTCGATGAAGAATTGTCCAAGCATTTCGGAGTTATGGCCTCCCCCCTGTTATGACCCCCCCCTCCTTTATTATGACCCCCCCCCCTCTTTTGTCAACACCCTGAGTTCTGATCCCCTATTCCAAGGAACATGTGTGCCAAGTTTGATGAAGAACCGTCCAGGTATTTCGCAGTTATGGCCTCCTCCCTGTTATAACCCCCCTCACCTTCTCTTCTTGTGAACCATTCAGTGTTAATTCGCTTATGTCAAGGAACATGTATGCCAAATTTGGTGAAGAACCGTCCAGGCATTTCGGAGTTATGGCCCTCCCCCCTTGTTACGACATCCCCTCTTATCAACCCCCCAGTGCTGATTCCCTTATATCAAGGAATATGTGTGCCAAGTTTGGTAGAGATCGGTCAAGGAGTTCTGGAGTTATAGTGGAACATACAAACATACTCACGCTCACTTTTATATATATGTATAGATAGTCGATTTTCTCTATGAGTTCCATATAAAAAGTGCATCTATCCTTTACACTACTACCAATGTAGAACGGAATATAAAATGATTTTGTATCTCCCTGACTTCTTCTTCAGCAGCATAGAGCCGTGGTGGCTCCCCAGTTAGCACCAACTCGTATATCAATGAACGAAAACTATCGTAAATATCTCCTAACAAACTCGAAATCGCTACTAAAACTGTATAAAGTGGGATCAAGTTGAATTAATCGTCGTATATAATGATAATGACTGACATACATACGATTTTCAGCACAAAATCGTAGAGTAGTACGGAGCGACTCGCGCTTAATCGGATATTATCGTATATAAATACTTTTATAGTCGTAACGCTCAAAATTATTCGTAATCACGTATATCGCCTCCAAAATAGTACGGATATGCCAATTTTGCGCATAAAATACGATTTATTTCTGTACGTAATGCTGATTTTTACCTTTTTTATACATATAAAAATGCTAGCTGGGTCGTGCTGTTTCAAGCAATCGTCGCCATTCAACTCAGTCTTGGGCCACTCACCGTCAATTTCCTAGTCGTCTCAGAAGTCGCAAATCGCTTTCGACCTGGTCGAGCCATCGTGCACGTTGGGCCCCCCTGTTCCTGGTGCCGGTGGGGTTGTTGAAGAGGACTATTTTCGTCGCACTGTCGTCCGGCATCCTTACGACGTGTCCGGCCCACCGTAGCCTGCTAACTTTCGCTAGATGTACGATGGGAGTCTCCCCAAGCAGTGCCTGTAGCTTGTGATTCATACGCCTCCGCCACTCTCCGCTTTCAGTTTGTACTCCGCCAAATATCGTCCACAGAACTTTCCGCTCGAACACGGCAAGGGCGCGTGTGTCCTCCGTGAGCAGCGTCACGGCTTCAAGTCCATAAAGAACTACCGGTCTAATAATGGTTTTGTACATTGTTAGCTTCGTGCGGCGGCGTATGCTTCCTGATCGTAGCGTTTTACGAAGGGCAAAGTAGGCCCGATTTCCCGCTTGGATGCGCCGCTGAATCTCCTTACTAGTGTTGTTGTCCGCGGTCACCAGCGATCCCAAATACACGAAATAATCTACCACTTCTAGTTCATCGCCGTCAACGGTTACCGTTCGTGGGAGGCGCGCGTTTGTTTCCTTTGAGCCTCTTCCTTTCATGTATTTGGTCTTCGACGCATTTATTTTTAGCCCAATTCTCCTAGACTCCGCTTTCAGTCTGGCGTAAATTGCCTCCGCCATCGCAAAGTTCCTGGCAATGATATCGAAGTCATCTGCAAAACCTAGAAGTTGGCTACTCTTGGTAAAAATCGTGCCTCTCGTTTCGATGCCCGCTAGTCGGGTCACTCCTTCAAGAGCGGTGTTGAACAGCATGCAGGATAGACCGTCACCTTGTCTTAACCCTCGCCGCGTCTCGAAGGGACTTGAGAGTGTCCCAGAGATGCGTACGAAACACATCACTCGATCCCATGTAGCTCTGATCAGTCGTGTCAGTTTGTCCGGAAAACCGTATTCGTGCATTATCTACCATACCTTGTCTCGATCGACTGTATCGTATGCTGCTTTGAAATCAATAAAGATGTGATGCGTGGGCACGTTGTACTCCCGACATTTCTGCAAGATCTGTCGGATAGTAAAAATTTTGTCCGTAGTTGCGCGAGCCCCCATGAAACCCGCCTGATAATTCCTTACGAAACCTTGTGCTATCGGTGACAGCCGGCGTAACAGGATCTGAGAGAGTACCTTGTAGGCGGCATTTACCAGCGTAATACCACGATAGTTGCAGCAGTCTAGCCGATCACCCTTTAGTAGATGGGACAAACCACTCCCTCCATCCATTCCTCCGGTAGTTTTTCCTCCTCCCAAATTCTCAAAATAACCCAGTGTAGAGCCTTTGCTAGCATTTCTCCGCCATGTGTATAAAGCTCTGCCGGTAGGCGGTCCTTCCCATCTGCTTTATTGGTCTTCAGCAGCCCGATTTCTCGTTTGACTTCTTGGAGATCAGGTTCTAGGACATTACTATCTTCCATGGGCGCTCCTAGGTTAATTTCCGTTCCGCCTCCTTCTGCGACTTCGCCATTGAGGTGTTCATCGATGAACTGCTTCCACCTGTCGACCACCTCGCGCTCCTTTGTAATTAGATTCCCTCCCTCGTCCCTACACATATTACACATATCAGGTTTCGGTGTGTAGCCCTTCCGAGTTTGGTTCACCTTCTCATAAAACTTGCGCGTGTCATTAGCTCGGAATAGTTGCTCTAATTCTTCACGATCTCTGTCCTCCTTTTGGCGCTTTTTTCTCCTCAGGATCGTGGTCAACTGGTCCCTAGCTCGTCGGTATTTGGCCAGGTTCTCTCTAGTGGCTCTCTCTAGTATCTCCCTGACATCAGTTCAATTATAGCTTACATCAAAATCAGATTCTCACTTAGTCCATATGCATATTAAACAATCCGAAATTGCCAAATGTTCTACGTTCCAACAGGTCGAAGATTATTTACGACGACTAAACCTAGGCCAATGTGATATCTGTGTTGAAGAAATACGCTACAGCTGTAGCACAAACAAGGAGACATTACTCTTGGAAGACAAATCTACAGAAATTATCGTACCTCACATTTTACTTGGATACTAGCACCATCTATGATCGACATTTTCAAATATCAAATAGCAACAGGAGTATCTTTTGAACTAGCAAGGATTTAGTAGTAAGTTCGTCAAAAAGTTCCCCTTCTTTCGTCAAAAAGCGCCAATTTGAAGGAAATGGAGACATTCCCAACTAAGACCAAATTTGAAATGACGTTTTAATTGGTACGAAGAATGGAAAACAAGTGTTATGTCTGTGCTTCGGCTTAATAATGTTCAAATTTAATATCTTTTTACAAAATCTATAGAAAGGTCCGTAGTAACAACATTTAGGGGAGGGACTGTGCATATAGATGTATACATTCATAGTCCTACGCCAAACCTACATGTGTGTCCTGAAACACAGACACTTCCTTTGCAGTCTTGTAGGAAAATCTGCCGATTGAATGAAGCATGTATTGCTTTCTTGTCTAGGAATTTATCTGAATTTCATTAGAAAATTCTCGTAGATCTTCCTTGACTGTTAAAACTTGCACCTTGAAACTCCTCAAAACAATCCTTTGTTTTGCTTTCTAGAAATTACCATTTGCTACCATTTCTAGAAAGTTCCATTTTAGAAAAGCCATCACTTTCGAATGTTTACCACTTTCGAGGTTTCAACTGCTTTCCGGGTTCAATCCTGTCAAGTCTAGTCTCCAAATCGTTTGAGAATATCACACACCACGGGGGCAATTCAACAGCTCAGCCAACTCACGATCTGACAGTCCAGGATATTCTTCCATTCGACGCTTGATAACAAATGCCTTCCCGATCTGGAGGCCATAACAAGATTATATCTGTTTTATAACACATTTTGATATTTTTAACATATTATGTTACAAATCAAATATAAACTAATTAGGAAGAAAATTCAAGTTTGTAACAGATTCAGATACAAGTAGCACATTGAGTTATGAATGAGCTATATAGATTACACCACTAAGAATGACACATTTCGGTTTAATTACAAAATATGTTACTTGGAAATTACTTTTATAACATGTGCATGTAACATGCAAAACTCATTTTAATAACCATCATCATTTTAAAAGTATATTAATTACGTCACTTCACAGTTACTAATACTTGCTAATACATCTTTATAAGCTGTGTTATTTTTTAAATATCTTGAAATGTTGACAATTAACATTTAACACAATGTATTAAAATTAAGATAAAATCATTACATGGTTTGTTATGAATCAGGTATTAATTAGAGGCAGTTTAGTTATAATTTTTGATATTTTAACCACTTATGGAGGCTAATTTATACCAACGGTTGTTATAATATGATCAAATATATCAAATTAATAACAACTGTTAAACTGTTAACAGAAAATTTGATAACAAAACAACGAGATCTGTTATAATTTTGTCAGGTCCTCCTGATCGGGTTCTGTCATTCTATACACTCTTAACATAGTTTAACGAAATTTGCAGTATTTATCGCTGCATTTTCATTCAATTTTCTTTCGAATTCACCCTGTATCTATTTTTATAACCGCCAATTTTGATTAAGCGAAACGAAGATCGTTGAAATCTGGCTAATTACAAAATTTACACAGGAAATTAGGATGGCTTGGAGGCCTGATTTCCGTGCTTCTAGGTACAATTAGGAATTTGAATAAGTGATGAAGTAGGGGGATTGCTGATTTAATTGGGGACTGAGATGAGTTAGTGTTGAGGGTAAGAGAACGAGCAGAGCTCAGTAGCAGAGTCCACTTTGACGAGTCAATGGCTATGGGTTCGAATCTTAGTAGAATCAAGGTCATTCCATGTCAAGTGACATAAACATAGGTTTATTTCTAGGCCCCTGATTACTCTTTTTACATGCACATTACCCAGAAGGCGCTTGTTATAAAGGGTGTCCCCCATCAAATTGCATCAGAGACAAAACGCTGTAGAAAATTACCCATTGGGTATATTCTCTTGAGAATTTGGGTAGAAGTAGTTTAGAGTGTATTGATTACACTGTATTTTTTTCACTGTCAGTTGTTCGAAGATTAAAAAAAATGGTGTCACCCGAAAAGCAACGTAGCAAATTAATTTTGCCCAAGCACCTGTAAAACCCTGAAGTTTCTCATCAGGACATTGGAAAACAACTCAGAATCGTGCAATCAACGGTAAGTCGTTTGATTAAACGATACTACGAAACTTTGCGCATCGATCGGAAGGAGAAATGCCGTCAGAAACTTCTTGTTGTCGATCGCAACGTCGCTTCGTGGCCATAATGGATGGCGAGACATACTAGACGCTGGACTGGCAACGACCAGATACTTTCCCTCCTCCGCCAAGAAAGTAAGCGATGACGTGGAATATATTTCCCATACCAAGCTCCAACATAAAGCTGGCAGTACGAACAAAGCACCGAGCGTAGTCACTTGCCCATCTTCGCCATGGCTGCCACATATCAACTGATAACGCTGTCAATTTTTTGCTTTGCGGGCCTAACAAACGTAGAATTTATTCTATTAGATTATCTTTTGTAGCGCTTTCTCTTCGGCCATCGAAATGAGTCTATTTTTTATTTCATAAAATAGACCAATAATATTGTGGCCGAAATCATAAGCCCATACAAAAAAAGAAATCAAGAGTGAGCGAGTGAAAGAGAGAAAACGAGAGAGTTAGATAGAGTGAAAAAGAGACTTAGAAAGAGTGCAAGGTAAATACCCGAGCAGGAGCGAAGAGCAAAATAATATAAAAACAATATCAAACTGTGTTATAGTGAGAGAGAGAGAGAGAGAGAGAGAGAGAGAGAGAGAGAGAGAGAGATATTAAGCACCCAAATAGAAGTGGTTTCTGTGGCCGATGCTTACGACGGCGGGCAATCTTGCCCTGAATCATCTAAACATTTGCTACTGATGATGCGGTAAATAGGTCTCTAAACTTTTAAAGGTTCTTCATGGGAACGTTCCAGATTCGCAGAGGGAAATATAGATGAAAATTTCTATTAAAAATGTTCAAATGCTCACAAAACGACCAACAAAAATGTAGTTGTGCATTTATTAATCGCTAAACAAAGGCATTCTTGAAGCATTTCTTTGTTTTGTAGTAAATAGTTATTACTTATTTTGTTTTTTGTTCCATTAAAGTTATTTGATAACTGTTTTTTTATTCATGTTTCTTTATTGAATAGTTATTTGGGCATTCCGAGAAAATTGGTCTTTTCATGTTGAGCTTTTCGAGACTCAGCGAAACAGGGGCTCGATCTTTCGTAATTCGGCCAAATAGGGGTTCGGCCTTTCGTGATTCCGCAAAATATAACAGTGACAGTTGATGAACTTGGACCATCCGTATTTCGACTATTTGTTATTCGGTCATTTGTGTTTCGGCCATTTGGTACGAGCCCCTCACGATGATGGGTTGAGAACCATTAAATTTTGTTCGCATTTGTTTATTTTAGAAACTTTTACTATAGTATCACAGAACAATTCTACTTCTTTTCATTAGGGTTATGTTCCTACAAGAAAAAATAAATCTATTTCAATCACTAGTTGAAAATTCATCTCGATTTGAATTCCTGACTCACTAAAAATAAACTGATGTGTATCATTTACAATACTACACATGTGCAAGACAGAAATGCCAAGAAGGTTTCTAGCACATTGAGTAAAAAAGCATACTGAATTAATTATAGGAATTGCCGGTATATTGGCAGTGGTGTTTTGAGGCACTTGCATTTTACACTAATGGTTACAAAAAGAACAAAAACAGCAACGAATGATGAAATATAAGACAAGTAAAAACGACGAATTGAAATCTGTTAGATAACACAAGCGAAGCAACGGTATTGTATTAATTTTGTTATACAAAAAGCCTGCAGGTTATTTAAAGTACAGCAAAAAGTCCTCAGAAACAACCACCCATTCCAAAGAAGAAAAAAAAAGATTCTCTTTTCGTCTGTTTGCCAAAAAGTTATTTCTCCTTGGCAGCCGGCTACTAATGAATCTTGCCAGGATCAAAACTTGAAATTTGCTCAACATATGCTAACAACGATACGCTTGACTAAGCATGAAATTACACCAATTTGAAAATTAGAAGACTTTTCCTCCAATTCGGAATTCTGATGGCAGCGACGAAACGTGTTACCCAAATAATTGAGGCTGTTTACCGTTCATTAAAAAGGTGTCCTTCTAAAATAACATCCGACGGTTATTAGGATCCTCTAAACGCAAAAAGCTGAAGACGAAGCGATGAAATGAACAGCAGGTAAGACGGACGGGCTATTCACCGTCTGTGAAGTATGCACCCAATTTGGATGGGTACACAGTTAAGATCCTCATTAATTTTTGAGCAGGTTGCCTACCTTCGCGAGGATACTATTAAAAATTTTAGAATTTAATTGTATCCTTATTCATACTATCTGTTATCTGTCTTTAAATAGTTAGATGGATGATTGTTAGGAGCATTATGTTAAACAGTTTTATCTGCACAATTACGGAAAAGTACAAACTTTAACCATAAATTACATCGCATTTCAAGTTGTCCACTGCTCTGGCGCCCTTCGAAGCTGCTGTTGTGGAAAATAAGTCCGCTTTATCTTGATTGTGACCGAGGAGATGTCCTAAGAAATATATATTTTTTTTATTGCTACAGGAAGCATTATCCACCATCAGCGGTGATGATGCTGCCGCGTGTAGGTGTTGTTACACTTTTTCTCGATCCATTTTCTACCGGGTGACCTTTCACCTACAGTGAGTCCCCGTATCAAACCCATCAATCCTTCAACCGAAGGATAATATTGAAAAGTACCACGTACGGGAACGATGAGTCACCGTCAATTTTACTCGTGTAGAATAATCAAAATTAATTTTACGGCAGACTGTGAGTCCAATGAACTTTAAGCGTTCGATTGTAACCAAACAGTCTGGAAAATAACTGTAACGAACCGCGAAGCTGATTTTTCCTGGAATTTTTTCTCGAACAAGGGAAAAATAAAAGGTCTCGCTATTGTTCCGTCGTAACAAAATTATTTCAAGTTATTCCTAGCATCTTCTGTAAACGACGGCGTAGTGGAAAGAAAATGGAGATGTCTCTGAACAGCCGTTTGTGATATATCAGTAACAATGAAAATTGTTTCTTTTTTCTGCATTTTATGTCATTATAAGTTAGCTGGGTAAATCGATGTGAAAATTTGAAACGTTCCAGATTGTAACCCGAACGAGTAACGTTTCAGCCCATTATTCGCTCAGTGGAGATAGACTTTAGGTACATATATATAAATAAAATTTTCCACAGCCGTATATTCATATTGTCGTCGTTTTCTTTTTCCCGGAAACTCGGCAACTTCAAACATCCACCAGAGGGAAAGGGAGGAATGTTAACTGATAAAACGTACGTAAAATGACCTTTCACGGCGGCTTGTCGTTATGCCGGTCGGAGCGGTTTTACGATATCTGACTACTGCTGACACCAGCAGGCATCCCGGCTGCTGCTTCTGAGCCATCCGACGAATTTGGTCACTCGAGCGTATACGCCGGGGTAATTGCGCTGGGCACACTCGTTGCCCCATGACACGACACCGACGATTTCGTACCGCCCGGTTTGGGGATTCGCCAGCTGCAGTGGTCCACCGCTGTCACCCTGTCAAAGACAAACCAAAAGAGGATTCGTTTAGACAGCCTTGTAATGTGATTTTTTTTAGCTTTGTGGTGAACGGTTAATAGATTTTTATTTGCTTTCTCGATCCAATTTATGTAGAAGACTTACAGTTGACACAGAGAGTAGCAACATTGTAACATTTTTCCTGTTCAAACAAATTCCCTAAATCAAAAAGCGCTCGTCTTAAAACCAGAATTTCGCATTACTTGCTACTCTGTTTGCCAACGTGGAGTTGACGTAAAACTACGAATGTAGGTACAATTCGTTCCCCAATTAAAGCCGGAAATCTTTGTATTAATTTCATACAGATATAACTAGTTTGAGTATTGATAAGATTCTGTGCCATTTGATGGATCAGAAATTAATATGGAAATAGAAAAACTTCATCTTTAAATTCAGTTTAGACTCCAAGTTTATCATCCGATCATTAATAAAATTGTACTTATAAAATGTATTTGTCTTTATTTAGGAACCTTAAAAACATTTGAATTAACAACCTGCAAACTTAATTTTGTGCGAGGCTGAATTGAAATGTCTTTTCAATGAAAATAAAGACAATGAATCTCTCTTTTCCTCCTCCTCCTCATTCTCACACACACACACACACACACACACACACACACACACACACACACACACACACACACACACACACACACACACACACACACACACACACACACTCACACACACACACACACACACACACACGAGACGTGAACTGATCCGGAGATGGTAACCATGTTAACATTATGGAGCACGTAAAGTAAATTGTTTTATTCATACGGCCTAATGTCTATTCCTTCACAGCCCCCCTCGCAGGGTTTTTCTCAGGCTTGATGCTACTTCATATTGAACATCGCTGGGCTATTTCAGAGTCAGTACTCCGTTATATATCCCGGTCCTAAGCATTGGGCCGAGGATGGAATCTTGCGGAACTTCTGCCATGATCATTATCTTCCACTCCTCGACGGACTCGTAATGAAGAACCCTGTTTTGGAAGCAACTCTTCAAAATTCTGCACAGATATCCAGGGACCCACATTCTGTGCAGCGATTTGGCGATGGCCTCCCAGAGGACACTATTAAACGCATTTTTTACGTCGATCGTTACTACGGGGAAAAAACGATCTTCTCTTCGCTTCTACTACGACGACGACTTCTTCGCTCGACTATCCGGTATCCGGAATCCGAACTGCATATTTGACAAACCGTGTTCACCTTCCGTGTACGACGTCAATCTGTTTGAGATAATCCTCTTCTTTTCCAGGAGTTTTCCGCATGTATCCAGCAGACATATTGGTCTGGTTCCCCCGTCTTTTCTGGCTCAGGCAATAGCACTAACTTCTGGATCTTCCGCCTGTACAGGAAACTACCATTCTCGAAACATTTCTGCAGCACTGTCTTGAACACATTCGGGTACGCTTGTATTATTCTCTTCAGGGCCATGTTAGGGATTCCATCTGGACTGGACGCTCTCTTGTTTTCCAATCGCATCGTCGGAGACTTCCATCAGCATTTTCCACTTTTTCTAAACCGTACGGCGTTGTTGGCCACGTCGTAGGATCGTGATTCGAGAAAAGTCCCTCCACGATCACCTTCGGCTTAACCGAGCACAGCTGACCTTCGCCATCACGATACGGTTATTTACCCACAATTCATTACAGCACGGGTTGGCATCAGCTTTCTGCACAGCTCCTTGTGGCAGCGGCTTTGCTCATCTTTATGTCTCGTTTCCAAACAGCCTTGGCTAACCTGCACTCCACACTCAGCTCTTCACGATCTACTGCAGTTCTGACTATCTAGACACACCGTCTAGCTATGATACAACTAGCGCGGAGGTTACTAATTGTCTCGGTCAACCAGTAAGCAAAGCGCCGGTGATTTCTCAGCTCCATTTTTTTTGGCATAGTAGCATCGCGTGACCTCACCAAGATATCCATCAACTCGTCCGCAGTCAGGATCGGTATTTTACTATATACTCGGAATGCCTGGACAAAGAGAGCCTTGTCGAAATCCGTCTGTCGTCTTTGTATTACCTTCAAGTTCGGCATTAGCGACGGGTTACCGAAGGTCACGTCAATGATGGATTCGCGTCCGTCTTTACGAAAAGTGCTCACGTTGCCTTCGCTCAACAACACCTCATCTAGTTTAGCCAAGGTCTCCAACAGACTGTACTCTCCGGAGTTAGTAAGCAGGTACATCTGCTATTGTATTCATTCATGTGTATTCATGGGTTCAAAAAGTTGAGAAATCGTCGAAAAAATATCTCCAAAGAAATCTGAAAATAACTCTTCAAAGAAAATTACACGCATTTTTTCTCAGCTTTCCGATGGTGGCCTTGAAATTAAAATCGGTTGGGGGATCATGGCGAAAACGGCGATTTTATGATAAAATTCAACATGGCGGCCAAATCCAAGATGGCCGCCAATTTTTTTTCACTTCGTTATAAGCCCTATCTCTCCTCTTTACAAAACCGTGCCGTTTATAGTTTGTTTCATAGCAAATTTTGGAAATATCACAATAATTATATGAAAATTGCGAACCTTGCTACAAATAACTGGTTGTTTTATTCAGTTAATGCCATTACATACCTAATTTTATGAATTTTTCTTTTCCATTTCTCATTTTTTCTCATTCTATTTTTTCCAATGGTGGCCTTAACACGTAAATCGGCGGCTCATGGTGGAACCGGCCATTTTTTGATAAAATCCAATATGGCGACCAAATCCAAGATGGCCGCCAAAAATTTTTTTACTCTATTTGAAAGCCCTGTTCTTCTTCTTTATAGAATCGGGCCATTTGTTAGTTGTTTCATGGCAAATTTATGAAATATCACATGATATAGATCTCAAGGTTTGCTCAAAATTCAACTTATTTCGATACTGTTAGGCCCCATGGCGAACGAGATGTCCACTATTTCGAGGTATCAAAAGTGTAATTCTTATTTTCCAACCATTTTCAACCAATTAAGTGCAAAATTTCCAATATTTGAAGACCTCGTCTAGTCTAGTAGCCGTTTCAACGGGAATTACTTATTCAATATTTTCAAAAATTAAATTCTATGAGTAACTTTTTCAAAATTTTCTGAATTTTCTTAGAAAATACTAAAAAAAATAAAAATCATTTTAGCACTGAAAAAATAGCATTTAAAAAACTGAAATTCGATTTTCTAAAAAAGCCCATCTCGGAAATTGATGAAATTGTTTTTAAATGTAGATAATAATATGGCCTACAAGTATCTCATGTATTGCAAAATGGGCATATTTAAGTAATAAATGTTTTTCTAACAAAAACTTTTTCAAGTCCTTCCCGGGAAAAAGGTATAAATTGGTATAAGTTTTTGTTAGAAAAACTTTTTGCCCTTAAATATACCCATTTTGCAATATATGAGAGACATGTAGGCCATATAATTATCTAACTTTAAAAAAAATTCTTCAATTTCCGAGATGGTTTTTTTTTTAGAAAATCGAATTTTACTTTTTAAAATGCAGTTTTTTTTTCAATTTTCGAAAAACTATATATGCAAAGTTGTTTATTTACATGAAGTCTTTACACATACAAAGTTTCATAAAATTTTGAGAAAGTCACGCCAACCTCTGGTCGAGTTGGCGTGAAATCCGTCATGTACCAATTGAGTGGTTTACATGCCTGAGAATGAATAGCAGTCATTAATTGATATGGGGTCGTGTCACACTAATCGAATGCTAACTGTATATAAAATTAGAAGTTACGAAAGGACAGAGGTCGTAATGAATTTTCGAATTGTAATATCACCAGATGGTAATGATTTAACTCAACTTGGCGAACAACAAATTAAAAAAAACTGAACAGGAAACCTAATTATTAATATAATATTTAAAATAATATTTTCAATTTATTACCATAATAAGCATAAATTCCAATAAACTGATAGAATATTGACAGACCATAACCTTCCGTATATCCAATGTGTACACACATTAAACTATTTTATGGCATTGTCTATCAAATTTAATGAAAACTGAACCTCTGCTCGGAGGTTATGTATGCATAAAGGTCCGGTTAATCATGTTCATGAAAATTCATTCCAGTTTACCGGAAGCATTTATTAAGCTAATTGGAAAAATGATAATTAAGATTCACTTACAATTCGTACATCAACCTTGGTGGGCAGTAAAAGTACATAATTTGATTTATCGACTTTGATTGGACTTTTCATTTCATTTTTCGAGTATCTAGATGACATTCAACTCAGCTTGCTCAGCCAGCAGCTCAGCTGGGAAATGACTCCAAAATTTGATGATGGTTTCGCGGCCGCCGCACCGGGAATACATGCCAATCGAACGGAAATAATGTATTTAGTCTCCGATTGAAACACTGTGTCCCTTGTTTTGTGATTGTCGGTTTATTTTTTACCTGTCGAATAAGTTGCGAGAGTGTAGTACAAACATTATATACATGCTGCACAATATTTCTTTTTGTCGTATAGTTCACTTTATCCCATTCAATAATATAAATGATAAAATCTGACCGCATCCGTGAAAACCAATTCAACCAATATTAAACAAGATTAAAAAATTTCATGTAAATGTGTAAATGAACTATATAATATAATTTTAATATATTTAAAATTATTTCCATTAAACTCTGAAAAGTATAATATGACATATTGCAGCGTTACGGGACACCATGCCCACCACGCAAATCAGTTTCTATTTAAGGGGGCATAGTACTTTTTCAATTAAAAAAAATCGAATTTTTTTTTATTGATTATTTCGAAAGATTAACATTTTGACCATATGTGTTTCAAGTCATTTCTATAAATTCCAAAAATTGACAAAGTTACAGCTATTTGTACTGCGCATGTCTGGAGCATTTACACAGCGAATAAAAACTTCAACGTCGTTTTTCTCGAAACCAGGTTTTGAAAGTCGGTACCATAAATATCTCAAGAACGGCTGAAGCAATTCTCATGATTCTTTTTTTGTTTCAAAGCTAATAAAATTATCTAGTGTTTGACTTATCCTTTTTTCGATATTACAATTTTTATATTTTTAAGAAATGTTTAAAGTCAATTTTTTCGGCAAAAAACCTTTCTTTTATGTTTGAATGTCCGCCATTTTGTTATGCGTTCGAATTTTAAAAAAAGGATGGGCCAAACACGAGATAATTTAATATACTTTCATGTCGTTTTGGAATTTTTCAATTCGGATAAGCCCCCCAGCGCCAATCCATGGTACCGCAAATCATGTTTTTTTCCGAATGATCATGTTCAAGGAGCCGTAGGGGAGAGGGGAAGAGGTTCACATTTGCAAACAAAACTGCAAATATTAGTATAAAGTGCAATGTTCTGCAAGCAATAAACCCGAATCGATTCGCTTTTCGCGTTATCGAGAAAAAAATATTTGAAATAAGGCAAAAAATATGGTGTAAAAAGTACTATGCCCCCTTAATCAAATCCTTGGCATACAACTGGAAAGTAAAGTCCCCTTAGGACACCAGTTTTACAAGCTATTTTCCAAAAAATTAATGAATCAAAAACCGTTTTACACAGTAAAAATAGTTGCCAGTTGTGTCTGTGTTCGCGCTCTTAAAGTTATTTTACAAAACACCGCAGGTTGAATCTGATACTAAAACGAAAATCCTGTAAATTTGGTATCGCCGAGTGTACTATGCAATCCAATTGAGAAAGAAATCTTGAACGATTACACGATTTTATTTATTTATTTATTTACTATTTTAATGGGGCTTTCAACCGGTAGTTGGTTCGCCCAAAATAGCTTCACCTTATTAAATACTAATAATATCCCATGTAGCCAGTGATGGTAAAAACTCAAAATCTCAAAACTCATCAAAAATCAAAATCAACTGTGAATTATGTCAGCTTGATCCTGTGCAGAAAAAAATCACGCGTGAGTTTTTCTGTTTTCATAGAAAGAAGCACAAAACTCAAACTTATTTCTTCCCGCTTGATCACATTCTGCTTTGCTTCAACTGCTACCCGGAGCTATGCACATATACATACAAATTCCTTGTTGAACAGCATAGGCATTCTCTCGTGCAATACGGAGCTGTGAATGAGCATGAGGGAATAAATCGCAAAGTTAAACTAAAACGTAAATCTGCGTTTACATGTTTATCTAATTCTTATTGGGCTTGTTACTTTCTAGTTGAGAAAATGTCGATTCCCGCGAAGGAAAAATGTATATTCCACCAATATGTTTGCCATCTTAATTCATGAATGTGTGCTGCATTTTTCGGTGCTGATGTTTTCTCTGACGGTAGCTTCTCTTTTGCTCTCTAGTTCGTTGTATGAACTGCCTGCTGTGGAAGAATTAAGCAAAATTCTCACAGCTGAATTTGGTTCACATCGCATAGCAACAGAGACATCGCGTATTATAGCGAGAGAAATTTATATGTGAGTTTCGCGCTGGTGATCAAGGATGAAATTTTATGTATTTGAAATCTCGTTGAGTTTTTTGCTGCTATGAACTTTTCAACACTGCATGTAGGTATTTAGAATGATTACGATACGTTCGTATCCTCATCTAACAGTTTAGCACAGTGGCTCTTACTGTTTCGGGAATTTCTCTCCATTTACTCGGTCTTGGGCTACTTGTCGACAATTTGCTGAGCGTTTCGACACAGGCAAGTCGGCTTCAACCTAGTTGAGCCATCTAGCAAGGTTAAACCCCTCTATTCCTGGTGCTGTCGAGGTTCCTGAAGAGAACAAGTTTTAGTCCATTATCGTCGGCATCCTTGCGCCGTGGCAGGCTCACCGTAGTCTTCCAATTTTCGCCAGGTGTGCAACGAAAATCTCTCCAAGTAATGTCTGCAGTTCGTGGCTCATACGCCTGCGCCACTATCCGCTTGTACTTCGTCATACGATGCCGAACTTTCGGGGTTCTAGCTGTTTCACGAAATTCAGCAATCTAGCAGTTCCAGGTCGTCGGCAGGAGCATAGATCCGGGGTGATTCATGCTGTTTCAAGCAGTCGTCTCCGTTCAACTCGATCTTGCGCCACTCATCGCCAATTTCTCAATCATCTCAGAAGTCGTCAATTACTTTCAACTTGATCGAGCCACCTTGCACGTTGAGCCCCTTGTTCCTAGACCTAGTCTCGGCCGGTGGAGTTGTTGAAGAGAACTGCTTTCGTCACACTATCGTCCGGCATCTCTTCGACGTCTTCGGCCCTCCGTAGCCTATCGACTTTTACCAAATGTACAACGAGAATCTCTCTAAACAGTGCTGGAAACCAGGCTTGGCATGCACTTTTCGCTTCGATTTTGCTCTTTTGATTACTGCACCTAAACCAAGCAGAGTTTGAAAAAGTGATGTATGGGGCATTTGTATAATTAGCTATTATTTGCAATATTGCTGAAGAAAGTAATGGTTTATCTTTTGTATTTACAACGCTGTAAGGGTGCTACCCTGTTGGTAGCAAAAATAGCGCAAAAATAGCAAAAATAGCAAAAAAAACCGACGGCATTGCAGCCCTATAGCGCCGTAAATACAAAAGATAAACCATTACTTTCTTCAGCAATATTGTAGACAATTACTTGTTCAACAAATGCTCCATATAGGGTATGTTGCTGCTTCGTCGTAATTGCCTATTCCCGTCCTATCCAACACAAATAATTAAAAATATCAGCGATTTTTATGACACACTATGCAAAATTAGTTATTCCCTAATATTTTAGTTTGTTCACTATCA
The DNA here is from genome assembly GCF_943734655.1 of Sabethes cyaneus. Lineage (NCBI taxonomy): Eukaryota > Metazoa > Arthropoda > Insecta > Diptera > Culicidae > Sabethes > Sabethes cyaneus. The sequence continues at coordinate 180,214,392 of NC_071355.1, forward strand.
TACGCGATCAATCAAAAAGAGCTGAGTTCTATTTAAATGCTTTTTTTTCATTAAAGAATTCCTAGCAGCCAAATTTCCTACGTTTTTTCGTGCGACGAAGAAGAAAATGTCGACTAATCGTTTCAATTTCCATCATTCATAAAATGAAAATAACTCACGCAACGCATTGTCGTTATTTTGCAGCCGGGAAAACTTGCATGACCAGCAGAAATGTTGCAGAATAACATCTGTCCTACACAAATACATGCGCGCTAGCTTCGTAAACATTATTGTGCTTTTAGTTCGGACGATGAAAAATTTTGATGGACGGATTTTAAAACGGTACGACGAATTTCAGAAATAAAGTCTGCTTCGTAATTTCAATAATATGCTTTACTAATCGCTTTTTAGTGAATTAAAAGAGCACGGATCGGAAGGCAAATGTGTTTGAGTCAAATCAGCGCAAGAACTTTTGTGGTATTCATTAAATCCACCTAAGAACTGATGAAAATTAGAGTGGCTTTCCTTACTACGACGGGAATTAGAAAAAAACCCTACCACTTTTTCAAATTTTGCTTAGCTGAGGTGCAGTAATCAAAAGAGCAAACTCGAATCGGAAAGAGTGAGCCCTCCGTGAGCAGCGCCACGGCTTCAAGTCCGTCTTGTGGGTCATTCACCTCTGGGTTTAAGCCTCATTACAAAAAAAACTACCGATCTAATAAAAGTTTTATACATTGTCAGCTTCGTACGGCGGCATATGCTTCTTGATCGTAGCGTTTTTTTAAGAACGACGAGCGTTTTGTGAAGTAGATTCCGCTTTCAGACCGGCATAGATAATCACCGCTTTCGCAAAGTTTCTGGCTATGAAATCAAAGTCACCTGCAAAGCCTAGAGGTTGGCTACCCTAGGTCAGAATCGTACTTCCTGCAATTCTGCAAGATTTGTTGGACGGCAAAAGTTTGGTCCGCAGTTGCATGAGCCTCCATCAAGCCCGCCTGATAATTCCCTAAGAAACCTTGTGCTTTAAAGGGTGTCTCACATCAAATTGCGCCTAAATTGGAAGAAACGCTGTAGAAAATTACCTAATTGGCCGATCGCACGTTACGCTTAACTCCACTTAAAAAGTTTTGTACAACTTAGCTGCAGCTTCATCTGTACGGAAATCCATTTTTTCTTCCTGTTTTCCTCAGACTTGACCTCCTTGGGATGCTTCCGTAGTGCCTGCCTCATAATAGCCCAGTATTTTTCGGTGGGCCTTAGTTCCGATGCGTTGGAGGCGTTCATGTCTTGGGTACGAAAGTGACTCCATTGGCTTCGTACCACTCTAATACATCCTTTGAATATTGGCACGAAGGTAGATTCGCCCAGAATATCTTAGGGCCATCGTGTTACTTCGACAGAGGAAGCAGATGCTTCTATGGACACTCCTTGAGGTAGATCTGCCCGTTTACAGTCCCGGTAGACACGAACGGCGCACTCCGTTTGCCACATGATGATACATCATGTGTATTTCTTAGCCAAATCATGTATTTCTTGGCAAACTATGAAAGTTTCTGCATCCTTACTTCTTCCGGAATATCAAACTTGTGCTGGGCGGTGAAGTACAGTAGCCCTGGAAGCAACCGGAAGTCCGCCTTGACGTAAGTCTCATCATTCATGATGAGAGAGTTGAGGATTTTCCAGGTGCTTGCGCAAAATAAATTCGCGACGTTACTTTCCGGGTGACGCCATTTTTCCCAATTTTCAAAAAACTGACCGCGATAAAGATAGAGTGTAAACAATACACTCTAAACTACTTCTACTCAAATTTTCAAGAGAAAATACCCTATGGTTAATTTTCTACAGTGTTTCTTCCGTGGTGCAATTTGATATGAGCCACCCTTTACTTTCGAAAGATTTAAACAAAAAATCTTCTATCTAGCCATGTCACTCTTCCATCACGCTCAAGTTTAGCTGCGATTGAACTGAACTTAATGTTATAGATTGCAACCGAATAGTTTATCTAAGTTGAATCCTTGTTTTCTTGATTTACCTACTTGCGAGTAAAGTTCTTAAAAAAAGCAATTGAATCGATTGAATGGATAGGTAAAATTAACCATCGTAATAATATGCCTAAAATTACTGTTGATTTCATAGCATTTCTTTAACCATGATAATGGTTAATTAAATAATATGAAAGCTAATCGAATATCTCAGTTTTTTTGTATGTTTTATAAAAAATCTGTAGATTATCATTTCCTGATATCAATCCAATTATACACCTGCATGAATAAGTGAGATATTCTAGTGAAAATATTTTGTGTAAAAAATGTGAGATATTCCGAACAGATGCTGAAAAACTTCAGAGAAAATCATTATTCACTAACCTGACACGAATCCTTTCCTCCTTCCAAGAAGCCAGCACACAGCATCCGGGTTGTGATTTGAAATCTAAAATAACCGGACCGTTTACACTCCAGGTTCGAAAGGATAGGAACTGTCAGCTCTTGTAGCATATCGGACAAGGTCCCGTTGGCTGTTGTTCCCCATCCGATGACCGTTGCCTAAAGATTAGGAATGGATAATTTCATTGTTTTCAGTTCAACATATTCCCAGCAAGCTATTTTTACTAGCTACCTCCTTTCCCTGATAAGTTTCTGACCCGGATGGAAGGCATATCGGCATTAAATCCAGCCCAAATGAAACTGGCTCCTGCAGGCGCAATAAAGCTACATCGTTGTTGTTCCTTAGTCCCTGATAGCGATTCAGCTTAATGGTAGTGATTCGCCTTTCCAACATTTCTAGAAAAGGTGCATATGAAAAAAAATTATAATTGCCTATTTCAATCTCATACAGTAGCTTACCAGGATTACTGTTGGCAATACTAGGTCTCCTAAGAAACACCTTGAAATCCTTGGGATCTGTACGAGTCACGCAGTGAGCCGCCGTTAGAATGTACCGATCATTAATCAAACTTCCTCCGCAGAGGAACGTACCACGATGGAAAAGCGCTGCCATCCATGGGTAGGTTCCAATTTTGCTGTAATTTCCACCCACCACGCGTAAATCATCGGATCCTAAGCCACCACAAACTGTAAACCGGAGGAAATGGCAATCAAAACACATTGAGCCGAATCTAACGAGCAAGTCGGGACGCTGTAGTTTAAATTATCTTCTGAAAGCTTACCGCAATCGGAACATCCTCCATCCTTGCCGTTCCGTTGCACGGATGATTCCGGGCCCGGTACCGAAGCAATTAGGCGGCTCACGTAACTTAATAGTAAGCATAATAAAAGTTTTGTGCCCATCGCTTGCTAACAACAGCACCAACGGCAGATTGCTCTACTTTCCAACGGCGTCGGCAGAATTAACTTTGCAACTTTTAATCATAAGACACAGTATCATTTCTTCCCGCATAAGAGCACATCTGCACGGTGCTGATGTTTAATATAAACTACCGCAGAAATTGGCTGCCTCGGACCAAGCCGCAACCATAACTTGTTGGTAATGGACTGTAATTTGATCCAGAGAAAGCACCTTCTCGTGTAAAAGTCGCTACTTCATCGGTGCGCTCGATGCAACAAGCTGCAACTGGAAGGAAAGTTTCGATCGGAAAGGTCACTTTGACATAAGATGAAGTACGAATGTGGTAACAGCCTTACGGAACGTTTCTTTGCTGATTGCGTCGTTTGTGATTTGTTTTTATTTTAATTTACGAACATTTTACGGTGACATTTCCAAACGTTTATTTTCATGCTACGTATGGCGGCACTAGCAACGATTATCAAAGTTAGGTGACATAAACAGCTTGTCACAAAGCAGTTGAAAACGATTAAGCCTAGACCACATGCTGTACTCTTTTTTCTAAAAGCAATATTGTACTCTTTTTTGACTATATTTCTCCGAAAACTTATATATATGAATCAATTTTGATTTTCAATAGAATCCACGGCAAAAAAATAACACTTGATATTTGATGTTGGAGTCGTTAGTAAAATTTCATACAAAATTCGCCGTGTTCAAAATGTAAAAAAAAATCATAGCCTTGAGAGTGATAATGAAAAATTTCCGGTAAAAAACGCCAAACCAGAATGCACCGTCTAACTGCCCAAAAAAAAGCATACAAAACGAATGCTTTACGCGAGTGCAGCAAACGTTTGCGTTCTGCAAAGCCACAACTATCAAATGAATCGTGCTTTGCTGAACCAGAACCATGGCATGTAAACGAAGCTCGAAGTAGAATTCCATCAAATGGTTCACTCCTATTTTTTGCTGCAATTTAATGCGGGTGGACTGCACTATCAGTGCGTTGCAATTGCCGCACTTATGGCACATCTTCGAATGCATGGATCAGTTTCACGTCCGGATAGCCTAGGTTTAAATTGATCTGCGCCGTCCCTTGACAGTACAGTTGCAGCTCAGTTCGATTTGTTGCATCACCATATTCCACAATGAAAGGACTCGCAATCATTCTGGTTCTGGCCGTGTACTCTTCGAAGGCACTAGCGGATCTTCCCCATTACACCACCTACAAGAGCTTCCAAACTGCATTCTACGAATGTGCTGAATACTATCGAGTGCCCAACTGCACCGTTCGACGATATATCGAACAATCCTATCCACCAGAGGAGGAAGTGAAGAAATTGATTCGTTGTACGTTGATCAATTTGGGCAGCTGGGATGATGAAACCGGTGTACACGAACAGGTACTTAAAAACTACTTTGTCCCAAGACCGGATGACACCTGTTACGAAAAACGAACTCGTGAATGTCTCGCCAGCATCGTCTACGATAATGACTATACTCGCGCCTACGAATCTTTCAAGTGTTATCTACGTTATTATGGAGAACTCATCTCGGATGATGAATTCGTACCCTACGAACAGTTGGAACTGCAACAGCTAGCTCTTACCAGCCTAACGATCGCCCATCTTCCGCTCGAAGTTCTGATTCAATATTGCAAAGGTGAATTTGAAGGTGAAAAGAATTTCCCGGATTTGCTGTATATCTTCCTGGTACGCGGTGGATTTTACAGCTCACAAAGCGGTTGGAATTTGGCAAATCTGTACACTCAGCTGGGCTATGACATTCTGTTGGATCCGGCCACGCAACAGTGCCTGGATGATGTGGCGAAGGAGAAATGCAACGCCGATGAGCTGACACGATTGTTCGAACAATGGCAACGATGCATTGGCCCTTACGTTCCGCTGCAACAGTACATCCAGATTGCAGCCAAGCAGTTGCTCGGCGACCAAGCCAATTGTCTATGTAACACGAACTTGTATAATGGAAACTAAACTCGACCATATGTATAAGGAATTGGACAAAGTTTAGAAACGCAAACAAAGAATATGTTTATACACGATTTTTTTCTAAATTCAAAGACGAATCATTCAGGCAGATTGTTTTGGAAAATATAATGAATTATCTCTTGGTATATTGAATCTTATAATAAAAAGCAAACTTTTTAAAGCAGTCGTTTTTCTTATTTACTAAGACCTAGAAGTGCAACGTAATTTACATTCTTAGTGATTGAATATTTATGCTTTTCGTCCGAAATTTGTTGAACTGTACAACTCGATCTTGGGCCACTCGTCACCAATTTCGACCTGGTCGAACCATTTCGTAATTCCTTCTGTTCCTGCTGCCGATGGGTAGTCGAAGAGAACCGTTGTCGCCGCACTATCGCCTGGCATCCTTACAACGTGTCCTACCCACCGTAACCTAACAACTGCTGCCATTTGAAAAGCAAAGCCATGGGAATAAACGTCCTTAAGAACTGACCCTTCTTTACCGACAGACTTCGCGGCCGTTTTTTAGGGTACAGGAAAATTACCATATATATGATGGGAATATCTCCCAGCAGATTCACACGTCTTCACCAACTCCGCTTTCTGTTTATACTCCGCCAAATATCGTCGGCAGCACCTTCTGCTCGACCACGGCAATGGCGCGTATGTCCTCCGTAAGCCGCATTGCAGCACTGCTGGTTAGGATTCGTCTAAAATGTGTGTCGTTTACATATTATTTGGGTAGTTGCTGGTAACGTGTAAGAAGGACAGAGAGAAAGTGTCGAAGTCGATGGCGAATTACTGGATTTCACATTGGCGATCTATTGCCAAATTGAACTTTTGGGGTGAATTTTTAGGTAAAATATGAGGCAAGAAAAGACGCAATATATTGACTAGTCGGGTGGAATTCCGAATGGAAGTGCGGATTAGCTTCGGCTGGCGTTTGTCTTGCGAAGTTAGGGCACAATGAGTGCTTTAGGTAGCGTTTGTTACAACATTTAGTGGCAGCATTGTTGTTAGGTTGCGCTTCGAGCGTTTGGCGTTTGTGCTCCATTTGTGATTAAAGTTATACACGATAATGGAAACAATCATTTGGCCAACGCCATGGTCAACGTATATTACGATTAAACAAGTAGAATGCCATGGTCAATTGGTATTTAATTAGTGCCGGCAAGAGGTTCATGGCCAACGCACATTAGGATTGAGACAGGGAAAGTCCATGATCAAACCATATTGAGATTAAGTTGGGAAAAGCCCAACGCCAACACCAAAAAAATTTGGGTCGATATGAGTCTAAGACGTATGTTTTGAAAACATTAAAACGTTTGCTAAGAGGAATGGTCATTGACTTCAGGAAGGTAAAGTTCATAGACGGACTATACAGCCATGGCCATTGACTTCAAGAAGAAAAAATTCATAGACGTACAATATCAATGACAAGATATGGTAGATACTGGGACGCTTGCTAGATAGAGTCAGTAAGATCGTTACACGGATAGAAATTTGATCTCCAAAACGAGCAAAATTACTCATGATTCCAGGTTTCTAGCTTATGATTAATGAAAATACACCATGAATAATAATCATGATATCACGAGCTTCTTGCAGTACAACACAACGCAAAATCATGAACTATTATTATTATTTATGATTTTATGCCGTCTGATATGGCAGTTCAGTCATGATATGAGAGGAATTTACATTTCATGATTTCATGATTTCATGATTTCATTCGTGGCATCAGAATCATATTTCTTTGCGTGTACACTGGCCCCGTAATTATTCTGTACTCTAACCGCCGGCTGCGAAGTCTGCCGATAAAGAAGGGTAATGTCTTAACGACGGTTTAAGCCCACGGTTTTGCTTTTTACCGGGACGATTATGCGTGTCCTGAAAAAGATTCTCTATTTTACGTCGTCACATGACAAAACGGAGAACGATTTTTCGACAGGCTATGTATGAGAGTTTAATTATTTCAATATATCACATGAAATTAAAGAAAATAAATAGTCCAAATGTCAAACAAAAATAATAACACGACTGCACCAAGAATGTAAATAATTTGTAATAGACCTGCTATAATATCAAAAATTATAATGCTCATTTTACGCAGGGGGAGGATGTGGCATTCTAATATTTCGTATTAGAGGATTTCTCTGGAATGTGTAATGCGTGTTGTTTACACATTATTTGGGTAGTTCCCGGTAGCGTATAACTGGACCAGGGAGAAAAGGTCGGAGTAGCTTGACAGCTTCGCGCTTAAATAAGGTCGGTGATCAGTTGTGTCGATGGCGGATTACAGAAATTCAGCATCCACAAAGGCTCATGTTTATACCCTTTTTATTCAACCTGTAAACAAATGATCCGGAAAGTATAAATGTCTGTTTAGAATTCAGAAAACTGCGGTTACATTCCATTGGCCAGTGTTTGCGAAGATGTTTAATCTTTGTATTAGTTCTTTGAGTTCTTATATTGCATAATATAGCTCTAAGATGTTGTACATAAAAAGTCATAGCCGGTCATAACTGAAACAAATAGATTGTATGTTTGTCGACTGTTGGGATTTACTTGTTGGATTTTTTTCCTTCGGCTTGATCAGTCTCAAAAATGTCAAAAACGAGCTTGGTCTCTACATCCGACAGTTTAATAAATCATCGAAACTGTCGGATGTAAAGACCAAGCTCGTTTTTGACATTTTTGAGACTGATCAAGCCGAAGGAAAAAAATGAAACAAATAGTTTTTATGGTCGTATTGGATTTTATTTAACTGAATTAAAACATTAGGCCGTATGAATAAAACAGTTTACTTTGCTTTTTCCGTTTAAATCGTATGGGAGCATTTGCTCTAACTCTTTTATTCATATGACCTATTATCTCCACTGTGCTGATTCTATATAGGCGGGCAATATGGCTCTTTTGTGTGAGTGGCTCTGAACCGTCTATTATCTGCCGCAAACCGATTCATATGGTCGGTGTTAAGTCAGACAGAACCGAGTGGCAAAATTCTGACTTCGAGAAAAACGCATTCAAAGTTTGCTGCATTCGAAATCATCTTCTAACTTTGGCTGTTTGCAACATTTATGTAGTCTGATTAGAGTAAAATGTTGCTTAGAAAATTCTTGATCGTTTGCTATCATATTAGCTCATTTTTTAAAATTTTAAACCTGGTCTGATTTAACACCGACCCTATGATATCGCGACAATCAATCGACTTGAGCAGGCGAGTCGAGCATTCGAATCAAGCAATCGAGTCAAGCAGTTGGGTCGAGCAGTCGAGTCAAACAGTCAAGTCGAGCAGTTAAATCGAGCAGTCTAGTCGAGCAGTTTAATTAAGCTGTTCAGTCAAGCAGTCCGGTCGAGCAGTTGAGTCGAGCAGTGGAGTCGAGCAGTTGAATCGAGTGGTTGAGTCGAGCAATAAAATAGAGTAGCTGAGTCGAGCAGTTCAATGGAGCAGTTAAGTCGAATAGTCCAGTCGAGCAGTTGAATCGAGTAGTCTAGTCGAGCACTTGAGTTGAGCAGTCGACTCGAATGGTCAAATCAAGCAGTCGGGTCACGCGGTTAAGTCGAACAGTTGAGACGAGCAGTTCATTCGAGCAGTCGGGTCGAGCAGTGGAGTCGAGTAGTGCAGTCGAACAGTTTAATCGACCAGTTGAGTCGAGCTGTCGAATTAAACAGAAGTCAACCAGTTGAGTTGAGCAGTCAAATCGAGCAATCTAGTCGAGCAGTTAATTCAAGCTATTTAGTCAAGCAGTCCAGCAGAGCAGTTGAATCGAGCAGTCGAGTTGGGCAATTGTACCGAGCAGTCACGTCGAGCAGTTTAATCGAGCAGTTAAGTCGAGTAATGCAGTCGAGCAGTTGGATCGAGTAGTCCAGTCGAGCAGTTGTATCGAGTAGTCTAGTCGAGCACTCGAATCGAACAGTTTAGACAAGCAGTCTAGCAGTGCAGTCGGGTCAAGCGGTTCAGTCGAGCAGTTAAGTCGAACAGGTGAGTCGAGCAGTTGAGTCGAGTAGTCCAGTCGAGCAGTTGAATCGAGCAGTCAAGTCAAGCTGTCGTATTAAACAGTTGAGTCGAGCAGTCGGGTTGAATGGCCAAGTCGAGCAGTTGAGTCAAGCTGTTGAATCCAGCTGTCAGTTGAGTTGATCAATCAAATCGAGTAGTCGAGCAGTTGAAACGAGCAATTGAGTTGTGCAGTTGAGTCGAGCAGCCGATTCGAATAGTCAAATCGAGTAGTTGAGTCAAGCAGTTCATTCGAGCAGTCGAGTCGAGCAGTTGAGTCGAGTAGTCCAGTCGAGTAGTGGAATCAATCAGTTGAATCGAGCGTCGAATTGAACAGTTGAGTCGAGTAGTCTAGTCGAGTAGATGAATCATGCTGTCCAGTCAAGCATTCCAGTCGAATCGAACAGTCCAGTCGAGCAGTTCAATCGTGCAGTTAAATCGAGCAATCGGGTCGAGTAGTAAGTCAAGCAAATGTGTCAAGCAATCGACTCGAGTATTTAAGTCGAGTAGTCCACTCGAGCAGTTAAATCGAGCTGTTCAGTAAAGCAGTCAAGTCGATCTGTCCAATCAAACAGTTGAGTCGAGCACTGGAATCGAACAGTTCAGTTAAGCAGTCCAGTCGAGCAATCAAATCGAGCAGTCCAGCAGTCGACCGATGAGGTGACTGAAAATGCAACCCATTGCTACGAAAGTATGACGTCCTGTCAGAGACCTGGTTTTAGTTACCGATAAGCCTCTGTCAGCAGGCTTGGCATGCACTTTTCGCTTCGATTTTGCTTTTTTGATTACTGCACCTCAGCCAAGTAAAATTTGAAAAAGTGGTGTATGGGTAATGCCGTTGGTAGCGAAAAGAGCGCTCTTTTCGCTACCAACAGGATAGCAGCCTTATAGCGCCGTAAACACAAGAGATAAAACGTTACTTTCTTCAGCAATATTGTAGACAATTACTTGTTCTACAACTGTCCCATACACTGCATTTTCAAATTTCGCTTGGCTGAGGCGCAGTAATAAAAAGTGCAAAATCGAAGCGAAAAGTGCATGCCATCCTGCCTGCCAGAGCCCTGATTTTCGGTACAGACATAAGCCTCTTATAAATAAGATCTTATATAACTAAGATTATAAGATTATATTATATTATACAGGTACAGGCTTATATGATACAGTTATTTCACCTAGCTGAAAAATAAGTTACCCTGATTCTGCACTATTTTTAAATCTATCATTTTAAGCCTAATTCAAGATGGATGTCTGATTCGCTAAAAAACAAATTAATTAGCTTAGTTGTCTGAAAGGTAGGGAGCAACTGGAAGAAATGCTTACAGCGTAATGCCACTGAACTCGCTTTTTACGAGGTTTCTTTTACGCGAATTGCGTGATGCTTTTTTACGTGAATTTCGGAATTCGCGTGATTTTTTATACGAATCTTGGAATTCAGAAATTCCAAATTTTGATCATTCGGTAATTTGGGGATAGGGGCAAGTTGGAGCAAAAGGGGTTCAGTAGCAAGAATAATGTACCGAAGTAGTGGATAAAAGGCACGTGGTAGATGAAAGGTATACGAATCAGGCATGATATAACTCGAAATATTGAATTTACAATTGGCGCTAAAACGGCTCTGTTTCCTATTAGGTTTGTTCAACGGCTGAGATATTACTAACGTCTACGCAATAGAACTTAAATTGTTACTTGGGCGTAGTCCGTATATGCAAAAATACAATCCTCGATAACTCAGCAACAGTGTTTAGATATTAATAAACAGGAAATGATTTAAAGCTTTTACGTTAGACACTTTATTATATTACGTTCAACCGTTCCGATATGTTAAGATACAACAAAATTAAAGAAATAAACAAGAAGTCACCTAAAACGTCATACAATTTCGGGCTGCTTGTCACAACGACGCATAGTAAACACCTAAAGTACACGTTCCAATCGTCATTCAAGCAACAACATTACGCAGAAAACCGTTATCGAATGTTTCGTGCCTATAACAAAAATTTTCAAGTATAGCCCAAACTTTAACAACAGTCCCATTGATCATTTCAGTTCCTTTTTTGTTTTGCTTTTATTATAAATATAAATAGTAACAGATATCAAATGCACGTCCGCAGTGAAATATTCTGGCAAGTTTAAATTGACTTACCATTGGCTACCAACGTTCAGTGTTCAACCAAGTCTGATGCATAGCAGCTTTTCACAATGAAGGGCCTTGCAACCATTCTCGTTTTAGCTATGTACTCATCGTTAGTACTAGCGGATCTTCCTCATTACACCACCTACAAAAGTTTTCAAACTGCATTCTACGAATGTGCTGAATACTATCGAGTTCCGAACTGCACCGTTCGACGGTACATCGAACAATCCTATCCACCGGAGGACGAAGTGAAGAAACTTATCCGCTGCACGCTGATTGATTTGGGCAGCTGGGATGATGCCAGTGGTGTGCGTGAATATGTACTTAGGAATTACTTCGTTCCTTCGCCGGATGACACCTGCTACGAAAGACGGACCCGTGAATGTCTCGCCAACCTGGACTACTACTGTGACCTCTCGCGTGCCTACGAATCATTCAAGTGCTTCTATCGCTACTATGGAGAACTTGTCACGGATGATAAATTCGTTCCCAACGAACAGTTGGAATTGCAACAGCTTGCTCTTACTAGTCTAACCATCGCTAATCTTCCCTACGAAGTTCTTGTTCAATACTGCAAAGGTGACATAGAAGGTGAACAACATTTCCCAGAATTACTGTTCCTAATCCTGGTACGAGGTGGATACTACAGCACACAGAACGGTTGGAATCTGGCAAATTGGTACACTCAACTTGGCGACGATTCGTTGTTGGATCCTTACACACAGCAGTGCATCGATGATGTTGCGAAGGAGAAATGCAACGCCGACGAAGTCGAAAAGCTGTTCACCACCTGGCAGAGATGTTTGTCACAGTACACTCTCATTTCACAATACATCCAGCAAGCAGCCAAGACACTGGTCGGTGATCCAGATGGTTGTATTTGCACGAACGCCCTCTATAATGGAAACTAAACACGAGAGTATGTGATAAATGCCGAATCAATTAATCATACTTTAAATAATAAATATAATCGAAGCAATGTAATGAAAGAGTTTTGTCTGTCATCCCTAAGCAACAATTGGAGTGTGAAAAACAATTACAATTTTTTCAATTTCTTATGGTAACTGAAAATTTCTAGCGATCAGCTGTTATAAAACATCACAAATCTTCCATTTTCCCCGGCTAATTGAGAAAATGACTAACTCGAAAAAAAGTCATCGACATGATCGGAAGGAATGCGTCTACCTAAATGGCCTCTTTAAAAAAATTGAATACAGAACAGTAAAAAATTTAAATTTTTTATTTGCCCACAACCTGCGTAGCTAAAAAACTTCTTACAAAAAAAGTGTATCTATAAATACAAACATCAAATGCACGTTAGCAGTGAAATATCGTAGGCAGGTTTAAATTGGCTTACCCTTACCTTCGATGGTTCAGTAACAGTTCAAACAAGTCTACTGCTTCGTAGCTTTACGCAATGAAGCGTAGTGGAACCATTTTCATTTTAGCTATGTACTCTTCATTAGTATTAGCGGATCCTCCTCATTACACCACTCAAAAAAGTTTCCAAACTGCATTCCAAGAATGTGCTGAATATTTTCGGGTACCCAACTGCACCGTTCGACGATACATCGAAGAATCGAACTCTCAGCCAAAGGACGAAGCGAAGAACCTGATTCGCTGCACGTTAATTAATTTGGGCATCTGGGACGACGAAATCCGTGTGCGTGAATATGTTCTGCGAAATTACTTCGTGCCATCACCGAATAATACCTGTTACGAAAGGCGGATTCGTGAATGTCTCGCCAACCTTGACTACTACTGTGACTATAGCCGTGCCTATGAATCATTCGGATGCTTCCACCGTCACTATAGCGAGCTTATTGTCACGGATGAAAAACTCATACCAAACGAAAAGCTGGAACTACAGCAGCTAGCTCTTACCGGCCTTACGATGGTCAATCTTCCCTATGAAGTTCTAGTCCAATACTGCAAAGGTGACATAGAAGGTGAAGAACATTTCCCAGAATTACTGTTCCTGATCCTGGTACGCGGTGGTTACTACAGCGCACAGAGCGGCTGGAAACTAGCGAATTGGTATACCCAACTTGGCTATGAAGCTTTGTTGGATCGGTACACACGGCAGTGCATCGACCGTGTTGCAAAGGAGAAATGCGATGCCGACGAAGTCGCAAGAATGTTTGCCACGTGGCAGACATGTTTGGGTCGGTACAGCCCTATCCTACAGTACATCCGGAAAGCAGCCAAAACGCTGGTCGGGGATCCAGATGGCTGCATTTGTACAAACGCTGTATACAATGGAAACTACAAGATGGTTAAGGATTCTTGTCAGTAAAATAAACTCTCAAAAAATCAAAACCAGAGGTTCAAATTCAATCAGTTTTATTGTTTGCTACTAAGATTATAGGCCCTATTCTCACAGTCACCTCACTTCTTTCACTTTCCTGTCACCTCACCTAAAGTCACTTCACCTTACAGGCCCCATTTGATTTGTGCAGTCACCCAGGTGACTGTGACAATCGCAAATTGTCACCTCACCTAAAAAATTTAGACTGTGAGAATACGGCCCTATATCATAAAATTCTATCTCCTTTATTTTGAATTACCATTCGAAGAAGGCAGCTGATACGTAAAATTTCCTGAATCATATCGTCCCAAATAGTAACGAAAAGATTCTTGAATGATTCCAAAGCGTGGCCTCTTACGCTTCCACTTTTACTGATCATGTATCCCAGTCCCAGGCAATGTAATTTAAGGGATTGAAATCCGATGATGAGCAAGTGCATCTGCGTGATGATATGAAATTGGGTAAATTCAGTCGAAACCACTCATTTGTTGTTTTCGACTAATGAGAAGAAGCAGAATCATGTTGAAACCGACAGATTCCATCTGAGAATAATTAGCACTAAGATTAAGTAGCATAAGTTAGCGCATGATTCTTCAAAACATAGTACACAACACTGAAGTCGTTTTTTACGCGGTTTTTTTTACGCGTTTTGTTTTTTACGCGATTATTTTTACGCGAATTTCGGAATTTACGCGGATGTGCTCAATTAGTCTATTTTTTCACAAAACGTTAAAATCGTTTTTTACGCGAATTTTGGAATTTACTCGATTTTTTTACGCGAATTTACGCGATTTTGATTTACGCGGAACGTATCCTTCGCGTAAAAAGCGACTTGAGTGTAATGTGTGTTTTTTTAGTTTACTTGTATATGACTATACGCGGTCATGATGTAAACTATTCTGGAAAGGAAGTGTCTCATGCGATGAGTGATTAATTTTATGAACTGGAAAATTTCCATATAGCCCAAAAATATATCGGGGCCATAGTAAGTGGGGTTCGCACCCACTTTCTGAAACCCACTTTTTGGTACTCGAATGTTTTAGTGACTAAACTACCGCCGCCCACTATATTGGGTGGTCTAATATCTAATTTTATTTTACTCTCCCAATTCTATCACCCCCGTATACGCGCCACTCACTTCCCCATGCGATGATATCATTTTTATATGATTGCTCTTTGTTTCTGCCACGAGAAGATAGACTGTTGTCTACTCGATCTGTGTGATAGAAGCTAAGCAATGCATTGCCGGCGTTCGCCCGGCAAGTCTCGGATTAAAACCACTGCGATAGGTAAACTAATTGCGTAAAAATAGTTTCAGTTTCAAACCCACTTTCAAGTCCAGCTAGAAAGTAAATTACAATTTTAGTTTCAAGCCTAATTTAAGCTCAATTTCAAGTACAAATTCAAATCTAATTTCATGCACAATTTCAACACCGATTCTAAAGTCCAACTTAGAGTCGAGTTTTAAGTTCAATTCCAAATACAATTTCAAATGCACCTTGAATCAAATTTATATTCAATTTAAATTCTTATTTTAAATTCAATTTAATCAATTTCAGTCATTCATGTATGTCTAATTTCATGTCCATAGCTAAGTTTAATTTAAACTTAGATTTGAAGACCAACTTTAAGTTCAACTTCAAGTCCGATCTGAATTCCAGTTTCAAGTTAACCAATTATAACCAATTTATATTCGTTTTAAATTTTAAGTCCAATTCTAAGTCTAGTGATGATGGAAAACTCCAAAAAGAATCGAAGTGTTATGTTCTGTCACATGATCATGTCTAATCTAGCATATTCACAGATGGATTAACGATTGATCTAAAGGCGATCCGTCTCTAGCTGCGCCTGACAAAAAAACAAAAAGAGTAAAGGCGACGTGACAAAACGTGGACAAAGAGAAAAACGCGAGAGAGAAAAAGTAGAACAAAAAGCATGAAAAAAACCGAAAGAAGACTAATTTAATGGCACAATGGGAGGAAATACGGGACAGTAAAAAGGAAAAAATGAAAATACAAAAACCGAGATAAAAATGGGAAAACGAGGCGAAAAAGGGGAGACTGGAGAGAAAAAAGAAAAACGGAAGAGAAAAAAAAGAAAAATGAGAGAGAAAAAGGAAAAGCGCTACAGGGAACGAAGAAAACGAGAGACAAAATGAAGTCAAACTGGACAGAAAAAGACAAAAACCGAACAAAAAAGGAAAAAACGGCATACGAAAAGAGAAATAGAGAAGGAGAAAATACTGGAGCAGGCAAATTGAGAAACAAGAACAGAAAACGAAGAAAATGGCTCTTCGTTTGGTTGAAAACGAAAACCAAACGGGATTGAACGAAAAACGTGTCAAAAAAGGAAAAAAACAGGATAAAATAAGCAGAAGAATGGAACAGACGAAAACAAACAAAAAAGTGGGCCTAAAAATGGTAAAAAATAGAAAATGAGGGTTAACGACACAAAATGCAGGAAAATGGGAGAGAAAAAGAAAAAAACGTGACAGAATAGGTGCGAAAACGGGAAAGAATAAGAGGGGAAAGGATACATGAAAGGAAAACGGAACAAAAAACAAGGCAAAACAGAAGTGCAAAATAATTGCGAGAAAGAAAACAAGATACCGAAAAAGAAAAAGGCAAAATTGGATTAATCGAAAAACAGAGCGACTCACAAAAGGAGGAAAAGTAGAATAAAATACGAATACAAAAAAATGCACAAAAAACTGACAGCAAACAAAAAAAGAGCCTGATAATGGAAGAAGAAAAACGGAACAGAAAAGAGTAAAACGAAAGAAAAATCAGGACTGAAAAAATCGAAAACCAAGAGACGAAAGAAAGAGAAAAAGACCGTAGGCTGAAAAAGGAAAAAAAAAAGAGAGAAAATGAGAAAAAACGACACAAATAGAAGAAAGATAGAACAGAAAAAGAAAAGAGTAACAGAAAAAGAAAAAAAGTAACAGAAAAGGTGGAAAAACGGGAAAGTATGAGAGGGGAAACGTTACAAGGGAAAACGGAATAGAAAACAAGAGAAATCAAAAGGGAAAAAATAACGAGAAAGAAACCAGAAAACCTCTAGAGGAAACAAAGAAAACTGGAAAAAGGTCCAACGAGTAAAAGAAGATGGGACAAAATGGGAATGGGATAGAAAATCGGAACAGAAAAAGAATATAAGCAAAACAGGTATAACGGAGCAAAGAGAAAGACAAAACTAAAGAGTAAGACGAAAAACGAGAGACAAAACAGAAATACCGAAGAGCAAAGAGAAAAAAGAAAGTAAAAAAACAAAATAAATGTGGCAGAATAGGAAAAAAGACGGGGCACCAAACAATACAAAAACGGAGCAGACGAAAAACAAGAAGCAGAGAAAAAGATAAATACTGGAAATGTAAAAAGGAAAATGGAAAAATACGACGAAAAATGGGAAAACAAAAAAATAAGAAAATAAAAAATAATGAGTGAAAACAAAGACGAAAAACAGGACTGAAAATAAGACAAAATCGGGCAAGAAACGAAGCAAAACGGAACAACGTAACAGAAAATAAGAGATAGAAAAAACGAAAAACGAGAGAAAAAGAGGTAAAACATAAGGAAAAGTAAAAACAGAAACCAAAAAAATGCCCAAGTAACAAAGTGAGTTTTATTGCGCTCTCATTGCGGTTTTCATGACTAATTTTGGTCATAAAAACCATCATAAGAGCGTAATAAAGCCCCATTTGTTCCTTAGGTGGTATAAAAAAGAAGAGAAAACGAAATAAAAAGTGAACTGTATGGCACTGTAAATGAAAAAAGTAGCAGGAAAGAGATAAAATGTGTGAGAGAGTAAGACGAAATAAGACAATCCTAATATCAGCTAAAAGTTCGTGTCAAATGTGATGTCCATGTCTAAAGTCAAGTCTAATTTAATGTCCATTGTCAGGTACAAGCATGGTCGATATTAAGCCTAATTTCAAATCTAATTGAATTTCAATTTTAAATTAAAATTAAGCTGATATCAAGTCATATATCTAGTAAAATTTGAATTACAATTCAAGTCTAGTTTCAAATTTAATTCCAAACCCCCAAGCCAATCTTAAGTATAATTTAAATCCAATTTAATTCCAGTTTTAAAATCAATTTTGAGAATAATTAAAGTTCAAGTTCTTTGTTTTTTCAAATCTAAATCCAAGTGTAATTCAATGCCAATAACAAGTCCAATTTCAAAACACAACTACTAATTCTCTTTTAAGTCCGATTTCATGTCTAATTCCATGTCAAATCCGGCACAAATCACTCCAAATTTGAGTCCAACTTCAACTCTAGTTCATAGCTGAGTCCCAAGCGTCATTTCTAGTCCAATTTCAACCTTGATTTTGAAATAGGTTTCAAATCTGAACATCTGAAAAATCTCAGTTTTCAACCTAATCGAAAATCGGTGTTTTAATGATAAGTTATAATAAAATCGCCATTCTACGATTTCTTCATTTTTCCAGGCCAAAACATTCTACTGCAAGGTCGGGTGCCCCACCTTTTGTTTATGTCTGGGCACGCTAGTGCCTATATCGAATCACTTCTCCGTTACCCATAAACCCACTGCTTTCTGGTTACCAGTTTGCCTTAAGCTGCTCATTGCTTTCAAATGGTTTTTAGGTCTTACTCAGGTTCCGCTTAACGAACGAAGTTCCGAATGCCAACTTCGGCCTGAACAGCTCGAAACAATCGTGTTGCTTCACTAAAGCCAGTGCGAACTTCGAGAGTTTCATATGCCTGAAAATGTCTGTCACCTCTCCTCTTTCGGTTGCCGTGTAAGACTTGTTCCGAGAAAACTGTTGGATGAAGTCGGCTTTAACGTGGCTTTTATGGTCCATCACCCAAGCGACCAAAAGTTCGAATTTCATTTAAGGAACGAATGTGGAAGTTCATGTTTGGTTCAAGTTGAGTTCTGCAGAACTTTCTTGCTGAATAACCAGACACTACGTTTGTAAACCAAACATCATTCTCAATAAAGTATCGTTAATATCTGTAGCAACCTGAAAGATCAACATGCAGCTTAAAAGGTCAACAAGGAACATGAAAGTAACTGCGAGTTCGGATAATGGTGTCTAACGAAGGTTAATAAGATTCTAAAGTATTTTATTATCTCTATGCTTTTTTATAATTGGAGCAGGGAAAAGCCGTTCAAATCCTTTCTCACATGGGCGCAAAACCTCCTCGTCTTTTCAATTTTTACAAATTAACAAAGCATATAATTCCTAAATTTGCTAACCCAATGAACACGTTGTTCTTTGAAGGCTTGGCTAATGAAGGTTATCAAGGTATCTTCTATCTTTATGCAATAGTAAAAGTTTTTTTCCTATTTATAGTAATTACAAGAGAGTTCTTATATGTAACGGATCAAATTGTCGTCTATATGGGTTTTTAATAGTTTTTCAAACTGATTCAACCTTTGGGCATTTTTGATTGAATCGGGAAGATTATTGTACATAATTATTCCTTTATGAGAAATTCTTTGCCTTCCGTGCTCAGTTCTAATTCGATTTACTAGGAAGTTATTGGATTGCCTAGTCTTATAGCGATGTTCTTGTCGTTGGAGAACCATGTTTGTGAGTGTTTCAGGAGTACGAGTGATTTTGTAGATGTAAAGTAATCTTCTGAAGTCATGTAGCGCTGATACAGGAAAAATGTTCTTATTGGCTTTTCCAGATAAAGTTGAGATCTGGATGAGAGAAAAGGTAGTTTGAAGATCGAACGAAGAACGTTGTTTTGCACAATTTGCAGCTTTCCAATCAACATTTTAGGCGCTGATCCCCAGATTGATACAAGATATTGCAATTTGAAGTAAAAGCGAGCATAATAAATTTTTAATAGGATAGTTGACGGTATGAATTTTAAGAACTTGTATAGAATTCCACATAGTGGTGCTAGTTTTTGGAGGAGGGATTCTATCTGGGCTCGCCAACATAATGTTTCATCTAGTACAATAAGCTTTATGTCTATGGATCTATAGCTTGCTAAGCAGCTTTACCTGCAATTAACCGAACTTTAAAGTTGCTTTGAGTTTACTGCATAGAACGCTAAGCAGCTTCTAAAGAAACTTTGTTTTAAATCTATAAAATAGCACTTTAATAAGTTCTATCTTTATACTTTTCTATTTTCTACCTCCGCCTCCTCCTAACTTCTGTAAAACCGGTTCATGCGATTAAGATAGACCATTTAAAAAAACTCTAACTAACACCTTAGCACTGCTGAATTTGAACCCGAGCCTTCCCCGCGTTGCAAGCCTATCCTGATGCATTGTGCCATCTCGGACGACGCTAGTGACATAAATTTTGCCGATGAGTTGTTCTTGAGTGTAAAGGTGCGTTTAGACTGGGCAATTTTTTGGTAACATGTGCATGCAATATGTGGAAAACGACATGTTGCAAGGTGTTGCTCAATGTTGCTTCTGTCGCCACCTGAACATTTGTGATACGTTGCTATGGTTGCTTCGAAACATCGGGCAACAGTTTGGAAAAGTTACACGCCACATGTTGCCAATATAAACGCACCTTAAGTTCGTTTCGGGGCTGTGGTAAACAAGAAATTAGCTCATCGAGTAAAATCTATGCAAATAGCATATTCCAGCAACGGAGCAGTGGTATGCAAATCTCCGAGGTTTTTCGGTGGTTGGTGGGGTGTGGTAAGTTATAATATATTAATATTTATAAAAAAACAGTCGATTATTCTTCTGATGATCTTTCATTAAATAAAATAATTGATATTGTTTTAAATAAATGCCTTAGTTTTAAATGGGAAATGTCATAATCTACAAAACAGGAAAAAGTGGTAAAATTCCCCCAATCTTGCTTTATTTTTAAGATTATTGGAGTTTCTTTTTAAGTTGAACAGTGTTCTATATAGTGACTTAAGTGAACTTTTTGCGAACTTTCAAGTTCTGTTAGAAGTTGCTTTGTATTCCCTTCGAAGTTTTATCATCAAATACGAACTTGAAAGTACGGTTGATTACTTAAAAATTAAGCTGAATAGAGTTCTTTTCATGATCATTTCGTTGGCTGATTAAGCTAAAAATCCCCTTTTATCGGAACTTTTGGTTAATTGGGTACCTTCCTCAGTATCGCCATGTCAGCTACCGGAATCGTGTTTTGGTCATCTTGTATTGTTTAGTGTCACGATTTGAAGTCGCTACCTTTTTGTATCTCGATGCACAATTGTAGATGACACTTTTCGATATAAGAAACATATTTTGCAAAATAAACTGTACGTGATAGAGAGAAATGGAAATCAGTTTTGGATTTAGCACCTTGAAAAACATAGAATTCATCTGAAATAGCTAATGCACCTAATAAAAATATTTTGTTTTGCAGACCTGTGCTATTATTTTTTTAGCAATAAAACAAACAAACGCCTTCACCGGAGTCACACTTTCCTCTTGAATGCAGCTGACAACCAAAGTAATTGTAATCACTTTCATGCACTTTCATGAGACATTTTCCACTATTTATTCAACGCAAAGCATTTCGGATTGCCGCCATGCCGAGGATTAGACGTCCTCGGCTTATACCTCTTGTGCTAACATTGCGCCGGTGATGCCCCTTTTGTTCCAAGTCTAATTTCACGGGTGACTAAATAAAATAATATGGCGATGCAAAGTATACCTACTGATTTTTCACGAGGCGTCACAGTTGAAGGGCACTTGATTACTTCTTTCACTTGCTAACATTGAAGTCTTAGTAGCGTGTTCAAATCTCTATCAGCAATCGTAATTGTCTAAAAAAATGAATTTAAAAAACGAAGTACAATATCAATAACCGCTTCTTTATCTTTTTTGTCAGCCTCGCAATTGCGGTTAGAAATATCACATTCATGTGCTACAACTATTCGCACATGTTATATCAATTGCTCTTACGAAACATGTGCGTTCAATCGAAACGCACCTATTTTCTACGCATAGCAGACTTACGCAAAAATCTACTATCGAAGGATTCGTGCTTACGGCACAAAATAATTATTAGAACCATATGTGTTTACTACGGTCGACGCATTATTTCATTGATCATTTTTCCTGTTTTTTCCTACCACTGAATTCTACATTGAAAATTGAACAATAACAGGCACAGATTAAAAGCCCGGTACAACAAAATCCACGCAGGTTTAAATTGGTTCGTGTTGATCTACAACAATTCAGTTACGGCTCAGTTGAGCTAAGTTCTGTCCAACAACTCTTCACAATGAGGGACTTTACAGTAATTCTTGTTCTTGCAATGTGTTCATCAGCAACACTAGCGAACCTTCCCCATTACACCATGTACAAAAGTTTCCAGACTGCATTCTACGAATGTGCTGAATACTATCGAATAGACAACTGCACCGTCCAACGATACATCGAGCAATCCTATCCACCGGAGGAGGAGGTAAAGAAACTAATTCGCTGCACGTTGATCAATTTGGGCAGCTGGGATGATAACAGCGGTGTGGTTGAAAACGTAATGCGTAACTACTTCGTTCCATCGCCGGATGACAGCTGCTACGAAAGGCGAACTCGAGATTGTCTCAACAACATTGGCTACGAATGCCGCTACACTCGTGCATACGAATCTTTCAAATGCTACTACCGTTACTATGGAACACTCATCACGGACGATAAATTCGTTCCTTACTCACATTTGGAACTGGAACAGTTAGCTCTTACGGGCCTCAAGATCGCCAAACTTCCCTATGAGGTTCTCGTTCAATACTGCAAAGGTGACATTCAAAATGAGAAGCATTTTCCGGAAGTACTGTATCTGTTACTTGTACGTGGTGGCTTCTATTGCTCACGAGGTTGGAACCTGGATACTCTGTACACTCAACTGGGCGATAAGAGTTTACTGGATCCTTACACGAAACAGTGCATCGATGCTGTCGCGAAGGAAAACTGTACGGCTGACGAAGTCTCGAGATTGTTCGCCACGTGGCAGCAATGTTTCGGCCAGTTCGTCGTACTCTTCCAGTACATCCAGGATGCAGCAAAGGTGTTGGTTGGGGACCCAGATAATTGCGTTTGTACTACCTCCCAGTATAATGGAGCACCAATACCAATAATAGAACCAGTACCTATAATAGACCCAGTACCTATAATAGACCCAATACCTATAGTAGGAATCTCAACAATATAGTAGGAATCTCAACAATATGAGAGAAAACCGCGTGTATTTGAATTTTTAGGATTTTTTTGAATAAATGCATTTGTCACAAAGTACTTAATTATTGATAAAATTGACAGTTTCTATGACAATTACGTATTACGTATGTGTCTTGCACAATTCCCAAGGCAAAAATCTCAAAAATATTAATTAATGAAATTCTGGAAAGTCTTCCAGGTGACTCGAGGTACGACGGTGATATAACAAGCCAGTAGTTTTCGAATCTTCGAATCTCGATTGGCGGGGGACGGGGCGCTACAGTCAACAGGATCGTAGAATAAGCCCCGCGATTGTTCTGTACTCTAACAGGTGGCTGCGAAGTCTGTAGAATGAAAACAGAAGATCTAGTTCTGAAAATAGAATATAACACCAAGGCTTTGCTTTGCTTTTGAATTACCGTCTGCCGGGTGAGATTGTGCCAAAAAAAGATAGGCTTTTGTTCTTTAGCTTGTTATACACACAATTTATTATTTATTTATGTTGGTCGGCCATCAGAGCATCAAGAGGCTATAAAGACCGTTGATGACAAAAAATTACAATCGATATTTTACAATTTCACATTTTAAAGGGTGTCCACGGTAAAATTACAACACATAAAATTAATTCGCAAAATTCGAGTTTTTATCCAATTGCTATCAAATTGCTTTCAGGGCATCAAATGAAACAATTAAACATAGTTTTAACGTCTTTATTTCGCTTCCGAATCCGAATGCTCGTACTTTAGCCCAAACTCCACCCATTAGATTTTGCACAACCTCAAAATTGACATGTTTTGCATATTTACCCATATTTTCTTCATTTCTTCGACTGTTTAGACTACTTTAGGAAGTTTCAGAAGATTCTGCTTAATAATAGCCTAGTATTTCTCAATTGGCCGTACACCGGTGAATTTGAGAAGTTGTGATCTTTCGAAATCGACATTATTTGCCTTATGCCACTCCAGAACGACCTTTGCGTAATGGCATGAAGTCAAATCCTACCAGAAGATCGTAGGACAGTAGTGAGACTTCAGAAAAGGCAGAAATCGCTTTTGGAGACACTCTTTCAAATACACCGCTTCATGATGGTATCACGAAAGGTGTACTCCGCTGTCCACGCTGTTTTACTTGTTTGCAAATCAAGAATTTCTTGACAAACTTTGACATCTTTAGTTTTCGGAGGTTCTCTGGAACATCAAAATTATCCTTTGAAGTGAAATACTGCTTCCCCTGAGTCTGGTTGTAGCCCGCTTTCACGTAGGTCTCGTCATCCAGAACCCATTTTCGATGTACTTGTGCATAACTTTTTCGCGAACGCGCTGTTCTTTTGACGCTGTTTTTCAGATCTTTGCGAACCTGATGAAAAGACTCGCACAATGTAAACAATGTACTTTGAACTTTCTCCATGTAAAATTTCAAATAATTTTGCCCAACGTTCAAAAGTTATAGCAATTTGAGAGTGTTACAATTTTACCGTGGACACCCTTTACATACACACAAGTTAGCAATAAAGTTGATTCAATTAGGGTAAGGGATCTAGTTTTCGACCCTGTGCTAGTTTTCGCACCACTGCTGAAACATTCATCAAATAGATTCCTAAGGAAAAGGTAGAGAAAAGCTATTATTTAGGATATTGTCAAGGTTGTTATTTTGCTAGAAATTTTGCAATACCCCATAATCAAGTTTTTTAAACTGGGACTAGAGCTCGAGTGTTTTCTTTTCGTCTAGTGAAAACAGATACGGAATCAAAATTTCCATAAATTGTGTATATTAGGACACTGAATTCATGCAATATGTTATTATACAAAGAAAAGGCAATATTTCTGTCCAATTTTCTTTTGTTGCAGTGCATATTTGTTTTTTATTATGTAATTAAAGACGTTTAAAAAAGTACGAAAATTGAAACGCGAAACTGTTTTGTGTTCTAGATTTCGACCGGTCGAAGCAGCCTGCTGTATGCTTTGAAAGACGCTTGTTTCATTATTCGACTCATCGTTCAAAAGCCATGGAAGTGAAAGATAACCATATCCGAAAATAATTGTATGATTTCAGGCGTTTTACGGGATTGCATTTCAAACATTTTTCATCTATTCCTTCAAAGGAGAAGGGTAATTGAAATAGTCTACAAAAAAGGTTTACGGTTTAGTTTAAAAAAAATAATACCAATGTGATATTACAGAAAGGTTGCAGTTATAATTGTGCATTAAATTCATCAATTTAAACAACCCTCGATTTTGAAAATACATTATTTTGTACTTGGGTACCACGCAAGGGTCGAAAACTAAAACATGGGGTCGAAAATTAGCCCAATGGGATATTGAATTGAAACGAGAAAATGAGTGAAAAATATACATCGTACACTTATTTCCTTTTAAATGTTAATTGAATATACATCCTTCTGTACTATTCTATCATTTTTTCGAAAAAAATAGCGCTATTTGGACGGTATATTGCATTTTGTTAGCCATACGATGGTTTCATAGGTCGAATTATAGTGCCCTTACCCTATTAGGTAATTCTTATTCTTGACAGATGTCAGTATGCACTACAATGTTTAGTTAGCAACTGCCACAAAGATTGTTTAGTTACAATGAACATTGATTGTATTCAAATTATATGAACTTTGGCACAATCTCATTTCTTCTAGGGGTGACATTGTGCCAAAAAAATAAAGTTAAGTTGAATCTATACCTATAAAAATGGATTTCTGTGTCTGTCTGTCTGTCCCTATATTCCTTTTAGAATCGAAAACTACTGAACCGATCGGCGCGAAAATTTGCGTGTAGGGGTTTTTGGGGCTATGGAAGGTTCTATCGATGGCAAAAGACCCCTCCCCCCCTAAGAGGGGGGGGGGGGGCTCCCATACAAATCTATGCCTATAAAAATGGATTTCTGTCTGCTCTATGTTCCTTATAGAATCGAAAACTATTGAACCGATCGGAGTGAAAATTTGCATGTAAGGGTTTTTGGGGCCAGGGAAGGTTCTTATGATGGTTAGAGATCCCTCACTCCAGTAAGAGGGGGGGCTCCCATACAAATCTATACCTATAAAAATGGATTTCTGTCTGTCTGCCCTTATGTTCCTTATAGAATCGAAAACTACTGAGCCGATCGGCGTGAAAATTTGCATGTAAGGGTTTTTGGGGCCAGGGAAGGTACTTATGATGATTAGAGACCCCTCCTCCCACTAACAGAGGGACCTCCCATACAAATGAAACACAAATTTCTGCATAACTCCAGTATTAATCAAGCAAATGGAACAAAATTTGACATGTGGCTGTTTTTGGAGACAAGAATGTTTTCTATGGGGAATTGAAACCTCTCCCCACTTTAGGAGGGGGGCTCCTATACAAATGAAATACAAATTTTCTCATAACTCGAGAACTAATTAATCAAATGGAACCATATTTGGCATGTGGCGGGTTTTGGAGGCAGGAATTTTTTTAATGATAGTTTGAGACCCCTCACCACTGTGGTAGGGGGATAAGGACTATCATACAAATAAAACAGAACTTTTTGCGTAACTCAAAAACTAATCGAACTCGAGAAATTTTAGACTCTTTCATAAAACATTAATCAACAACAAGACCTCCAAAAACTATCAATAGTAACATGTAACATGAGTGTTGCCGGCGACCTGCCGTCGGAAGCGCCGACTACTGCGGGGGGCAGCCCCCCGTTGAGATCACCTCTATCTAGGTTTATTTATTTTCCTAGATCTACTGACCTCTATAACTTTCATTCAGTTGAGTCACCCCTTCGAAATGGTACTTCCTACGAAAAGATTTTCCGTGAAAAGGAACATCCAACGTAAGGTTTTTCGCGAAATGGTATTCTGCGAAACTCTAGATTCCGCGTTATGGTCAACCGAGAATTGGTGTTCCGCAAAATGGTATTCGGCAAAATGGTGTGTAATGATGGCGAATATTTAAATGCTATCCGTCTTATTTTATCAGGCTACGCAATGGGGGGAGTTGTTTCCTACTTTACTGTGAGGAAAATTTGTATATTTGTATAACACCCATGAACTCCCCAAAAACTTGCAAAATCAAGATTGTGACAAAGGTCTTCCGAGATTCACGATTTATGTACAAAACAGTTTAATTTGTGGCAATACGAAGTTTGTCGGGTTAGTTAGTATATATATATATATATATACTAGCTGACCCGACAAACTTCGTATTGCCACAAATTAACCTGTGTTGTACATAAATTATGAATCTCGGATGATCTTTGTCACAATCTCAAGTTTTGCAAGCCCCCCAGTGGGCGGCGCTTCCGACGGCGGGTCACCGGCAACACTCGCGACCGTCTCGTCCTGAATGATCTAGTGTTACTATAGATAGTTTTTGTGGTCTTGTATTGACTAATGTTTTATGGAAGAGTCTCGAATTTCTCGAGTTCGATTAGTTTTTGAGTTTCGCAAAAATTTCTGTTTTATTTGTATGAGAGTCCACATCCCCCTACCACAGGGGTGAGAGGTCTCTAACTATCGTAAAATAAATTCAAGACTCCAAAATCTCCCACATGCCAAATTTGGTTCCATTTGCTTGATTAGTTCTCAAGTTATAAGGAAATTTGAATTTCATTTGTATGGGAGCTCCCCTCTTAAAAGGGGAAGGGGTCGTAATTCACCATAGAAAAAACTTTTGCCATCTAAAACTCCCACATGCCAAATTTGGTTCCATTCGATTGATTAGTTCTCGAGATAAGAGGAAATTTGCATTTCATTTGTATGGAAGCCCACCCTCTTAAAGGGGAGATGGGCCATAACTCGCTTTCTAAAGAAGAGAGGGGTCTCAATTCACCATACAAAAAAATCTTGCGTCCAAAACCACTTACATGTCAAATTTGGTTCCATTTGCTTGATTAGTTCTCGAGTTATGAGGAAATTTGTTTTTCATTTGTATAGGAGCCCCCCCCCTCTTAAAGTTGGGAAATCCATAGAAAATATACCATAGAAAATATTCTTGCCTACAAAAACACCCACATGATAAATTTGGTTCCATTTGCTTGATTAGTTCTAGAGTTATGAGGAAATTTGTATTTCGTTTGTATGAGAGCCCCCCCTCTTAAAAAGGTAAGGGGTCCTAATTCATCATAGAAAAAATGGTTGCCTCCAAAAACACCCACATGCCAAATATGGTTCCATTTGCTTGATTAGTTCTCGAATTATGAGGAAATTTGTATTTCATTTGTGTAGAAGCACCCCCTCTTAAAGTTGGGAGGGGTCCTAATTCACCATAGAAAATATTTTTGCCTCCAAAAACCTCCACATGCCCAATTTGGTTCTATTTGCTTGATTAGTTCTCGAGTTATGAGGAAATTTGAATTTCATTTGTATAGGAGCCCCCCCCTCCTAAAGTAGGTAGGGGTCCCGATCCATCATAGAAAAAATTTTTGTCTCCAAAAACACCCACGTGCCAAATTTGGTTCCATTTGCGTGATTAGTTCTCGAGTTATGAGGAAATTTGTATTTCGTTTGTATAGGAGCCCCCCCCCCTCTTAAAGTTGGGAGTGGTCCCAATTCACCATAGAAAATATTCTTGCGCTCGAAAACTTTCACATGCCAAATTTGGTTCCATTTGCTTGATTAGTTCTCGAGTTATGAGGAAATTTGTATTTCGTTTGTATAGGAGCCCCCCCTCTTAAAGTGGGGAGGGGTTCTAATTCACTATAGAATATCTTCATGTCCTAGAAAACTGGCACATGCCAAATTTGGTTCCATTTACTTGATTAAATCTCGAGTTGTGAGGAAATTTGCATTTCCTTTGTATAGGAGCCCCCCTTCCTAAAGTGGGGAGGGGTTTCAATTCATCATAGAAAAAAATAATGTCTCCAAAAACACCCACATGCCAAATATTGTTCCATTTGCTTCATTAGTTCTCGAGTTATGAGGTAATTTGTATTTCGTTTGTATAGGAGCCCCCCCTCTTAAAGTTGGGAGGGGTCCTAATTCACCATAGAAAATATTCTTGCCCTCGAAATTTTTCACATGCTAAATTTTGTTCCATTTGCTTGATTAGTTCTTCAGTTATGAGGAAATTTGTATTTCATGTGTATAGGATCCCCCCCTCCTAAAACGGGTAGGGGTCCCAATTCATCATAGAAAAAATTTTTGTCTCCAAAAACACTCACATGCCAAATTTGGTTC
Source organism: Sabethes cyaneus (assembly GCF_943734655.1). NCBI lineage: Eukaryota > Metazoa > Arthropoda > Insecta > Diptera > Culicidae > Sabethes > Sabethes cyaneus. The sequence continues at coordinate 180,243,357 of NC_071355.1, forward strand.
CATTTGCTTAATTACTTCTCGAGTTATGAGGAAAATTGTGTTTCTTTGGTACAGGAGCCCCCCCTCTTAAAGTGGGGAGGGGTCCTAATTTACTATAGAAAATATTATTGCCCTCGAAAACCTTCACATGCCAAATTTGGTTCCATTTGCGTGATTAGTTCTCGAGTTCTGAGGAAATTTGTATGGAAGCCCCCCCTTTTAAAGAGGAGAGGTGTTATAATTCCCCTTATAAAGAGGGGAGGGGTCTCAATTTACCATAGAATAAATTCTTGTCACCTAAAACACCCACATGCCAAATTTTGTTCTATTTGCTTGATTAGTTGTCGAGTTATGGAGAAATTTGTGTTTCATTTGTATCGGAGCCCCCCCTCTTAATGGGGGGAGGGGTTTCTAACCATCACTAAAACCTTTCCTGGCCCCAAAAAACCTCTACATGCATATTTTCATGCCGATTGGTTCAGTAGTTTTCGATTCTATAAGGAACATACGGACAGACAGACAGACAGACAGACAGAAATCCTTATTTATAGGTATAGATATATATATATATATATATATATATATATATATATATATATATATATATATATATATATATATAAGTGAGCGTGAGTATGTTTGTATGTTTGTATGTTCCACCATAACTACAGTACACCTTGACCGATCTTCACCAAACTTGGCACACATATTCCTTGATATAAGGGAATCAGCACTGAGGGGTTGATAAGACGTGGGAGGTCTCAACAGTGGGGGAGGGCCATAACTCCGATATGCTTGGACAGTTCATCAAACTTGGCACATGTGTTTTTTGGCATGGGGGAATCAGAACTCAAGTGGTTGACAAAAGAGAGGGGGTGTCATCACAGAGGCGGGGGTTGTTTTTAACAGGGGGGAGGCCATAACTCCGAAAATCCTGGACAATTCTTCATCAAACTTGGCACAAAAGTTCCTTGACATTAGAATTCCTTGGCACTGGGAAGTTGACAAAAAGGGGGAATCCCTAACAAGGGGGGAGAGATCTAAATAAGTAAAAAGGGTTGCGTTTCTCTTGCATTTAAAGCGATTGCAGTTGTGCAACTGGCTTTAAGAAAAGATGGAGGGTCCCCCGAGGAAAAATCATGGTAAATAAACCTTTGTTTCGTTTCCATTATAGCGATTCTCATTGAGCAAACCGATGTATAATTAGCTACGTGACGGAAGGGGGAGCTAACTGGGAAGGAACTGACATGTGGGGGGACGAGGAACGTGAATATGAATGTATCTTCCGCCATAGCTCCGGCAGTGAATCAATCAGGCAATGAATGGTACAGCAGTGTGTTTGTCTGCGATTACACTATTGTTCTTATCGTGAAGTAGAATAGAAATTTGTTAAAGAGTGCAAAGCACAGACAGTACTTTGCGCAAATTTTCACAATCCCTCTGTATATGCCGTTCTATAAGTAATAAGAAATTGTTTTGTGCGAAAGTGCATATTTTGATCTTAACACCATTTTGAGTAATCTTCAATTTACTGAAAAATGAGATATTTTTTCAAACCTATTAGTCGAAAACGGTCGTCTGACTTGTCCGAATTTCGTTATATGACAAATACGATATCAACTCGAGGTAATCACTTGTTGAAAAGTTGTAGCAGCATTTCACAGTGCTCGAATAATTCTTTTGAAAATGCGATGAAAGAGATTGACAAAATATATTTCTATTGTGCATAATTTGATCAAATCCCGCCAAGTGGCTTGCGGGGCAAAAGTGCATAGAGATTCATATGCAGTTTTATTAATTGTTTACTGATAGTATCAGGTATCAGCATCTTTTGCTCGATCAGCACGTTTCTCACAATAATGTGAAATATTTGTGCCTGATAGTACAAATGCGGAAGGTGCAGTACACCAGAGAACAGAAAACGCGAAAATTTAGGAATGTTGTCCTTATCGCAGATTGAAGATATTATGGTTTTGTTAACTACTACTACAATAATTTCAGGTACGCAATCTTCGAGCTATTGCCCCATTAAAGTGCGTTCAGAAAAATGAAATACTTAATTTGCATAATACTCTTACTCTTCTATACCTATATCTCCAGCAAATAGCAGAAAACTTCAAACGTCGCTCTTATACCCCACCTTACTTTGTAGAAATAGTCCAAAGGAAATGATTCCGTATCCTATGAATACAATGATATAATTCTAATACACAAAAATCTGCACCTCAACCCATCGGCGATGATGCTCGTCAAATGATATGTCATCCAACCGTTTAGCTTAATTGAATTTGTTAGCACATTCAGTTTCCCTGGAGCCATATTTACATTAACTGAACGTAGGACATCTAATTCAGGCTAACGCATTAATCAGTTAATTCGTGCATAATCGTATTTCTGGGTTAACAATTCAGTTTTCCGCTTCAATATTTGTTTTGACTACCCTAATGCGCTTTCGCAGTGCATGGATCAATTGCATATCCGGTATGCAACGTTTTGCAATGGGTTTAAATTGGCTGAGCAGAGACATAGGCAGTACAGTTGCAGTTTGACCCGTTCTGTAGCCAAACTGGTTTTCACAATGAAGAGCATCACAAGCATAATCGTGCTGGCCATGTACTCATCGTTGGTAGTAGCGGATCTTCCACACTACACCATGTACAAAAGCTTCCAGACTGCATTCTACGAATGTGCCGAATACTATCGAGTTCCCAATTGTACTGTGCGACGATACATCGAGCAATCCTATCCACCGGAGGAGGAAGTGAAGAAACTTATTCGCTGCACGTTGATTAATCTGGGCAGTTGGGATGACACCACCGGTGTGGTTGAATACGTTATACGCAATTACTTCGTCCCATCGCCGGATGACACCTGCTACGAAAGACGAACTCGGGAATGTCTTTACAGCGTTGTTGATTACGAAGACCGTTACACTCGTGCATACGAATCTTTCAGATGTTACTACCGTTACTATGGGGAGCTGATCACAGATGATAAATTCGTTCCTTACGCGCAATTGGAACTGCAACAGTTAGCCCTTACCGGGCTTATAATCGCCAAACTTCCATATGAGGTTTTAATTCAATACTGCAAAGGTGAGATGGATAACGAAGAGCATTACCCGGAACTACTGTACCTGATACTGGTACGCGGCGGATACTACAGTTCGCAGTCCGGCTGGAATCTGCAGAATTGGTACACTCAACTGGGTGATGAAAGTTTGCTGGAACCGTACACACAGCAGTGCATCGATGCTGTAGCGAAAGAAAAGTGCAACGCCGACGAGCTGTCGAAATTCTTGGAAACATTCAAGCGGTGTCTCAGCCAATACGACGTCCTGCGGAAGTACATCCAGATTGCAGCCAAGACGCTAGTTGGCGATCCGGATGGTTGCATCTGTACGCAAAACGTTTACAACGAACACAAATAATAATAATGCTGAGCAGAGCGTTGGATCATTGACGTCAAACCGGGGACCGGACTTTGTTGCGTAGTTTAATTGAAACCGATGAGTTGAACAATAATTAAAATATTTTTTATAATAAATGCAATTGAAATTTAAACTTGTAGTGTCATTTTTACAATCTGATTTGTGGTTCTTTTGTTGATATTCTATGTTAGTTTCCAGAACCTTTTGGAGAAATGGTAACCACCTATCAGGAATTAATCGGACTAATTTTCCGACTAATCCAATCAGCTTTCCTACATTCTTAACTTTTCCAGTTATAAATAATACTCGTCTTTTGACTCGACGGTCTGCGGAATGATTCACATTCACAGCTTACCGCAAATGCAAGGAAAGCAACAGCAAGGAAAAGTTACAAATTTGAATCGGAAGGTTCGAATGAATGAATGAAAAGTTTCAGATCCTATTATTAGTAGAGGCTTTATCTTAATTAAAATTAACGATCAAAGATGGGTCGTTATTTATCTAACGTGGAGCAGTAAATTCATCAACAGAACTAGAACTCTTTCTGCAGTTCAAATCCTTGATTATAATACAAACATTTTTTAGAAAGTATTGTTTTGATTCAACATTTGTTATTATCTGAGACCACGGTTATGACGACTCAAACGGCATGTTGATTATTCTGCCTGAGACACAATTTTTATTACTGTATTCAAATACGTAATCCTATGTTGTAAGCATTGCGTTTGTTTTCGGTACGGACGAAGAAAGTTTTAATATGACGTAATTAAAACTAAAATTTAGTCAGATTTTTCTACAACAATGCGTCCAAAAGAAATACAAAACAAAAAGGTTCATCTTACTATGACAGAAATCAGATCCGATCCGAAACAATACTTTTGTCCTCAACATCCCGTCGCTTTTGATTCAAAAACTTTGAATAAAAGTCAGTTAAAAAGCAATAAAAAAATCCCTTACTAGTGCGGACGAGAACAAATTCTAACTTCTGTGTGTACAAATGGCGCAACGAGCGAAACATCCAAAACAACCCATCAAAGATTAAAGCTGGATTCTGCGAATGTCGTCATTTCGCACACCACCTGCCTGCCTGCCTGCCTGCCTGGCTGCATTAATGTAGGTACATTTAACAGATTGTCCCTCGAAGGCTCGACCACGGAGCATGCGCCGCGGTCCGGATGAACTGAGTGCCCGGATTTTTGGTCGGAAATTTTCCTCCGTGCTGGCGGGTGGGCAACAAGTGTGCTTCGAAGGTTTACCATCGTCAGTCAGTTCATTGAGGGCAGCTTGCGGATGCAGTTGGTGTCCTGTGCGTCATCTAATGTGTATACGGGCAATGTGCGATATCTTCTCTGTGCTGTGCTGTGTTACTCTGTGCCCTCAGGAAGGCCATTAGTGAATTAATCAGTATATTGGATCAAAGGAATGTCGTCATAGTCCATTCTGCAGAACACTTAGTGCCGTATTGATTTCATATTTGCATGCAGTTTGCGATAGAGCTGTCATAGGTGACGTGACGGATGGCTGACATTAGAATTAAAAGTGAAATTAGATTACTCGCTTGGATGTAGAAAACCCGTGGAGACCTACGGCAACAAGTTCCATTTACACAGAATTCGACTGGATAAACTGTTTGTTCATACGTGTACATGATATGACAATTATCAACCAAACATAGGAAAGCACGCGTGGCACTAGCAGACCGTTTGATAATTACCACGCGTACCTCGTTTTACCATATTGTGCATAGTGAGTGGATAACGGCTTGTATTTCGCCATCAGGGGGAACTTCCTCGTACCGGGTGTCATTTATAATGTGTAAGTCAATGAGGATGCAACTAGCTTCATGGACGAGTAAGCAGCAAGGGCTAAATCTGTGATTACTATTTTTATGTTCGCAATTGTGCCACGTTATATGAGCAGTTTTATTTTGAGAACTGGATCTAAGTCGAGACTTAAGCCTTTTTTTGCACGTATTTGTTACGATTTTCAACTTGTAGTTGAAATTTAATGTGCTCGGTAATTGAAAAGTTTCTGTTCCAGCAACTCTAATGAACCGTGGAAAACGTGAACTGCTCTCCAACATTTTCAGTTTCTGTTTTTCCATCGTACGTCACGCACGCGGGGATAATAAAAAATCATCTCTTTCAATCCAAATAAGGCTAGGTATATGCAGATACTTACGAGGTGTGCCATCAGCATCTGTTTGAATTTCTATTTGAACTACCCACAAAAGTATGCTTCTAGATGAGCTCACTCATTAAATATGAGAGAAGTCAATTGACGTAAGAAAGTAATGCTAACCTTAAATTTGCCATGATTTCCAAAAGGTAATCATAGGGTTTCCACGCTGGATGATTTCTTAAAAATAGTGGCGTCATCAAATCAGGGTTCTCTTTGACGAAGAAGTCTTTTCTGCCGAGCCAAAATATTCAGCATCATTAATTTATTTACGACTCCCACCACATTCCCGTTGTCTTCTGTTAAAGTATGGTATTCAATGAGTATATTTTCTTTTGAAGAAGGAGACAGAAAAATGTACTTAAAAGTTAGAAAAAATTTAGAAAGGCCGTATGCAGAAAAAAATGCATTCGAAGAGCCATATGTTTTCCAGTAATGAACAGCACCAGCCTGAACACCCAACCTTGTTTTAAGCTGCCTTTCAAACGACCCAACAGGCAAGGTCGCCATCGAGGTTATGAACGCCAAACTCGGGAGGGAAGCAGTTGAAGTATTAGAGCTCTATAGCCTGCACTCCGGCACGAATGTGAACGGCCAACGATGTAAGCCTATTCAGGATTATCCTCTCCAGGAGTTTTCCGCATGTATCCAGTAGACATATCGGCCTGTATGACGCTGGATCCCCCGCAGGCTTTCCTAGCTTCGGCAACAGCACTAGCTTCTGGATCTTCCATCAGGCCGAGAAGCTATTATCTTCTAAGCATTTCTGCAGCACGGTTCTGAACAAATCCGGGAACGCTTGTATTGCTGCCTTAAGAGCCACGTTAGGAATCCAGCTGTCTTGCCACTGCCACTATTTCATCGATGCAGACTTGCAGACCATCAGCGCTAGCCCTCTCTTCTGGACCGTACGGTATTGTTGGCCACATCGTAGGGGCGTGCGTCGGAAAAAGTCCCTCCACGATAGCCTTCAGCTTATTCGGACACAACTCCCTAATTGTCACAGGACCTTTTACTTTCGCCATAATGATTCGGTACGCGTCACCCCAGGGGTTGGCGTCTGCTTCTCGGCACAGCTCCTTGTAGCTGTTGCGTTGACTTTGTTTTATATTCCGTTTCAATGCAGCCCTGGCCACACGAAACGCGCTGTTCGCGCTACGTTCTTCCCGATCTGCTTCAGTTCTGGCTCTTTGGACGCGTCTTCTGGCTCTGAGACAACTAGCACGATGGTTGCTAATTGCTGCATTCCACCAGTAAGCCGATCGCCGCTCTTTTCTCAGTTACTGTTTTCTGGGCATGGCAGCGTCGCATGTCCAATATATCTGTCAACTCGCATGTCCAATATATCTGTCAACTCGTTCTCATTCAAAATCGATCTTCCACCGTCCACCCGGAGTGCCTCGACTGCCAAAGGCCGTCGTCTTTCACTTCTGCTCGTAGGTTCTAGCTGTCTGTCTTATCGCCAGATTTCACTGTCTGTGATCGCTATGGGTATACCCTTCGCAGAACCACCAATTTATGTTCGGCATTAGGGATGGACTGCCAAAAGTGACATCAATGATGGATTCGCGACCGTTTTTACGAAAGGTGCTAACGGTACCTTCGTTGAATAGTGCAATTTCCAGCTTAGCCAGGGCTTCTAACAGACTGTATCCTCTGGCGTTGGTGCATCTGCTTCCCCACTCCACCGCTCAAGCGTTAAAGTCTCCCGCAACGATGATCCCTGCAAGGGGGATTGATCAATCCGTACAAAACTTTGGAAAAATGAATGTGGGGTCGGAATGAGCAATTATACCAAATTTGGTTGAAATCAGAGGTGGTCGAATACAACGGGTATGATCACTTGAGAGAGGGGATGACCCCTAAATAGCCTTGAAAATTGAATTTTTCAAAAAACCCAAGATAGAATATTTTAAGATCTTCTCTAAATTGATTGTTTTGATTAATACTAACATCCTGTGAAGAGAAATCTGAGGTGCATGTAAGTTAAATAATAAATACCTTCGGACATAGCGTGCTCCGTTGTCGACTGCCACAACAGTTGTTGTGCTATGTCACAATCATTGAGATTAATCTGGGTCACCTCCATCACTGCTGACCCGCCTTCGCCTTTTTATACGCTAGGCATTGGAAGCCTCCTGTCGTGTGGTAATTTCTCTCTGAATTTTTGCAGCGCATACACCTCTGTGGCTTTGCGCAGTCGCTTGCAAAATGGCCATTCTCGCCGCATTTCCGACACGGTCTGGATCTATCCGGACCTTCACAGTTACGCGCCTGATGGCCGAAGCCCCAGCACCTGAAAAAGCGTTCCATTTCCTTGGTCACACGAGAGATGTCTTTCATAACACACACTGACCACCCAACTTTAATTTTACCCTTCATCAGTAACTGCCCAGCTAGCATTTTCATATGTATAAAAAGGTAAAAATCAGCATTACGTACAGATATACATGCTAAATAAATCGTATTTCATGCGCAAAATTGGCATATCCGTACTATTTTGGAGGCGATATACGTGATTACGAATAATTTTGAGCGACTATATAAGTATTTATATACGATAATATCCGATTAAGCGCGAGTTGCTCCGTACTACTCTACGATTTTGTGCTAAAAATCGTATGTATGTCAGTCATTATCATTATATTCGACAGAAAATCAACTTGATCCCACTTTATCCAGCTTTAGTTACGATTTCGAGTTTGTTAGGAGATATTTACGATAGTTTTCGTCCATTGATATACGAGTTGGTGCAAGCTGGGTAGGGCACTGCTACCGCTGAGAGACGAATCGTCGCCCTCGGCGTTCCGCCATATGCCTTCCTGAGCCGGATTACCATCGGTACATCGCCCAATTCGCACTGTACCTTCAACGCATTCCTTAACTTCTGTTCTGTTGTGATCTCGTCTAGATCCCTGCACTCGATCACAGTTTTTTGGGAAAGCGCTTTCACGTTCGCTTCATCTTCAAGTGCTTTGGCAACAAGATCCTTGAAAGCCGCGCTCTTAACCGATGGATCCTTTTTCAGCTCAAAAAGCATCTCTCCCTTTTGAGTTCGCCTGGTTCTTACCACTTTCTCTCCGAGTTCTTTCAACTCCTGGGCTTCTCTGACTTCGCTTCGACAACCAGCGCATCACATCACCTTTAATCCTCTCCCGCCGAGGCCTAGGCTTCTTCTGCTCGCCATTCTCCACTCCATTTTGTGTCTGCTTCATCTTCTCCTTCTGGCTTGCGACGGTACACCATCCACTACATTCGCCTTGGTCCGGATTGTCTTCCTCTTCGTTCTTAGCTTTCTTTTGATCCTCTTCCTCACCAGGCGTTTCCCTCTTGCTTTTGTCCCTGCGAGATTTCATTACTGGCGATCTTTTCGGCGCCTCTGATACATCAGCGGTTCTCTTCGTGGCTTGGCTAAGTGCATTGTCAGCAGCCAAAACTCTAGCCTCGAGTTGCATATGCTCGCACTCAACTGTATTCATAGCAGATTTAATGCTCACCACCAACTGCTTGATCTGCGTGTGGACGTTATGCCTCTCCTTAACGAACTCGTAGAGCGCATCAATTTTCGCTCTGATCTCCATCATCCCGTCTCGAGGGGTGAAACCTCCAGGCTTTGGTGTGAGCATCTGAATCAGCGTCATGTACCCTTCTTTCTGCTCTGCTGGAGGCACACTACTGCTTCTACTCGTCAGTGTATCCTTCTTCGGCACTGGTGATCGTTGTAGCCTTCCACTTCTCGCAAACACGTTCGTCTCTTGTGGCGGACAGCCGTTGCTGTTTTTGTTTTGGGGTTTACTCATACGTTTGGGTCCCTCCTTTGTGCTGCTATCTTCTTCTTCATTGTGTTGGTTGGTTGAATTAATCATTTATGTTAGGTCCCAACTCTAGGCCGCTGTCTCCGCTCGTATTTGTGTAGTCGCCTTTACGATCCCATGGTGATCTATGCAAGCAGGAAGGCCATGGCTAGGGATACTCCCTCCTATCCTTCATAGGAATAGGGATGCCAGCATCCGATCAGCGTTAGTCAGGAATATATCATCTGAGCCTACACCACCGCACTTGGACGTGAGTGACGAGCTTTGAACGTACCTAGAGACCAGCCACGGTTTTAGTGGGACGGATGGCAGCTGTACCATTAGCCTACTCGCCGTTTCGGGAAGGTGTCACCCTTCCTTACCTAAGGTAGCAGAATAGCACAGCCGTCAGCCCTATAGCGTCTAATCCGATCGTTTTCCCGGCACTCCAGTATACCATAATTAAGCAGGCTCGCAGTAAATCCCAACAGCTGGCTGTTTCCTATTTCGACGGGATTACGCGTGCTATCCTTTTGCGGGTCCTTGGTGATGGATGGTGATTACAGATGCGAGCAACTGACTGAATGCACTGAATGCAACTAGCATATGCGTACTAATTTGGAGACCATATACGTTCTACAAAATATACATTAACAATTCAACTTTATAAGTCTTTGAATGCGATAAGATCCGACTCAAAACGATTAGTTTTATAATGCTATACAATTTTGTATTGGAAGTCGTAGGTCAATCACTTGTTATCGGCAAATACGACAGAATATGAATTTGTGTGCATTTCATCAGGCTATATTTACGATCTTGAATTTATTAAAAGTCAATAACGATAATTTTCGTACATTGATATACGAGTTGGTGTTTGCTGGGTGACACGAGGTGGGAAGACTCAGAGACACCGATCGGGGTTTACGACTTTGTTTTCAGGACCTTGTCCTATCCCGATGCTCAAACGGTGGTCGATTTTAGTGAATGGCTATCCTGGTAACGTCAAACGGTAACACGTGGGAGACGGCTGGACAGTGGTGGATCTTCTACCTCACAGTTTTGCGGGATATGCAATATCGGGTGGATTTGTTAGCATCCAAACTAACCGCAACTTCTTATGTGATCCGAGAAAGGCCTTACGGAATCACCTTCCTCGGTTAGCATCGATTGAAGACCGGATTAGTGTGACAATATTTGGGTTTTACGGTGCACATTTCCGTACAGCCTATGTCATATATTCGCTCCAAATTTTAATTTATCTGGTTCGACTGCTTTTCCTCTGCTTTTTTTAGCTTTAACTTTTTTAAATATTTGATCTAGATATGAGTTTAACTGAAATTTTAATCTTCATTCTAGAGTCACCCCAAGCAGCACCATTTGTTGCATGAAAGGTTACGCAACGATAATTGAAACATTCAAATATGGTAAAAGTTCGCATCAGTTACCTTTATCGAACTGTTATGTGATTGAAAAAGCGCAAGAGGTGCAGTCTATATGCAACCAATTGTTACACAGATGTTTTATGGAACATCAATGCGCGTTATCTATCCATTCGCGACTACGATACTAAAAGAGATTTTAAGCCTGTTTGCACTCCCACGAAATCCTATGCCGCGTTGTCAAAACTTGCGTGAAAACATAAACAAAAATACTTCCTTCTCTTTTTTCCTCGCACAAAAACCAATCTTAAGTCGCGTTGTCAAAACTTGCGACTACGATACTAAAAGAGATTTTAAGTCTGTTCACACTCACACGAAATCCTATATGTCGCGTTGTCAAAACTGAAAACAAAAACAAAAATACTTTTTTCTCTTTTTTCCTCGCACAATAACCAAACAATATGCCATGGATTCCTGATGAATGTTCGTGTAATTATTGTTAAAATAAAAACATTCATTCGTTGAAAAATATTTTTTCATAAAAATATGGCGGAATATGATGTTACATTGATTGTATTTGTTTGGTTACATTTTTTTTAACAATATGCCGTAATCAACATGATGCAACATCATGTGACATTATTGTTTAGCAATGACATTATAATAACACGATGTTGCGATGAAGTTTCATGTTTCTAGATATAGACTAATATATTCGTGACAGCCAGTATAAGTATTGGATAACCTGAATCCAACATATTAATAACATGAAGTTGCTTATTTGTTACGTGTTTCAATACTGTAACCGGTAAAGTTTTTTGCAATTTAAACAAGACTTAATAGCAACATGGAAGATGTTGCAAGTGCTGCTTGGGACGTGTTTCGTCTAATTCTATGTCTTTCTGTCCGCGGTTCGTTACCAATTACCTTTCCTGCTGAAATTGTCGCTTAATTTTCCTCTTATTCGTCATCTCTTTCACTATTCCCTTCTATTTCCTTTTCCAACCACCCACTGAACTGAACTTGAGCCTGTGTGGAAAATGCCGTTTATGATGGTATAGTTAAAGAAACGGCCTTTTATCCTCAACATGCACATTCTATCGTTGATCGCTTTCCAGTCCATTGCGCGATCTTGTATTCTACCCATCACTATGAAGCTCGACCTCTAACTGATCGAGCAGCACCCTATCGCCACCTACGAAATTTAGCTGCAGTTTTAGGTACCAAATAAAAAGAAAGCAAAGCCTAGGTGCTACATTCCGTTATCGAAACTTGACTTCTGTGTCTATACGACAGACTTCGCAGCCCGCTGTTTGAGTGCAGGACAATTGCAGGGCCAGTTGCTACGATCCTATTGACTCTTACAGCCTCTCCCAGTCGGGATTCGAACATACGACGACTGGCTTATTAAGCCAGCGTCATGCCTCGAAGCCAAGTGGGAGGCCCAAATACCAATTCCATATCTTCATTTCGTCGCCTTTGTCCACGCCAAATGTTCCAAATCGAAAGCCCTTGATTGTTCGTAGTGTGTTAGATTTAGATAAGTTATCGTACTAGGGCTACGCTGCTGAGTCTCGTTATGGGGCTGCCATCTTATAGTGTCTAGACAATACCGCCTTCCCTGCTGGTATACGACATTAGTTTTCACCGGGATTGGTTTCCCGATTTCCGCTAAGGTTGCTCGTATTCCGGCTAGTACCACTTGGAAATAGGGATAGGAGTTGCTGGATAAGAGACTAAGGTCCAACCATATAGTTACCACATATAATTTCACTACTATCATTTAGTATTTCCTTTGCCTATTGTAAAGACTATCACCATAAAAAGTATATAAAATGTATTTGACTTCATTACTAATTCAACACAAAACCACAAGGTTATGTCTAGTTGAATTTCTACCATAAAACACAAAATATTCACTATACTTTAAGTAACAAGTATTGTATTCATGCCTCAAAAACCTTCAATGGACTGTAGGTAATTCATTTTTGGTTTGTATACTCTACTTCTCGGTAAAAAACAACTCACTTTTCAACTATTAAGCTAATATTACTTACACACACCACATATGTGTATCCTAGCATACAGCCAGCGCCGTGTGTACTTTATGATACATGCGATCGCATGACTACATCATAATCTCAGGAAAAAAAGCGAAGCTTTCATACCGGGTCAAGGATACCATACACATGTTTTATTGCCACCTTAAGAGTAAACTGCAAATGGTGACAGTAGAGAAAAAGCAAGTCTGTAACTGCTTCTGTTAAGGAACCGATGTGGTGCGGTGGTGAGGCAACTGTAAGCCAATTTTGTCACATTTGTTATGCTTTGTTTTCATTTCATATTTTGGAATTTGTTCTCAGAATCAATTAGTTACGTTCGTGCGATTTCACAAGGGTCAAGAGCGCCAACCCAACAAATATTGCTCTTTATTTGTTTAGGATAATAAACTTGTGCAGAAAGCATAAAATGAATAAATGAAATATTCATACTTGTTGAGAAGGCGTTGAACAATCCAAGACGTAATCTAACCTAATGCAATTAGTACCTACATCCATCGAAAGCCAGCCATCAGCAAAGAAAGGATAATGCTCCATCGTGCGTCGAAAGCATGGATTATGCATATCTACTGGTGCAATAAAAGGATCTGTAGCCGACGACGGCAGGAAATATAATAACCATAAGCAAGCTAGTTTCTCTTCATCGTATATGCATTTACTTTTGATTCTAACGGTAACAAAAGATCAATAATCTGTTGAGGCAGTTCAACGAAAGTTTTTCAGTTCGATGCCCAAGAAATCTGGCGCAGATTAATAAATGCATCGCTCGGAACAGAAACGAAAGCAATCAGTTCAGACAGTTTCAAACAACTACTCATCCCATAAGCTGGCAATTATAGTTTAACAAGAAATTGATTGATTAGCATAGTCCAATTCAGGGTAGTGTGATTTATTTACAATATGCAGCACAGCACATTTGTTGGCAATTTATTATTTGCTTATTAGTGAAAAATTGGTAAAAAAAGAAACTTTGTAAAGAGATATCACCAAATTAACTTTTGAAATGAATTGTATTGTAAAAATATGTTGGATTAATCATTTATCTAATTCGGTACGAAAAAGAAACTCACAGAACGTCAGTTCACGTCACCCCTTTGTTCCTTATCACTAGCGTTTCAGGAATAGAACATTCATTGGGTCATGCACCCCACCTTCCACTTAAAATTCAAACCTAAAAGCGACTATTTTCGAATGAACCGTCTGGAATTGATTACTAATCGTTCGCTGTTGGTTATTAATTAATTTGTTTTGAAGAACCTGTAGCACTGTGTCTGAAAAGGCAGCTTCCCCGTCTCGTGTGTTCGTCTCGTTTCTAAACCAGCTCAGGTTGTAAAACTCGGTTCTTAACCTTCCGTTAGTGCCTGAACACGCCAATGCGGCTTGTTATGTGCCTATTTTTATCCACACCGTGCTTTAGCATGTCTTTCATTTTTCAAAAGCTTTCGAGTGAACGGCACACTCGAACCAGACCGACAGCCACCTACGTAGGATGTCATCTGCGTAACGGCAACAGCAGCGGCTGGAGATATAAATAAAATTCTACCTAACGAACCGACATCAGCTTCCATTGGGCTAATGAACGTTTCGACTGCGGAGGGTACAGGCTTATTGCCATGTAAATCGACAGCAACCAAAAACTAATTACAAGCGGACTTTATTGCAAATTTTAAACAACGCCTACCTACCAGTTCAGCTGCTAGATCAATAGCTTGTTATGTAAGACCAATGTTCGGGTTTCGAACAAGCAATAAAATATCTCTAAAATCAAGCTTTTTAGTAGTAATCCTAACGGTTATTGATTTGCCAATGAAAAGTGACCAATAAAAAGTGATACAACATGAATTATATGGGCTTTCAAAATCGTATTGCGAAACATTGTAATCCTGCCTGAATAGAGGGTCCTGTACAATTCGTTTGTTTTTAATCTGTCTAAATAAACACGATAAATGGAATTTTATATTAGGTGAGGCTATTGTCGGAAATGAATACTCAATGACAGAAAAATTTATTCATCCATGGTAATGTAAGCCCGTTTCCGAGAAAAGGCTAGGCTGACATGACAAGTTCAGAACAGTGGAAAATACGTTAAAAATTAGGAAGGGTAATCCATTTGAGCAGTGCGTTTCGTGTACTTTGTAGAGTTGCGATGAATTAACGGGATGAAATAAAAAAAACGTCTTCTGAAATTATAGTTTCTTGGTTGTTAAATTGATAACAGTCTCTTACTATCACCTAGAAAGTTATGGTTTTGGATCTTACGTTGTCGTGGTCACAGTACTTATTTTATATTTGCAACATCATGTAACCGCTTTACTCGTTTGATTTTCCCACTGTACGGTCACGGTGTATTTCGGAAGCCCTTTATCCAACCCAGTCGAGCCTTCTGAAACTCGCTTTCGGACTCAGGCAAGTACTTATCGTTATTTACTTTACTTTACTACGCCAAACGATTTATGGTCTTCCAGTCTTGAGCAGGCATTCTCCAATTCACTCGAATCGGATGCGGGGTCGACCCCGGAGTCAACGGCCTCTTACTGGTTCTTTGCTGGAAATACTTTTAGCTACTCTTTCGTCGGTGTTCTGGTCATATGTCTTACCCAGCGCAGCCTGCCATATTATACTACCTTCACTATATCAACATATTTGTATACGTGTTGCAGCTCGTGATTCATGTGTCTGCACCACATTCCATTTTCCATTTTACCACCAAGTGTAGATCTCCAACACCATTTGGACACCCAAGTTCCCTGCCTAGTGCCTTGTCCGTCGTTCTGGTAAGTCCCAATCTCACTGCTTCCCATTTAAAAGGCCTAAACGCCTCTTCCACTGCTTATTTCATTTGAGTGAATCGTACGTTGCCTTAAAGTTCACAAACCGATAATAAGTCTGCAAGTTGTACACCCGGAACTCGTCAAATAACTGACGCAGTGTAAACATCTGATCCGTCGTAGAGTGACCTTCACGAAAACCAGCTTGGTACTCGCCGACAAAGAACTCCACTAACGGTCTTAGGTTACACAACAGGATACGGTAGAGCAAACAGACCTCATACCTCTAGACAAGTAGAGCCGCTAGTGTGCCCATTGTATTCCTGGGAAATCATCTTCAGCAAGCAGCCAGCACTTCCTGAGCTGCAAGTGTCAAAAGTATGTTTACGTTTACCAAAAACAGCTGTTCGGTGTCGGTGTTTGCGGAATAGTGTAAATCGTATAAACGGATTCCTTTTATCAAACACTCGACCGTGCTTAAATTTAATTTCTATCTATTTCGAAATCGCTGAGAGTGCCGGGAGCAGCTGCAGGTGTTGGAATAAGTACAGTCTGTGCCGCCCGCAGAGTTACCGGTAATCACGCCGAAATAGGTCGCTCAAGCAGCAGTTATTTTCATTTGGGATGTTTTCGTGCTAATGTTTACTATTTCGTGATTATATTTACTACCGAAAAGTTGCCGAATATCTACCCCAGTCAGTTTATTGGGTTGCGGTTAAATGAAAGTACGAACCAGCGCTCAATTGTGGAAAGTTTCACCAATTCCCTAATGATGAAAAAACAGCGCTTGAAGTTAGCAGTAGTCCGCATTATTTTGTCGTGTATTTGAAATTATGTATCAGCTAACCGGTAAAAAGCTGTTGCAAATTGTGGTGCAGGACGTTATCGACTTGACAATTGAAAGCACTTGCAGTTTGTCCGCATCCATTCGGGACCATTAAAACCATTAAAATTGCCTTAAACAATTGCGTAGAACATTTTTATGAATATATCTGGATCCAAATTTTTCGGTCCCGCAGCTATAAATACAGTGGTATTCCGATTATATCTACACCTGGTTTAATCTACTCCCGATTTTAGGCACCCCCGATTTTGTCTACCATTTTGACTCGGTTTTATCTACCTTTTTTTAAATTGTTAGTTTAACCGTGCGGCATGAAAATTTGGAAGATTTCATGGATTTATGCATAACAGAGAATATTTCTTTTTATTTTATAGTTTACTATATGGCATCTGTGGTGTGTAATTATACACAGAATGGGTATAATAATACTAAAGTCAAATAGGCAAAGTAACTTCCATTTATTTTGTAACGCATAGTTTTAACATTTCACTATAATCCTTTGTGAGATTTTTCTATACCGTAACGCTAACGGGCACACCTCGTCTCCGCTAGGAACTATGATTATCACCTTTCTGTCCTTATAAATTCTCATCTTTTGAACCATTGAATCGATTTTGGTGATTTTATTACAAAAAATGGTATTTTAATGAGCTTTTCAGAAAAAAAACAATAAACTGACGTTCAAAGTTTTTTATGATTGCAAAAACATTTTTTATAGGAAACTCTTGAAATCACTTAAAATATTTAAAATAGTCGTTATCTATTTTTTTAATAATACATTCAATGTCAAGCTAGTTGTTTACATACGATATCAAAAAAACAGATGTGACATTTTTAGTTTTTGAGATAGTCTTTTTTTAAGAAATAAAGATACGAAAATGTAATGGACTCGCATGGCGTTTCATTTTTGAGACGCATTTCTTTGTCAAAAAAACCCTTTTATTACTAGTAAAAACAAAAACCATGCGTCTCCATTGTATTCTCGACACTTTATGAAAACTTAGAGTTTCTGGTCTACACACCATGTAAACACAAAAAGTTAATGTTTTCAATGTTTTTGCGATAATAAAAAAAACTGGGCTTCAGTCCAATATTTTTTCTGAAAAGCTCATTAAAATACTTTCCATTTAGTATTAACATCATTCAAATCGGTTCAATAGATCAAAAGTTATGAATTTTTAAAGAAAGGTGAAAAAAAATAGTAACTTTTGAGACCACGCTGACTCAGAAAAGAGAACCCTAAGGGCCAAATAAAAATACGGTTCTAAAATTTACTGCAAAGGAATAAGTACACAAAATTTGAATAAAATCGGAGCAATTTTGAATTTCGAAATGTCTTTTTTCATAATATGCTGAGTTGATGTGCATTATAGCTATGGTTGATATGAATAAAATGAGCCCTAAGCGCAAAATTACGCTTAAAAGATACACAATTGAAGAAAATGGTCAACATTAACAATATTTTTCGCTCATTTTAATTATTTTGGAGCAATTTATTTTTCCCCAAATTTGTCTACTTTCCAAATATATCTACCAAAAATTTTCGGATGGGTAGATAAAATCGGTAAACCACTGTATAACCATGCATACACACCTAAACCACAGACAAACAGACATAACACTCGTTTTCCATTCTTCGTACCGATTAAACCGTCATTTCAAATTTGGGATTAGTTGGGAATGTCTCCGTTTTGGCCAGTGGCGCTTTTTGACGAAAGAAGGGGAATTCCCCATAAAAAATACTTGGTACTTCGAGGTATACCCATGTTGCTATTTGACATTTGGGAATGTCGATCATAGATGGTGTTAGTGTTCAGGCTAAATGTGAGGTACGATAATTTCTGTTGATTTTACTTCCAAGAGTTATGTCTGTTTGTCTGTGCCTAAACTAAATTCGGAACTCAATTTACTTGTCCTAAGTACAGATTTCATTTGCAACCACCAGTGCACTAGCTAGTAAATGAGATATCTAACGTGCTGCAGAAAATTTAATGTTCGCAATATTCATTTTACTGGGATTTGAATAAAAAATGGTTTGATTTGTATATTCGTCCAGCATAAAATTGTAAATGATCATCATTTTCCTTGTTCGGACAGCCAAATGTAGGAGTCGCAGGGGCTTCATTTTGCGTTTATTCGCCTATTTGTACTTCCTTCCAAATCCTCACAATGATTCGGTTGATTGCTACGTACAACCGTTCGCTTCCGTTTTTAAAAGTTCAACCGGAATGCCGTCCCTCCCCAACTAAAGCCGTTTTTCAGCTCACTGATTGCATTTTCGACCTTCTCCTGTATTGGTGGCTCCACAATTTTGCCATCGGCCATTCTTATTCTGTTCCTGCTGTTCACCGTGTATACTGTTCCATTCAACAGCGTCTGGAAGTGCTCCTTCCGCCTGGCTGCTACCGCCATTTTGTCAGTAAATAGATTATAATAGGTTAAAAAGGCCGTACATCGAACACATCCAAAAACTGTCAACCGTCTCCAACAGTCAATGGAAATTTACTCCTGCTTGGTCTTGTTGTACTGAACGAATCTTTAACCCTCTAATGGGTCAGGCTTTTGGAGCTCCAGAGCCACATATGTAATTTGTTTTGAATTGACAATATGAAAAATGTGTTCAGAACAGATTTCTTGACATTTTGATATTAATATCACAACATTTTGACCATGCATTCAAAAGTTATCATCTATTAAAAACAAAAATTCAGGAAAATTACGAAAAAAAACCATTGCGCGAAAAGGGAATACCTTTACTGTTGAAAAAACGGACAACTAAAACAAAATGATTGACCTCAAAATATTTGTATGTATAATTTGCATACTTTATTTCAATTTTGTAATACAGTAATGTTCCGATTTTGTCAGCTCCCGATTTTGTCTATCCCCGATTTTGTCTACCACCGATTTTATCAACTTTCTATCCCAATTTTGTCAGCCTATAAATTTTGATTAACTTTTGTGCTTTTAAACATGATTTATAAAACTTTTCAGCCTACTTAAAACTATTCTGGTTCTCTGGGAAGAGTTTATGAATAAAATGATGCCTTCTTGCGAGTAATTCGGGGTCAAAATTAGGGTATTTTTATAGTAAAAGTTCTACAGTTCTTAAACAAGCAAGCATAGAGGTATACTATGTTTAGCAATGTTGTGTATTTTCACTATTTGTACAACTTTGGTAAACAAGAAAAAGTCATATAACAACTACAAAAACAGCTAGAATTGAAAAACTGATTTTAACGATTTTTCATTCATAAGAAATAGGATTTTTCTATCTTTGCTGATGAGATAGAAGTTTACGGTCTTCAATAAAATTTCTTGTAATAATATGCTGTAAAA
This sequence comes from Sabethes cyaneus, assembly GCF_943734655.1. Classification (NCBI taxonomy): domain Eukaryota; kingdom Metazoa; phylum Arthropoda; class Insecta; order Diptera; family Culicidae; genus Sabethes; species Sabethes cyaneus. Next base: position 180,263,131 of record NC_071355.1, read on the forward strand.
CTTTGCAGAACACACCAATGTGTTATATTGAAACTGAAGAAAAATAAATTTTTTATTGCACTTTTATTAATCAAAATTTGAATTCCGCTGGACGATAGAACTTTTAATTTTAAGAAACTCTTCCAAAGGTTCCATAAACCTAAAACCAAGTTTTCCTGCTTAAAGCTAATGCGCACCAAAAAGGTCCTGGACCAGTGTGCTGTGCCCGGTTGATTGAGCTTTCGGTTGACCAATTGAGGGTTAAAATTTAATTTTTAGTACAAGTCTTCGATACTGCAAGGTTTTGATTTTGAAAAAAAATTCGAAAAAAAATCCCCATTTTGTCAGCCTAGAATTCAACATGGGACTGACAAAATCGGGACATTACTGTATATCTGAATTCATAAAATATCTGGATAGAGCGTTAGACATGGGGAAATAAAAAGAGAAATTAGACTTTTTTTAACCTGGAGCTTCCGTTCGATGCTCAGAGTTTCGTAGTAACGTTTTATCACACGACTCACCGTTGACTGCACGATTCCGAATTGTTTTCCTATGTTCGGATGAGAGAGTTGAGGATTTTCCAGGTGCTTACGCAAAATCAATTCGCAACGTTGCTTTTCGGGTGACGCCATTTCTGTCCAATACCAATTTTCGGAAAACTGACAGCGATAAAAATACATTGTAAACAATGCACTCTAAGCTACTTCTACCTAATTTGTTTTAGACAAAATACTTAATGGGTTATTTTCTACGGCGTTTTTCCCGTGATGAAATTTGATGCGGGACATCCTTTAACCGGAAACGGGAGGAGTTGAAGGTTTAAATAGTGATGTCCGTTAATCGTTCGATTAATTCAACTAATCGAATAACACATGGAATATTCAAATAATTTTTAATCGAATACTGCCAGCACGAGTAGTTGAATTAATCGAATACAGTGGACCCCCGTTCGTTTGAACGATTCCTCATGCAAACTAACGGGGTTACTTTTTAATTTGAACAACTAGCCACCCTAAATATGCGAAAACTCGTATGAACTGGCCGCCCTGTTCTTTGTTATAGTTTTGATGGTTTGATTTAGTTAGCAGTGGCAAGCAGCGAATATTTCATTCTCCGACCAAATTTCTATCGTAATCATTGGGAAACAGATTGTGAAACTGATTAAACATGCTAGACCAGTACTAACAAATCGTGTTTATGTGTGTAACGATTGGATTAGATCGGCTTTGAAAAAAATCAAGATTAACGCCTTTAATTAGCCTACTACGAAACTAAATAAAGCTTTCGCCCGAATACCTAGATAACCCTCATATGCCCATCAGCCCGATCGAAAGCAATTACCTTCGGGAAATTCGATGCGAATTAGAGTATAGAGAGTTTCAAATGACTTCCAAAGACAAGCGACAAATGAGTCATTAGAATAATTAAATGTCGATGATTGGTCCACTCAAGGCCACCCAAAATAAAAGATCGGTTTGGGAAATGCGAACAATTAGACGCAGCTTCACTTTTGTTCAAGTGCTGGTCTAGAAAAGTTTAGTCGCGTGATCGCGGATTTTTAACACTTAAAGTTAAGCCGAGTTAGCAGTAGTGGAAAAGAAGATAAAAGTCGCGAGTGTTGGAAAAAACCCCGACTATTAATTACTTAGCAAAGGCTAAAAGTGTGCGATATCGTTATAATCTGAAGGTAAGAAGTACCTTCAATTTGGTAGGTTTTAGACCGCCATTGTAACTACCACGTTTATAGGAACCCATAAACGTGGGTGCTAATCTGGAGTGCGAGGCCGGAAAAGCTAATTCCGGATCAAATTTGGACCGGCGGCAATACTTTTCGGTGCATAAAACGAATACCGATTCATCCGCGAAGCAGCCTAAACTACGCTACTGAAGTTTCCCACCCGCTCGAGAAAAACCAGCCGCTTCGCCGTAAAGCTTCCTGGGTTGCGGTGGCAAGGAACGCGACCCGGTAGAGCACCGGACTATGTGGACATCGTTGGGATACCCACCATCAGTCGAGACACCCACCGTGGTGAAACAATACCCGTGTTGGGTTTAAAAATGGACCAATTGTTATGTGTAGACGATAAGAAGTGCACTAGAAGCTAAGATACGAACCATGGTTTGTCGCCAAGGGCGAATACATTTGTAAACCTTCTGCTAAATAGATTTAACTTTGCGCGGACGATATTCGAGGGTTATTAATAAATGATGATACGTGAATAAGAGTTTGTACAGAAGTGAAGGTTTTTTTTAATGCGTAGGATTGTTCGTCGCGTTTGTTTTAGTACGATTCAAATTTGTTGAGTCTGAAACTTAGTTGTCGGTTAGCTTCGTAGAAGGTCTTTGAGGTTTGAAATACTCGCCCCGAGATAAGAGTCCTCGGTCGGGCATCCCTATCCATCTTCCGCAACGGTCTTTCGGATACGAAAGTGGCGCTTAAGCCGTTGTAGGCAAAGGCATTTAAAAACCTTTCTGGTCAGTCCGGGCATAGGGAGAATTGGCATGTAACGCTTTGTTCAGTATCTGTAAAATTGAAAGCGTTACATTTGGCGCCCAACAGCACGGGTCTGCGTTAGATTTTCACAACTAAAGTTTGATTCATAAAGAAATTAAGTCACTTCGGCACACTAAATATTCAATTGAGAGCAAAATACAATTTAATGTAAATTTAATACCGTATAAAACGTAAGATCAGTTGATTAAGTAAAGATTAAGTTAAGTTAGATCACGTTAGAGCACGTGAGAGATTCAAATTTAATTCGATTTCGATAATTTAGCGTTTAACTATTGAACAGCGTGGTTGACCATGAGTGAAAGAAGGATCATGAGCAGTCAACTCAGAATTAACGTAGATGATTTAGAGGAAGATGAATTAAATTATGAGCTTGTGCTCAGAGGTACTACTATTTCTGGCCCACCAGAAATGAAGAAGAGGAATTTACGGCTTAAAATGAGACAGGAAGCCGAACAAGGAATAGATTTCATATCTTTTCGTTCGCTTGAGGAAGAGTATGAAGTAGTCCCAGATAAGCTAGAGGAAATTGATCAATCACTACAGCAAGGGAAAAACCCGGCCTGTGAATCGCGGTTATATCATTATTTAAAAAGAGTTAAGAGAGCAAAGTGTTCAGATGAAGTAGACAGAGGAAATAAAAGTATACTACTCGATTTCATTGTCGAACTGATACAAATCCATTACAACAAAGAGATAACTATTTCGGATGAATCGTCGTCAGAAGAGGGTGCGGTAGGCGGAACAGCATCCATTAGTTCAGGAGAGAGAAACGGAAAGATACAAAATCAGAATTCGTACACAGGTACCATCCCGAAACAATCGCTACCGACTCGATCTCATAAAGTACAATCAGGAACAATGACGCCAAAAGCGGCGGAACAAGTTTCTGAAAATAATCAAACAAGCTCAAAAGTAATTCATACACCAAATTTGCAAAGATTATTCACACAACCAATTCAAAACCGTAATCAGATTTCAAACGCACAGGTAGATAAAAATTTCGATCCGCTGGAATTTGTTCATGTAACAGAAATAGAAAATTACGTTAAACGATATCTTGAAAGTATTAATCAGGCACAGATACCTAAAGAATCTGAAACCAACCAGTTAGCTGAACAAATATTGAATATGGGAATATATGATTCAGATGTAGATAGAATTTCCCCCTTTTCCTTAGATCAAAGACAAGGAAGGAGACAGTCTAGGTCAGTAGTCCCGAATAACTTAAACATACCACATTCAGTTATGAACAATGTAGGAGTACACACGAACGAGAGCAATCAAAGAAAACTGATTCAAATCGAAGGGATTAAGTCGATGAGGCAATTGCGTAACCCTTTTATGAGAGAGCAAATCGACACATCCATACAAAATCATTTACCGAGATTGACGAATATCGCTTCGCACCACAATAGTAGTCGACCTAACCCGATTCCTAATTTGGAAACTCCAAATTTTCAAGGCAGATCACGTGGTAGATTACAAGAAAATTTTTCACAAAGACTCCCACACCAAACATGTAACATAATTGAAAAATGGCCAAAGTTTCAGGGAGATAACAATCCAGTGCCATTAGTATCGTTTCTCAAAAATATAGATATATTGTGTAGATCCTATGGAATTGAAAAACACGAATTAATTAGACATGCTCACCTTCTTTTCCTAGGAGATGCAGCAACTTGGTACACAACATACGTAGAAAAACTTGTAGATTGGGAAGCATTAGTTTACTATTTGACTTTACGTTATGATAACCCGAACAGAGATAGGTTTATTAAGGAAGAGATGCGCGATAGAAAGCAGAAACAGAATGAATTATTTAGCGCATTCCTAACTGATATAGAATCACTAGCACAAAGACTGATTCGTAAAATGCCGGAATCGGAAAAATTCGAAATAATTTTGAATAATATGAAAATGTCGTATAAAAGAAGGTTAGCACTCCATGAAATTCCTTCCATCGAACAATTGGCAGATATGTGCTATCGCTTTGACGCGTTAGAAAATTCACTGTATAACCCAAAACCAAAAACATACGAAATGAACGTGATCGAAGATGAGTACAATTCCGAGTCAGAAGAAATCAATGTAATTGAACGAAATACAAAGGAAAATTTTCGTAATATCGACAGGAAAAAAAGAATAGAAAGACCAGAGAATCAGACTGAAATTATATGCTGGAATTGTCAGGGAAAAGATCATTTTTGGAAAGATTGTTTAGAACGTAAAACCGTTTTTTGCCACGTGTGTGGAACAATTGGAAAAGTAACAAACAACTGCCCAAAGAACCACCCCCCGTTCGAAACCCGATACGAAAACCAAAAAAACCAACAGAGGGACGGAGTTTAGGGAATCGATCTCCAAATACCCCAGCAACTGAGATTCCTGAAATAGAACAAATCGCAACCTTTTCGTACTTTAAACAAATCTTTCAAATAAACATTACCCCAGCTCGTTGCCCACATATCTATGTTAAAATATTAGATGCGACGGTGGAAGCCCTTGTTGATACCGGAGCAGGTATTTCAGTAATTAGCTCGATACCATTGATAGAAAGACTAGCTCTGAAAATCCATAAATCAAACTTAAAAGTAGCAACAGCAGACAAAACGTTCTATAAATGCGTAGGATATGTCAACATACCGTACACCATAGACTCTATAACCCATGTAATATCGACAGTTGTAGTACCGGAAATTTCAAAAGATCTGATTTTAGGAATTGATTTCCTATGTGCTTTCGGTTATTGTCTGAGTAGAGAAACTAATAATCCAAAAGAAAAACCAGTAATGAAACTCCCTGTGAATGAATCTAGCAACGAATTACACTTCAACGATGATTATTTTTCGAATCGTCAAGATGTCTTATCAATAACGGTTTCGCAAAAAGATACCGAAGAACAAACAAAGAATGATATAGTAGAAGAAGACGAAAGTTTGAATATTCCGACCTTAGAAATTCCGGAAACACGAATCGAAACTCCAGAAGATATCATAACGGAACATGAACTAAGTCAAGAGGAAAAACAGGTGCTCTTCGAAGCAATTCAAAAATTCCCGATCACTCAAGACAACAAGTTAGGTCGCACACAAATTCTACAACATAAAATAGAACTCATATCAGATGCTCGCCCGAAAAAGATCGCGTTGTATCGACAATCTATGAAAAAGGAAGAGGGAATAGAACAAGATATCCAACGCATGTTAAGATTAGGAGTAATAGAAGAATGCGAAGGACCAGTAGACTTTCTAAACCCAATTCTAGCGATTCGAAAACCGAACAACAAATGGAGGATATGTCTTGATAGTAGACGACTAAACGCGTGTACAAAGCGAGATGATTTTCCGTTCCCAGACATGATAGGAATTTTACAACGCATTCAAAAATCACGTTATTTCTCGATTATAGACCTCTCAGAATCTTACTATCAAGTTCCATTAGAACACGAATCCAGAAATAAGACCGCTTTTAGGACAAGTCGTGGACTGTACAGATTTACCGTCATGCCGTTTGGCCTCACAAACGCGCCTGCAACGATGGCACGACTCATGTCAAAAGTGTTAGGACACGATTTAGAGCCCGTTGTATATGTCTACTTAGACGATATAATTATAATTTCGAACTGCTTCTCAGAACATTTAAAATTAATTAAATTAGTTGCAGAGAGATTATCGGCAGCAAATCTAACAATAAACATCTTAAAGTCAAAGTTTTGCCAAAAGCGAATTCAATACTTAGGATACGTGTTATCTGAAGCCGGATTGTCGGTGGATAGTTCAAAAATTCAACCCGTTCTAGATTACCCTGAACCGAAGAACATCAAAGACGTGAGAAGGTTATTAGGTCTCGCGGGATTCTACAGACGTTTTATACCAAACTTTTCGGATAAAACAGCGAAAATATCAGACCTTCTGAAAAAAGGGAAGAAAACGTTTATTTGGACAGAAGAAGCTAACGTGTCCTTTCAAAGGTTAAAATCCGCGTTAGTATCTGCTCCCATTTTATCAAATCCGGACTTCACTCTACCATTTGTAATAGAGACCGACAGTTCCGACCAAGCGATAGGCGCCGTCTTGATTCAAATCCAAAAGAACGAAAGAAGAATAATCGCTTACTTTTCAAAAAAATTGTCTAGTACACAACGAAAATATAGTGCAACGGAACGTGAGTGTTTAGGAGTGCTGCTTAGTATAGAGAATTTCAGACATTTCGTGGAGGGTACGAAATTTATTATCCAAACGGACGCGATGAGCTTAACCTTTCTGAAAACCATGTCGATCGAATCAAAATCGCCTCGAATTGCGCGTTGGGCACTTAAGTTGTCCAAATATGATATTGAGTTACAATACAAAAAAGGTTCAGAAAATATTACCGCAGACGCACTGTCGAGAACTATAAATACAATTGAGACACAGCTTTCAGATGAATACACAACAAATCTTAAAGAGCAGGTTTTGAAATTCCCTGAAAAATACAAAGACTTTCGGGTAGTTGACGGTAAATTATTTAAATTCATCTCTAACACATCAGCACTAGAAGATTCAGCCTTTAAATGGAAATATGTAGTACCTTTAGTAGAGAGAATCCCAATATGTAAGCAAATTCATAATGAAGCACACCTAGGATTTACCAAGACATTAGCAAAAATTAGAGAACGTAATTATTGGCCACAAATGTCCTCTGACATAAGGAAATTTTGTTCTTCATGCAGAGTGTGTAAAGAATCTAAGGTGGATAATGTAAACACTACTCCTCCTTGTGGAAAACCAAAATTATGCTCAAGGCCATGGGAAATGATTTCCCTCGATTTTTTAGGGCCTTACCCTAGGTCAAAGAATGGCAACATTTGGGCTTTGGTGATATCCGATTTCTTTTCGAAATTTGTTTTAATCCAGTGTATGCGAAATGCAACAGCTGGCCCGGTTTGTGCTTTTCTCGAAAACATGATTTTTCTTCTATTCGGTACGCCTCAAATTTGCATAAGTGATAATGCAACAGTATTTCTCTCACGTCAATTCAAAAAACTGTTAGAGAAATATGATGTAAGTCATTGGAACCTAGCGGTTTACCATCCGGCCCCAAACCCCACTGAAAGGGTTAATCGAGTAATTGTCACGGCCATCCGTTGTGCCCTGAATGAAAGCACGTCACATCGTGAGTGGGACAATGACATTCAAATTATTGCTAAAGCAATCAGAACAGCCGTCCACGATAGTACCGGATATAGCCCATATTTTATTAATTTCGGAAAGAACATGGTTAGTCTTGGAAGTGAATATGAACATTTGCGGGAGTTCACAGATCAAACCGAATTTGGTTCTCCAAAGATAGATGAACGATCTGCTAAGCTATGCGAAATTGCTAGAAAAAACATGTTAAAAGCTTATGAAAAGTATTCAAAGACATACAATCTGAGGGCCAATAGTAAACGACAGTTTTCAGAAGGCGAAACGGTCTACAAAAAGAATGTGAATTTGTCATCAAAAGAAAAAAAATTGGGTAGGGAAATTTGCAAAAAAATATGATTTGGTTAAGATTAGGAAAAAAGTAGGGTCGAACACGTACATATTAGAGGATTTGGAGGGGAAAAGGATATCAGGAATATATCACGAATCGTTTTTGAAAAAAGTTTAGTATTATTTCAATACAAATCTCTTCGTACATCGGGAATAATAATGTAAATACAAACCTCAGGATGAATGCAACCGAAATGCAACGCTCAGAAAGCAAACAGGTCGAGTAGTTTCCTCTCATCAACTCATTGAAGATAACAAGAAAAAAATCAAGCAAAACAGTAGTAAAACACCGCAATGTGGCGATGTCACTCAGTTGTTTCCGCCCATTGTTGGAAAAAGAATGATCAAAGATCTTTATCAAGCTATGTACATAAACTAATGCCATTGAAGTGATACGATCCCAATGTGCAACTAAAACACCAGTGCAGGTTTGGCAGGATTTCATGAAATAGAAAAGAGCAAAATTTTCGATTAGACGTACAAATTAAGCTACTTACCTTAGTGAATCCACGTAGCAACAACTTTGCTGGTCAGGTAAACCAAGTCGGGAGGGGAAAATAGTACTAAATACTACTATTTTATCGAAAAAATTACGCGAACAAAGAAAAACGTGAAGCAATTTGTAAATTTAGATACAGAGTTTGACAGGTCAAAAGTAGGAGGCAAAAGAAGACGATACGATCCACAGTTCGCCTTTCGCCTTAAAATTGGGAACAGCCAGAAACGGTCAAGTTCGCCAACATTCAGAAAAGCTTTAAGTTCAGCCTACAATTATACATTAGCAGAGTTTAGGATGAGGCAAGATTGAGTTTTAATAAGATTTGGTAAACAAAATTTTCCAGAAAAATCTGGAGTCTAAATGATAAGTTTGTTTGAAATACCGTTACGTAAATTTTCGTGGAGGTATGATTCTATTTTCCAGACGTATCTGGAGTTATACATTTTTCGTTAGAGTACGTTTAACTCTTCCAGCAGCAACTGGAGTTATAGATTTGGATTCAAAAACGTCTTCAATAAGAATACGAAGTTTTCCAGAAGTGTCTGGAGTTATGGAGTTAGATTGGAAAAGTTTTCCGTAAGAATACGGAGTGAATTAGAACAATTTTTTTCGTTGTGAATGAAGTAGAATTACAGTTAAAATGAGGGAGTGGTATAGGAATTTATTTACGAAATAGGAAAACAACAACTGACCTTACGATACGAAAAATAGTCACAAAAACAAGCTCTCATACGAATTTAAAAAAAAAAAAAATATTAATGACTATATACTTACCTATGAACAAAATAGTTGTGCTGAAGATAAGGCCATTATTTTTAAAGTCAATATATGTAATTCATGTTTAATAATACTAAGTACAGACCGTAATAAAAATTTTGAAATTTTATTTCAAAATTTTTATTAAAATAGTAAAGTCGAATGTAACGATTGGATTAGATCGGCTTTGAAAAAAATCAAGATTAACGCCTTTAATTAGCCTACTACGAAACTAAATAAAGCTTTCGCCCGAATACCTAGATAACCCTCATATGCCCATCAGCCCGATCGAAAGCAATTACCTTCGGGAAATTCGATGCGAATTAGAGTATAGAGAGTTTCAAATGACTTCCAAAGACAAGCGACAAATGAGTCATTAGAATAATTAAATGTCGATGATTGGTCCACTCAAGGCCACCCAAAATAAAAGATCGGTTTGGGAAATGCGAACAATTAGACGCAGCTTCACTTTTGTTCAAGTGCTGGTCTAGAAAAGTTTAGTCGCGTGATCGCGGATTTTTAACACTTAAAGTTAAGCCGAGTTAGCAGTAGTGGAAAAGAAGATAAAAGTCGCGAGTGTTGGAAAAAACCCCGACTATTAATTACTTAGCAAAGGCTAAAAGTGTGCGATATCGTTATAATCTGAAGGTAAGAAGTACCTTCAATTTGGTAGGTTTTAGACCGCCATTGTAACTACCACGTTTATAGGAACCCATAAACGTGGGTGCTAATCTGGAGTGCGAGGCCGGAAAAGCTAATTCCGGATCAAATTTGGACCGGCGGCAATACTTTTCGGTGCATAAAACGAATACCGATTCATCCGCGAAGCAGCCTAAACTACGCTACTGAAGTTTCCCACCCGCTCGAGAAAAACCAGCCGCTTCGCCGTAAAGCTTCCTGGGTTGCGGTGGCAAGGAACGCGACCCGGTAGAGCACCGGACTATGTGGACATCGTTGGGATACCCACCATCAGTCGAGACACCCACCGTGGTGAAACAATACCCGTGTTGGGTTTAAAAATGGACCAATTGTTATGTGTAGACGATAAGAAGTGCACTAGAAGCTAAGATACGAACCATGGTTTGTCGCCAAGGGCGAATACATTTGTAAACCTTCTGCTAAATAGATTTAACTTTGCGCGGACGATATTCGAGGGTTATTAATAAATGATGATACGTGAATAAGAGTTTGTACAGAAGTGAAGGTTTTTTTTAATGCGTAGGATTGTTCGTCGCGTTTGTTTTAGTACGATTCAAATTTGTTGAGTCTGAAACTTAGTTGTCGGTTAGCTTCGTAGAAGGTCTTTGAGGTTTGAAATACTCGCCCCGAGATAAGAGTCCTCGGTCGGGCATCCCTATCCATCTTCCGCAACGGTCTTTCGGATACGAAAGTGGCGCTTAAGCCGTTGTAGGCAAAGGCATTTAAAAACCTTTCTGGTCAGTCCGGGCATAGGGAGAATTGGCATGTAACGCTTTGTTCAGTATCTGTAAAATTGAAAGCGTTACATGTGCATTGTCTGCATAAGCAAATGATGCCATGTTGAGAATGACATTTGAACCATTTTTAATTTGCATGTCGTGCAAACCAACGGGGTTCAAATTAAAAAGTGTTCAGATTAAAAACGGTCAAACGAACGGGGGTCCACGGTAGTTCAATGAGTATGAATAATGCCCGAATAATGCTCGTTAATCGTTCATAATCGTTCGATTAATCGAATTATTCAAAGAAATATTCAAATATTTTTAATCGAACACCACTGACATGAATAGTTGAATTAATCGATTAGTGCAGATAACGCTCACCGATTAATCGGTAATCGAATAATTGAAAATTACGAACATCACTAGGTTTAAAGACAGAAGGATGTTTGCACGCTTAACAATACATTATTCTGCCGTTGACGTCAGTAGTTTTCCTAATGTGCAGACCAAGCTTTGAAGAATTTTCGAACATTCGAAATAACATTATACCGTGTACCCCCGTTGGTATGACCTTTTATAATCTGACCATTTTTAATCTGTACCCCGGTGGTATGAATGCGTTCACATTACAAACCTTGAAAACCGATCAAGCGTCATACACAATTGACGTTAAAGTTAACCGGGTAAATTGAATAAGAGCAAAAACAACTTAATGCGTTTCTTCTTGCTCATAGGGTTGCCAAGTCTGCCAAGTTGCCAATTTCAGTTTTGCAATTCGACGTTTACGGATCTTTGTTAACGTTTGGCATCAAAAAAAAATTTACCGAACGCTCGGCTGTCTAAATCTCGGCAAAAAATTTGCTGACTTCGGGACTTTTTTTTAAGTGTGTACGTTATTTGTCGCAGAGAGTAATTCAAATATCGGTAGCAAGAAGCCAAAATTGGTTGAAATTTTTACTCAAAATTTCAGTTTGTACACTTTAAGGGCATTTTGAGTAGTTTCAACCAAGTTTTAGCTTAATCTGACCTATTTACAGGTAGAACCGTTTAAGAGTGTATATTATCGCTAGAAGCAACGTATTGTCACTGCAAAACTGGCTATTTTCAATGTTCCACCGCTCAGGATTGCTAATAAATTTATCAGAAAATTTAGCAAATCAGGCAAAAAGTACAAATCTGGCTTTATATGTCGGAAAACCGGCCTTTTTGCCGGATTGACCGGCCACCGGCTTTACAAGTAAAAAACCGGTCGAGTCGGCCAAAACCGGCCACTTGGCAACCCTAGGTCCATTAAAGGAATTCTAGTGTATTTTGCATGAAGAGGGTCCACTAACGGCGACATTTCGCATTGTTAACCATAAAATGGACCCTAACTTGTTTAAAATGTCGATTTAAAGGCATTAATCATTAAATTCAGTTAAAATTTTATAAACTGAACTGTATAGTATGTTTAGTACTTTCTGTTTCATGTCACATATCTTCGGAAATAAGAAGCACAAGCTAATAAACGCGGAAACTGCACCCGAGGTCCATTATAGGTAAAGGGTCCACTATAGGATAATTTACCGGGCCATTAGTCCTATTGTATCCTATCCTATTGTAAACCACAAGGTCCATTAAAGGAAAACGGACATTCCAATCTGTTTTAAAAAATGTGTAAAATAGAGAGATTTGCAACATCTCGTATTATAAGTGCCATCGGTTGCGTGTTTAGCGTTACCAGTTTAAAGTAATTCGTGGAAAAAATTACTTATGTACTAACTGATCCACTAATGGTTAATTTACCCTAGTAGGAAAAGCGATTAGGTGAAGATGCATTGTAAAAGTAAAAATCTAAAAGTTAATGTTTGAAATAGCATTCAATTTACGTCATTTGGTCCATCTGCTTCACATTTGTAATGGGTCAGTTGTAGACAAAACGCAAACAAAGATCCCAATGACATCAATGGTTTATAATGGCAACACAATGCAATAAGCCATTAATATAAAAGAAAAGCGAACCGCTTTACTTTCCTAAGAGAAAACAATGCAGAAAATAATAACCAACAAAGCAATTCAGGAGCACAAAAATGTCCCAATTGGTGCAGTTTCATAAGCATCTGATCTCAGTATATTGCTATTCACAACGGACCAACCGTTGAAATCATTTTTCTTCTCAATGGAATACGGTAACGATAGCCTTTTAATTGAACCATAAACCCAATTCCGATTTCGTTTCGAATTTCTGCCATCGGCAAGCTGTTATTACAATCGAACAGCTATTAAATTTACGATTTCTACGCGTCACTGAATATATTCGTTGCTTGTCGTTTGGAAATAAAATTTAAGTTAAATGGAAGGTCAAAATTGCGAAAATGACAAACAACGGTGGGTGACAGTAAACAATCGGAAACCCGATGAAAACTTTTTTCAAGACTCTTGAAATATTTCTTTCCGCATTCAAGAGCATTCCCCGGTTTGTCATTTTCTGCCCTTCAAACCGAATAAAGTCGAAAAAAAAATGCCCAAGGAATGTGTACCGTCGCACTGAGTAGAAACTGAATGGGTGCAGAGAATTATTATGCTCTCGGCTTATGTAAATTAAAGATGGAGCGCATATTGCTTCGTCCTACTCGACCGAAGCTAATACCTACCGACGACTTCTCTACTATGCCCGACATCATTCACCACTTTCCTGCCAAATGTGCGACCCACTGCTGCTTTCACTTCATTTTGTGTCGATCAACTATTCGCGTCCATCATGCGGAGAAAATTCCAATTAAATGAGGATAACACGTTTCCCCACTCCCGCCTGCCATCCTTACATTTATCAATATAACTTCGAACGAATCTGGATCTGGTAGAAAACTGGTGTCATCTTGGGATTCCATCGGTAATATTGAATGAGCTCCAGTTGAACGTGCTCATAATCTCTCGGTGAATGGGATTTTTTGCTTATCTTGCAGACCGTCGCCTTTACTATTGGTGGAAAACATTTATGCACTATTTCAAAAGTATTGTGCCACTCTATCCTACGGATAGAATTTTAACTGCCATGCCATGCCATCCCACGTGATTCATTTCTTTTTTCATTTTATGTTTTGAAAATCTTTATACTTATATGCCATGGCAGTACGGCAACTCACAATTTTCTAATACATTTCGCAATCGCATCGTCTACTTCCCTAGTGAATGCCACTTATTCGATAAAAAAAATCAATTGTATTACGAACCAACGCCCCAAAAACATGTATCGTGCTGAGTATACACAAACCCATCAAATCAATTCGAATTGAAGTTCGTCATTAGGAAAACTCGTTCGCAGGTTTCTTATTTTCATGGTATTATTCGACAAATCACATTATTTTATAACTTTTTCTTAATCTAACTCATATAGACTGTTCCGAAAATTATAAATCCCTTTTATTCCGAAACATACTTCAAAATAATGTTTTTTTTTTTTAATTTATATTGTGCGCGCATTCCCTTACTGGACACGACGGTTGAAACAGTCGTGTTTCTGAACGGTCTTAAAAAGGGTCGTTTTTAGCTTTTGACAGATAAAATGTCAAATTGTGTCATCATTGCTGTTTCATTATTGGAACCAATCGAGCAATGTAAATAAACCTAGGAATTACCGTTCTATTAGAAGAAACGGAATGAAATTCAGCATGAAATGAATTTGTATTTTCAACGCCGGTTTGCCGAAATTTCATAGTGAATAAAGCGTAGTTTATCCTTCATTATCCAAACAAGCAATAACAAAGCAATAACGTTCGTATTCGGAAACCATTTGTTTAATGCTTTTATATGATTAACACGAAGTCACGATTAAGGTTGCGACAGAAACGTAATGAGCCTGTGTTGCCAATTATGGCGATAAAACATTACGAACTGTGTTGCCAATTTAGTCATTTTTTTAACTTTGGAACGTTTGAAACAGTACCTGAACTCCCCTCAGAATCCATCGATCAAGTAAATGCACAATAACAATCAGTCAGCCAGCCAGCTGTTATAGAGTACAAGACAATTACGGGGCTAAGGCTTTACGTTTAGGGCTTTGACAACTTCAGTGTTGTCAAAACCCTAAACGTTTCGATAGAACGAATCGCTAGACAGCGTTCGGTAGGCTCACGTCTTTCAGTTCACATGTAATATTGTTGGCTTCATAGCACTCTATTTAAAGCATCCTTAAAGCAATGGCAGGAAACGAGATCAAGACAAAATATTGTAGGATTTTAATGCTGTTTGATCAACGGTGGCAATTTTTTTGCAGGCACTCTTTCACGTAGATTTTTCCAATCATTGTGTCTGTTGTAATGAATGGCTTGCCACAGCATAACCTTCTTGTCGAATATTTCGGTGTAAACGGCTTTCACTGATCCAGAAACATCCTTCCCCTTTGTGAGGTAACTGCTCTCCCGGTATAGTTTTTATGTCACTTGTGTATTGCTACGCCTGTGTACTGATACGCCTCCTCGTAAGAATACTGAGTTGCCGCACAGTCAAATGGATTTTATTGTGGTAATATAAAAACCACAACCAGTGTGTTTTATTAGCAGTTTTAAATACTCATAGCTAGCTATAAGTCTTGTATATGACTCATTCATGCGCGCACAGTTAACTTCGAGGTACGATGCTGGTCTAACAAGCCATTCGTCGTATATCCGAATCTCGGCTAGGTGGTGCTTGCTAGATAGAATCAAGTAGGATCATTGTACTAGCCCCGTAATTGCCCTGTACTCTAACAACCAGCTGCGAAGTTTAACGAGAGTGAAGGATCAAGTCCTAGAAAGACGTTCAAAGCCCAAGGTTTTGCTTTTTTGTGACTCATTCATTTTGATTTCGCAAGGTACTAATAGTGAGTGGTGGTTAATTCACCCGCCCCCTCGGAAACAGACGCTGTTGCGAGCCGCTCCTAACATTGAGTCCAAAAACTCCCTAGGTTAAAAAAACGAACTTCAGCCTTGATACGTTAATCAGACTTACTTCTTCTTCTTCTTCTTCTTCTTCTTCTTCTTCTTCTTCTTCTTCTTCTTCTTCTTCTTCTTCTTCTTCTTCTTCTTCTTCTTCAGCAGCATAGAGCCGGGGTGGCTCGTGCCGTTTCAAGCACTCGTCTCCATTCAACTCGGTCTTGGGCCCAGGGCTTCGACCGATCCTTTTTTTCTACCGCAGTCACACCAACGCGCATTCAAGTTCACACCGTCCGTTTAGAGGTGGAATACGAATGCTATGCATAACACAACTGGCATTTTGCTCAGTCAAACGCCGACTGCACGCTGCAGAACGAACGGCTTCTAAAACTTTTCGTTTCGATCAAGTTGCCTTTACCGTTTGGAGCAGCGAATGACTGCAAAACAGTCAAATGACTGCCAATCACCACGCTAACGAAAAGCAACCGCACAATCGTATGATTCAATACTACAAAAAAAAACAACCACTACATGTGCATGGAAGAAGTCGGTCGGACTCCGTCCAATACAAACGAATATTTTGCTTGCGTCGGACCGACGTCTGGGTGACAAACTTTTACTGTGAGCAGCCGATTTGGAGACAAAAAGAGAAACGAACAAATACGTCACCGTATGCTTCCAGTCAGTGTGCAGTTTATATTCTCAAAGCGCAAAGCAAAACGGGAGATCGACTGTTTGCTTTTGCTGAGATGCCGCATGAATTGTACGGCGGCAGCAGCGCAAGCGGCAGATTAACTGGATTAAAAAAACGGTCAAATGATCGTTCAAAAATCGGAGTTTGAATGCGGAAAGTTCGCATTCACGGCAGTCACATTCAACTTGCGATCCCTTTTCAAGCCCTGCTTGGGCCACTCGTCGCCAATTCCCTAGTCGTCTCAGAAGTCGCAAATCGCTTTCGACCTGGTCGAGCCATCGTGCACGTTGGGCCCCCCTGTTCCTGGTGCCGGTGGGGTTGTTGAAGGGTACTATTTTCGTCGCACTGTCGTCCGGCATCCTTACAACGTGTAACTTTCGCCTGCTAACTTTCGCTAGATGTACGATGGGAGTCTCCCCAAGCAGTGCCTGTAGCTCGTGATTCATACGCCTTCGCCACTCTCCGCTTTCAGTTTGTACTCCGCCAAATATCGTCCGCAGCACTTTCCGCTCAAACACAGCAAGGGCGCGTATGTCCTCCGTAAGCAGCGTCACGGGTTCAAGTCTATAAAGAACTACCGGTCTAATAATGGTTTTGTACATTGTTCGCTTCGTGCGGCGGCGTATGCTTCCTGATCGTAGCATTTTACGAAGGGCAAAGTAGGCTCGATTTCCCGCTTGGATGCGCCGCTGGATCTCCTTACTTGTGTTGTTCTCCGCGGTCACCAGCGATCCCAAATGCACGAACTCCTCTACCATTTCTAGTTCGTCGCCGTCAACGGTTACCGTCCGTGGGAGGCGCGCATTTGTTTCCTTTGAGCCTCTTCCTTTCATGTATTTGGTCTTCGACGCATTTATTTTTAGCCCAATTCTCCTAGACTCCGCTTTCAGTCTGGCGTAGATTGCCTCCGCCGTCGCAAAGTTCCTGGCAATGATATCGAAGTCATCTGCAAAGCCTAGAAATTGGCTACTCTTGGTAAAAATCGTGCCTCGCGTTTCGATGTCCGCTCGTCGGATCTCCCCCTCAAGAGCGATGTTGAGCAGCATGCAGAATAGACCGTCACCTTGTTTCAACCCTCGTCGCGTCTCGAAGGGACTCGAGAGTGTCCCAGAGATGCGTACGAAACACATCACTCGATGCAATGTAGCTCTGATCAGTCGCGTCAGTTTGTCCGGAAAACCGTATTCGTGCATTATCTGCCATAGCTTGTCTCGATCGACTGTATCGTATGCTGCTTTGAAATCAATAAAGATGATGCGTGGGCACGTTGTACTCCCGACATTTCTGCAAGATCTGTCGGATAGTAAAAATTTGGCCCGTAGTTGCGCGAGCCCCCATAAAACCCGTCTGATAATTCCCTACGAAACCTTGTGCTATCGGTGACAGCCGGCGTAACAGGATCTGGGAGAGTACCTTGTAGGCGGCGTTTACCAGCGTAATACCACGATAGTTGCAGCAGTCTAGCCGATCACCCTTTTTGTAGATGGGATAATCCACTCCTTCCATCCATTCCTCCGGTAGCTTTTCCTCCTCCCAAATCCTCGAAATAACCCAGTGTAGAGCCTTTGCTAGCATTTCTTCGCCATGTTTATAAAGCTCTGCCGGTATGCGGTCCTTCCCAGCGGCTTTATTGGTCTTCAGCAGCCTGATTTCTCGTTTGACTTCTTGGAGATCAGGTGCTAGGACATCACTATCTTCCATGGGCGCTCCTAGGTTAATTTCCGTTCCGCCTCCTTCTGCGACTTCGCCATTGAGGTGTTCATCGAAGAACTGCTTCCACCTGTCGACCACCTCGCGCTCGTTTGTAATTAGATTCCCTCTCTTGTCCCTACACAGGTCAGGTTTCGGTGTGTAGCCCTTCCGAGTTTGGTTCGCCTTCTCATAAAACTTGCGCGTGTCATTAGCTCGGAATAGTTGTTCTAATTCTTTACGATTTCTGTCCTCCTTTTGGCGCTTTTTTCTCCTCAGGATCGTGGTCAACTGGTTCCTAGCTCGTCGGTATTGGGCCAGGCTCTCTGTAGTGGCAATACTTAGATAATTTTTCCAAGCATTTTTTTCTCCTCCACCGCTTGTTGGCATTCCCCATCAAACCAATCATTTTGTGTACTCCGAGGCTCAATATCTAGTGCCGCGGTAGCTTGTTCAGCCGAGGAGGGCGGCTTTGACGTGTCCGGTATACGGTGGACAGCTTTGAGCGCACATGTACTGCTACTAGGTAATAGTCAGAATCAATATGCGCACCCCGACGGGAGCGTACGTTCGTGATGTTAGAGAAGAACCGGCCCTCTATGAGAACGTGGTCAATTTGGTTCATTGTACGTTGGTCAGGTGATCTCCAGGTGGCTTTGTGGATATCCTTGCGCGGGAAAAAGGTGCTTCGGATCACCAGGCCTCGGGAAGCTGCGAAGTTTATACATCTTTGGCCGTTATCGTTTGTGTTGGTGTGCAGGCTATGGGGCCCTACCACCGGTCTATACATTTCTTCCCTACCGACCTGGGCGTTCATATTCCCGATGACGATCTTGATGTCCCGTGACGAGCAGCTGTCGTACGTTGCCTCCAGCCTCGCGTAGAACGCTTCCTTCTCATCGTCGGGTCTACCTTCGTGCGGGCAGTGCACGTTAATGATGCTATAATTGAAGAAACGGCCCTTTATCCTCAATACACACATTCTCTCGTTGATCGCCTTCCAATCAATCACGCGATCCTGCATTCCGCCCAGCACTACAAAGCCCGTTCCCAGTTCGTTGGTAGCGCCACCGCTCTGGTAAAACTGGGCCTTTCCGCCACGGATCTTCCATACCTTCTCTCCTTTGCGACAGATTTCCTGCAGAGCTACGATGCCGAGTTTGCGGGGTTCCAGCTGTTCAATCAGCACCCACTCGTAACCTGCGAAATTTAGCGATCTGCAGTTCCAAGTCCCGAGTCTCCATTCGTCGTCCTTATTCCGTCGCCTAGGTCGATGCCGAATATTCCGCTCCGTATATGCTTGAATGTTGTTAGTTTATGTTAACCGAGTCTCGTGATGGGGCTGCCATTTTATAGTGCCGAGACTCACTATACCTCCTTCCCGGTTAGTATACGACCCTAGTTTCCACCGGGGTTGGTTACCCGATCTCCGCTAAGGTTGCTCGTATTCCGGCTGGTACCACGAGGAGGTCGGGATCAGAGTTGCTGGATAAGAGGCTAACGACCACTATGGGGTCTATATTCCGCATTATCCAGCCGTTTACCAACCAACGTCAACGAATACTAGCAGAAGAGAATGTGGAATTCGTTGAACTGCTCCAATATAATGTGTAGCGTTGTGAGTTGCCGCCGGAGAGTAGCGTCGATCTTATCCTGGATCCGGTTAACGATTAACTTAGAGTACTTTGATACTAATACAGAGCAACGTGATACTGCGCTAGTTACCGCATTCAGTTAAGTCTCATTCTTTAGAGACTCTGACCAAAGTTGCGGTTTCTCATGGGCATAGATGGATCAACTTTGAGTATCTCGGCTGAAATAGAGTCTATTCTTTGCGCTCTACTAGATTTCAATCGCCCAGTTAGCTTCGAGGTACAATGCTGGTCTAACAACTCAGTCGTTATTTGTTCGAATCTCGGCTAGGCGGAGCTGCTAGATAGAGTCAGTAGTATTGTTGCACTAGCTCCGTCATTTTCATGTACTCTAATAGCCGGCTGCGAAGCCTGTCGATAAAGAAGGGTCAAGTCTTAGAACGACGTTTAAGCTCAGGGCTTCTATTGTATTTCATACTCTTGATGGCTGCTTCAATTCTATTCAGTGGCGCCTCCGAGTTGGCGCGATTATTACAAGGAACTATTGTCGTCATACGCTGCTGGTTTTGTTGATCTCTGACATTTGAAACTCGGAAGAGTTGTTCAAAACGTTAACTCCATCGCTTAAGCTGTTCTGTACTGTCATTCAGTAGCTGACCACCTCTGTCCTTTAGCGACATCTTCGTATTCATCCTGGTACCATTAAGGCGGCGAGAAACATAGTACAAGAAACGGATATCACCAATGACGGCGGCGGTTTCTCCTTTTTCGGCTATGAAGTTAGTCCAGGCTCTCTTGTCCCGCCTACAAACACGTTTAACAGCCCTCTCCAGTTCGGCGTATCGTTGACGGGCAGCTGTCTTAGGCGATCTAGTTCGCATTCACGCAATGCCGGCTTTTGCCTCTCTCCGCTCGTCGATCTTCCCCAAAGTTTCATCCGAAATCCACTCCCTCTCGTCTGTTTCGACACTGGTCGTGATGAAGGCGTTCTTGATGCCGGTCCATTGCTCTTTGACGGCTCCACCAGGTGGCAACTCCGAGGCTCGGGATTCAAATTGTTCGACAAAGGCCCTTTTCACCTCAGGATTCCCCCATCGGACGTTGTAATGGCACCAACTTTTCCTGCAATCTGGCATAATTTGTTTGAGTCTTCGCTTATATTCATAAATTAAGTTGCAACTTTCAACTGTCGCGCTAGGGTTTTAACCGGGGCACTGACATCTGTAAATCGTTGTATCACGTATATTGAAATATTTGTAACATCAATATCTGTTGTAGGTCCACATCCACAACAAACAGACGAGTTTAGGTCACAAGTATTAGGATCATTTTTGTCTCCCCAATAAAAATCCATTGTTTCGTGGTGTCCAAAGACTGCAAACTCCGATTTACAACCGAAACAACCCTGTTTTATTATATTAAGAATTTCTATTATTCGCATTCTTCGAATTACTCAAATAATTAAATAACGTTCTACTTGCTTCAAAAGTAGTCTCAATGAATCCATGCCCAATCCTTTCTCTTTTCAGAATACTTAACAAATTGAGAGAATTTTCTGAATATGGCAACGGTACACAACAACACTACAGAAAAGGCTTCTCCATCTAACGAGGAAAACGCGCTGATATACGAGCGAAACTCACTCCACAACCAGCCAAATCCCGAACGCTGAGGCAGGGGACGCTTTACATTACCGGGGCAATAAATCGACTTGTTCCCGTGAATAAAAAACGCGCGTAAGCAAACGCAAACGGAAAAACAACATGAAATCATCGTTGAACAATCTGTTCAACCGTCGGGACGACGAGCCGGCAACGTCCCTGCAGGTGATAATTTACGGTGCCACATCGTTTCTGATAGTGTCCCTGCTCGGTTTGCTCATATATATCACCTGCTCCAAACGGTACCGGCTGAACTGGTTTGAGAAAAATCTGCTGGAAACGGCAAAGGAAACTAGCGGTCACAGGTAATAATGGGTATAATCACATTTGCAATGAATTGTGATCTATTTAATTTACATTATTAACGGGTAGGACGTAATTTATTTTATTGATACCGGACAGCAAAAGAGTTTCATAAATTTTAAAATGATTTTTTATTTCAGACAAGATGGTCGTTCCAGTTGTCCAATATCGTACAATGTTGACGCAATACCCGGTACTTCACGATACCTCAACCGTAACAATAATAGTCCGCTCACCAAGGCGGACACTCCTCCCTTCTGGGCCTCAGAAGGACTGTATAAAACCAACAGCAGCAACGGTCAGCTCATTGACTCATCCGACGGTTAGTGAATTCAATTGACTGGTTCAAATCTCACCTTCACAAGTTCAATCACTATCATTCGCAGATGATGCCCCTGAGGATAGTGCGGATTCGTCAAGTAGCTGTAAATCCGTCATAGTGGTAGGCTCGATTCCGATTGCCCGTACCGAAAAGCACGTGGTGCTGAGTACGACCAGTCCTGCGAAACCCACAACCTCCACAGTGAAAGCTAAAAACAATCAAAACGGTGAAATGGCAGAGGAAGTGGTGGATGCCACCAAAACGAAAAGGAGCTCTCAGGTCAAACTGGAACTCGGAGATGATGCGCGAGGGGCTATTCATCTGACGCTCAACTATGACCCCGGTGCCGGGATTCTAAACGTGAAGCTCCTTGAAGTACGGTGCTCGTAAGTTCAATTGTTCAGCCATTCAGTAATAATTCTTCCACCTCCAGGCTCAGGACCTACAGCCGCGTGACTTTAGCGGAACGGCTGATCCGTACGCAAAAATAAGACTGCTTCCAGATCGTAACAACATGTGGCAAACTAGGATACACAAGAAAACGCTGAATCCAGGTAATAGCACTACACTGCTTTGAAATCGTACCAGATTAATCTGAATATTGCAGCAAAATTAAGCTTGAGCCGAATACTTTAAAACTCTGTGAAAGCAGATGCAACGCTGCAAAAGCAGTGTTTACGAGTTTCTGCTTGAAGTGAACTTTTAGCCACCATACATCCTCATCAAACTGGTGGTAATCAAAATTTACGACTCCGTTCATGTTGCAATGTTGGACGGTTTTCATATTTATTGCGCCATCACAAGCGCAGTAGTGGCGTATGTCCGAAAAGGAAAACCAAAGTTCAATGAATTTTGGGAAAATAAACATTTATTCAGTACCATATTAGATATATCCAATCTCCAACGCCTGCTCTAAAATAACAGTAATAATTGCAAATATGTAAATACTTCACAATTGTTGGCCTGTCCACGTGACGCCAACTGGAGAGGAAATAAAAAATCACCTTTCGCCATTATTGCCCCCGATGCATCCATATGGTGTTTAACAAAATGAAACTGGCGAAGCTGCGCATTATTGTTTGTTCGCCTCTCGAGCACGAATGCACTCCACTGAATAGCTAGCGCACTTCCTTTACACATTGCAACGATGCCCTGCGGGTAAGTTTTTGCAATAGTAGATTCCTATCACCATGTACTGACGCTGAAAATCCAGGGTAAAAATGTAACATTCATTACTCAGTTGATGTGATAAAAAATTCAAAACGCAGACTTGTACGAATCCCCATTGATAGTTTGCGTTCGTGATTAAGAATATTTTGAAGCCGGGAAAGATGGAAACATTGACATTTATTTCAATTTTATTTGTCTATGGGCAAACAACACGAAAATGACTTCGTAACATAAATTGCCATAAAAGTTATAAAAAAGTTGCGATAGTACGCCTCCATTTTGCCTTTCTTACTAACGGAAGACTACAAAATATGTATATTCACAGTACTGGTTGAGTTAAAAATCTGATGAATGCTCCTGTTGTAAGTTAATATTTAGGAATGTCGAAAACATTCACCTTTTTATCGCATATTGTATTGAAATGCTGGGTCTACGTTTAAATTCGTTCAGTACCTTACCTTACTTACTTTACTTTTAATCCACTACTTATCGAATCCGGGAACCAAATTTAACAGTTATCTCTATGCTTCTCGGTCTTGAACGGTCACTCTCCCTAACACCCACTGTTCTAGAACAGTTCTAGCATCCTCGTCAACAGCGATCATCCAACGGGTACGGGATCTGCCTCGAAGTTGACAGCCTCAGTCGAGTTCTCTGCTGAATATGGTTTTCGTTGGTCTCTCATTCTCATCCAGCATCCTTGGCCTTGCTACGTGACCAGCTCATTGTAGCCTGTCATGTTTTATTCGCTTCACAATATCCACATCTTTGTATACTTGGTAAATTTCGTAGTTCATGTGCCTGCATCCCAATTTATCCACTAATATGCCGCAAAGAATTGATCGCAGGATCTTACGCTCAAAAACACTAAGAGCTCGTCGGTCGCTCTCTTTCAACATCATAGCATCTTATAGAGGGCGAGTTTCGTACGGAGTTGCTGGCTATGGGACCTCAGCTGGCTACGTAATCCGTAGTAGACCCTGTTGGTAGCCGCCATACGCGTTTTTACTACACGACTCACATAGCTGTCACATGTCACTAACATACCAAGATAAAAAAAATTCGTCGACCACTTCAAAAGTATCAACATCAGTCACCACCGCAGTTCCAACACCCGAAGGGCTACCACGCTCTCTACCAGGTCTTCAACCGATCCTTTTTTTCTACCGCATTCACACCACCGCGTATTCAAATTCATATCGTCTGTTCAGTAGTGGAATACGAACGCTATGCATAATGCCACTAGCAGCTTGCTCAGTCCGCGGAGCTCCGCGGAGGCATGCTCCGTAGTGAACGGTAGAACGATTGCATTTTAATTTTTTTAACATTTTCGCACGACTGTTGGCTTTTCTTGAGAGGCCGCATGAATGGTAAGACGGCAGCAGCGCAAGCGGCAGATTGACTGGATTCAAAAAACAGTCAAATGATCGTTCAAAAAGCGCAGGTTGAATACGGAAAGCGTACGCATTCACGGCATTCAAATTCAACTTGCGATCCCTTTTCAAGCCCTGCTCTCTCCCAGTCACCATATACTTGGTTTTGGCATGGTTTATGACAAGCTCTATCCTCACAGCTACCTCCTTTAGATGCGTGTACGCCTGTTATACGATTCTACACTCAAAAAAATCGACACGTCGCATCCACGTGAAAAATCATGTAAACTTCTGTACAGCAACTTACGTGAACTTCATGTACTAGTTAACGGGAAAATTGATAAAATTTACCGGGATCGCACGTAAACTGGTTAGTATGAGTGCGAGTTACCAACAATTCACGTGAATGTTACATAAAACTGTGATGGATGAGGCGTCTCTCTCGAAAACCGTACTGGTATTCGCCAAGAAAGGTTTCCTGCAACGACCTCAGTCTATGAAACAGGATGAGAATTTTGTATGCAGAATCGAGAGAGAATACCGGATAATTGCTGCATTCGAGTCGGTAGCCCTTTTTTAAATAGGCCATATGAGACCTTCCAAGCAGTTCGTAGGTAGTTCTTTCACAGTCCATATCGATATCGATATCGATCGCTCCATTTTGTTCACCATTCAACTTACTTACTTACTTACTTAATTGGCCTAACGTCTTACGACAAGGCCCGCGCAGTATAATTTCTCCATCTATTTCGGTCCATAGCAGCTGGTCTCCAGTTCCGCGGGTACCGCGGGTCGCCAGATCTCACTCCACCTGGTCTTGCCACCACGCTCGCTGTGCCCCTCTTCGTCTTGTTTCTAACGGATTCGATGCGAAAACCGTTTTTGTAGGATAGTTGTTCGGCATTCTAGCAATATGTCCTGCTCAACGTATCCGTTCAGCTTTAACCACGCGAGCTCGTGGTTCATTCTTCGCCTCCATACACCGTTCTCTTGCACTCCGCCAAAGATGGTTCTCAGCACCCGCCGTTTGAAAACTCCGAGTGCTCGTAGGTCCTCTTCTAGCTGTGTCCACGTTTCGTACCCGTAGAGGACAACCGGTCTAATTAGGATTTTGTACAGTGTGCACTATATACGGGGGCTCAGATTGTTCGACCGCAAGTGTTTGTGGCGTCCGTAGTAGGCCCGACTTCCGCTGATAATACGTCTTTTAATCTCACGGCTGTTATTGTTGTCCTCTGTTGCCAGTGAGCCAAGGTATACGAACTCGTCGACTACCTCGAACTCATCCCTCATCATCGATTACCACAGTACTGCTCAAGCGGGCCCTGTCGCGCTCGGTCCCGCCCACCAGAATATACTTCGTTTTAGACGTAGTTATCTTCAACCCAATTTTCTCTTCTGCGCGTTTTAGTCCGGTGTACTGCTCGACTGCTTCAATATCCATGTCACCAGCAAAGCAGATAAATTGACTGCATTTATTGAAAATCGTGCCCCGCATTTCGATCGCCGCTCGTCTTATAACACCTTCAAACGCATTGTTAAATAGCAGGCAGGAAAGGCCATCTCCTTGTCGAAGTCCCCTGCGAGATTTGAATGGGTCCGTCCATTTACCCGAGATTCTCACACAGCACTGGATCCCATCCATCGCAGCCATGATAAGTCTAGTAAGCTTACCCGGAAAGCCGTTTTCGTCCAAAATTTTCCATAGCTCTTGTCGGTTTACGCTATCATGTGCGGCTTTGAAATCGATAAACAGGCGATGCGTGAGGACTCGTAATTCGGGGCACTTCTGGAGGATCTACCGCAGGGTGAAGATTTGGTCCATTGTAGACCGGCCCTCTATGAAGCCGGTCTGGTAACTTCCCACAAATCTATTGGCTATTGGCGATAGTCGATGGAAGATGCCTTGGGACAGCACTTTGTAGGCGGCGTAGTTCTCACAATCCAGCTTATCACCTTTCATGTAGATAGGGCAGATAACCCCGTCTTTCCACTCCTCCGGTAGTCGCTCCCAAATCTTGACAATCAGTTGATGCAGACAGCCGGCCAACTTGTCCGGGCTCATTTTAATAAATTCCGCTCCAATGCCATCCTTTCCCGCTGCTTTGTTGTTCTTTAGCCGCTGGATGGCTTCTTGAACTTCCGTTATCCATGGGGATGGCACATCTTCGTTGCTTGCTACACCAGTGTGGTCACTTCTTCCACTATCATGGTCTTCCGCCTGCACGCCATTCAGGTGTTCATAGTAGTGCTGCTTCCACCTTTCGATCACCGCACGGTCATCAGTGAAGATACCTCCATCTTTATCTCTGCACAGTTCGGCTCACGGCACAAAGCATTTGCGAGCATTTGTACCCGCGCTGCGTTCTTCTCAGCCAATATCTGCTGGCATTCCTCGTCAAACCATTCGTTACGTCGATTCGGTGCCACACGGCCTCGGACGTTCTCCGCTACGTGGTTAATAGCTGTTTTCACGGCATTCCAACAGTCCTCAAGTGGGGCTTCATCCAGTTCACCCTCTTCCGGCAGCGCGGCTTCGAGAGATAACGCGTAGTTTTCGGCTACATCCGGTTGCTTCAGTCATGCTAGATTAGACCGCGGCGGGCGCCGGTATCGTATGTTGTTCACTACAGCTAGTTTTTGACGTATCCTGACCATCACCAGGTAGTGATCCGAATCAATGTTACCGCCCGGATAGGTTCTGACGTCGATAATGTCTGAAAAGTGCCGACCATCTACCAGAGCGTGGTCGATTTGTGATTCTGTCTGGTTGGGTGATCTCCAGGTGTACCGATGCGATGGTAGAGGCTATGCTGGAAGAAGGCACTACGTATGGCCATGTTCTTGGAGGCGGCGAAGTCTTAGGCCGTTTTCGTTCGTTTGCGGGTGGTCGCTGAACCATCCAATTACCGGTTTGAATTCCTCCTCCTGACCAACTTGAGCATTACAGTCCCCGATGATAATTTTGACATCATGTCTTGGGCAGCGGTCGTATTCTCGCTCCAACTGCGCGTAGAATTCTTCTTTGTCATCATCGGTACTTCCGAGGTGAGGGCTGTGCACGTATTGAAGAATCGGCCCTTGATTCTTAATCTGCACATTCGGGGGTTGATCGGCCACCACCCGATCACCCGCTTCTGCATCTCGCCCATCACTATAAAAGCAGTGCCCAGCTCGTGTGTATTGCCGCAGCTCTGGTAGATGGTATGACCATCTCTATACGTACGTACCATTGTTCCTTTCCAGCATACCTCCTGCAGTGCTACGATGTCGAACTTGTGGCTCTTCACTTCTTTAGAAAGCCCGTGGGTACTTCCGAGGAAATTTAGAGACCGACAGTTCCATGTTCCTAATTTCCAATCGTTAGTCCGTTTTCGTCGCCTGGGTCTTTGCCGATTGTTCCGATTAGAGTTATTATTATTACTTACGGAGTCCATTGCTTTGGTTTTTTTAGTCGTTCAGGCTTGCAAAGTCCGCAACCAACCCCACAGTATCGCCGGAGGGCCAACGTAGCTCGAAGGAGCCCTCCTCCCCTGTCAGCATACGACCTTGGTTTCCACCGGGGTTGGTTACCCGATCTCCACCGAGGTTGCTCGTATCCCGGCTGGTACCACGAGGAGGTAGGGGTAGGAGTTGCTAGGTAAGATGCTGTGAACCACTGTGGGGTCTATTTTATGCCCAGTGCACAAGGCACCGATGGTACACATTACCAACCCGTTTACCAGCCGACTAGGTACTCATACCCGCTAAATTTTGAATTAAAACGGAGAGTTGCCTCTGTTTCTGATCATACTTTCCGTGTTGAATCTTAATTTAGCGAGTTTTGGGGTGCCTTGTCCTCGCTTCTGTACTGGCTCGAACTTCGTCAATGAAAAAAATATATAGGTTATCGTACACCACTATGATTGCACATTCGTTTCGTGGTGATTAATTCTACAGGTTCTACAGGTACAGATAACATGAAAGCAGTGTAGGCCCAATAATTAGAAGGATGCCGATAATACCATCTAATGCCCTACATCTGCTAATCCCTTCTTTCATCCCTTTACGCTTATTCACAGTATTCGATGAAGATTTCGTATTCGAAGTGCGTCCCGCTACGGTGGGTCGGAGGGCTCTCGAAGTGATTCTTTTCGACTTTGATGCCTACTCACGCCACGTGGTTATCGGAGGAACGCAACTTGCGCTGGCGCACGTTGACCTATCGGATCGGATAGATATGTGGCGACCTCTGGGGCCGTGTACTGAGGCAGTAAGTTGTGTTAACAAAACAAAGTTAAGGTAACTTTATAATCTTCTTTTCTTTCTAAATCTTATTGTAGGAAACCAAACAGGATCTAGGAGACCTCATGGTATCGCTATCATATCTTCCATCAGCCGAAAGGTTAACCGTAGTTATAATCAAAGCCAGAAATCTTCGAATCATCGACGAAACACGGAACTCTTCGGATCCGTACGTCAAAGTTTCACTGTACAACATCGATGGCAAACGACTGAAAAAACGAAAGACAACCGTGGCTCGGAATACAGTTTCCCCCGTATTTAACGAGGCACTTTCGTTCGATATTGCTAGGGATGCTTTGAAGAATTGCTCCATCGAACTGCAAGTTCTTCACGACAGTCTACTAGGCAAGAACGAAGTTCTAGGTAAAGCCATTGTTGGGAGTGGTCCTGACGCTAGATCGGAAGATCGCGCCTTTTTCGACGAGTTGTTCCGGAACAGATCGGCCACTGCACAATGGATTACACTGACAGATTGGAAGTCATCGAAGCCTATGGTTGACAAGTAGGTCCGTCGACGAATGGTTTGCTCTTATTCTACGGGAACGTCCAGTGTACCTTACTCTACATACATATATAATACTGTTTGTTAACCAACCAAATCTAACATAAAAATTGTTATTAAATGTTCTTAATCCATTTACGTATCAATGTGATGAAAGTGCAAACGGTTTTACAGCGATTAGTTTTGGAACATAATCGAGAAAGTATTTACTGTAGTTTAGGCCCTCTGTAGTCATATTTACTTTAAAGCTTATAAAGTGGTACTATTCTCACACATCTATCTAAGCTATATTTAGTTTTTTATTCTTAAACACACAACAGAGTCGCTAAAAGGTTTATCTATACACATAACTGTAATCTATATCAATTTACACCAAGATTAATAAAACAAAAGCAGTTTTATCAGGATACTATATTGGGAAAGAGTCTGTAAGCTGTTTATGGAATCGAAATGATCAGTGTAGAAGTAACATATATATACAAATCAGTAACATCAGTAAGATTCTTACTATTTACTTAGTGTTATATAACAATAGAAATAAACGAAAATATGTTGTACTCCAAAGTATGTTTTATTTGCGCAAGCAAATACAACTGGGGCTCGAACCCAAAACTCTGAGGTAGCATACCGAAAACTCAATTACCACGAATAACGAAGAAAGAAATTCAGGACGGAACAATCGGTATAGGACACGGCAAGGGACAAGGAAACGATTAAGGGATAATGATTGGAAACTTGGTACCTGGAATGTCCGAACTCTCCTTGAACCGGCACGGGCTGGCTTGCTTGCTCGAGAGCTGCACCAACTCGGAGTGGAGATCACTGCTATTCAGGAAGTTCGGTGGCCAAATTCCGGAGAAAGGGAGTTCCGTGCAGTAGACCCTATTGCAGGCACTTCTTTTAAGTACCACATCTACTACAGTGGCGGCAAAAAAGCAGAACATGGAATCGGTTTCGTAGTGTTGGGTAAACGAAAGCAACGAGTTACGCACCGACAAATGATAAATTCGATGATGCTGAGGACGCATTTGACGACAGGCTTGAGAGGACCTATGGAGAGTGCCCAACACACGACGTGAAAATCGTCATCGAAGATGCAAATGCGCAGATCGGGAGGGAGGAATTCTTCCGTCATTGGAAGACATAGCCTTCATCTGTTGACCAATGATAACGGTCTGAAGCTCATAAATTTTGCCGCGGCCAGAGGAATGGCCATCTGTAGCACCTACTTTCCACGTTTGAATAATCGGAAACATACATGGAGGCATCCAAATGGAGACTTTAGCTCTCAGATCGATCATGTCATGATTGACGGTCGACACTTTTCGGATGTTATCGATGTACGGTCTTTTCAAGGACGAAATATCGACTCTGACCACTATCTCGTAGTGAGTAAGATTCGCGCAAGACTGTCGAACACAGTGAAAGCTCGCACTCAGAGGACTGCGTGTCAGCATCCAGCGGTTAACGGCACACGGCGTAGCAGTGGAGTACGCCAGGAAGCTTGACCAACGAATCGCAGAGCAGCAGGTAGAAGGAGAAGATATAAATGGGCTGTGGAGGAACATCCATGATGCCATCGAAACAGCTGCGAGAGAGGTGGTAGGCACGACGCGTAGAAGACAGCGTAACAGCTGGTTTGACGCCGAATGCCAGAGAGTGATAGATGAAAAGAACCAGGCCAGGAGCCGCATGCTCACTGCGGCAACGCATCAAAACAGAGAGAGGTACAGAGAGACTAGAGCTGCGTGAAAAAAAATCCATCGTCTAAAGAAACGCAAGTACGAGGAGCACGTGCTCGCCGGCGCAGAGGAGCGATACGCTAGCAACGACACACGGAGTTTCTATAAAACGGTGGAATGCAGGAATTTTGCAATTTTGTGATGTGCAATGATAGTGCTGGCAACCCGCTTACCGACAAAACGGCGGTAGTAGCCAGGTGGAAGAAGCACAGACACTGTTGAATGGAGAGGTAAATGCGGAGATCAGCAGGGACAGGATAGGAATTGTAAGCGATGGTCAAGCTGTGGAGCCACCAACACAGGAGGAGTTTAAAAAGGCAATCAGTGAGCTGAAAAACGGTAGGGCTGCTGGGAAGGACGGTATCCCGGCTGAACTTCTAAAAGCGGGGAGCGAGCGGCTGTACGAAGCAATCCACCGGATCATTGCCAAGATCTGAGAGGAAGAACAAATGCAGGAGGAGTGGCTAGATGACCTCATTTGCCCAATTTTTAAAAAGTGACGTCGACTGGAGTGTAAAAACTATCGAGGAATTACATTGCTCATATCTGCCTACAAGGTGCTTTCCCGTATCCTGTTTTGCAGACTGAGACCGTTAGCGGAGTCCTTCGTCGGCGAGTACCAAGCTGGTTTTTGTGAGAGTCGCTCCACGACGGATCAGATGTTTACCCTGCTTCAATTGCTAGACAAGTTCCGGGAGTACAACTTGCAGACACACCATCTGTTTGTGGACTTTAAAGCAGCGTACGATTCAGTTAAACGAAATGAGCTGTGGCAGATAATGCTAGAGCATGGTTTTCCGACGAAACTAGTTACGCTGATTCGTGCGACGCTGGACGGATCCAAATCATGCGTTAGAATAGCGGGTGAGACCTCAGCTGCTTTCGTGACGTTGGATGGACTGAAGCAAGGGGATGCACTCTCTAACCTGCTATTCAACATTGCGTTGGAAGGTGCATTACGAAGGGCAAACGTGGAAAGGAATGGAACTATCATCACAAAATCTCACATGCTTCTTGGTTTTGCGGATGACGTCGATATCATCGGAATCAACCGTAGAGCAGTGGAAGAGGCCTTCAGGCCCTTTAAAAGGGAAGCTGCGAGATTGGGACTTACCATTAACACCGCCAAAACGAAGTACATGGTTGCTGGTAGGGAACGTGGGAGCTCAAGTGGTGCTGGTGCCGAGGTGGAGTTAGATGGGGAACGATATGAAGTAGTGGAGGAATTTATATACCTTGGTACACTCGTGACATGTGACAATGATGTAAGCCGCGAAGTGAAACGGCGAGTTGCAGCCGCGAATCGGGCTTTCTATGGATTACGTAGCCAGCTGAAGTCCCGTAGTTTGCAAATTCGCACAAAACTGGCGCTCTACAGAACACTAATCCTCCCGGTGGCCCTTTACGGACGCGAATCATGGACGCTAAAGGAAGCTGATCGGCGAGTGCTTGGGGGTTTTGAGTGTAAAATTCTGCGTGGTAAAATGGTGGTAAAATGGAAAATGGAGTGTGGCGCAGACGCATGAATCACGAACTGTATCAGGTATACAAATTTGCTGATATAGTGAAGGTAGCGCAATGTGGCAGGCTGCGGTGGGCTGGACACGTGGCCAGAATGCCCGATGAAAGAGTAGCCAAAACTATTTTCAGCAGA
Source organism: Sabethes cyaneus (assembly GCF_943734655.1). Taxonomy (NCBI): domain Eukaryota; kingdom Metazoa; phylum Arthropoda; class Insecta; order Diptera; family Culicidae; genus Sabethes; species Sabethes cyaneus. The sequence continues at coordinate 180,295,698 of NC_071355.1, forward strand.
GAACCAGGAAGAGGCCGTAGACTCCGAGGCAGATCCCGCACCCGGTGGGTGTGTGCTGTCGAAGACGATGCACGTACAGCTGGTGTTCGTGGGGATTGGAGAACGGCAGCCCAGGACCGACGGTACTGGAGGACCATAATTCGTTCGGCGCATGATCGCTAACGGACCGTTGCCACTAAAAAAGCCTACTGTAATCGTCCGGTTGGTTCAAAATCATCGTGTTTCTTAGGTAGCTTTTAAATAACTTCAACGAAGAAAATGATCTTTCGTTCGTCGCGGTGATCGCTGGAAACAATGGACCAATGAATGTAGCTAGTTTTGGAGTGACAACTACTTGTTTCTGGCGCTAGTGTACATTAAACCGTTTTAATATACTAGCGCCAAAAGAAAGTCGTTGTCACTTCAAAACCAGCTATCTTCAATGATCCATTGTAATCGAACCATAATCGATCGAATCATAAAATATTTAGCAGCATATGAGGATTCGGAAACACTAAACAATCACACTCCTGAAATTGTCATTAGGTATACAATGAAACTGATCTTGAGACTATTAAGTAATGAAAAAATAATTTACCTCTAGCAAATCAACAGCATTTAAGATTTTTTTTGTCTTGGAAATAAATTGTCAAAAGTCGTTGTAAAAATTTGGTTTTCGTTACTCCAATGATCTCTTTTGCGTATCAGTTGATAATAAAACATTGAATAATGTCAGCTCCTTGTGACTCAGAAATCTTAACCTAACATTTTTAAATTTCGCTCCTGCAACTTTCTGTGCTTCCGATTTGATGCTTGATACTTCTACCAGTTCCAAATGGCAGTTTAAACGCACCGCCACGATCAAAACAAGGCAAAAATCACCAATGACAGGTGTTTGTTTTGGACCGTACTTAAAACGGCCCGCGATATGTGCGTTGCTGTCAGTTGACGTTGAAAGAGATAGGGTTGCCAGTCCCCTGATTTTGACAACTTGAAATAAGAGTAGCATCATTTTGACCGCAGCGCCAACTGCTTGTCGAATAAACCTTGTTTTCGCCAACAGGAACAGGTGCTTCGATAACATTCCTACCCCTGTTGACGTAAATTACGTTTACAGTAGAGTGACTATATACAGAGTGGCGACAATGTCAAAATTGGAATGATAATTATCTGTCAGTGTCATTCCAATCGAGCAGACAACCTATCGAACGCGTATGCAGGAAAGAGAAAGAAAAACCTCGGATAAACCGCATTGCATACATTTGGGATGACTTGGCGCCACTCTGTATATAGTCACTCTAGTTTACAGAAAAGCTTGCTGAAAAGTTTGTTTTTTGTGTTTTTTATTTCTACCTTATGTTTCGTAACAATGTCCAGATCCACTCAACAAACCGTCCTGCATTGGTTCCGAAAGGGCCTCCGGGTTCACGACAATCCGGCACTATCACTAGCATTCCGTAAGGCTTCGGAATCCCTTGACGGTACTTTCGTTCTTCGACCAGTTTTTTTTCTGGACCCGGCAATTCTCAAATGGCTCAAAGTAGGACCTAATAGATGGCGATTTTTGCAGCAGTCTCTTGTAGATTTGGATAACAACTTAAGACGGCTCAATAGTCGGTAGGATATCAAGGATTATAAATTTGTATTTCAAGTATGTAATTCTAATTTTACACTTCCAGCTTGTACGTTGTGCGTGGTAACCCAGTGGAATTACTTCCGGGGCTCTTTAAAGAGTGGAATGTTTGTTTACTTACCTATGAATATGATATTGAGCCGTATGCTTTAAAACGCGATGTAGCCGTGCAGAAACACGCCGAAGAAGCAAGGATAAAAGTTACAGTAGAGAAATCTCATACAATTTTCGATGCAGATGAAATAATTCGAAAGAATGGCGGAAATCCTCCCTTGACTTACGATAAGTTTAACCGCTTGGCATTCAGCTGTAAATTGCCAGACCCGCAGAATGAACCGGACCCGTTAAAAACGGTTAACATTCCAGACAAAGACCAACGTGAATCTGCTGACGAAAAATGTTACCATCCTCCTACTTTGGAAGAACTGGGCGTTCGAGAAGACTTGGGAGAATGCAAATACCCAGGAGGAGAAACAGAAGGGCTCAGACGGTTGCAAGAATACATGAACAAAATCGCTTGGGTTTGCTCATTCGAGAAACCTAAAACTTCTCCAAATTCTTTACAGCCAAGTACAACTGTCTTAAGCCCTTACGTGAAATTTGGATGTCTAAGTTCACGACTATTTATGAAAGAATTACAACAAGTTGTAAAAGGTCGCAAACACTCTCACCCACCGGTCTCTTTAATCGGGCAACTAATGTGGCGTGAATTCTACTACTGTGCAGCAGCTGCGGAGCCAAATTTTGATAAAATGGTTGGAAACAATATCTGCCTACAAGTTCCGTGGTCTACTGACAAGGCAGATCAATTAGAAGCATGGGCGTTTGGTAAAACGGGCTATCCGTTTATCGATGCCATCATGCGTCAACTACGCCAGGAAGGTTGGATACATCATTTAGCACGGCATGCCGTAGCATGCTTTTTAACTCGAGGTGATCTGTGGATTTCCTGGGAAGAAGGCCAAAAAGTGTTCGAAGATCTGCTTCTGGATGCTGACTGGGCATTAAATGCCGGTAACTGGATGTGGCTCTCGGCATCGGCTTTCTTTCATCAGTATTATAGGGTGTACAGCCCTGTAGCATTCGGTAAAAAGACAGATCCAACCGGAAGCTACATCCGCAAATATGTTCCCGAATTGGCTCGCTACCCAGAGAGCATCATTTATGAGCCATGGAAAGCTAATTTGGAGCAACAGCGAAAGCTGGGTTGTGTAATCGGAAAAGACTATCCTCAGCGAATAGTAATTCATGAAATCGAATCCAAGAAAAATATGACCAAAATGTCCAATGCCTATCGTGAGAATAAACTTGCTAAGGAGGCTAAAAAGGGTCAAGGGAAAACTACACCATCAACAAGTAAACGACGACCGGATGATGACTTACCGAAACAACCAGATAAAAGAAGTAGACTAAAAGACGCTTAGCCAGTCCGATTCGTTGGAGGTTGCTGGAAAGCAGATAAACCTAAAAATTGTTGATTTGTGTTTATGTCAATCATGACAATAAAACTGTTGCCTATTCATACAACGCATTATCTTCACAATAAAAATGAAAAAGCTTGATTTACACAATTAATCAACGTTTCTAAGAAACTGTACTTTCCTCAGTTTTTAAAAATTCCAATTTTAGTCGAGTTTAGCAGCTGGTTTTTTCGGGTCCCACGCTTCAACTTTGGGTCTCGTCGTGGAAAACGGCATATACGCATCTGAAATGGTCGCATTTGATTAGTTACTGAGCAGTGATTAACCAATAATATCCGTACTTTTGGTTCCAGAAAGGTTCGCACTATGATCCTCCATCCATGGATAATGAGCACGTGATCCATCACGGTTTGGCGGTAGATCAGTCTGAAAAATTTCAAACAAACATTCGGATCTATTCTACATACCGATCGGAGCTGGATCCGATCAGAAATTGCGCTTCGATCGGAATACAACGTATGCTATAACACACGTCGATCGGGAAGTTTCTGATCGGAACAGACCCGATCGGAATGTAGAATCAAGGCGATTATCGTTACTCTAGCAAATCAAATTTGGCGGCTGCTCACCTTGTAATGCATCCAGCCGTACCAGTCGGCAGGAATTTGAGAAGCGTCATATTCCATATTAAAATGGGGCGCAAATTCAACCCATCGATTGCGGCCATAAAACTGAGACGGATCTTCAAAGTACTTGTTTCCGTACTTGTCCTGGCCTACTTGCCGTCCGGTCTTCATTTCATCCATTCTGCAATGTTAAAAATTGGTCGGTTTGTTGTTGATTCTTCGGTAAGTTACATAAGCGCATTTACCTGTACAATTTGTACAAACTGGCACGGATTCCACCGTTATCACGAATGTACCCGAACAGTTTGCCCAATTTGTCCAGCCCAACGTATCGTGCCATGCCGAATAAATTGAACAATAAGCACTATTAACAACTTAACTTTTACAATCTCGGTGGCTGAAAATGGTTTAATTCTAACTTTTCGTTTTGTGCACTAATGTTTTTATCGTTTTCATGTCATGGAACAGGAATGATGGCGAAGGGAATGAAATATCGTTTTGTTTACTTGTACTTTTAGATTGACGAGTACAAATATTCACTCAACATGTAGTTGGCGCCACTTGTATCCACCTTTACGAGCGCTTAATGGTGGCTAGTGGGTACAGTTTTCGACATTGTTTATTTGCTTTTGGGAACTCCGCTCACGAATGCTTGAAAGTTCTACAACAACAATTAAGCGGAGTACGCTGCTGAAAAGAGCTCAAGAAAACCAGAAAGACTGTATTCCAGACACAACCGTGTAGCTGGCGTATAGAACTGCGTTAGGCGGCTTTGTGCGAAGAAACCTTGACATGTCTTACACACCATATTGACATGGGGCGTAAAATAGCGTTAACTAAATAATAGTGCTAAATAATTGTATCCTATTTTTGGTATGTATTTTGTGTAATTTGTGACGCCAAAAAACAAATATTTTTACCAGTGCCAGAAAAGGAGTACCCAAGTAACCAAGAGTTCGAATAATGGTGTCTAACAAGGGTTAAACAGCTTTATGTATATCAATCTATAACTTGCTAAGCAGCGTCACTTTTAAGTAATTAACCGAACTTTCAAGCTGTCTTGGGTTCACTGCATAGAACGCTAAGCAGCTTCGAAATAAACTGTCAAAAACTAAGAAAAAATAAATTTAGCAGCACTTCTATGTTCTATTTTTATACTTCTACCTAACTTCTATATTCGTTGCATTTGCCTGCTGTTGGGTTTGAACCCGGGTGCTCCGCGTTGTAAACCTATACCGATCCACTGCGTCACCTTTGTCGTATACAAGCGATGTGAATTTTGCCAATGAGTTGTTAAGTAAAAGTTCGATTTAGAACTTGCAGCAGCTTTATGCAGCGCGAGTTAATTATAGAACATAAAGTTTGGAACCAGGCAATTAACTGTAGTAGTGAGATACCGACAGCATATGCTACACAACACAATAATGAAGAGCATTACATTCTAATTTATATTTGTAATTAGAAATGTGCGAGGATTAAATTTATTCAAGTGAAATAAAAATTAATCTCCAATAGTTTCAGGTTCTGCTGGTTTGATCACCAGAAATATAAACAAAAAAGCAACACGCAGAACTTGTTAGCAACTAAAGTTACTTCAGAACTTCATGTAGCATCCTAATAGCTTTGAAGTATCTATGAAGTACTCGCAGCACTTCTTAAAGCATTTAGTTCCACATATACTTGATATACACTACTAATCAGCGTGAAAGTTCCACGGAACTGAATCTGAACTAATTATGAACTTTCGAGTTCGCGTGTCAAGTAATATTCGAACTTTTGGTTGCTTGGGTACAGCTTGAATCCGTTAATTGGGTCACGACTGCACTTCAGCTGATTCGCTAATTGGGTCGGCTGACAGTTGTTTGAAATTTTTAAACTCAAAAGTTCAATAGAATTTTGACATTCAAGTTGGAGCTTGGCCCAACTAATGAACACCCAATTAACGAACCATATCTTCCTCACGCACCCAGCTATTAGCAAAATTCTCTCGTTAATATCAAACACTATTCACATATATATGTATTTTGATGATATCAAAAAATTGGTATGTTAAAATAACTTGACTGTGCTACAGGTTAAGGAATCCAAATTTTTGCAAGTCGATAATTTTTAAGATCGTTTTATTCATTTTAATGAAAGCTACTAAGTAAGTTAAAGTTGTTTGTAAAATGTTTTGAACCTTACTTCCTTATACTGAGTTGACGGTCAAATAAACATTAGCACCACTACGGATCCCTTCTGCTTTGTCTTCTCCATAATTTTCGAAAGAAATTACTGCTTGACTATTGAATAGTAAAGAATTGCAAGCAACTAACTGACGCAAAGCAGCAGTTGAAACATTCAAAACTATTCTCGGATAAAAGAGTCGCTGATTTTCCTCACCTTGAGGACTGCTGCGTTACTTCACATGCACAAATATCCCTTCAGCTGTGTTTCCTTGTAAAGCGGGGTACGCTGCTGAAAAGAAAACAGCTCAAGAAAAAATCTTGTTATTTACCGAAGAAATTTTGACAACTCCAATGCAAGCAACCACCTGTCATTTTTTCTTGTGGTAATAATTGCGCCGGATATTATTCCGTACGGAAAAGTGACGTTTTAATTCACTTGCGTGTAAACCAACGTCATCTGGACGTGAAATAATATTTCTTATGAAGTGCGTACTGCTTAAGAAATCGTAAAAGAAATCGATTTCTTGAGCATTTCTTGTCCTATCTTTTTACCCATTACTTTTCAGCAGCGTACCCCGCTTAAGACAACAGTTCCGAAAAAAATTCTTGCCAAACCAAGGGGTCGGACACTCAGCACATAGTGCCCCGGCACTGCAGAAATATCAAACGGCACACCTCTAAAGCCTTATAAAAATAACATTTATAGGGCTTTACACACCTCCGGTTCGATTTTACATATGAAATGGGAGCACTGCTAGTTGTCAAAATCATCTCGCACGGTTGCCAGGTCTATCAGATTTTAACAAATTTAACAAATCTTGCAGTTCGGCACTTTCGGTACAGCACCGGCACAGTTCGGTTCGTTTCAAGTCGCCTAACATAAAAACGGCTGTGCCGAGTGTCCGACCCCTTGTGCCAAACAAATATTAGCAACTTCGTGGTCGCGAATGTGGATACAATCTGGTAAAAGGAAACGATTGCTGCTCACTTTTCTGTGACGTTTCACCTTCAGGACGTCAATTTGGACTAGATTTAATGTTTAAAAATAAACTAGGTTGAAAGGAAGGGGTGATTTTATGCTTTAACCCTCTCTGTCCCAGGGGTGTTTTGGTGGTTTACAGTTTTTGATCATGTAAAAAAGCTATTAATTAACAATTCGTCAAACGCAACTATACACCTTGTAAAACAATGTTTTTACTACATTACAAAATCAAAATATCCATATTTGAATGCCTCAAAAATTTTATCGGTCGATTTTAGTATCAAAAGTCAGGGAGCACCTGTGCTACCATGGGACAAAGAGGGTTAACAAAATTGTTTACTTTTAGGATATCAAACTGGACCAGGTTTGTCGTAGTCCTATAAGAAATCTTGTTAGGACGAGAGGAATTTATCACTCTTTTTGGCATACTTCCCAAGCACAGATATCAAATTAGTATAAGTCTAAACGTCGTTAAGAATCTTCGACCTATTGGGACGAGGGGGTTTCGTTGCTTTTTTTTTCTAAACATAAAGTAATCGAAATCACAGTAAACAGATGGTGTATTTAACTGTCGTCCCTGCCTGTGGAGCAAGGCTATCGCAAAGAAAATATATGGGATAATTTGATCTTGAAACTGTTTGGTAATTTTTACTAACTAGTGCTTTAAAAAGAATGTTAGAATAGATATCACATAATTGCTACATCTTTAATGAGTCGATCGGTATCTAAACCATGGAAATCCATTCATAATTGGCAGAGCTATCAGAGTTCAAAATCTTCCATTCTTTCGTGACGCTGGGTTGAATCCAAATTTTGGATTGACACCCTGCGGTAAGACGTAGTTCTACGTCAAAAAATCTGGCTATGAAGTAATTTACGGTTTCGTCACTAACGAGAATTAGCTGGGGCTCGTTTATGTAGGAGCAGGGCTGATTTATAGTTACTATATATATAGTTCGGCGGATAGAAAATCGGGAGCCAAATAAACGTCAAAAGCGGAGCCAAAAGCTTTTCAAAATCCAAAATGCAGGAGTAATGTTAAAAAAACACACTTTATTTTCATAGAACTAGTCATTTTCAACACCCGCCAGTGATTATTTTTCGTAAAAACCTGCACATTTTACCATAATTTCAAATTTAATTTCATAAATCAGGGATGCCAATTCGCCTGGTTTTCTATCCGCCGAACTATATATATAGTAACTATAGGCTGATTCGTTCATTTTGATTCAATTTTGATTCATTTGACAGTACCGTCTCCGCCGAGCAAAATTAGACAAAGTTGTATACGGAACATTTGTATGATAACTATAGTTATCATATTCAATTTTGCTGAATAAAGTTTTGCTGTATCTGTTGTAGTTACGATGCTAGGATGCTAGCACAGAGAACAGACAATTATGTTCATATAAAATTTCATTCAAATGATGTGTACACGGTAAAAAATTGTCACGTTGAAGCGAAGTGATTTACCGTTGCATTCGCACTACTTGCCAAACATTACGATTCGAAATGAAAATTTATTGAAAATGAATCAACACAAAGTATGATGAAATCAACAGAAAATCACTTTAATTTCGAATGTGCTTTCTTTTGAACTTTTGAACTGTCAAATGGATAGAAAGGATTGTATGTTGATTTTTCGTAAAGCTGCTTTATTTATTACTCATAATTGAACAATTACATAATTACATACAAAACATAATGCAAATAAAACCTCAATCGCTGATAGTAACCGGATTCCTGTGCTTAATACTCTGATGTCTAAACAAAGTTGAGCTCGGGTTGATTGCTGCTATCAATTCGGGGCCCGTGTGATTAATTCTATAACCTGAAAACAGTTAGTAATTTATTAATTATGATCACAGGTATAATTTCGCCATACTTACACTCAAGAAGAGCAATAATTTAGAACGAAAACGTATTTTCTCCATTTGGGTTTCTAATTTTGCTTCCGATTGCTGCTTTCATGTTTCGCGATTTTTTGACATTTGTAAATTACGAAAAAAATAATTGCAAATTCTATAGATATGCATTACAATTCGATGGTTATATCCATTGAATAGTTTTCAATAGCTAGTTTCTTGTTTAAAAATTTGAAAACTCTCCAAAATCAATACTAAATCACTTCGAATTGTAGTGCTGCACAACAAATTGATTTAAATGCAAGAACACTTAAAATGGACGTGACGATTTTTTACCGTGTAAGATTTTGAGCAAAACACTAGCGACATCTATCTCAGGGTGCACCAGTTGCGCTTCGCCCCTGTTGCCATATTCAATATTTTTTCTAACGATGTTTTATATATTTGAACAACTGGCAACTCCAATGTCAGTTACTCTAGCAACGACTGTGGTTGTTTATTGAAACACAACATGCAACATAAGATATCTTATAAAAATACGATTTGAACATGGTAAAAACTAAAAAGCGTTTGGTACAAGGTAGGTCAAAAGAAATATTTTATATTCTTAGCTACTAGCAATGCTTTTTGCTTTTGATTCATAGGTAGCAATTTTTCTTTTCGTGATGTCAATCGGAATGCATCGGAAAAACAGCACTGGATTTGGAAGTTGGATGCTATCGTACTTACTTACTTGATTTGTGGCCCTATCCTCCTAGCCTCTGTTTTTAATCTGGCGTAGATTGCCTCCGCCGTCCCAAGGTTTCTAGTAATGATGTCGATGTCGTCTGCGAAGGCTATAGGAGTTGGCTATTCTTGCTAAAGATCGTTCCCCATCTTTCGATGCCCGCTCGTCGAGTCACACGTTCAATAGCGATATTGAATAACATACAGGACAGACAGTACATCCCCTTGCCGCAACCCTCTGTGCGATTCGAAAGGACTCGAGTGTCCCTGAAACGCGCACGTAGCACATCTCTCGCTCCAGAGATGCTATCGATGAGATGCTTTATTGCTATTCTTAAATACAAAAGTGGTCTTAACCGAAGAAATGCCGTGGCACTGTGGTACGGTAGTTGCGCGCTAATCGTTGATAACAGAATTTCCGGCAGTTTTTGTATTATTTATCAATTTAGTTATCGCACAATATCATTTTTATAACCAAATATACAACAGAAAAGTATGCTGATCTAGATGCTGACGGTATTTTTTTCTTCAAAGTTTGGTTTACTATATTTACTATAGCAACGCGGTGCGTTGTAATGTTTTATGAGTAGCCAAATCCAATCGAAGTAACCAAAGCTCCTGTCAGCGATACGAGCGCCACGTAACGGGAGCATTACCACTTACTTTCAATATGGCGGCTTAGGTTTTTACACATCCCGCGGGATCAAGATGAATGTCTGTTCTCTGTGATGCTAGTACGTCAATTTAGTAGCTAAATGAACGCCATCTTTTTCAAGAGCAGTTCGTTTGAACGTCGTCTAGATTCCGACCAGGGGGGAACTATTGCTGTCAAATTCCTTACATGTGTGCGTTACCGCAGATGGTGTTTGGTCCATGACGTTTGTACTGTTTGGTCCATGACGTTTGTACTGTCATGGACCAAACGACTTATGATTGATTTCGAGCCAGGGGACTCGCAACTCTATTTTTGTCTGCTGCAGTTGATAGAAACTCAAACCCAAACACGCAGCGCAATCGTCATTTGTATTGGTTTGATCCCGATAATGCATTTATCTGGTCTTTAGCGTAAATAAAACAAACTAAGAAACTTTTCGCAAGCTACATGTACAGGCAAGAGCAGCAAATCGGTAAGAAAAAAAGTAGCAAGAACTGCATTGAAAATTATGGTCACCTGCCTGCCCCTTCACATGTGAGTTTCACAATTCCTTACCGATAGATCCCCCCTGATTCCGACCGCGTTCAAAGACCTGGCTGGTAAGCACAGTCAGTCGTATTCAGTTGAATAAACAATAAAGACCTGGGCGATTCTTTCTGGCTGTAATTTAGACTCTGCACAGTTTGCAGTAGGAATAATATTGTGCTTCCCGAGAAAATATTTCGTTTTTCAGCTTTATATAGTTGTGCGCAAAGGTAAATCATGTATTATTGACAGTGTAAGCATGTGTAAGTTTTCTGTGTTTATGCTCTTATTCTTTGCTTAGATAACTTTTTTTTGTTCTATTCCGTGCAGACTTACAAACAACACAGTTACAATGTCGCACGTTAACCGAAAATGATAAAATTTAAATGCGGATTGCGTTTGTAAAACATTTGTCCATGTTTGAACGGGCAATCACGAAGCAAGCTACCCTAGCATTCAGCTGATGAGCGAGAGAGAAATATTGTTGCTTTTCTCATCACCCTTGCGTTAACAGTTTCTTACGAGATTTCGTGTGAGTGTAAAAGAGAACTTTGACTGCGAGCAACCAGAACAGAGCTGCGCGCAACTGTTAGGCGCACAACTAAACCTACGAAAGAAAAATTTTAGATAATAAGCGCAATATCAAATTTCAAACTCCCGGATGCTCTCCTCCACTTTTTGCTCCCCTATCACTCCTACATAAACGAGCCCCAGCTAATGTCATTCTCGTTAGTGACGAAACCAACGCAAATTACTGCATAGCACGTAAAAAAAGCTGTATGAAATTTCCGACGATGACATATTTCTAGCTAGAATTAACAAAAGGGCGAATGTAGCAAATGTAAACAAAACGAGTGAGAGTTGCTTTTTGCTGGACCAGCATAGGAAAATCAACTCTCACTCGGTTTGTTTACGCTTGCGACATTCGCCCTTTTGTTAATTCTATCTAGATTTCATTGCGATTGCAGCGCCAGCTGCATGTCGAATGAAACTTTTATCTGCCAATAAAATCGGGGCAGCACCTTTTGGTTTGAAAGGAGCTTTTTTGTGTCATCGCAAAACCCAAAGCAATCTCATCTCAAACAACTTTGATTTACGGATTTTTAAACCGGCAGAAAATATTTATTATTTATTCGGAAAGTAGACCATTCGAATATTAAAAATTATTAATTGAAGTTCGTCGTGATGGCTACACAAGGTAAGTTAAAGAACAATATTTCCGTAGGTTACATTTTTTTCTATTGACGTTTTGTTTTGTTTTGTTTCTAGAAGAAGCACCCACCTACAACTATAAGATTCCGGAGAAGCTTATTAAAAGTGCCATGGATATGCCCAGGTGGGAACACTCAGAAGCTTATTACGATTTGTTGGGTTTCATCAGTAGCATGAGCGTTGCGCTACAAGCCACAAAGCAAAGCCAGGAAGTTGAGATGAATACAGTCATCAAGAAACTTATGGATGGTCTCACTCGACTAGAGCAGCTTGCTATTGAAACCCCTCCGGTGGATCAACCTGCTAGGTTTGGAAACGTAGCCTACAGATCCTGGTTCCAGAAAATGCAAGCCGAAAGCCTAGATCTTATAAAGGAAGCATTACCAGCTCATCTGACTGATGCAGCAGTGGAACTGAATGTCTATTTTACCGAGTCGTTCGGTAATGCTACGAGGATTGATTATGGTACCGGTCATGAACTTTCTTTTCTGATGTTTCTAATGTGTTTGTTTAAGATCAAAGCAATTGAAAGAAAAGATGAAGTCGCTGTCGGTCTACGACTGTTTCGTCAATACCTGAACTTTGTTCGCAAGTTGCAGGTTACATATCGAATGGAACCAGCTGGAAGCCACGGTGTTTGGAGTTTGGACGATTTTCAGTTTGTTCCGTTTATATGGGGCAGTGCACAGCTAGCTGTCGATAGTCCGATTGATCCTGCCAAATTTGTGGAGGATAAATACATTGATGAGCATAGAAAAGAATATCTTTTTATCGGATGTATTGACTATATAAGACAGGTTAAAACTGGTCACTTTGCTGAACACTCGAACCAACTGTGGAGCATAAGTGCTGTGCCTTCATGGGCCAAAATCAGTACTGGTCTTATTAAGATGTATCAAAAGGAGGTTTTGTCGAAGTATCCCGTTATTCAGCACGTGTATTTCGGTTCGATTCTAACACTCAACCCGGTAAAGCCTGGCACCAAGTTGCCCAATCCGAGGCTAGGCATGCTTCCGCCGCAGAATATGGGGCCACCTGCACCGCCTAAATTTCCTGCTGAAGGCCAATAATCTGACTATGATATTGTGCTAGGAGTAACAAACGTAATCTATTCAATAAATTATTCAACACCAAAAGGTTAAATCGTATTTAATGCATTTTCCAGTTACTCGCCATTTAAATGTAAATTAACTTACATTTTGAAAATTTGTTTGAAATACTAAAGTTCATTTTCTTGATCCATTATTGTAGGGTTAAAGTATTCGATTGCCTCGCGAGCTGAAAGTCGTAAAAATGATGACAAGTTAGAAACTTAGAGTTTACAGTATACCGATTTGTCGGTATAATTTGTTAGTCATATATTGTAAGTATATATACTTACTAGGATCATAATAGTCGTACACTTTTATCCAGCCTGCAATCTGCCCGAGCACTACTGCCTTTCGTAAGCCGGTTACATTAATACAGGTTGATTCCTCTGTCGATAGCGAGTCGAAATAGAGTACAAGCAGCGTGTCATCCCGTTTTGCTTCCATTTTCTACAGTATCAAAACGAACGTGGGTAATTGTCACTAAAGAAAATCTCAGATAGGTACAAATGAGTCGATGTTTCACCACGTTTCACACTTGAATTGTATATATGAATATTGCCTCACACAATAGTTAGTCAGTCGGACACTCCGTGCATTAAATTATTGTTTGATAATATTGCACAGTTATCTTTGCAAATGATGGTAGGGTATGTTATAACTTATGTCGGTGGCAGGTTAACGGGGCCACACCAGGGCAGCTCACGTAAGGCAAATCGGACAAATCTTTTTTGGATACGTCCAATCTACAAATTCCAGATTAACTGGTGTGGACACCAAACCAAATTGCAGTTTTCCAATATTGGACGAGCTATAGAGCAATAGAGAGCTTTCAGGCAATGTGGATCTTTAAAATTATGGACGATTTTGGAAATAAAACCAGCCAGATATGTGGCTCTCTTTATCAATCCGGCGATGTAATTGAAATGTGAGCTTCGCATCAAGGAGAACACCTAGATCACTTACGTGATAGACTCTTCTAGTTGCAATCCATCGACGTGATAATCGAACAAAGCTGATTTTAAAATACGTTGAAACGTCATAACCTCACACTTGGAAATACTGATTACGAGCCTGTTTCTTCGACACCAGCCAATGAAATCATTTAACATGGCCTCACTCAAGGGCAATCATCTATGGTTTTGAACTATCAAGACATTATTTAAATTTGTCGACTTATACCAATTTGCAGCCAGGTGCGAGTTAACGTCGTTAAGAACAGCATGAATAACAAGGATCCAATGTTGCTTCCCTGCGGAACTTCTGAATTATTAGTAAATCCGGTGATATGTATGCACCGAGCTTAACCCATTTCCTCCCAGCGTTGCGAAAACGCAACGCACTCTTCGATCGATTCTAACACTCAAAATAATCCGTACATATCTAATGAAAATTTCCATTAGAAAATCCTTATGATTATTATGTGCCACATATAAACACAATCCACCCAGAAGTACACATGAAAATTATATGCACATGAATAGTATGTGCAAATTTTAAAGGTAAATTTTAACACCAAACACATAAAAGGTAACTGTTTGGCACATAAAGTTCATTTACTGGGCACATGGAAAAAATCTATGTGTGAAACACATAGAAACTATACGAAACGTTTTTTCAGTGAAGGACAGCTACGGTTTAGGTATCAACTTGAACCCGAAGAAACAAATAAAGAAAAAATCTAATTGACCTGTTGTTGTACAAACCTTAGATGTTACATATAACAAAATTACAGCTGTGTAAACATAACAAGTCTCGCTAACTTTCAGCCAGCTCAAACTAGTAACTTTACCCTCGGAAGGTGGAAGCAAAAACGTCAATGACTGTATTTCTGGATTCGAATCTAATGTTTCTGCAACATTAAAGCTATGTTAAAGCGGCATACCTCCACCCCCCTCTCCCACAAGCCCGTTCGTTCGAATTTTTTCAGCGTATCATTGCGGGACATGCGGTTTTTTCTTAGTTGATCTAAAACAAAACTTTCCTGAAAGTTTCAGCTTGTAACCCCTGCTGGAAAAAGTGTGGGGCGTAATGGGTTAACGCGTAAAATTCTATTGCGTAGGTACGAACTGAATCACTCGACGAATCGACAAGTAGCGTCAAGTTGCGTTATTTCACACAGAAGGATCTTGTGGTCAACACGATCGAAAACTGCTGTTTGATAAGTGTAAATGACATCAATTTTTTCCTTTTGCTGGTAAAAGGCTGAATAACGCGTACCGTCGGTGCCTTGATAACCTGTAGGCCCCACAGTGGTTCACAGCCTCTTATCCAGCATCTCCTATCCCTACCTCCTTGTGGTACCAGCCGAGATACGAGCCACCTTGGTGAAGATCTGGTAATCAACCCCAGTGGATGCCAAGATCGTATGCTGACAGGGAAGGTGGGCCCTTTCGAGCTTCGTTGGTCCTCCGGCAAAACAGGCGGTTGGTGCTACAGACCTTGCAAGCCACCAACACGAAAAACTATTAAGCAGTGAACGAAGGACAAGGAATTTAAGACTGGTACAATCGGAATAGACCCATACGACAAAAAAGGACTGTGGATTGGAAACTCGAGACGTGGAGCTGCCGTTCTCTCAACTTCCAAAGGAGCACTCGAGTCCTCTCCGACGTATCGAAGAGCCGCGAATTCGACGTCGTAACGCTGCTGGAAGAGCTCATGGACTCCAGATGGACATACCATCTACCAGAGCTGCGGCAACACACACGAGCTGGGTATAGCTTTCATAGTGATGGGTGAAATGCGGAAACGGGTCATTTGGTGGTGACCAATCAATCCTCAATTGTGCAGGTTGAGAATCAAGGGCCGATTCTTCAACATAAGCATCATCAACGTACACAGCTCTCGTCTCAGAAGCACCCGTGACGACAAGGATGAATTCTATGCGCAGTTAGAGAATAAATACGACCGCTGACCAAAACATGGTGTCAAGATCGTCATTGGAAATTTCAAGACTTATCGACCGCCTCCAAGAACATGACCATACGTAGTCCAGCACACACTCCTACACAAGTACACCTGGAGGTCACCAAATCAGACAGAATCAACCATTGACCACGTTTTGATCGACTGTCGGTACTTCTCAGACATTATCGACGTCAGATCCTATCGAAGCGCTAACGTTGGCTCGGACCACTATGTAGTGATGGCTAGGATGTGCCCAAAACTCTCCGTTGTGAACAACATTCGGTATCGACGCCAGTCTCGGTTAGATCTCGCGCGACTGAAGACGCGCCAGACGTCCCCACAAACTACGTGCACTCACTTGAAGCTGCCATCAAATCACTGGAGCACCATCAAAACAGCCATCAGCAGTGTAACGGAGAACTCCATCGGGCATGTGGCACGGAATCAGCGGAACGATTGGTTTGACGATGAATGTAGGAGGATGATGGAGGCGGAGAACGCTGCGTGAGTAGAAATATGCAAAGTTGGAGCGGCTGCATCGTTCTCAAGAAACGCGAAAGTTCTACCAGAAACTGATTGGATCCCGCAAAGGCTTTGTGCCGCGAGCCGAAATGTATCGGGATAAGAATGGCAGTATTCAGACAATGATGACGTGACCGATAGGTGGAAGCAGCACTTCGAACACCTGAATGGCGCCCAGGCGGAGAACCATGGCGGCAGGGAAAGCGATCTCGATGGTGCAACAAATAGGTAAGTGGTGCCAGCCCCAACGATAGGGGAAATTAAGAAGGCCATCATGCAGCTAAAGAACAATAACTCAGCTGGGAAAGATAATATCGAAGCGGAGCTTTTTAAAATGGGACCAGGAAGTTGGTCGGTTGTATGCACCGGCTGATTGCTAGAATTTGGGATACAGAACAGCAACCGGAAGAGTGGAAAGATGGGGTTAAAGGGCGACAAGTTGGATTGTGAAAACTATTGGGCGATCACCGTTCTCAATACCGCCTACAAAGTGTTGTCTTAAACTATTTTCTGCCGACTATCACCAATTGCGAACAGATTTGTGGCAACTTATCACGCCGACTTCGTCGAAGGTCGGTCTACAACGGATCAAATATTTACACTGCGGCAGATCCTCCAAAAGAGCCGTGAATACAGAGTTCCTACGCACCATTTGTTCGTTGACTTCAAAGCCGCATATGATACCATCGACCATTTGTGAATTCAAAGACGGTGTACGATTCAATAAAACGAAATGGTCGTAGATAGAAATGGCGACTCTGCTTGAACATGATTTTTCGACGAAACTGGTAACATATACTGATTCGTATTATTCCTATATCCTTAGTATGATTCAAGTTATGCGTATGAAATATGTTGCGATTTGGGACGAACCAACCACTGGTTGAAAGCCCCATTTTAAAAAAAGTTAATAAATAAATATGCTGCGTTCTTAGGTTTCATCACCAGTTCAGTCAAAACAAAGGACGCGGTATATGGTAGGAAACGTGGAGGTCTCAGTGGTATAGGGCTGGTACTGAGATAGAGCTGAAGCAAAGCAAAACCATGGGTGTAAAACGTCCTTTAGGACTTGACTCTTTTTTATCGACAAACGTCGCAGCCGGTTATTAGAGTACAGGAAAATTACGGAGCTAGTACACAGATTCTATTAACTCTGTAGCGACACTGCCGCCTAGTCGAGGCTTGTTTGTTAGGCCAGCATCGTACCCCGGAGCTCACTGGGCGGGAAATGATTTGAAATGATCATTGGAAGCTCGTGAAATGCACAATTCTTACTTACCCTCACAACTTTAACGCTATCTAAACTCTCCTTAGTTTCGTCCGCTATAACGTATCCACTGGGGAAGAGTATTTCCATCAGTACCATGTTGGTCATAATTTCGTCACGATGTAATGGTTTGTATCGAGCACAGATAGCTAACTTCAGGTCACTTGTAGTTCCCTCGGAAAGTACAGTACGAATTATTTCGAACCGTGGTTTATCATCAGCCGCAATTGTATTATACTGATAAGCTATCTGGAAAACTCCAGTACCTGTGCCTGTTATGGAAACATCAACACTACGTACATTCGTAGGTAATGCAAGGCTTTGGCTTTTTAGTGAAGACTGAGCATCCACGTGGACAACCTGCGTTTCATCCGCACCATAGGAGAGCGTAACTTCGTAGTTGTTTCGTGAAGTCGACAATTTATGAGAGTACTCTGCAAGTGCTTTCAAACCCACGAAAGTGTTCTGAGTGTTGTCGTAACCTCCCTTATCATATCGCTGGGAAACCAGCCAACGCATAATTGGTGTTGCATCTACGTAAAGGCCAGCACTCATCATGGTTAGCAAGACATATGCTGCTGTTTCAATATTTGTTGACCCATCATTCCACCAACGCATTGTACGGTTGGCATCCGTGATAGACTGTTCCAATAATTTGTCCAAAGGAAGCTGTTTCCGAGGATGTCCAGCCAGTTGTAACGCATAAGCTGCTAGCGCCAGATCGTAAGGTCTAGTTAGATGATTAAGTCGTTCGGCAATAAAATTAGCCCCTTTATCGACTACCGCTCGGTAGTGATGGGCAGTATTTTTATGTTCTAGAAACGCCGATATCGTGTAAGCAGTAAGCGTAACACCTCCACTCAAGCCGCCTTGAATTTTTTGGTGATAAATCTTCCCCAATTCCGCATACTTTCCATCGGCATCTTGCTTTGCCTGTAACCATTTGAACGCCGCATCAGTAACACCAGAATCCACTGTGATGTGTTTACCAGCAATTTGAAAGGTCTTGGCAACAAATGCTGTCAAGAATACACTGCCTCGAACATCTCTTTGCCCAAAAACACTAAATGAACCATCCCGCAGTTTGTAGTTCAACTGATTCTGGTAGCCTTTAGTTAAATAATCGATAGCCTTTTGCTTGGTCGTTTTGTCCAAAGTATCCGTGCTGCTCAAATATTCTAGAACTAAAACACTCGGAACCAAGTTCAGCATATTTTGCTCTCCACAACCGGACGGTAAACGAATCAAACCACCCAGATTCGTCAGGGCGGCACCCAGCAAGATTCCTTCTACCGAAAAAGTGATGTTTTCTGAGCCCGGTGTAGCCACCGGTGGAATTACTAGTTTCAACTGACGGAAGTGTTGTGATGAATCTTCGACTTCAATAAAGCGCGGAATGTTGCGATAGTACTGCAATCCACCGGGAGTCACGCGCAGAGATCTTTGGACCGTATCGGTTGCTGTCGGTATTGCCGCTTTCACTAATATCTGAAATTCTCCTGAGCTACGAGGTTTGAGCAGAAATGTAACCGTTCTAACGCTATTTGCGGGGATCGTAACTGATAGAGTTTCTTCCGGTTTGTCTAAAAATATAAGAAGTTTTATCAATAATTCTAAAATAAGTATGAAAAAGTTCTCACCGAATGACTGATTTTGGTGATCAACAAAATAGAAGTCCTTTTGTTGATTTAAAAATGTCACTGTACTTTCCTGTTGAGTTTCTAGGTAGTTAAAAACGAATACTTCTACCACGGCTACTTCCGTCTTTAGTATAGAATACGCCAAATTTAGAACAATAAAGAAACGCTTGAGAACATTTAATGAAACCGGTTTGTCGATGATACCAAGCCCACGTTCCGAATTTATCGACAAAGCACTAATTTGCCAATTGGTGATCGTATCGGGAACCATACCGCTGATGGTAATTTCACCACTTGAGCTTTGGAATTAGAAAAACATTATACTTTCATTAGTTTTACGTGTATGATGTATGATTAAAGTAATTTACTCTATTGGCACCAAATCACTCCAAAGCCAAGTCTCGGGGAAGTTTTTACGAATGTGTGATGCTCCTTCTGTCGGATCAGCGCTGCTGAACCGTGTACTGAGGGCAAATAGAGTCATTTCGATAGAGTTTGAATTGTCAGACAAATCGGTTAGCATGACGAATCCTGATTGCTGAAAGAAGAAACTATATTATTAACTTCTTGAGAATGATATTAAAAATATCCAAGAATTTGGAATAATTGGAGTTGCCATATGTCACTAGCATACTAAGGTATATGATTTCCACTACTTCATATTGTTCCCCATCCAGCTCCATCTTGGCACTAACACCACTTGGACTTCCACGTTCCCTACCAGCACTCATGTACTTCGTTTTGGTTCCCAATCTCGCTCCTTCCCATTTAAAAGGCCTGAGGGTTCTTCCACCGCAAAACCAAGAAACATGAGAGATTTCGTGATGATTGCTCCGTTCCTTTCCACGTTTCCCCTTCGTATTGCGCCTTTCAAAACTAAGTTGAATAGCAGGTAGGGAGTGTATCCCCTTGCTTCAGTCCATCCAACGTCACGAAAGTGGTTGAGGTCTTACCTGCTATTCTGACGCATGATTTTGACCCATCGATGGGTCACACAAACCAGTTTAACTAGTTTCGTCGAAAATCCATGTTTTAGCATTATCTGCCACAGCACGTTTCGTTGAACTGAATCATACGCCACCTTAAAGACCACAAACTTGATGATGATGAGGCTGCAAGTGCAAGTTACTTGTCTAGTAACTAGACCCAGGCTAAACTTCTGAATTGTCGTGGAGCGACCCTCACGAAAACCAGCTTGGTACTCGCCGACTAAGTACTCTACTGACGATCTCAATCTACAGAACAGGATACGAGAGAGCACCTTATAGGCAGAATTGAGCAATGTAACCCCTCGATAGTTTTTACAGTTGAGTTGATGTCTAGTTTTAAAAATAGGGCAAATGAAGCCATCTAACTACTTCTCCGGCTTTTGTTCTTCCTTTTAGATCCTGACAATGATCCGGTGGATTGCTTCGTACAGCCGCTCGCTTCCCGCTTTTAAACGTTCAGCCAACATACCGTCCTTCCCAGTAGCCTTGCTGTTTCTCAGCTCACTAATTGCCTTTTTAACATCCTCCTGTCCTGTAATTCTTATCCTGTTCCTGCTGACCTCAATGTTTACTTCTCCATTCAACAGCATCTGGAAGTGCTCCTTCCATCTGTTTTTGTCGCTTTGTCAGTAAGCAGGTTGCCAGCACTATCATTGCACATTGCAGGCATGGTCCAACTCCTGCTCCTCACCGTTTAGTAGAAACTCCGTGTATTGTTGTCGGTGAATCGCTCCTTTGCGTCGCTGAGCATGTGCTTCTCGTTCTCGCATTTTTTCAGACTGTGGGTTTTTTTTCGCAGCTCTATTCTTTCTATACCTTTCTTTGTTCTGATGTATAGCCGCAGTGAGCATGCGACTCCTGGCCTGGTTCTTCTCATCTGTCACACTCTGTCACTGTATCAAGTCCGTAGAGGACTACCGTCTTATTAGCGTTTTATACATCGTCAGCTTTGTGCGGTGGCGTATGCTCCTAGATCGAAACTTCTTGCGGAGGGAAAAGCACGCTCGATTTCCAGCTTGAATGCGTCGTTGGATCTCTTTACTCGTATTATTGTCGGCGGTGACCAGAGATCCCAAATATACGAACACATCGACCACTTCCAGTTCATCACCATCAATAGTCACTGTCCGTGGGAGGCAAACGTTACTTTCTCGGGAGCCTCTTCCTACCATATATTTGGTTTCCAACGCATTAATTTGTAACCCAATCCTTCTAGCCTCCGTTTTTAGTTTGGTGTAGATTGCCTCCGCCGATCCACGGTTTCTATTAATGATGTCGAGGTGGTCTGCGCAGGCTAGGAGTTGGCTACTCTTGCTGAAGATCGTTTCTCCCATTTCGATGCCCGCACGCCGGATCACACCTTCGATAGCGATATTGAATAACATACAGGACAGTCCATCCCCTTGCCCCAGTCCTCTGCGCGATTCGAAAGGACTTGAGAGTGTCCCCGAAATGCGCACGTAGTACATCACTCGTTCCAGAGAAGCTTTGATCAGCCGCGATAGTTTGTCCGGAAAACCGTACTCGTGCATTATCTGCCATAGCTGTTCGCGTTCAACGGTATCGTATGCTGCTCTGAAATCCACGAAAATGCGTGGGCACGTTGTACTCTCGACGCTTCTGAAGGATTTGTCGGAGAGTAAAAATTCGATCCGTAGTAGCACGGGCCCCCATAAAGCCCGCCTGATACTGCCCTTCGAATTCTCTTGCTATTGGGGATAGAAGACGCAACAAAATCTGGGAGAGTACCTTGTAGGCGGCGTTGACCAGCGTAATGCCGCGGTAGTTACAGCAGTCTAGCCGGTCGCCCTTTTTGTAGATGGGACAGACTACGCCTTCCATCCACTCCTGCGGTAGTTTCTCTTCTTCCCAAATTCTTGGAATCAGCCAGTGAAGTGCCGTTGCTAGCGGTTCTTGGCCATTGGTCCCTACACACGTCAGGTTTTGGTGTGTGGGCCTTCTCGTAAAACTTGCGGGTGTCATTAGCCCGGAATAGTTGTTCTAGCTCATCACGATCTCTGTCCTCCTTCGGGCGCTTTTTCCTCCTCAGCATCGTGGTCAACTCATTCCTCGCTCGTCGATACTTGGCCAAATTCTCTCTCGTGGATATGCTCAGATAATTTTCCCAAGCTCTTTTTTATTTCTCTATCGCTTTTTGGCATTCCTCGTCAAACCAATCATTTCGTGCACTCGATGTTTCCACACCTAGCAGCGCGATTGCGGCCTCGTTCCTCCACAGTCCACTCAAATCTTTTTCTCTATCTTCCTCCTGTACTACGATTGCTCAAGTATTCTGGCATATTTATCTGTCACGACATCTGCCGTTAACCGCTGGATGTTGAAACGCAGTGTCCTCTCAGTGCGAGCTTTCGCCACGTTCGATAACCTTGCGCGAATCTTGCACAAGACGAGATAGTAGTCAAAGTCGAAATTTGGTTCCCGAAAAGACCGTGCATCGATGACATCCGAAAAGTGTCAATCGTCAATTAAGTGTCTTCATTTGGGGTGTTTCCGAATATTCAGACGTGGAAAGTATGTCATACAGGTAGGTAGGTGCTACATATGGCCATACCTCTAGTCGCGTTAAAGTTTATGAACCTCAAACCGATATCATTGGTCGGCAGATGAAGGCTATGTCTTCCAATGACAGGACGGACGAATTCCTCCCTTCAGATGTGGGCATTTGTATCTCCGATGATGACCTTCTTGTCGTGTTTTGGGCACTCTCCATAAGTCCTATCGAGCTTGTCGTAGAACTCATCCTTAGCACCATTGTAGATTTTGTAATTTCAGAATTTGCCCTTAATTCTCAACACATGTATACGGTCATCTACGGTCCTTCAGCGGATAATCCACTGCTTTTGGTTTCCCTTTTCGAAACCGACTCCACGTTGTGCCTTTTTACCGTAGTAGAATTGCTACTAGAAATAAGTGCCTGCAATAGGATCTACTGCACGGCATCCTCTTTCTTCGAAATTTAGCCACCGAATTTCCTGAATAGCAGCGATCTCCACTCCGAATCTATGTAGCTCTCGACCAAGGAACCCAGCTCGTGCCGGATTATGGAACCCAATGTTTTAATCCTTATCCACTAATCGTTTCCTAGTTCTTTGCCGTGTCCTACGCCGATCTATCATCTTAGGTACAGCTTTCGGGAAAGAGCGTTTAATATTCAGCCGCCCGCTCCGAGACAGACGCTGTTTGAGCCGCCCTTTATCTGGGAAACAGGTGCTCTGGTTCGCACATCTTAGCTAAGCTGCTCCAGTACGCATATGAAGTATTTTCTGGTATGGCCATCGATCGTCATCATTGATTCTCTTCGTGCAGGCACTAGGTAGGGGTTTGACCATACTGCTAATGTTAAAAATGCAACAATAATACTAATGTGAAAAATGACGGAAAACCGTGGCACTTATAGTTACATTTTTTTTGCTTTAATTTGGTAATGATTTTGTATTATTTGCCCAGTTCATTCGCTGATGTTAACCCTACTAGCACGGTTATCACAAAGTTGTTGTGGTAACCGAAATATGACAAATTTCAGTCGTAATTCGGTTGCTTTAACTAAATGGACCTAAAGTGTGCTACTCGGGAATTTTTTGGTCAATTTAAAACTGATCTTCACTTAACTTTGTTTCGTTTCAGATTAAGCTTTTTATACATATTAAATTTTAAAGAGAATTATAGTGACAATGGCTTTTCGACGAAATTCCAAAATATGACGACTACCCTATAGGGCCAATTTTAGTAACATAAACTTGCAAATTTTTGGTGCGCACTTACCTCCAGAGGATCCTGATTGAAACTGTGCAAATTCGCTTTGAGATTATCGAAAACCGTTTTTTTAGTAAGATCATTTCCATTCGCTAACGTTAGTATACTTTTATCAATTGCCTGTAAACCAATCATCGATCCTGGATGCGACTTTACAAGCACTTTCAACTGTTCCGAGGGCTCCGTTTCGTGACTAGAGAGTGTCAAGTTTACCTAAAATTTCTACTTTAATTGTTGTATATTGTTACTTTCAGAACCACTTACAAAATTGTTCAAATCCTCAATCATCAGTTGCTCTGTTGCTTTGATTATTCTATTATTAAAAACAGTAAAAGCTACCAAACTAGCCTGAGGTACCATCCGAAAGTTCACAGTTTCCTCTAAAATTACCCATCGTTTATTTACGTTTAGAGTTTTACTTACGATGATCTCTCCTTGGGATAATACAAAATAGGTCAACAACTGTATTTTAAAAGAACTTGTCACCAAGATCTGTAGCGGTTGTCCTATTTTAGGGGTTTCAGTCAGAACGGAAACCACCAGGAAGGGGTTGCTTTTATCAGAATCCTTTTCTTCATGTACTGTGAAGTATGTAGTCTCGCCTGCGTAGGTTACTTTAAGTTTCAACTTTTCAGTGTTTTTGACGCTTTCGATTTGCAACGGTAGAACACCTTTTTCGTTTGGCGTCCGTTCAATTGTGTATGACCTGTCAATCCAAAATGGTATTTCATGCGTTACTTTAACTTTAATAACATCAGGGTATTCAATTGGGTTTCCGAGTGGATCCAGTAGCGTGAGCCAACATTTGAATGGTACGTCCGGTGTAATGTTTTCAGAGGATTTGCGCAATGTAATCTTATGAGATGCTGGATAAATTTCTATAGTTTTACTAGACTTAAAAATATGTTTCGATTCAGAATCTACAACACTGGCCAAAATGTTGATTTCGTCTAGTTCAGACTGGTCATCAATCACTGGTAAATCGATACTCACGAATGTTCGACCATTGATTTCCGTGCTGACTATTTTTTCGGTGTCCTCAATAGACAATGATAAACTCCCTTTAATAGGTTTCCCAAAAGTGTATGCGGCATCAATTATTAAAGGCAAAACTTTGTCTTTTACAGTGGTAACTTTTGTACACCAAATACGGATTTCATGTTTCGGGAGTACATATTCAGCAATGCGGAAAGTTTGTTGGTTCTCGTCTATACCCGCTACGACTGTAATTGTCCAGTGTCCAAGAGCCACGAAATGTGCCAATTCCAGCTGAGATTGGAATATTCCATTTTGCATCTTTGCATAATGCCACTCATAGATAAGATTCCTTTTGCTATCTTTAATTTTGATGTTGATGCTTTTGACCTTCTTCAATGGCTTTGTTTCATGATCAAGCACCAATACGCGGAATTTCACTGTTTCACCAGGCTTGTAAATTGGTTTGTCAGTTTGGATTAGAATAAGTGCTGATTTTTGTATCACTTCTAGTTGTACATCATAAGTAGCGTCTGGATCACCGAGCTCGCGGATAGCAAACATATACTGATCATTTCCAAGATTTTTTGTCTAAACAAATGAAAAATGGTAGCAGCTTTAATTATAAAACTTACTCAAATTATACAACCTTAAAGAACACTAAAACAGTTTCATTTTCTTGAACCGAAACTTGGCTTTTCCAATTTGGAACAGTTCCTTGTTTTAGTATCAACTCAAATTGCAAATTGTTCCCAGAATTAATATTCGTTAATGCAAGTGAACTTGTAGAATGCTCTCTGATGACATTTGGTACTATTGCCAGAAAACTCCTAAAAACAACATATCGTAAATTTTATTTATTATTTTTAGAATCATGTTTCCATACTGAGAACTCACCCTTGGCAGTGATCAACAATGAACAGGAGAATTATTTTCCAAAGCAACCACTGCATGATGATCACTGATCTGAGCTACGCGTCGTCGTGTTCACTGCTGGAATACTTTACTGCAATGTTCATGTGCCTATACATATATTTTGAGTAATATTGAGTTACTGGGGAATCACAGTGGCTTATCACTAATATGACGCGTATTTTTATGAAATTAATCAATCCATGAGAGTAGGAGGTGGCAGGAGCGTTTACGACATCACAGCCGGTTACATTTGCATTCTAAGCGTTACTTTTCGTTATGTTTGTGTTTGGAAAATTCTTGAAATCGTGTAAATTGGAAGTAGGTAACTAAAGTAGCCCGATAATTTCTAAATGAGAATGGGATATATCTGATGGCAAATAA